>NC_134581.1:35537500-36184166 GCF_037038515.1 Microtus pennsylvanicus
GAAATAATGTATTACTAAACTGTATAGAGAAATGCTTGGGTGTATATGATAAATAAACATCTGGAAAGAAAACAAAAATAATGTCCAGTGTTTCTGAGTAGTAGAGCTTCAAAAATTATAGTTCCCTTTTTTGTGTGTACTTTTTTATATTTTCTAGTTTGAGGTAGGGTTCGTATAACTAGAAATAAATTATTAAAGCAAATCGCAGAAGCAAAGCTGCTTGGGTATGACATAAAATTAACCAAGACAGTTTGGAAGCGTGGCTGTGACTTTGCTAGCCCTTTCCCTGAAGAGAATGGCAGGTTACCTGAGTCACCTGTCCTGCCTGACAGAGTTCTGCCCTCGTGCACCCAAACAGTGTTGACCTGAAGGCCTCTAATTACGGCATCTCACTGCTACTTACACATAACATTCGTGGCATTTTCTCAGTGTTACCCACTGGAGTCCCCAACTGCATCCTCGCCGGCCGTTCCCTCCTCAGCCCTTGGCAGTGGCTCAGAAGTGATTTCCAGGAGGAGCTTTTTGCTTTGCTTTCATCTCAAATCGAATCACTGTTTCAAGCCATATCAGAACTTTAAAAACTATCGCTGAAGTCAATGTTTCAATGATTTTGTCTGCTACAGAAAGCTCTTTAGTTGCCTGGCATGAGGGTTGGACAGCCCAACTCAGTGTCCTCGGCACTTGCACTTCTGAACCTCCAAAGAAGGAGGCAGTGGCTTTTTATTTATTTATTTATTTTAGCTGTTTTGTTTTGTTGTGCTAAAGCCACTTTTCTGGAGACAGTGGTAACTGTTTCAGATACTGGAGAAAAGATATTTGATTTGATTTGATTTACAGGAACTCCACTCCCAACTGCATTTGTTCAGGGGCTGGTACCAATGGGACAAAATATCCGAACACGCTGTCCATAGCTGCCCTGATGCCACCCTGTGCTTGCTCCACCATCCCCCTCGCAGCTGTTCCCGAGAAAAGAGAAACTAGGACTTTCGAATGTCTGAGTGATGGTGTTTTTATTGAGGTAGCACTGTTTTATAGCCGGCATTTTTAGCACCCACCCACACGAATATCATTATTTCCTAACAAATACAATTTGTGCTTGAGGCGGTAGGTTTTTAGAAAACACTTTAAAGACTCTTCCCATGTAAATGTTTGCCCCATGGGTTCGCTGTCCTTAGCAGAGTGACTGAGTTTGCTTTATGTAACTGGTGTTTCAGGACTGGCAGTTCACTCCCTTGTCACAGCAGCCCTGTCCAGCGATGGCAGTGCCTTCTATAATCTACATGTTCTGAAAGAAGTAATGAGAAATATGTGCCCCGAACTGGCTTCCTTTAGCGATGGCTAGAACTCCGACAGTTGGCTGATGCATTGGCCCTGTGCTTTCTGCCCATCTTCAGGTGGAGCCACCAGCTGCCTTTCTCCCAGTAGCTTAGCTTCCCTATTCCTCTGGTAGATGAAAACCAACAAGTTTTTTGGGGTTATATGCCTATCATCATGGTGTATACCACAGCTCACAGAAAATCCCAGATGAAGGTTTATATCAATCAGCAGTTACCATCTCATTCTCTGCTGAGTCTGCAGGAGCTCTTGAGTTGGAAGGCTTTGCTTGAGCTCTTTTAGTCTAAATCCACCTGTAGCCTCTGCTTGTTCGACTGGCAGGGACTTCTCCCCCTCCAGCTGTTTGCCAGAGTCCCTTTAGCAAGCCAGCATCTTTCGGTGGGAATCAGTGTGTTATTGTCACTTAAGACGATTGTTTTTAGATGACTCAAAGCAGGGACAATATCTTTGTATTTCAAGTGTCCATATTCAGGCGCATGACTACAAAGCCACATCGTGTGGCCATGGAGTCCTCTCTTCCAATGTCTCCAGTCACCATTTACACCTTGTGACTGTGTATTCCAGAAATGCAAGAGCTAGCAGAGCCTGGAGGCGCTGCTGTTTGTGTGGTCTAAAAGCTTTGAAATAGGATTTTCTCAGCATCGTAAAAGAACAAAAAGAAATTATCCTTTCTCAAAATAAATGGCAGTAATGGAAGCAGCTTTTCCTGCCACAGATAAAAGCCTGAGAATGCAAAATCAGCTTTTGAAATAATTAACTCACAGTGATTTAAATAAAGGGACCACAAAGCATCGTGTACTACCTGCTCCCAAGTTTGGGTACGTGTTCTTGTTATTGAGACTTAGGAAGTACATCATGTACTTGGTAGGGAAAGCTAACAAGACTAGAGATAAGAACTCATTAGGTCAAAATCTCAGGTTTTTCTTACTTGATGGGGGCTTCTTTGCATGCTTTGGTCCGTTTCGCCTCTAGCGTCACCATTCCCTGGGTCAAGTTCTCTATCCCAGTGATGGGAAACAAAGCGGGCTTTTGATTATTTGAGGCATTAGAAGGATTCAGGGTTGCTGTGCCTCTAGCTTTTTCTCATTTATCTGCAAGGCTATGGTGAGAACAGGAGGGGTTTCAAATCAAAGCCCCCCACAGTCCACCATTGCCACTTGAGAGGCTTTGTGCACTCAGCAAGTCGCTTGGTTTTCCTGAGCTTGTTTATTCGTTTGTAAACCCGTGCTTCAAATGCTCTTCTGCCTTAATCCTGTTCTGTGCTCAGGGCAAACAGAGTCAAGATAAGTTTGCTACACTATAAAGTGCAGCACAGGATTCAGGTGGGCCCTTTGCAGTTCCCATTTTACAGAGGTGGAAAAATGGAAAGAGGTTAAGCAGCCTATTAAAGGTCACAGAACTAGTCAACGAGAGGTCTGGGTTCACAAAACGATTCTGTAATTACACCGTTTCTCAGCACTGCGCTGCTGACATTTGGGGGCATCTGAGGAGCTGTCCTGTGATTTTTAGGACACTCAACAACAACACCTCTACCCCATTAGACGTCAGTCACCACCACCTCCTGGTTGGTGACAACCAAGACTGTCTCAGAGTCTAGTCAGATGTCTGCCTCCAGAGCTACATTTCCTAGCCATTTTCACGATGGTGTCCATTGCTCTTTTAACTACTCCATGTCACAGTAATTTGCAGAATTAAAAGAGCTAACTGATTTTGTCTTCACAAGGTAGTCTGTTTTCTCTCCCAGCAGACTGCATAGAAGCATCATAACCACTGCCCTCAGTGGACCCTTTGTGAAGCTCAACGACCTGTGTTCTCCCATCCCATCTAATTCTATAACCATTCCTCGATCCTGAATGGGGCACACACGAGTCTCTCTTGAACACCCCTTCCCATCTGGTAACAGTGGAAAAGTGGGAGACAGAGAGGGAAAAGTCACATGAATATATGTAACATATTATCTTCTAATAACCATTATATTTGTATTATTTATTCATAGTTTTTGAGACAGGGCCTTACTGTGTGACCCGGGCTAGCTTACACACTCTAAAGAGCCTGGTCTGCCCTGAAACACATTTCCGGCCCTCAGCCAGTCTGTTATCTATCTCAGTTAATCATCACAGAAAGCCCTGGAGGTTTGTACCGGTTGTAATTGTCCTCTGTTGGATGCTGTTTAGGATCCTGTTCCCTCCACTGTGGTGCTCTCATTGCAAACCTGGTGTAGGTCAGGAAGTTGATGTGGAAACTCAGCAGGTGCCTTCCTCAGCACCCTGTGAAGAGTAATGTCCTCTGAAGTGCTCTCCCTAGAACCGCTGCCTCCTGCACAGCAGGGTGCTGCCTTTCCCCTTTCCTTGTAACAGGGATCGTTAACTACCCCTTATACTGTGGCTGGGACATAGGCACCAGCTTCCCTGATGCCATTAATACTTCTCTAAGATTGGGTGATTACTTCCGTCTGGTCTAGTGCAAGCGTCCCAAACTTTCCACTCTGGTTAGCATTATCTCTTTGTTTGACTGTCCTGATGTTAGTGCAGTTCCCAATTTATTGTCACCTCTGAATTAAAATGCCATAAACATTTATGACTGGCTGTCATTACTTGTTTCTCCATTATTAGAACTATTGGAAAGTTCCAGGCGTTTGATCTGGGCCTTGTGGAAAATATTTTGCACATAAACCTGTGTGAATCAAGTTTTGTTTTAAACACTAAGTGCAGATGAATTGCTACTGGCAAACACAACAAGTATAATTGCATATGATTAAAAGTATCAGCATGACCTGCAGAGAAGAAGATGTACTTACCAACAGTGTTAAGGACGTAAAATTGCCTGGTAGTCTTCTAGACTCAGAATTCTGCTAACAGAATGCCTAAAAGAGTGGTTTGCACCACTGAGAACATGAACTAGATTACTTCATGGATATATAACTTTACTGTCAATTAAAACTCTATTTTTCCTTTAAAGTGGATGTGAGTCATTCTAATTACTTGATGGTTCATTTAAAAAGGATTGATTGGTTCTTGCTGTAAAATTCAATGTCTGCCTCGCCTGAGTCACTTCTTTTGATTTTGGGAGATTGGTCTGTATCCTGTTGACCAGATTTGCTCCTCTCACTCGGATTTGATGTACAGCCCGTCATTCTGTCATGTTCTGGTGGTAAAGTATTTTGTCTCCCCCCGCCCCCCTCCAGGTGGCCTTTTTGAAGATGTAGCCGTTGAAGCTGAGGCTTTCTGGTCTACCAGCAGACAGCTCTCCAGCACAGAACAAAGCCAAGGCCTGGAGTCAGCTCTGTGAGCACAGTGTGCCAAGATGAACAAGAACCAGAGCTGCAGAAAAAGGGCTCTGTGCTAAAGTTTCCAGTTTACTTGTTTGCATTTATTCTCTGAGAGTTGACTGTAGATCTATGCAAACCCAAGGCTATGTGGAAAGTCGTAGTAGCAGGTTGTCGGCAGGTTAAGTATAGAAGTTGCACCTCTACTTCCCACAGGGAGGAATATTCAAGTCTGTGCTGTGTCAGCACCACCTGGAAGCATATTAGCTAATGGAAACCCATCTGTCCTGTGTGAACACAGCGAGGAACTTCATTGGGGAGCTGAGTGTTAACTGCTGTAAGCCCTGGGAAATAAACTTTTAAAGAGCTCTGGGTTTGTTTAAAACACATTTTTAAAGACTAAAATATGCAATTTTTCATATCTTATTCAAAGAAGGTGCTTGTTGGTGTTGTCGAGTGAGTGATTATCCAATTAAAGTTTCCCTGAGGGTGTAAAACCACGTGTGTTCTTTTTGTTCTTATTTCCTTCACCACACGCTATTGCAAATTAACAAATGCTGGCTTCTTGGTATAAAGTTACCTGGATTCCTATGTGCCCAAACAAGAAAACGTTGAGACTGATAAGAGCTGAGCCTAATCCTGCAGAACCCAGGCCAGCTCCCGATTTGATGGAGAAGACTTGAGACTCACCTAGAATCGTAGAGCTTGGCTCAAGCAGGGACTGGATTGTGGTTGATTGATCTCCCCTGCCGAGGATCCATCCATGTTTTCCCTTCCTACTGCACATTCAGGAGGACATTCCCAGAGTCTGCAACCATCCCTTCTGTGGATCTCACCTGGTGATGTTAATCCTAAATTTCAAGTCACCTAATAATACAATACCTCATGCTCCCAAACAAGTTTTCTGTCCCCTCATCCACCAACATTCTTAGCTGTAGGTATCACTTGCCATCCTGATTTGGCTCCTCTTGCTTGGAGTTTACCCAACAGAGCAGTGGGATTAGGGATTAGAGCAAAATTAGCTTTTCTGATTTTGTAGCTAGTGGGCTGGCTTCTGCTGGATCCTGCAGTGTCTCTTTATTAAGCACAGTTGGAAACCCTGATGTTCTTGGTGTTATGTCCAAGACTCCAGCCACAGAGAATTAGCTTGACTCCACTTAAGCTGCTAGGCTCCCAACACCATGCTGACTTTTCATGTTTTTAATTTTTGGCAGTACTTGACCTCAGTACTTTGTCCATTGGGCCTGGATGATTCTTTGTTATAGGAAAATGCCCTGTGAATACAGGTTCGTTCAGAAGCATTTCTGACCACTACCTACAAAAGCAGGCAATATATTTGCTTTTGTTCCCAGCTCTGTTGTCCAAGTTGTGGGCACATGGTTGATGGAACTGACTTCTTTTAAGAAACATTGCTGCAAGAGAGGTGGCCTAAGAAACAAGACTTGGTGACCAGCTACTGGTATATATCACTGACTATATGAGTTTTTAAAATTCTGAGCCTTCTGCTACACGGCCTAGACTAAGGGTCTCTTTGTGTGTGACTGTTCAGCTTGTATGAAGCTAATGGTAGTAAATGAGATAAATCATAGGTACTGACATTTAACCTATACAGTCAAAGAATTTTCCTCGGTAGTAGTTCTGCTGTGGTGGAAAAAAGAGAAGTCATACAAATGTATGTTTATGGTTAAGGTGGTCATCTTTCCAAAGATATAACTGAGAGATCATGAGGTGACTTAGTTGGTAAAAGGCTGCAGCATAAACATGAGAACCTGAATTTGATCCCAACATGAATATGAAAGTGATCACTAGTGGATCACTGGATTCCATGCAGTCTAGCATAAGTAAGCCCCAAGTCCCCATGAGAGACTCCATCACAAAAAACAAGGTAACTCCTGGGGAACAATAACTGAAGCTGGTCTCTGACCTACACTTAACACTGGCACAAACATGCATGCATATGTAAAAACATACATAACCTCCTCAAAAAACATGCTAGAATATTATTCTTATTTACTAACTTTGTCTTGCTAAGTTATTTGGAGTCAAATGTATAAGAACCCCCACTTTCCATCTGTGGTCCAAAGAATAATCAAGTCAACTGCATTCCTGGTGGTCTACTGTGGTCTGGTGAGGGGTGGAGGGGACAATGAATGGGAGAAACTGAGGAGTGGGTAAGAGGACACCACACCATGCCCACAGGACAGGTGGTCTGTTACTGTGCTTTTAATTTCATCTGTCATATAATTTTAAACTCTCAGGCTTATTGGTCTGGACTCATTCTTCCATGGTTGGGAAAGGAGCACCTGCTGAGCTGGTGTTCCAAGTCGACTGTTAATGTCTACTCAGTGGGAGGGTCCGAATCTCTAAGGATCCTGTGGATCCAGATAGAAGGAAATAGAGCCTTTCTAAATGCAGTTATCTCTTTGTCTAAATAGGAGAACTTTGCTCTGTGTATGTATGACAATGGGCAGAGACAGTCACACACAGAAGAGATTTAAATTCAGTTCCATCCTGATAGGAGGACATGAAAGAACTGAAATGGGTTGTATAGTGAACTCTGACCCTAGGAACTTACTCCATAATCATTTCCTGTGTCTGGTGACTATATATTTATAATTCCCAAATCTACTCAGCACTACAAGAGTACAGAATCGCAGAATTTTGGCACACCATTAAGAGGACCAGAGGCAGGGTAAAAATAAATTGCCAGTCCATGCTAATCTCTAAAGTCTGCTGTAAATAAGAGTTCTGTGAACCCAGCTCTCACCTAGTATAAAATTACAATAGACAAAACTTTGACGGGTCACCTCTAAGTTTGACCAGTTAATGCATGTTTTATTAACTACTTCATGCCAAACAACGTTATGGGTTCTCCAGGTAAGGTAATGGTTTTGGCTCCTACAGCTCACCGTCTCATGGAGGGAGCGGACAAGAGGCATGATGTTATATTATGTTATTATTTTGTCTCATTGTGCTATGCTATTTCAGAAAATAATAAAACTGAGCAAAGGAGGTAAGATGGGAGGTATTATTGTAGAAAAGAAAATCTAAGTTGAGCTGAAGGTCTTTATAAATCTTAGGTGCAATATTTGATCAAAGTACTTGTTCTCTTGGGGGACTCAGAAAGTTGAGGCCAGAGCACTGCAAGTTCAAGGCCATCAGCATGGGCCATGTAGTGAGATCCTATCTCAAGGCAGCTCCAACAAGAGTACTTTGAAGATGAGTCATAAAATAGATTGCACACAAGCTACAGTTTTGCCGGGGGTTTCTGTCCTGCCTAGTCCCACAGCTGTTCAGTCCCAAAGAAACAAACAGTGGTCTACATTAATCATAAACTGCTTGGCCTATTAGCTCAGGCTTTTTATTAATTCTTACATCTTCAGTTAGCCCATAATTCTAGTCTATATTAGCTGTGTGGCTTGGTACTTTTTATCAGTGAGGCATTCTCATCTTGCATCCGCTGTGTCTGGGTGACAGCTGCAGACTGACTCTTTCCTCTTCCCAGAATTCTCCTGTTCTGGTTGCCTGGCCTCTAGTTCCTGCCTGCTCACCCCACCTATACTTCCTGCATGGCTACTGGCCAATCAGCATTTTAATAAAATACAAATGACAAATCTTTACAAAGTACATGACCATTGTCCCACAGCACTACAGTTTTAATGTCATTTTGCCAAAAAGTAGCTTGACTAAATAAGGGTCCACTAATATTAGCCAAACTTGATTCCACTGATTCCAGATAAAGGACCTGACTAGAACCAAATGCAGACAGAATTGCCTCTAATTAAGCTTACTCAGTGCTGCTACAGCAAAAATGCTGACGTGTTGAGCAGTTTTGCACAGCAGGTAAAGACACTTCATTGTCACTCCTGTACATTGTGGGGGGGAGGGGAGCATTCTTAATGTAAATTGAAATATTGGAATCTGCATTATGCTATAATTTAGGGGTGTAGATTGACTGATATATCCTAATCTATACTTAGAATCACCATTTATCTTACAAATCTAGAAGAGAGGGAGTTTCCACTAATCTAAAAATTCTATACACTTCAGAGTATACAGTCAGGACCATTTAGTATGATTATATGCAACAATTGCTCCCTTTCCACCCTGAGATGCTCAAGATTTCATCTTCCAAATCAGCCCATTAGTTCTTGATCTCAGGGGGACGTAGGAGAGCCCCATGGAGATTAGCTATTATAAGTAAGTGCTCCAGTTATAAGAATGACAGACACAAACCTGCTTGAAGCATTTTAAAATTCATTGGATCTGCACTATTAATTTTTTAAGGGGCTCAATTTTCATGTTGGAATAAAGTAAACCAGCTAGTTCTCAATCTTGTTATAAACTAAGAAATCCACTAATTTATTCAAGGTGCAATAAACAGAGTATAGGGTTTATAGCCCCACTGATTAGTTCTGCTTCCACTGGACCCACCAATGGCCACCTCCGGCACTCTGGTCAGAATGGGAACTGCTCTTAGAATGATCCTGTTATTTAGTTTGCTTTCTATGGCTGCGATAAAACCAGTAGCAAAAGCAACTTGGGGAGTGGTGGTTTAAATTGGTCCCCTAGATTCATGTGTTTGAATGCTTGGCCAATAGGAAGTGGCACTTTTAGAAGGTGTGGCCTTGTTAAAGTAGGTGTAGCTTTAATGGAGGAAGTGTGTCACTGTGGGAGAAGGTGTTGAGGTCTCATAGCTCAAGCTACACTCAATGTGGTATACAATCTCTTCCTGCTGCCTGAAGATCAAGATGTAGAACATTCAGATGCCTCTCCAGTACCATGTCTGCCTGCATGTCACTATGTTTGCTGCCATGATGATAATGAACTAAACCTCTGAACTCTAAGCCAGCCCCAATTAAACATTATCCTTTATAAGAGTTGCTGTGGTCATGGTGTCTATTCACAGTAACAGAAACCCTAACTAAGACAGAAGTTGGTACCAGTGACTGGGGTATTGCTGTGATAGGCCTAACCATGATTTTCTTTGGAGGAATGTGGACTTTGGGAGTTTGTATTAGAAAAGCAGTTGAACACTTTAAGTGGGGCCTAATGGATCATACCAATAGGAGCACAGAAGGTGGTAATGCTGAAGGTGAATTGAACTGTGTGGGCCTGGCTCAAGTGGTTTCAGAGGAGAATTTTAATATGTAGCCAAGAGACCTTTCTTGTAATATTTGGGTGAAGAATGTGACGCTTTTTGCTCTTGTCTGGAGTCTTCCTGAGACTAAAGAGAAGAGATTTGGATTAATTCTGTTGGCAGAGGAAATCTCAAAACAGACTGGTATTGATTGTGTTGTGAGGTTTTTAGTGACCACTTTTATGGAGATCTGTAATGAAAAAGAGCAAGCTGAGCAAGTAAAAATAGAAAATGTACAGATTGAGGAGAAAGGGGGCAATGAGAAAGTAGAACGGATCTAAATCCTGTGTTCAAGGAGATAAACAGATTAAGAAATAGAATAAAGGGAGTGGTGACCTTTGGGTAAGACCCTACCCAGCTAAGCTTCCAACCTGTGAAAAAGAATTTAAAAATATCTTAGGTCCAGGAATTGCTGTGGAACAATGGTCTTTTATCCTGTCACATATATTATTTTAATAAAATACTGATTGTCCAGTAGCCAGGCAGGAAGTATAGGTGGAACAGTGAAAACAGGAGAATTCTGGGAAGAGGAAGGATTTAGTCTGCAGTCATCATCCAGACACAGAGGAAGCAAGATGTAACTGCCTCAGCACAAAAAAAAAGGTATCAAGCCACATAGCTAACACAGACAAGAATTATGTGCTAATATAAGTTATAAGAGTTAATAAGAAACCTGAGCTAATAGACCAATCAGTTTATAATTAATATAGGCCTCTGTGTGTTTCTTTGGGACTAGATGGATGTGGGACCTGGTATGACAGAAACCCCTATCAACAAATGGTGCCCAACGAGTGGACAACTGCATCCACAGAAAGCCTGAGAGAGCTTGGGAAATAATTCTAGACACAAAATAACAGTGCTAAGCATGGCTTCTTAGTAGCAGCAATTTATTTGGTTTGTTCTCTTTGCTAGAGGCAAAAACATCTCATTTAAGAGAGGCTTCCTAACTCAGCTTTAGCTGTGAAACTTTGCAACTCTTTTAAGAGGCCCTGCCACCAAACACTTAAATGGTGCTTATGAATTGCTGACAGTATGCTTCTTGGTGGTGTCAGGGGCCTTGAAACTCCTTAGAGTTGTGGCAATACTTCCAGCCAGTACTTCCACCATGTAACTAAGCTCTCAAAAACCTAAGGAATGGGTTGGATTCAGCTGCCAAAGCCTCAGCTTCAATCCTAGCCATATCATTTAACAAATAAAGACTCATGTGGTCAGAAAAAGAGAGATATAAAGTAAAGATAGATTCAAAGACAAAACCTCTAAATGGTTTACATTGTGTTTAAAAATTTATATGGCCTTGGGAGAGAAAAAGAAAAAAGATAAAGTCCTTAAAATAAAAAAGAAAGAGAAAGTAGTGAGTGTGGTGGCACACATTTAATCTCAACACTTGGGAGGCAGAGGCAGGTGGATGTCTGTGAGTTCAAGGACAACCTGGTCTACAGAGTGAGTGCCAGAACAGCCTAAGATACACAGAGAAATCTAGTCTCAAAAAACCAAAAATTAAAAAGAAAAAGAAATAGAGTTTAAATAAAATCACATAAAGATGGAAAATACTCTAGATACTGTGTGTTATTGTGTTGTCTTTGAATTGTTTGAATGCTGAGGAAGGAAAATATCTGCTAAAGGACATTTGATTATAAATGCTGCTGGATTAATCCAACATATATATTTTGAAAATGCCTTGACTTCAAAATTGAAGTCAAAAGGTATGTTAATTTGGAGAAGAGGTTTTGTTTTTGTTTCCACAGGAAATGAGAGGCTGTGGATTCATTCTGGGTTAAGAAAAACTAGATTTGATCAATGAAGACCCCCTGAGAAACTTCCAATAAAAGTGGATGGCCCAGATGTTTGTTTCTACATCCAGAACAGGTTTAAGACTGCTGCCTGAGATTATCAAGCCTCACAGAATACTCCAGTCAGGACTTGATCATAATTCTAAATTTTCTTTAGGTCTCCATAAGATTATCAGCACCCCCATCAGCAGGAAGTAGCCTGTGAAACTATGCCCACATTCTCAAAAAATGGATTATGGATATTTCTCTTTGTTTAGAGCATTAGTTACAAGATGCTATGGATAATGGTTTGGACAAAAAGCTAAACAAAGGAAATTAGATTCAGAGTTCTTGTTTTGAAAGAAAGAGGGGAGTGCTGTGGAACAAAGGTCTTTTATCCTGTCATGTGTATTATTTTAATAAAATGCTGATTGGCCAGTAGCCAGGCAGGAAATATAGGCAGAATGAAGAGAACAGAATTCTGGGAAGAGGAAAGTGAGTCTGTAGTCATCATACAGACACAGAGGAAGCAAGATGTGACTGCCTTTCCGATAGAGGTACCAAGCCACATGGCTAACACAGACAAGAATTATGGGATAATATAAGTTATAAGAGTTAATAAGAAGTCTGAGCTAATAAACCAATCAGTTTATAATTAATATAGGCCTCTGTGTATTTCTTTGGGACTAAATAGATGTGGTACCTGGTGGGACAGAAACATCTGTCAATACAGGAATCGTGGTGCATGCTTTTAATCCCAGTACTCAGAAGGCAGAGACTGGTGGATATCTGAGTTTGAGGCTATCCTGGTCTTAGAGCACATTCCAGGACATTCAAGCTTTGGGAGTGAAGAAAACATCAAAACCAGAAATCTGGTGAAGATATAATTGAATGATGGTCTGTGTCCCAGCCCCAGCAAGCAGCAGAACTTGGCAGCTTCAGTCACAAGGTTCTTGAACCGTATAGAATCAGGGATAGAAGAAAGGGGTTTTGAAATCTCTCTCCATGGCTAAGAAAAGCTGCTGAGGCCAGGCATGTGCCAGGTTGTCCCTGTTTGGAGGCACCATTGTGTGAAGTTGGGAAGTTGAATCCTGAATTGCTTTGGAGAACCCAAATGACAGAAATGCCAGAGCCAGGGGATACCTGCCTATGACAGTTGCTAACAAGGAATGCAACCAGCCCAAGAGAAAAAAAAAGCTATGTTGCAGTCAACTAAGCTGAAAGAAGCTCAGAAGAGCATTTTGACATCAGACGTGGAGATGCAGAGTTTGGAGTTTGCCCAACTGTTTTTTGGTCTTGTTTTGGCTTAGTATTTCCTCTCTATACTCCCTTTCCTACATTTTGAAATGGTAATGTATCTTTGTGCATTATATATTGGAAGTATGTGATTTGTTTTTTATTTTTATTTTATAGGGGATTACAGTTAAGTGATTGCCATGAATTTCAGAAGAAACTTTGAACTTTTGACTTTTAAACATTGTTGAGACTGTGATAGACTGTAAGAATTTTTGAAGTTGAAATGCATTTGGTGTTTTGTTATGGCTACAAGCCTATGGGAGCCAGGAAATGGAATATGGTAGTTTGAATAAGTGTGGCCCCCATAGACTCATGTATTTGAATCTTGGCCCATAGGGAATTCACTGTTAGAAGGTACTGCTTTGTTAGAGGAAGTGGGTCACAGAGGGTGCAGACCTTGAGGTCTCATATGCTCAGGCTACACACAGTGTGGTACACAGTTTCTCCATGGTGCCTGCAGATCAAGATGTAGAACTCTTAGCTCCTTCTCTAGCACCATGTCTGCCTGCATGATGCTATGATTCCTGCCATGATCATAATGGACAAAACCTCTGAATTGTAAGTCAGTCACAATTAAATGTTTTTCTTATAAGAGTTGCCATAATCACGGTGTCTCTTCACCACAATAGAAACCCTAACTAAGATAGGATGAGAAGATTTATTTGACTTACCCATTATCATAGCCCATAGTTAAGCCTAAGGCAGGAACTGAAGCAGGGTTCATAGATGAATATTGTTTACTGGCTTGATCTCTATGGCTTGCTCAGCCTGCTTTCTTATACAGCCCAGGACCATGTAACCAAGGATGGTACCACCCACAATCGGCTAGGTCCTTCCACATCAATCATTAATCAATAAAATGCACTTCAGACTTGCCAACAGAACATCTAATGGAGACATTTTCTGAATTGAGGTTTCTCATCCCAGACAACTTTAGCTTGTGTCTAGTCGACAAAAGAACAACCAGGACACCTTGTTTTATGTATTCAACTTTCCTTTCTACACTGCACAGCCTTATTAAGTTTACCATATAAATCTTTCCATATTTTAACATTTTTATGTATTAAACCTTTATTGCTTGTTTTGGAGGCAAGAAATGAGAATGCTTTTATTGTCATAATTTGTTCCTTCACATTATTAGTGTCTGTTACAAATTTCAATACATCTGCTAAAAATACCCAAACCACGATTTCCACCAGTGGGTAATCTAAAACAGTCACAGCAGTAGGTTCTGGTGCAAACTCTTAAACTTAAGGAATACAGGGATTTTTTTTTTTACCACAATGGAGATGACACAGTGTTGCTTAAGCAGGAGAAGCTCTGTCACACTTAGATGAATTCACTGTGGCCAAATTGCGACATTAGGCTTCCCTCTTTCTGACAATCCCTCACTTATTACAGACAAATCAGGCATTTGTTCCAAACTTAGTGGTTCATGAGCTATTCCGTATATCTAGTTGCCTCACCTCTTTGTTTTGGTTAGTTTTGGTCAACTTCAAACTTAGACATACCTAGAAAGGGGGAATCTCAGTTGAGGAATTGTCTCCATCAGATTGGCTTGTGGACATATCTTTAGGGTATTTTCTTGATTAATGATTGATATAGGCCTACTGTGAGGAGTGTCATCCCTGTGCAGGTAGTGTTGAGTTGTATTTAAAGATCAAGCCATGGGGAGCAAGGCAGTAAGCACCATTCCTCTGTTGTCTTTGTTTCATTCAGTTCTTGCCTCCAGGTTCCTGCCTAAGCCTCTGCCTTGGTTTCCCTGGGTGATGGACTGTAACCTGTAAGCCAAATAAATCCTCTTCTCCTCAAGTTACTGTTGGTTGTGGTGTTATCACAACACCAGAAACAAACATAGAGCATCTGCCTTGCCTTATCTCTTCCTTCAGTGACCCTGGTCAAAGTAATGACCCTCATTGCACCCATTCACCCAGGATCTCTAGGTGATAACTCTTGAGAACAGATCATGTTTCCCAATGTGGAAATCTCCTGGATTTATGCCTTCCATCTGAAGAACCAGCGGCTCCTCCCACCTGGTTTTCCAGCGATGTCTAAGGAATAAATGTAGAGGACCCAGAGCCAGAGCTGTAGCCAGGTAGACAGAAGCTGCACATAGGTCAGATGTAGGCAAAGGGCATCTGCCAGCATCAAGTGGAAATGAATAAAGGCTGTCCATGGTGGGACAGCTGGCAGATAAATTCTATGTGCACTTAATAGTGTTTCTGAAACCCATGCCATCAGGCCTTGCTCTGGATGGGATTAAAGTTCATAATGAAGATGAGACAGAATCTGAGAAGAAAACATTGCACATCATGGAGTGATGGGCTGAGCCCTGAGTGTGCCCCCCACAGCCATAGGGATCCAAAGAGCTCCCTTTTCTTAAGCAGAACACAGTACTCAGAGACACACTCTTGACTGACTGAGGCCAGATTGTATGTGGGGCTTAAGAGTGGTGAGAGTTGGAAGCTCAGAAAGGCAGAGGCATGAAGGGAAGGTAACATGTTGAAATAGTAAGGAGGTCAAGCTGAATGGCGGAACTGAGATGGGGCAGGGCATGAGCATGGAGGAAAGGCCTCATTCAACTGCAAAGTGAACGATAGAGAGCAATGCCTGCTGGCTTTTCAGAGAGAAACACAACATGAACAAGAAACACAGTTTCCTTTGCTTTGTGTTTAAAAACCACCTATGAGTGAGTACATGTGATAACTGTCTTTCTGTGTCTGGGTTACCTCACTCAAAATAATGTTTTCTAGCTCCATCCATTTTCCTGCAAAATTCAAGCTGTCATTATTTTTTTCTGCTGTGTAGTACTTCATTGTACTTTCCTTATCCATACTTCAGTTGATGGACATTTAGGTTGTTTCCAGGTTCTGGTTATGACAAACAATGCTGCTATGAACATAGCTGAGCATATGTCCTTGTGACACGATTGAGCATCCTTTGGACATATACCCAAAAGTGGTATTACTGGGTCTTGAGGAAGGTTGTTTCCTAATTTTCTGAGAAATCACCACACTGACATCCAAAGGGGTTGTACCAGCTTGCATTCCCACCAGCAATGCAGAAGTGTTTTTACAAACCATCCCAGAGAACTTAAACAACAATGAGGACACTAAGAGAGACTTACATAGATCTAATCTACATGGGAAGTAGAAAAAGAAAGGTCTCCTGAGTAAACTGGGAGCATGGGGACCTTGGGAGGGTTAAAGGGGAGAGAAGAGAGGCAGGGAGGAGACTGGAGAAAAATGTAGATCTAAAAAAAAATTAATAAACAAATTAATAAGAAAGAAAGAAACACAGTGTTCCTTTATGACTACCAGGAGCTCTGAGAACTCTGGATTTGGATGTGGTGAGAAGGCTCCATGGTCTGATGACCTAGACTGAAATGTCACCGGGGTAATATCCCTCCCTCCATCCCTCCCTCTGCCCCCCCCCTTCTTATACACACACACACACACACACACACACACACACACACACACACACACACACACACCCCAGATGTATATAATGTTAGGACAGTGCCTGGTGTGCAGTGTGCAACACATTCTAGACACAGTACTACTCATTCTTAAACTTGCTCCTCCCTGCCAACCCCTCTTTCTTATAGCCTATGGAATTTATTTTTCTGAGATGTTTATGCAGGAGAATAACCCAATGAGACTCATTGGAGGTAGGGGAATTAATTTGGCAGCAAAGTATGAGGCGGATTGAGAGGGGAAAAACAAACCCATCACAGGAAAACAAGAGAAAGCTTTGCGGACTCCCCTTCCCCAAATACTACCAAAGAATGTCTTTTTCAAATGACTTCATCAATATTTCCCCTATTCTACTGTTACCTGTTTTAAGATGCTCATGACAGTGAGATGTGTGAGCCTCTGCCTTCCGTCTGCTCTGCTGTGGCGTGGCACAGAATGGCCTAGTCTAAGGATTTTTATATAGATCTTTTGATGTTCATTTTCCCAACCATTTTCTTGGGAACAGAAAAGTGTTTGCAAAAACCTTTAAATGTGGAAAGGGAACCAGCCCTGAAGCTTCCTGGAAAGCATCATAGAGGTGAGGCGCTCTGGTCTATAGTCCAACTTATGTCTTTCCAAAGGAATTGGAATTGCTTTTGCCTTCTTCATCATCCCGGGTTCTTATGAGAGTGAGGCAGTCTTCCCTGGTAAGCAAACCCTGTTCCTTTTTTTTTTTTTCATTTTCCGTATTATCTTGTTCAGAACTGTGCTAGGAGTGATAGACGTATAAAATGTGCATACTCTACCAGAAATATCACAGACAAGAAAGAGTATTTCAATTTATTATTAAACCTAAGGTAGGTGTGGCCTTTCATCTTCGAGAACAATCCAGCAAATTCTTGAAATAATTTAAGTTAATGTTTGAGAAGTCTGTGTTTCTGTCCTCACCAACATTGGGTATAGAAAAATGAGATCGGATGAGCAGGAATAAATGCAATGTCCTTCTGGTTCTTATTGTGTAGCACAATGCCGTGAGCATGCCAGGGTATTTATTCTGTGTGGGGCCCAGGCAGATCCTCAGACAGCTAAGCTCCACATCACAGGGCTGTCGATTGCCTGATTATTACTCTCCATGTCATCTGATGTCACTGACCTCTGTGGTTGAGTTGTCCTCCACGGGTGTCCTGTGTGAAGAGTGGTACCACTCCAAGCTTTCACGCTGTGAGGGCTCTAGACAGGCTGGTCCTGGCTTGTACTTTGTACTTTGTGACTTGGATCCCAATGCCCTGCGTGGACCTGTTGGGGGATATTCAATCTCACTGTGAAGCTTGAGTTAGCATTTGTATTAAAAAAAATTAAATTTGGGTCAGGGGGCTGAGTTAGCAACTAGATGATAGACAGTAACCATAGAGCGTCAGAGGGCATCTGGAGGAGATAGAGAGATGCACCGGAAGTAGCAGCGAGGGATTCGGAAACTGGCATGACTTTTTTGTTTTGGTGGAGCAGAAGGGCGGACTTTTTGGGAGACACCAGAAAGGAGAGCTAGCGAGTTGGTACTCCACCTCTCTGAGCTGGCAGGTTTTCACCCCAGGTTTTGAATCTCAACTTTTATTTATAAATAAACCGTTATTTAGTTAAAGCTACCTTTAACATCGCTGTGAGAACCAGTGCCTGTGGGAACAGAATCCTGCCAGGCTGTGACCTGAGTGGCTGGGCCCCTGCCAGAGAAGCAGGCTGGTAACTGTGGACTCACAGTTGCTGGCTGAAATAGTAGTAGATTAAGGTTCAGCCACTGTGCCGAAGAAAAAACAACATATACCCACACCCCAGTGTCTCTGCTGGCATTTTACTAAAGGTTGCTCTTCTCAATTTTTCTATTTGGGTTTGAAGGTCTTATCCAGTCTAGGTAATAGATTCAAGCTGCCTCAGTCTCTGTGAGTTCATAATGTGGCAGTCCTGTTGTGTCTACGAGGCCTTGGTTCCTCGGCATCTTGCATCCCAATTGGCTCTTATCCTCTTTCTGCCTGCTATGCCAATGATTTCTCTGAGCCCCGAGAGGAGGGACTTAGTGGAGGCATCCCACTTAGGACTGAGCGTTCTGGTCTCTCACTCTCTGCACTTTGTACAGTTGTGAGTCTTCGTGTTTGTTCCTATCTACAGCAGGAGGAATCTTCTCGATAATGGCTGGGTAAGATACTGATCTGGGAGAATGCAGAATGCCATCCAGAGTTATTTTACTGCTAGGTTTCTGTAGTGGACAGTGCTTACCTCTTAAAGATCATGGAACCTGAGAGAAGGGAATAGTCAGCTTTATTCAGAGTATCAACTTATACTCTGAGGGTTAAGATGAATCACATGAGTCAAGTATACAATCACAAGGACAAGCCGCACATGGCAAAAACATGCTTTCCCAGAGAGGTAATAAACAATAACAGCCAGTTGTAATGAATAATCTGAAATAAAATCACCCCTGTCCATTATTCCTGGGAGGAGCACTAAAGAAAATTCTAAGAACAATTCTGTGTTTTTGAAGAAACTGAGGTTGTAAGACTCTCGTCTTGTTTTCTTGGAGTTTCGTCACAAGTACCCCGAATTCTCATTGCACAGTTCCATTCTTGGGCTGTGTTCTGATAGAACGGTGGTGGTAGCTTTCCCCTAGGTCCTGGTCTCAGGTTGTTGGCCACCCAAACAGTGGCAGACATGGATTCCATCACCTGGAATGGACCTAAAATCTAATCAGGTCATGGTTGGTTATGCTCACAATTTTTGTGCTACTATTGTACCTGTGTATCTTGTAGGCAAGGCCCTCATTATAGAACAAAGGTAAGCTGGGTTGGTGCTTACCTTTCTCCTTTGTTAGGGTGCAGAGAACCTTCCAGTACTATGAACACTAGTCAGTAGGAGTGAAGGTACCAGCTTGATTTCTCTGTGTTCAAGGAGAATTCTTACTGATTTACTTATTTACTTATGTTGAGAATTCCCTCCTTTCAAGTAGGTATCTCCCAGGATGTTTTTCAGTCCCACATGTAAACATGCTGGAGTCAGAAAACACAGATGGCAGCTGGATTCAAGCTGAGACTTCAAGGCAAAGATATAGTTTTCCTGTCTTACCTTTGTAGATGTACTATAAGGCATTAACATTTTTTCTTCTTTTTCTTTTCAACCAGTTATATAGTATTACTAAGTTTGTGACTCTGCTTATGGTAAAAGTTTATTCTATTTCTTGGCTTTTGCAAATGCATTCTATCTCAAGGAAACCATCTTCTCTGTATGTTGGACCATTATTGCAAAACAAAACTCCCTTGTAAAGCTTCCAACTAAGCATTGGAATCAGTTTGTACTGGTCCTTGTATATTAGTTTGAGTGATGAAATTAAACAAATATTGAACTTTTTGATGCTGAAAGTTCCCCAAGGGCAGGCTCAAGATTGTATTCATCTTCTTAACCCAATATTCAGCATACTAACTGATACTAGAATTCATTTGATAAATACCAGCTTCATTATTTACTCTATTGGAAACAATAGTATTGGAAAACTAGAAAAGTCAGGTCAATAAGTTATAAAGGATTGACTTGATCCATTTTCACAAAATGTTTACATGTCT
This sequence comes from Microtus pennsylvanicus, assembly GCF_037038515.1. NCBI lineage: Eukaryota > Metazoa > Chordata > Mammalia > Rodentia > Cricetidae > Microtus > Microtus pennsylvanicus. The sequence continues at coordinate 35,557,369 of NC_134581.1, forward strand.
GTTAAAATGTTCTACATCATTTGGTATTATTTCCCATGGTGTTTCCTCTAAGAAACATTCCTAACATAAAAATATTTACTCATTTATTTGAAAACAGGCTTCTAGAAGATAAAATGATTACGCCTTTGGTCATATAGTAAATAGGTAGAAGACATTTATTTATGAATATGAAACACTAATGAATTTTCAAATTTGGTTAATTATAAGGTCTTAGAGGAGTCTAAGCACTGGGTTTACAAATCCATTCCTTGTTCTGGATCTTTGCCAACTTACCTTGAGAACTGTATAGAAAGGGTATGGGACCACGCAGTGGTGGGACACACCTTTAATTCCAGTACTTGGGAGGCACAGGCACGAAGATCTCTGTGAGTTTGAGGCCAGCCTGGTCTACAGAGTGAGTTTCAGGACAGCTAGGACTACACAGAGAAACTCTAACTTAAAAATCCAAACCAAACCACCCCCACAAAAAAACCCAAATAAATAAATAAATAAATAAAACACAAAAAAACAAAAACAAACAAATAAACAAAAAACCCCAAACCATCACTTATGAATTCCAGAGATGACAGCCACAGGTTCAATTGTCTAGTTAGTTAGTAGATGCTGTCTTCTCTAATTGGCTGCCTCGCTCTTTTTGAAACTGATTTATTGGGGAAGAACAAGTACTGGCTTTCATATATGCCAAAAGAAATTCACATGAGGTAACAACTTATAACTCTCTCTTTCGGTGTCCTCAGGCCCCCAAAAAATAAAGAAATGAAAGTTATAGTTTCATTCTATTGGTCTAAGAACTGTTCTAAAACAGAAGAGAGACACTGAGGGTAAAAACAGACTCAGAGAATTACATGGAGCTACTGTTGCAGTTAGCTTGAAAATGTTGTTAAAATCCCATTTTAAGGTGGACTAGCCCTTCTGAGCTCTCCTCTTGATTTTCCAGAGAACAGTATCTTTTCCAGGCTGACATCAGATCTGTTCAGAGTAGCCTGTCTGCAGCTTCTAGGCAAGTTACATTTGCCAGGACAAAGCGTGGGCGTCGGGTAGCAGGGAAGAGCTGGCTGGCAGCACTTTCCACCTGGAGAAACCATGCCAGGAGGAGCTCAGGGTGGAGTGCCAAGGAAAACACATTTGAGTGTCCACGAGAACCAATCAGCAGCAAACATTACCCCCACATGTTTGAATTCCCCAAACTACTGTTTTCTCCTTTCGTGTACCCATAAAGCCTGTGATGTGAGCCAGACACCTCTGTATAATCTGAGGGTGTAAATGCTTCCAGTCGCTTGGGAATCCCATGTTCAAACCGTGGCTCTTGAAGGGGACAGTAAGGAGGATTTCAGGGCCTTGTGTCAGGAAGAAGGGCGAATGACTGCACAGATAACTGGAGATTGGAATTTTCCAGGTGAGTGTGTGGACGGTAAATGACCTTACTTAATAACAAGCATTAACTTGGTTTTGTGTAGAAACAGCTTTTAATAGAATATGTTCTTCCTGTCACCTTTTACTTTGTTTTATTTTTTTACATTTATTTATTTATGGGGGGAGGTGCATGCCACAGTGAATGTGGGGGTCAGAGGACAACCTGCAGGGAATCTGTCCTTTTGTTCTACCATGTGGGGCCTAGGGTTCAAACTCGGGTTGTGAGACTTGGCGGCAAGTGCCTTTACCATCTGAAGTATCTCACTGGCCCTGGAGCTCTCCTTTATAGATAAAGAAAATTAAGCTTCCCAAGGCAACAGCGCCAGAGAGCAGCCGAACTAATCTGTGGCTGAATTTGACATAAGGTCTTAGCCATGTGCTAGCTACAGCCTTTTAGATGTGAAAGAAGAGGGTGTCTTCAGAGGAGAGAGGGCAAGGGAGAAGTAACATCCTTAGACATAGTGGAACTCCATCCCTGTTTCCTAAATTACTGGAGAACCTCATATGGATATGTTGTCTTCTCTTTAAACACAGCTGGCTGAAACACCAAGTTTATCACTACCTCCATCATCCTGAACAGCACTCCCCGTAGAAACTGGTATCCAGGTAACAGAATCACCATGACATCCTTGGGTACCCGGACAGGTGTGTGCTTTTGGCTTCCCAGCCTCCTCTGTGGGTTTTGTCCTGCCTTCTTTTGCAAGCTTAGTTACTGTGACTCAGTCCGTTCTCACCCCTGTGCTCTACTTGGGCAACTGAAACTGCCAGCAAATGTGAGTGTTTTTCTCCCTATCTCCCAAGCGCATCCAGCAAATGCCAGAGAGACACATTTTCCATGCTTGGGATCTGGTCAGGTATCAGCCTAATACAAACTTTATGGTTCCTTGTCTGCTAGGTTCTGTCTGTTCTCCAGTCTTACAGGGGTCCTGTAATCGACTGGGTGCTTGTGTCCTTCTCATGAACATATTAAAATCCTACCTCCTTAAGGGATGATGATGCCAGGGAGGTCGTTAGGAGGCAATGAGGCATAAGGTGGTAGTTTGAGAGATGGGGTTTGCTCCTCATTAGAAAAGCCCAGAGAGCTTTTCCCACTCCCCGCTCCACTATGAGGACACAACAAAGGACTCAGAAGACTATGACCCAGAAACAAATTCCCATAAGAACCCATCCCTCTGCTGCTCTGACTTCAGACTTCAAGCATCCATAGATATAAATGATAACTTCCAGTTTTTTGAAGCCTCCTAAACTGTGAAAATGTATACAGTAGCCTAAGCTATGGCAGTTCTCATTTTCCCTTTCCCACCATACTGCACCTATCTCTTCTAAGGTTCTCCTAAGACCTTTGCTAGCCTCTTCTTACCCTGTGATGAAGTGTCACTGCTTGAAAGCCTCAGTCTGAATCCTGCCTCTCCATGAAATCTTTCCTTTTCTCCCGAGTGCAATTGCTTTCTCCCGTAGCACTGTGTCCATGTCTTACCATTTCCTTTACATTCTGTAATTATTTTTGCAGTGCTATCTCATAGCCCATGGTTTAAGCCTCTATCCCAACTTACCCAGCAGACCTGTATGAGGAAGAACATCATCTTAGTGATTGGTAGATTTTATCACTTAGTAGTAAGTCCGCTGAAACAATCTGAAATTAACATACAGCATTAGGTCGTGCTAGAAGTTGCCATTAACAGTGGATTTGATGGTCCTCATCTTTTCTCAACCAGACTATCCTTGATAATAGACCACACCTAGAGGGCTTGGGTGGTTGATGAGCTGCATGGAATACGGAGGCTTAGAAACATATCCAACTATTTTACCAAATGAAGTTTGTTCTGGGCTAATTAAAACAAAAGTTAGAAGAAAACTTTAGCTACTCCTGGGCCTCTGTCTATAATTGATAATGTAGCACCTTTTGCATAAAACGTGAAGAGCCAAACTTGTGCAACAGAATTTTAAAAAGGGAAGCGAAGGAAACCATCTCCCAAGGAAAGCTAATGCAGACTTAATTGAATGAGGGGGCTAGGTTCTGACTTTAGAGCCAAGGATACAAGAAAGGGGTTGTGGAATCTCTCTCCACGACTAAGGAAAGCCTCTGAGGCCAGGGGTTTATCAGGGTTATCCCTGCATGGAGAGCCAGAGAAGCCATTGTGGGGAGCTGTGAAGGTGAAACCTGGATTGTGTTGGAGACCCCAAGATGTTAGAGATGCCAGACTAATAGCATAGCTGCCAAGGAGAGTTGCTAACAGTGTGGAAGCAGCCCACAAGAGAGACTGTGCTGCAGTCAGCAAAGCTGGAAGGAGTTGGAGATCTGAGGAGTGCTTTGACATCAGACATGGAGATACAGAGTGTGGAGTTTTCCTTGATGGTTTTCAGTCTGACTTTGGTCCAGTATTTTCTCCCTGTGTACCCTTTCTTTTCCTTTGCAATGGTAATATATATTTTATATCATTGTATGTTGGGAGTATTTGATTTGCTTTTTGCTTTTGCTTTTTTTTTTTCAGGGGTTACGTTAAGAGATTGCCATGAATCTCAGAGGAGACTTTGAATTTTTAAACAGTGTTGAGACAGGTATAGACTATGGAGACTTTTTGGAGCTAGAATAAATAAATAAATTTTGCAGAATAATATGTCTGTAAGCCTATGGGGGCCAGGAAGTAGAACGTGGTGCTTTGAATGAGAATGACCCCCATAGGTTCATAGATTTGAATACTTGGCCACCCTGGAATGGCACTATTTGAAAGGACTGGGAGATATGTTGGAGAAAGTGTGTCACAGGGATGGGCTCTGAGGTTTTAAAAAGTCCATGCCAAGCCCAGAGTCTCTCTCTTCCTGCTGCCTGTGGATCCAGATGTAGAACTCTTAGTTACTTCTTCAGCACCATGTCTGCCTGCATGACAGCATGCTTCCTGCCATGATGATAATGGGTTAAACCTCTGAAATTGTAAGCCAGTCCCAAATAAATGCTTTCTTTTATAAGGGTTGCCATTGATGGAGGAAGGTCATTGGTTAAATAAAAAGAAACTGCTTGGCCCTCATTGGTTAGAAGATAGGTGGGAGGAGTAAACAGAACAGAACGCTGGGAGGAAGAGGAAGTGAGCTCAGACTCCACAGCTCTCCTCTCGGGAGCAGACACCTTAGAGAGACGCCATGCTCCCAGCTCCCAGGCAGGCGCATGCGATGAAGCTCCGACCCAGGATGGACATAGGCTAGAATCTTCCCGGTAAGCGCACCTAGGGGCGCTACACAGATGATTAGAAATGGGCTAAATTAATATGTGAGAATTAGCCTAGAAGAGGCTAGATAGAAATGGGCCAAGCAGTGATTAAATGAATACAGTTTGTGTGTTGTTATTTCGGGCATAAGCTAGCCAGGCAGCTGGGGTGCTGGGGACGCAGCCCCGCCGCCCTTATTACTACATGCTGTGGTCATGGTTTCTCTTAACAGCAATAGAACACTGACTAAGCCAATACTTCTAATATTTAAATTCAAATTAATGAACAATAGTGTTTACCTCAGAAGACTTGAAAGGGAAGAGGCACGTCTAGGCCACATTAGCCCTGTATTAGGGTTTCAAGCAAAACAGTTTTAAAATGATCAACACAGTCACAGGCAGGGTTGAATAGACCCTGATACAGTGATGAAGGTGGCAAAGGCACAACACAAAGGCAGACACAACACAAAGGCAGAGATTCTGTAAGTTCTGTCTCTTTTTATCCGTCTACTGGATGTCTGCAGGCCCAGGTGAACAGAGACTGTTTCCAGCAAAATTGGCCTTCAGGACTCTGAAAAGTAACCCAGGCAAACATTATCACAACACACGTCTAAGGTGTTATCTATCACAAAATCAGTAGGAGACTAACAATGTGTCAATTGTCCAGCTGTGTGACCTCCAAAATTAGTGATTTTTACCACTAAGAGCAACCAAAGCTAGAAGGTGTGCATAGGTGTTTTTCTTTTGTAACAGAGCACAGCCCAAGAAGAGGGCTATTGCACTCCTAATTACTATAACCTTTTCTGTTCCCGGTTGTAGGCTTAGATAGGTAATGAGACCACTTTTCCAAAACCAGCCCCATTCTACTGAAAACGATTGCCTAGATGGGAAAATCCCCACGACGACGCTGACTTCTGACAGAGCTGCTGGTCTGGAAGGACTGGGAACTCACTGAAAGCTGTAACACTCACAGTGTGGTTTATTACAGCCAAGCGATGAATATTAAAACCTGCCGAGGGCAGAGCTCCAGGAAGCAGAGTCCAGGATATAGGTGGAGCATCCACCGTCTTCACAGAGTGGAGCACAAATAACAAAAACCCAGAGGCAGATACTGGGGTTCAAGCTGAAAGATCAGAGAAGTAAAACAGCCAACCACTAGAGAAGTCTTACATTTATGAAATCTTCAGGCTGAAAGAGCGTGCGAGTTCCTGTCTCATCCCGCCTTATATTCCTCTCTAGTGCTGGGATCAGATGCGCGCACTACCACCCCCGGCTTCTATGGCTGACTAGTGTGGCTATTGTGATTAAAGGTGTGTGTCATCACTGCCTGGCCTGTATGGCTGACTAGTGTGGCTTCCTTGCACTCTGATCTTCAGGCCAGCTTTATTTATTAAAACACAAATAAAATATCACTATAGCAGGGAAAGAGCTAATTCCTCCCAGAAACAGAATGTTGCCAACCAGGGAAGCTCAGCCAAGCCAAGTGTCCAAGGGATCTATCTCACAGGGCTTAGTCACTTAGATATGGTTGTCTTCTCTTCTGTAGCTGCTCCAGAGGTGGAATTGATACCACATAACTCAGCACCCTTACCTAACTCATGTCACCAGGCCATTGGTGTGACATCCCTCCTTTAAGGTAAGCAATGGGACTCTTATCTGAAACTCATTTCAAAGGCTTAGTATCTTAGAGTTTTATTGCTATGGCAACTCATGAACACAAAGTGTATGCTGTTCCACTGACTAAACCTAGAACCCCAGCCTAATAGGGCCTTTTTCACTATATAGCAATCAAAAAAACTGCAAGCATTTAAGAGTTCCTTTTAAGACCACAGGAGAACTGAAAAAATACACACACACACACACACACACACACACACACACACACACACACACACATTTAAGCGCAGGGAAGTGAACAGTAAAAGCCTTGAAACTTTGATGTGGGATTCCTTTCTGTATGCTATGAATATGTTTTATTACCATTGTTTAATAAAGAAGCTTCTTTGGCCAATGGCTTAGCAGAGCAAAGATGATGAACAGAGATGTAGAGAATGAGTAGGCAGAGTCAGAGAGATGCCATGTAGTTGCCAAAGGAGAAAGATGCCAGAACGGAACTTTACCCAGTAAGACAAAGTCTTGTAGTGATACACAGGTCAATAGAAATGGGTTAATATGTAAGAATTAGTTAATAAGAAGCCTACACTAATAGGCCAAACAATGTTGTAATTAATATAGTCTCTGTGTGATTATTCAGGACTGGGCAGCAGGGAAATGAACGAGCAGCCTCTGCTTACACAACTTAGGAGCAATTGTCAGTCTTGGTGTGTTTGTCTCCTCCTCGCTGAAAGGGGGTCCCTTAAAATCAGGTTGAATAGAATGTGCATTAAATATTTGTCCTTAAACAAATTACTAATATCTGTGCAATGAGAATCACATTAGCATTCATTTCCTCTCTTCCAGTATCTATATAAAGCAGATGTTGATCTGCAGCCTTTTGCTGTAATTAGCCACACGGTGAGTATTACATCTTCCAATGAGTTCTCTGTCCCTCCTGCAAGTTACAAATCTGCATGTATTGTCTGGGACTCCAGACCTGCAATTTTGTCAGAAGTCAAGGTGCTCTTGGCAATTTTCTCACCTCTGCAATCATTTTTAGTAGAAAGTGCCTGGTTTTCTACTAAAACAGTGATGGTATTATATGATTCCACAGGAGTACCAAGAGAAGTAATTCACAATATGTGTAAAATGTTCTGTACACCTGACTGATAAAAGTAGATACTCCATGATGACTTACTACTTTAAGAAAGAAGAATGTGCTAAAAACTGGATTAATTATGAACAACAACTCAATACAATGTTCTTCTGAACAGTGGTGTATCTAATAGTCACTGACCAATCCATTCTTTTGATCCTAGGTGGGTGTGTCCGTTGGAAGTGAAACAGTCTGGGAACCCAGGTTTACTGTTACCTTGTCAGGCCACCACAGTCTTCCAGCTCCATTCCCTCTGCATCTCGTCCCCTTCCAGTAATTCCCTTTTCTGTTTACTCAGGGAGCATGTGGGCAGACGCAAGCAATGAAAGGTCCACTTCCAGCAGGTACAAGTGAACTTATTGCTGTTTGTCCATTATGGAGAATTAAATCAAGGCATTGAGACTTTTCACGTGGTCAGGTTTCTGAGCTTCATCATTTGGTAGAACCCATACATGTTTCACCAAATCCCTCTGAAGAGTGGAACCTAAGAAGACCATGACTCAGAGATGTCTGACTATAATTGATCCACCCAGAAGACAAATTTCTGGCTCCACATGTGCCTCCTAGCTTACTATCCTGCTTGATTTTATTCTGCTAAGGGGTCGGCTTCGGTAGGAATTTAGCTGGCAGGTGAAGCCCACCAACTGTCTGATTTTGCAAAGCGCTATTAGCACACAGCTGCACACATTCCTTGAGGACTGTCTATAGCTTCTTTAGGGCTGTGACCACACACTTGACTTTATGACCCATAAAAGCTATGCCATTTAAACCTGAGCCCCTGTAGGAAACATTTGCTGAATTCACTTAAGACCTTACCCTGCTTCTGCTCTGCTGTGCCCTGCACTTTCTCTGGTCTTCTGATAGTGACTAGAACACACAGACCTCTCCTGTCCAGGGCTTCCCACAGGAACTTTGCTCTGCCTGAATAGTACCACCTCTCTGGAGCATCCTTCTCTCCAGAGCTGACCACTTCCCATTGTTCCCCACCTGAGGGGCTCCTCACCCCGATTCTAGTTCCTTCTCACACATAAAGTTATTACTTTGCGCATCACCCACTATTTTCCTTCACAGCACGGATCTCCCTTGGGTATTCTTTTTACTTCTGTGCTCTGACGGCCTCTTTCCGGAGTCTTGTCTGTGAGTTATGTGAGCAAGGGACAATGTCTATCTTATTTACCACTCTATCCCCAAAGCCTGGCACATAATAAGGCTCCACAATTAATTGCTGGATAAATAAATGAACAAAGAAGTAAAATTTGCATGTATAATGACCTTCTTTTATTTTGCAGTTTGGGTGTTCTCCTTAGCGGTAACATTTTGCTTTGAGAACGCTTGGTGTATTTTCTCCCCTTTGTTCCAAATTATCAAGGTCATGCTGTATTTAATTTTTTTCCCTCTCTCCTGTGTGTTAATTTCTCTCCCAGCTTGATGCCATTTGCAAACTTAATGAACACTGTTTGGTTATTTATGGTGTTAGGAACAGAATGGAGAAGACATGTGTCCCGACCGCTCTATTCCACGTGGGCCATTCCAGCGACAGGGGCATCGCATCTTCCCAGAGCAGGCATCAGCTCATTCCTGAAGAAGGCACTGGAAAGAGCCAATTAGAATATTAATGAATCCATTGTAAATTGCATCATGTCTGTTTCAGAGATAGTTGTATGTTGATGCCAGCATATATTTTGATTTCTAGAAAAGCATTCTCCATAAATCAAAATCGATTGCACTTATAAAGTACTCCCTAATTACAAAACAATTTATTTTAAAACTGTAATAAATGCCTCTTTAGAGGAAAATGAGCAGCCGCAGAGAAGATGAAAACCCGTATGAGTATGCCAATCACAGCCCCGTTAAACCAGGGCTCTGTTTGCAGCTGTGTCTGAGCTGACCCGGAAGCTAGGCCACGGTATGCAGCTCCTTACCCTCCACGTCATCAGGCCAGTCCACAGACAACCCACACCCTCTTACACCTCAACACTATAGCAGGCAAGACCCCAGGTTTCAGACTGTGGCTCCCAACCGGCAGCTGCAGTGGCACTGGAGAGTACTTACAAATGCAGACATCGGGATAGACATGCTAATGTGGCAGGGGGAGCTCTTGGGCCTCAGCCCTAGACAAAGAACTACAGACGGTGAAAGAATACTGAGAGTTGGAGACATCATCTTTCCCAGGGAAGAGCACGCCAGGTCGTTATCCAATACCAAATGGTCAACCTTGAAAACATAAATATAAGTAACAGCCAGGCGGTGGTGGCGCACACCTGTAATCCCCGCACTCGGGAGGCAGAGGCAGAGGCAGGTGGATCCCTGTGAGTTCGAGGCCAGCCTGGTCTACAAGAGCTAGTTCCAGGACAGGCTTGATAGCTACAACAAAACCCTGTCTCAAAAAACCTAAATAAATAAATAAATAAATAAATAAGTGACATCATATGTACAGGTCGTGTGTGTGTGTGTATCTAATCTGTGCACACATACATATTTATTTGTGTTATATGACAAGAACTTTTTCTGTGAGATGCAATACCATCTACTCACTCCTAATATGGGGCCCATAACAGACCAAAGTATAGATACCATTAAAGTCTGATTTGGTGAAGCAATGAGTTTTATTGGGGTTACTTACAGGAGTATGGGTGAGGAGCTGCTTACAGGAGCAGAAATGACTCAAAGACAGCTCATCACTAAAACCAAGGCCAGCGCTACCCAATCTGAAGCTTCATAGGATTTGAGAGAAAAAACATTATTCGTGAGTCATGTAAAAGACAGTAAGATTTATTTTTAGGAAATTACCACAGAGGGGCTTTGTCATTGGGGAGGAAAGACTGGACACAACTCTGAATACAAGCACAAGTGGAAACTGAAAGCTGAGGAGTTGGGTGGAGGTCAGAGAAATACTGAGAAGGTAAGGTTTGAACGAACCAGAGGGAACAAGGCTGTGCAAAGCCAGGCTGGAGTGACAGAACATCTCCTATGGGGGCAATGGAAGCTGGGGACCCAGACCAGATATGGAGGAGGATCAGAAACCAAGCTTTGAACTGTTCTGGCAGAATTCTAATTAACACAATCAATGTGAAGATAAGCACAGAAGTCTCAAAGTCAGGGCAGCTTGGAGAAATTACGGGAGAGCCAACTACAGTTCTGTGAAGCGCAGACTCTTTGTCAGGTGGAAGGGGATAGGAAGTATGTTTTAACAAACTGTTCCACAGGATCTGACTCAGTAGAATCCTGAAGAAGGAAAAATGGTCCCAGCTGGTGTTTTAACTCACCCATGTAATACACAGCTCGCTTTGAGTCTTGAGTGAAGTTTTTCCAATATTGCCCATTCTCTCCTGCTACTAAGTGATCACTTCTGGGAAGAGCCTTGGGGTCAATGTGTTTCTTGTGTGTTTTCGGTAGGTTATGCACACCTTCCTTCATGCAGATGTGCATTAACACCTGGGCCAGGGCACTCTTTTCCGTAGTCAGCATGACATACTTACTTGCTACAGCAGTGACTTTTCTTGCTCCAACACAACTGACCTTGGATTTCCCGCGTCAGTACTCCATCAAGACTGCCTTACTTTGCAAGCGGAAATGGAAGCGCAACATTGACAACTGAACAATATAAACAAGTTTGTGGCTTTCAATCCAGAAATGTTCTACTATTCGGTAATAGTTAAGTGAAAAGTGTAGCTTAGAGAGGAATCTGAAATTCTATCAACAAAATTCTATCCTAAACCAGATGCCTCTTACGCACCTAGCACTCCGACAGATGCCATTAGCAAGTGGTTCCTTTTATGTCTTTCGCCTCCCGAGTCTGCAGAACTCGCTCTGACTGACAAGGCTGAAGGCAGTGTCAGCAGGAATGCAATCAGTGGATGTGTAATGAGGGAGGGATGGGATGAGATAAGGAATAAAAGATAAAAGAGAAGCCAATTGGGAACTCAGAAAGTTTTAGGTTAGTTCCTGAAATCTAAAATAGGACTTTACTGTATTTACAGGTGTTGCAACTCTGTGATGAAGAGCTAACCCTTGGCTGAAGACTGTCGGCACAGCCTGTGCAGAGCCAAAACAATCCTATTTGCGGAGCTCAGAGGTTCTGCAAACAGGGGAGCTTCCAGGGCGGGGTCTCAGCCTGAAAGACAGTAAGAAAAGGGCCCCACTAGGGTACCGGACTCTGTCAGAGCCAAAAACAATAAAACCAAACCAAACAAAACAGAACCCCAAAAACAATGAGAATGGCTACCATACCTTGAACTACTTTTCTTCATGACCTGCAGAAGAGTCGTGTGACCAAGGTAACAGAGCACAATTTCCCCAAAGACTTCCTTTAAAGACCAGAGATGATATCTGAATTTAAGGGTGCTCCTCTTATTAAAATGACATCTCTCGACTTTTACAGCAATTGTGCTTCAAAGATAAACATTTGAAACTTTAGAGGTCAATGATGTTTAAGATCCAGCTGGCACAGTGGAAAGGGGAGTTCAGAGAAACCCCAGGGTACATCATCGGAGGGAAGCAGGGTGTTTGCTCATTGTGGGAAGAAGGAAAGGTACTGCCAACTTCAAACAAGGTATCTGCCTCCGTATAATCAGGCAAGGAAGGGGCATGCGTGAAGGTCTGTGGCGACTGTCGACCCTGCTTCACCCTGTGCCTCTCACTCCCTTCTGCTCTGTGTAAGGAACATTCAGTGATGAGAAGGCTGCTGGGGAGAATGTCAGTCAGTGGTGGGGGAGGGCAAATGTCTTGTAACATTGATTCTTCCTTTAAAAAAAGGTTTCACAAAGTCTAAGGGCAGAAAAAGAGGGAAGAAGAAAATGGGAGAAGAATTTGAAGATGAGGTGGAGTCTTGTCTGATGAGCCCAGAGATGTTTGACTGTGAGGAGCTAGAACACTTATCTGGGTGGTGATGGTCTATGGCAGCTGGAATTTTGTTATGTTTATTTAAAAAATAGATTATGTGGTCCGTGCTCTTGGAAGAAGTGATATTTGGTAGATACCCAAATGTGGCAGGTGTTTATTTTGTGCTATGCTGGGATAATTTGTCATGTGAAATGGCCCTGAAATATAAGGAAAATGCCCTTGATTAAACTTTTAAACCAAATATTTGGGACTTGAACAATTAGCAGAACAGCACCTGGTATTTTGCAGATGGCATTTCAAGAAAATGGATAGTCATGGGCTCATTGACATTTATTGAACCCTCTTACCCCATTGCAAACAGTAACACAACCTCTCTCTGTTGATTGAAAAATGAAGGAAGAAGGAGGGTAAATTGTCTGCCCTGAACCAGAGGCTCAGTGGCCTGGTCAGATGAGAACACAGTCTGACCTTTGAGGCATTGCCACAGCCTTCCTTCAAATGCCAAACCCTGTTTGCCGCGATTAATGCTGGAGGAATGACTTTAAGGATGTGATGTTGCTTTCATAAATACTATTTACCCATAATTTATCCAAGGCTGATAGATTGTGCATGGTTGTAACCGGAAATGAAACTGTAGGACCTGACTGTGCTGGAGCGATTTGTGCTGCATTCTTGTGTGGGATCAAGGAAGAAGCACAGGCGAGTTTGTTAGTAGAGGAGGACATCTAATGTGAAAATGGTAGCTAACTCTTTGAACTTCTAGACACGAGAAGATTTCCAGTCCTCTATATGTCCTCTAGTATGGGAGGGGAGCTTGAGGACATGGACAACAGGCATAAAGCAGGCAGGCCAGCTTACAAAGAGAATTAGTGTGTCATTTGTAATGGGAATGATATTATATTATGAGGATTTGAGAGAGAACCTGGCATGCAGACTTTCTGCCTATGCGAGTCTTTCCCCATGCATTTGAACATCACATCAAAGCCTTTACAGGGAAGACCTTTACTGTTTTCTCCTATCCACCTATGGAGAAAACCTGTATGCATTAGCACCTCAATGGTAATTTTATCTTACTGTACCACAGAAAGGAATCCATTGGTAAAACAGTTTCCAGGGGTGTTCTGTCAGAACAATGAAGACCATCTGTGCTGGCTTCTTTCTTCCCTCTTTTGTTCTGGAAAATTGCACTGCTTCGGATTCTCTAGCTGAGGGAGAAAAGCAATTTTGTAAACGGTGCACTCAAATGCTCCAATGACGTGATAACTGATAAAGGTGCCAAGATGAAGATGCTGCCCTGAAATATGGGGCGCATCAAAGAAAGCTGATTCATAATTGTAAAAATGCAGACAAGGTGAAATGAAGCGGTGTGTGCATTTGGGGCCTCTTGCATGTTTGTCCACAGCCTGAGGGGACCCCCAGCTTGTTAAAGTGCTTGGGGATACGGATGCGTCAACTGCTTGTGTAATGTCAAGCTACTCAGAGGTTCAGTTTCCTTTCAAACTTCAAGCGTTGATTCTTACTTAGCTTTATTCCATCTCCCTTGATAAGATGAACTCTCATTTTAACTCCTTGGGCTTTTTTTTTTCTTGTGTCTCTTTTCCCAGGGAGCCAGGTCCGAGCTGAGTCTTAAAGCTGTATGTACTGTTGATTTAGAAGCAACTCGATAGAGATCTTTAATATAAAATTCTTACCACTTTTCCAGATAACACTGCCAAGCAGGATCTGGAGCCTGGCTTATGTGCCCCTTTATCTCAGTTCTCCTTGACAGGGACAGCGATTATCTCCCTGGTGAGCTGAGCAACTGCTTCTCCCTTCTTGCTGGGGCGTCTTCACAGGTGTGACTCATAGGCCAGGAGTGCCCTTTTCCTCTTTCTGCCAAGCCATGACATTGCCTTTTTCTCAAGGCAACAAATTAAATCACTTCTCTAAGATTATCTAGCACAGCTTCCCAAATGATTACCACACAAGAATGCCTTTTCCAGTAGCCATGGAAATGAGATACCTACAAATCTTCCCATGACATAACGCCTAGCAGTTTTAGATGGACATCTTTTCAAACCTCTTTACATGTGTAGGTGAGATCACAAAACATCTCTAGGGACAGAGCGAATAAATAGCCAAATCTGACACTAGAGACGCTCTAGCTGCTTTGTGTGATTGGGGGGAGGGGACATGAATGTGGGCAGGACTACTAAGCAAGGATTTAGATTGAAATCACATGATGAGAGACAGATGACAAGACCGGTGCCTGTTCGAGGCAGGGATTAGACCTTCAGCATATGTATAAAGCTCTTGCAAGGTAACTCAGTAAAAGAACGACTAGAGAATGAACCTGCTCACCCACACAGGCGGAGATTTTCTAGCTAAGCCTGGCTGCTGGTGGCCAATGTTTCTGTTAGAGAGTCTCTAATATAGTAGTAGGCTTGCCATCCTATGGGTTTGTGGCTCAAATACATCATATTCGGTATAATACATGAACCCGTGCTTTGAGAATCAACACGAGACGTGGTCACAGCCCAGCCAAATTTGTGGGCAACTGAGAAACACACAGGCCAGGGCAAAGAGATTTCCCACAAAATTAGACACCCTGAAGAAGAGATCACAATCTAAAGTTACACAATGTTCAAGAAAATAATTCATTCCAAACTAGGAGTATCAGAGACTGTAAACAAATATTTAGGCCACAGTGCTAAGAAATTTAGGTGTTATATTATGTATTAAACACTAAAAGAGTATGATTGAAAAATACATTATCAAAAGACTGAATAGAATGTCCACCATTTGAAAATGTAAACATAGAAATAAAAGAATGATAACCAGGATATTAGAATTAGTTGAGAAGTGAATTAGTGAGCTGGAAGGTAAATCTGAAGAAAATTGCCTATAATGTGAGGCAGATAAAAGTTATAGATAATATGAGAGATGTCAAAATCATAAAGAATGAGCTGTATGTTGTAACATGTGTCTCATGTGATTTGCAAAATGAAGAAATGGTAGAAATACCCTTATTCATATTTTATTGTTGTTTGATTTTTGAGATAAGACCTTGTTGTGCAACTTAAGTGAGACTTGAATTCATTATGTAGCCTAGTTTGAGCCTAAGTTTTCCACCTTCTTGCCTCAATCTCAAAGTGCTGGAATTACAGGTGTGAATTACCACAGCTGGCTAGAACATCCCTTAAAAGAAAATATTGCATATGTCTTTATTTTCTCTTACTATCCATCTAGTCACAAACGATTTTTCCATCTCTTATATCCACTCAAAAATTATTCAATTTTTTTGTGTTTTATATCGTATTATTACCATGTTCATAGATGAAAAATTAATCCTGGGTGTACACAACTGCACTTCAAATGGTCAGTAACTTTTTTATGAGAGAGTTCATATTTTAATGAAAATTTGTGCACGATTGAAGAGAAACTATAAGCATGCTTATAAGGAATCTTAACCATCTGATATACAAAATCAAATAGAACATTTCACAGTGCATTGAGACTCCCTATATCTTCTAACTATCAAAATGGTTTAAAATGATTCACCAGTTCTGAGAGCAGAGCAGGAAAGACATCCTGGTACAATGAAGTGTTCTTGAAAAGGCGAGCTGGTGAGAATCTGACCATGGCAAAAATCACAGAGGCTAAGGTGTACGTGGAGAACATCATTGCGTAAACAGTGCAAGAACCTATTTCAGGAATCCTTGAAGATGGGTGTGAGCGACTGATTCTCTGGAACAGAGTATTGATTTGATGCAAAAGTCATCTTGGCTTAATAGATAGCAGTGCAGCAGATGGACTGGATGGGGTAATGGTTAGAAGTGTAGAAAGTATTGTTAGTCCCAATCTATTGGATGTGTCTGGAGATGAAATGACAATCCCAAACACACTAAGACACCCGCCCTTGAAAACAGACACCATCAGTAACTCTTAAAGGGGGAGAAACT
The DNA here is from genome assembly GCF_037038515.1 of Microtus pennsylvanicus. Taxonomy (NCBI): domain Eukaryota; kingdom Metazoa; phylum Chordata; class Mammalia; order Rodentia; family Cricetidae; genus Microtus; species Microtus pennsylvanicus. The sequence goes on from NC_134581.1 coordinate 35,573,519, forward strand.
AGTGATTGTTTATGATCTCGATCAAGATCCCACCAAAACTTCTATAACATAAGGTATAAGCAATAAAATAAACTGTACGGAGGCTAAAAGAAAGGGCAAGGGCCTTTCATGTAGTTCACTGTATTAGTTACTTTTTCTGTTGCTATGATACAACAACATCCTGACAAAGGTGACTTAAGGGAGAAGGGGCTGATTTGGGCTCACAGTCAAGGATACTGTCCATTGTGGTAGACAAGTCATGACAGCGGGAGCTTGCAGCAACTGATCACATTACATCCACCGCGAGGAAGCAGGGAGTGAGGAATCCTGGTGCTCAACTCCCTTATTCCTTTTTTAAATTATTCTTTCCATAATCCAAAAACATTGGAATGGCACTGCTCACGTTAACAGTGGGATTTCCCACCTCTGTTACCCTAATTTAGATAATCTCTCACATGTGTTCATAGAAGCTGGTCTTCCAGGTGATCCTAGTTCAATCGTTCTCAGCCTGTGGGTCGCAATCCCTTTGCAGGGTGTTGAATGACCCTCTTGTGGGGTCATCTAAGGCCAATGGAAAATAGAAATATTTACATTAAAATTCATAACAGCAGCAGCATTACAGTTATGAAGTAGCAACGACAATAGTTTTATGGCTGGGGATCACCATTACATGAGGAACTGTATTACCGGGATGCGGCAGTTATGAAGTAGCAACGACAATAGTTTTATGGTTGGGGATCACCATTACATGAGGAACTGTATTACCGGGATGCAGCGTGAGGAAGGTTCAGATGCACAGTTCTAGACCCTGTCAGGCAGACAATAAACATTAGCCATTGAGATCTCTCCCCTCTTTGTCATAACGAAGTGCCTGATCAGAAGCAATGTGAGGAAGAAAGAATTTCGTTTGGCTCCCAGAGGATTCAGGTCGTAGGAACTTGAAGTCATTGTGTGCTTGCATTTAGGAAGCAGAGAGATGAACAATCGTACTCAACTCACTTCCCTTTTTCGTTCAGTCTGGGGCCCCAATTCACAGAATAGTGTCACTCCCAGTCAAGGTTCCTCTTCCCTGCTCAGTCTAAGCTTTTAGAAATCACCCCCATAGTCACACTCTGAGATAGGTTTTCATGGTCATTTAAACCCTAGCAAATAAAAAAATAACCGTTACGGCTCCATCCTTGCCAACTGGACCCTGAATTCTGTCACTTTAAAAGGTAACATTCTACTCTGAAAGTCTCATTTTCTTCTCGTAATGCAACGTGCATTTAGTCCATTTCTAAACGCCCCCATTGTCTTTATCAGTACCAACACCGTTCAAAACTCAAAAATCTCCCCTGAAACTCCAGGCATCTTGTAACTGTGGGTCTTTGTAAAATAAAAACAAGTTGATATTTTTAATATGCAATGGTTCAGATTAAACGTATTTGTGTTTCTGATTCAAACTAGGTGAGTTTTATGCTCCCAAATATCACACACACACACACACACACACACACACACACACACACCTTACAAAATGCAAAAATCTCACCAAGAACTGTGTATTAGATGTTAGCTTTCCCACCTGCTGACAATCCTGCAGCTGCCGGTGCTCCTCTATTTCACTGATGATATTCCTTCCTTCCTTCCTTCCTTCCTTCCTTCCTTCCTTCCTTCCTTCCTTCCTTCCTTCCTTCCTTTTTTTTTTAAACTTGGAGGACATTTACTTCTTGATCCAGGATAGTATCTGCTATAAAATTGACTGGGCTCAAGCCTTAATCTGACTAACTAGGAGAACGTAGGTCCTATCTCCTAATTTGACTCCGTCTAACGTGACCCTTTATGCAAACTACTACATTTTGCTCTTTGGTTTATGCTGTTCTCATCAATGTGATAAGCTAGTGAGATGTCTCACAGAATATCCTGAGAACTAAACCATGGCACAGTTGGGACATCAGTGTATACTGAAGTAGGGTCACAAAGGCATACTGTTCTTCCAGGGGAAACTAATAGTGCTTGTGGGTTTTCTCTTCATTGCTGTTGAAGCACTTCATCGGCTAAAGAACCTGTTACCAGGTAACAGGAGCTTTCCTAAGATACTCAAAGGTCACATCTGGAAGAGCAGTTGTTGGGGTCATCAGCAGACTCGAGCTATGGAAATTCTCGGTTACTGAGATCCATTGATGTGTCAGAATCACAATCCTCCTGTTTTCTAGCTCTGATGGAAACACTAACCTGTGCTTTTCCCAGGGGCGCATGTTGTTCATGATTCTTTTTTCTATATGAAGAGATACGCAGGAGTTTCTTTTTATATGCAGGAGTTTCTTTTTTTTTTTAAAAAAAAACCCAACTTTGTAAAAATCTAGTTCTTTTAAAAAAACCTAGCTCTTCCTCTATGAACTAAGAATCTAATACATTTTTCTGGGTACTTAAACATATTCCACACTGTTGTTAAACCCTGGGGAAATAAGCATAGCACAACCAGCTGTAAGAGACTCAGGTGAAAATTTTCTTCTTAACTCTGGCTCTGGGTATAATATCAGTTAAATACATACATGGTGTTAAGGTTTAGGGAAGCGGATCTTCTCTTCAGAAAAAAAAATACTTCCTAAAACAGTATGTTTTTATTTATTTGAATTGACTTTTGGTTACATAAAAATAATGCACAGTATTGGGATATCTTGTAATGTTTCAATAGGTAAAACATATCCGTCTTATCAAACATTTATTATTTGTTTATGGTGAAAACTTTCCAAGTTTTACATGGTTAGTATGCTCGAGAGGTCTAAATGAAGTATGATAAATCTCCGAAGAACCAAGAAAAAAGAGCAAATGGAAAGGAAGGAAGGGAGGGAGGGAATGAAGAAAAGCAGTGAGAACGTGAGCACACAATAAATGATAAACACACACACACACACACACACGTTAGCCCAAAGCCAAAGGAATGGCAAAACCATCCAGGGAGAAAAGTCAGTGATGACGTCACCACAATCACAGAGAAGGGAGACCCTGGAGTAGCTTGGGAAATCAGCATGTACACACTGAAACCGCCCTGTAAGGAAAGGGATCCAAGCTGAATTCAAACTCTCAGTCCTCCTGTCTCAGCCTCCTGAGTGCTAGTAACAGGAATGCATTACCACACGTCCCACAGAAAGGATCCTTCTACAAGGAAGACCTGAAGGTTGGACAATGGGAATGAGCAGCTTGAAAATGAATTTAGGCCCAGAGAGATGGCATGGTGGTTGACTGATTCACACAAGGAGGGCGTGAGTTCAGATCCTTTGTAATAAACTGGGCCTCCACATGCACAAACAGCTGCATGTACCCAACTTAGGTGTGTGCATGTGTGTGTGAGTGTCTGTGTGTATGCATATATACAGACACACAAGTGTGTATAAATACATCTGTTAAAAAAGAGGTGACATGAAGTTGATAGGGAAGAAAAAGAAATGGTAGAGGGACAGGGGAGGGTTTGTAGGGGTGTTGGGGAGATTTGATACAAACACATTACATGTATGTAAGAATAGTGAATAAAATATTAGAAATCTAAATTGACATTATTTGCACATAAATTTATTTATATTGTGAGAGAAATTAAAATCATGAGAATTAAAATACTTAACAGCTAATATTATATGTTTGGGGAAGAAAATTAAATGTCAAGTTGAAGTGTTTTCTACTGACTACAACGGCCGACACTATGCAGATGTACATGGTAAAGTTCTAAGAATAACTCCTTAAATAATAGAAATAAATGGTATATCTCTTCAAAGGAAGTATATGGACCCCTGGCTTTAGAATAAAATTGCCTATAGTACCTTCAAAGGCAGCCAGTATCTTGGTCTATAGCTTTTGACATAGACCATCAACAATTAGAGAAAAAAAAAATCATTGATTTTCACAGCCAGAAATTATCTATGGTTCTAATTCCTAACTAAAGCTAGATTTCTATTTTGCTCTATCCTTCAAAGTGATACAAATCCCATCCCTTCACCCATTGTTCTTTCCACAAAATTATTAGTATTAATTAAAACTAATTTTTATTTCTTACCAAAAGTGCCACTTGGCTTTATTAAATTTTGTTTAGTTGTCAGTATACTTATTTATTTTTTAGCATAAAATGGATCAAAAGAGCAGTTATATTATACATCTTAATACAATTAAACATAAAATTAAATTTTTATTCCAAATTCATCACTTAGTGCGAGTTAATACGGCTCCATTTAATTAGTTTGTGTACGTAAATGTTGCTAGAAAAACAAGATTCAGCAGTAATTATCCTTCTGGCTTTTAATTCTGAGGACAGTTTTCACACAGTAAGTATATGGGGGTGGAGGCTGTCCCCGGTGAAACGATGCCCTTTACTCCTTGGAGGATGGTTTCCAAGTGGGGAGGCAGCTAATCGCTCTCAAAACTGTGGTGAGATATAGGGACCATAAGCTCCCCATGGTAACAATTTTACAGAAGATTTATTCTATTTTTAAATCATGTGCATATGTTTATGTCTGTGGGTGGGTATGTGCATGTTTGTACAGTGTGCAAGGAGGCCCAAGGGTTCAGACACCCCAGAGCTGCAGTCACTGGCACATGTGAGCCACCTGACCTGGGTCCTGGGAATTCGACTTGAGTCCTCCGGAAGGGCAGTCCATGTTCTTAATCACTGAGCCACCTCTCCAGGTCCCTCATTTTAGCTGTTTTTAGGTATACAGTTTAGTGGCATCAATAGAAATATGCACAACATACACTTTCCACTGTAGCTGTTTTCAGCACACAGTTTAATGTCAGCAAGGACTTCACTGCTGTGCAACCATCACCACCATTCATCGTGAGAACTTTGCATCTTCCAAAACTAACACCATGTATCCATTAAAATCTAATCCCTTACTCCTCATCCCAGTCCCTAAAAACCACCATTGTGTTTTCTATCTCTGTGTCTGACTATTCCAGACACCTCATGTAAGTACACTCATGCAATAATGACTACTTTTGACCAGCTTATTCCATGTAGCATGATATCTTCCAGAATAATATAATCTATGTTGTAGCATGTGCCAAGATTTCTTTCCTTTTAAAGACTAAATATTAGTGCATTTGTGTGTGTGTGTGTGTGTGTGTGTGTGTGTGTGTGTGTGTGTAAAATGTAGGGTTTTTTGTTTGTTTTACTCTTTGCTCTTTGGGGTCTGCTACCCAGCTCCCAAAAAATCACATGGAGATGTATTTTTTCTTCTAAATGCCCAGTCTTAGTATACTTTATTTCTAACTAACTTTTCTTAAGTTATCCCTTCTACATTTTGCCTCTGGGCTTTTTCCTTTCTCTATATCTGTATATCTTTTCTTTCCTTCTTATTCTGTGTCTGGCTGTATAGCTGGGTGGCTGCCCCCCCCAGCATCCTCCTCTCCTCCTTTTCTCATGTTTCTCTCTTTTCCTTTTTATTCTCTGCCAGGCAGCCCTGCCTATCCCTCCCCTGCCTAGCTATTGATTGTTCAGCTCTTGATTAGACCAATCAGATGTTTTAGACAGGCAAAGTAACACAACTTCACAGAGTTAAACAAATGCAACATAAAAGAATGCAGCATATCCTTGCATCATTAAACAAATGTTCCATGGCATAAGCATAAACAAATGTAAAACATCTTAAACTAACATTCTAAAACAGTGTGTGTTTGTATACACACACATATTCACATTGTGACTACTTTAACTTGTCTTTAATAGAATAAATTAGTTGCTCAACTCCAAACTACTGCTTCTTGTTTGATGTCCACCCAAGTGAGTTTCCTTGAGTTCCCAGTGGGAAATTTGCAAAGTAGCAAGCAAGTATGATTCTTGTCATCTAAAAACAAATTATCAAAAATTTCTAACTACTATTTTCTCTTATTTTCTGGTGCATGTTTAATATTTATGAATTATCTGTGGGGAGCAAAATTAAATGGCCTTGCATTTAAGATGCTAGATTATAACATTAATGAATAGTTGAGCAAAGTCCACCATCCCCCAAATGATGGGAGAATTGGTTTTCTAAGGATATTTTCACATTTCCAAGCCAGACATAACTACGTATTAAACAAATAAAATATATATTTATAAACTCATAATTCTATAGGCTAAAAATCTGGGAAGGTTTAGCCAGTTCCTATGTCTAAGGTCTCATAGACTGTGATCATGGAGTTGGTAGGACTAATGTTACTTGGAAGCTGTGTGAAATAAACCGCAGGAAGAGTCTAATTCACTGCAGATGTGTCAGCCAGGGATCATTTTATGATCCTAGGGGCTACTTTCATTTCTTTCTCATGGCTCTCTCCAGCTTTTAATTGACAATCGTGCATCGGTTCCTAGCTGTGTTTAAATGTACATACTTTACTTGTCTGCTATTGGTTGGAGAAAGTGTCCAGCCCAGCTTTTGAGGGCTTGTATGCTTCCTTCAGCCCCCTCCAACCAGATCAATTTCTACCTTAAGATCAATTATGCAATAAAACAGAGAACCTAGGAATGATGGCCAATCACATGCCTGGGTGTGGGGGATTGGAGCAGAAAGTTCCACACGCTGTGCCTGTATAGACTCATCCCCTTCAACCAGTTCCCATCCCTGGGTAGTACACAACAGACCCACTCAAGGAGTCTGCTGACGTGGTGGGTAGTGGGACCACTCAGGTTTGTGAGCCCTGGAGTAGGACCATTAGAGCCAGTCTTCTGATCGGGGTTACTGAAGTTTCTTCCTACTCACAGCCGAGGCAGGTTCATGTGACACCAGATAAACAGATGCATAAATTAGGTATACGAACCAAATGTTGATAGATAATAAATCATAAAGCAATAATATTTTAACACAATTTATGGGTATACACAATACTTTTACTACTTATTAAGGACTAAAGCAAACATACATATTGGGTTGGTTAGTTTTGTTAATCTGACTGAAACTATAGTCACCTGGGTGGAGAGAACCTCAGCTGAAGAACTACCTAATTAACTAAGTGATTAAAATAAATTAATTTTAATTACATTAAAATTTTAATTACATTTAATAATCAAAATTAATAGGTTTTTAATAACTTATTTTTAGATGACAGGTCTTCTTTAGAATAACCTTCTGAGACTCCAGTCTTCGGTCGGCCTGAGATCATGCCTGTGGGGCATTTTCTTGTTTGTTAATTGATATAGGTGGGCCCAGGCCATTTTGGGTGGTGCCACCCTTAGGCAGTGGAGCAACTCCCAAGGAGCAAGCCAGTAGGTAGCATTCCTCCATGGCCTCTGCTTCCATTCCTGCCTCCAGGTTCCTTTCTTGAGCTCCTACTCTGGCTTCCCTTGTGGATGGACTGTGATGTGAAAGTGTGGACCAGTTAAACCCCTTCTCCGGCAGGCAGCAAGCTAGAGCATATGCTAATGAGGTGGGTGGGCTTATCAATGAGATGATGCGTGTGGCTGAGGTAGGGAAAGACGGTTAACAATTGCTATTTTCTATAGGACTTATTTGGATGCAATGGAAACATTTTAGAAGATAACGGCAGAAATAATTGGGTTGTACATTTTTTTAAAAGTGAGATTTATAAAATGTGGGTGATATCTAAACAACGCTTGTTAAAATACAAAAGAGTGGGTAGCGTTGCTGAGAGCAGCAGAATATACTAACTGACTGCTGCTTGCGTTCAGTGGTGATGGCAATGATATAAAACGGGATCCACTCCTATCTTACCCTGTGGCGGCACCAGCGGCAGCGGGACTGGTGGAAGCTCGATGTGCTCTGCTCTCTGGCCCAGCTCAGAGCCTGTCTGAGAATGTAGGAGCGAGAGCCTGGCGGGGTTGGAGATGGTTGGCATAACCTTTGGGGGTGGAGATGTGAGTGGAAGGGAAGAGAACAGAAACGGGGTGGCTAAAAGGCCCCAAGGGCCCTTGTTTAAAATAAGAACTTTCACATAGCTCTCCCTTAGCCTGTAACCAGCAGTGGCTTTTGTACCCTGGCGGTCACTGGCACATGCCATTTCATAAACAGTGTCCCAAGTCACCATTATTTTTTATTAATCATCTGTTTACCAGATGTAAACAAATGATCACAGAGTATTTAGTGTACGTATATATGTTTAATTTATAAAATTGGAGTCCATCTGAAAATGAGACGCAGTCAGTCGCCTCAGGAGCAAGAAAACTTGCCGTCAGTCTTGATTGTCATTGGAGCTAAGTTCTTCAGGGCTTTGCCTGTCAGACAAGGGTGGGACAGATGTTTCCACCTCCTGCCTGCTGTTCTGCTGTTCACGGTGACTGCGCTGTGTTCCGTGCTCTGACTTCTGCAGCACAGGGAGGACTATCATTCTGGAGACCTTGTTTCTGTTAAGCACTTCTCATATCTCCATGGTCTTTCTCATATAATCTGTACAGCTTCCTTTGCCCAGGAAACTGTAGCAATGCTTGCTACATTCCCCTGATATTTAAAATGAAGCCTGTCTGTCATTCACTCTGAGATAACTGTTTTCCTCACTCCTTTTTCCAAAAGGAAGTTACAGGGCTGGAGATTATGCTCAGTGGTAGAGTGCAGTTCTTTTCTTTTTTTTCTTTTCTTCTTTTTTTTCTCTTTGGGGACCTGCCACCCAGTTCCCAGATAAATCATACGGAGGCTTATTCTTACTTATGAATGCCCAGCTTTAGCTTGGCTTAATTCTAGTCAGTATTTTTTAAACTTAAATTATCCTATCTACTTTTTGTCTCTGGGTTTATCTTTCTTTACTTCTTTCTACATGGCTTGCTGTGTAGCTAGCCCCTGATATCCTTTCTCCTTCTCTCACTCTGCTCCTCCCAGATTTTCCCTCCTATTTATTCTCTCTGGCCACCAGCCCCACCTATCCTTTCTCCTGCCTCACTATTGGCTGTTCAGCTCTTTACTAGACCAATCAGGTGTCCTAGACAGGCAAAGTCACACGATTTCACAGAGTTAAACAAATGCACAGTAAAAGAGTGTAACATAGTTTTGCATCATTAAACAAATGCTCCACAGGAGAAACACATGTAATACATCCTCACATAATATCCCGCAACAGAAGAGCACATGCCTAGGACGTCAGAGGCCCCTTATTCCATCTTCAGTACTGCAGCAAACCAAAGTACAGGCAGTCAAATGTAGCTTGCCGTGTGTGATCTGTGTTCCAATGAATGAAGGTCACTGGAAAAGGCAGACATAAACAAAAGCCTGGTATGTTTGCATGAATGTGCAGGTCTGGGAATATTTCTTTACACAGAGTAAGGAGCCCTCGTGGCCTGTCATCATCTGACTTGGGAATTTCCTTCCTTGTTCACAGTAAGCTTTGTTCAGTTCAAAGCATGTGCATAATATGATACCTGGCCAACCTACAGTTTGACAAAGGCATGAGGATCCTCAGACCATGTCCCTAGGTTGCTGTGGAGCAAAGCGTCTGGTGAAGCCAGGCCTACCCTGCTTCCATATGTGAGAAAAATGTTATTCTGTCCAGTTGCCCATGAGCTGTGTGCTTCCTGGTGACCCTGGCCTGCAAATCATGTGTTATGGTAGTGACATCATGGAAGTACTGGTCTCAGGGCATAATTAAAAATGTTTTATTGTCCCTGTAGGGGAAGCAAATGTCATTTGCTTGACAAGGACCAAACCTCATTTCTCTAAAGATTCTGCAGACCAACAGCTCCAATTATCAGTTTAATGTCACACCTCTAAGAGCTAAAATCCAAGATATGATAGTATTAATTTGGAATATTGATAAGCAAAATAAATTTACCTGTAATCCAGTCAGTCATAAAGCAATCTCTGGTAAGATTTTAGGAGTCACATGTTTCCAGATGTTCTTTTCATTTTTAAATCGATCTTATTAAAAAAAAAAAACTCAAAGGCTTACAAGTTTGAGAGATAAAGATGGTAAAGCTAATGCTGAAACTCTTAAATCTAGGGTCTGCTTTTGACATTCCAGTGTGTTTGTTACAGCGGATGCTGAGCAATGATACATCAGTATCAATTAAGTGTGGTACCTCATTTGCATTTCCTCAGAGGTTGCCTGATTTGCTGGCTCCAGAATTCCCTCGAGGATGTCATATTATGTTCAGCTGTGTCTCCTTGGGTTCTTCTTGGCCATGACAGTTTCTAATACTTTGTTTTTATGGCTTTGACAGGCTTGCAGACTTCTGGTCAGGCGTTCTGTAGAATAGTCTTTGTTTGGGATTTGTCATGTTAGACTGTGAGTTTTGGAAGGCAGGACGCACAAATAGGATTCAATTATGGTCACTATGTGCCTTGAGTATTTACTGTTCACATGATTCCTTACTGCTGAGGTTCCCAGGGATCACTTGAATGGAGTTGTGATTGTTCGATGTAAAGTGATTCAGCATCCCACCCCTGCATTCGCTGGAAGGAAGTTCCAGCCCTTGGAACTATGCACAGCCCTTGGGGTAGGGAGACATACCTCCTCGAAGGCAGAATATAGAAATGATCTGGTCCGTTTGCATAGGAGGTTTTCATATATTCATCCAACTATTTATGTAAGCATATACACATGGATGTGTATTTTATGGATTTGGTTACATCTGGAACCATTTTATATTTTCTTGCTTACTTTGTGTCAATTTGGTTTATGGTAGATCCTCTATCCTTGCCTTTTGGCTTACCCTAATGAGTTTTTAATTATTAAAATTTTTAGTTGACATATAAAGTAACAGGTTTTATTATGCCATTTTAATAGCTATCTACCACTGTGCTTGCTCATATACACTTACCACTGTCTCCATCCCTCCTTTCCTCCTCTTACAGATCCCCTTCCTCCCCAATAGAACCCCCAAACTCTCTCTGTCTCTCTGTCTCTGTCTCTGTCTCTGTCTCTCTCTTTCCATGTTTTGTTCCTCTCTCAGCTGTTGCGTTTTTGTCATTTGGGCTTGGTTTTGAGTACTTACTTTCTGGTTTTGACACAATAAGATGTTTTTGGGCTCATCTTCATGTTCCTTGGTCTAGAATCCACGACTTTGCTAAGGGATATTGGTTTATTAGAGACTGGTATCATAATGGAATATCTGGGTGTTATATGTATTCATTAGTACAGGTATTCATGCTTCTAAGGCCCATCAGCAACATAGCAAGGAAATAAATATATATGTATATGCTAACTTGTATATATGTATGAATGACTACATACATGCTATATATAATATTTATGTAAGTAAGCGCATACATATATCTATTTTCTTTTAAATATGAGTTTGTATGGATATATTCGAGGCTTACTCATGATCATATCTAGCCTCTTACCCTTGTTTGTCTGTAGCCTCCCACTTGAACAGTAAGAGTCCTGGCTCACATTGTCTACCACTCACTTACAGAGTAGTTAGTTCCAGTGTATGTTTACAGCGGAATCAGAATTGTTGGTCCATACTCTCTGGGAAGCATCATTAAGGAGAACATAGTAGTTCTAGGAAGCATATTTTTACTTCGTTTTCTTTTACATCCTCATTTCTGAATGTACCTAGTACTGCTAGCCCCCATTCCGTTCGCTGATGTTTTTATATCCATTTGTAAAGTCATTAATTAGATGCTGTTCCACCCAATGGCCAAGCAACAGGCTCCTACTTGGAGAAGAATTTTTATACAACAGGAAAACAGTGGTCTTTGAGGTAGCATAAATGCTTTTTAAACAATACTGATTCTCTTCCTAACCCTTTAAACCCAGGTTTAAAAAAATGAGCTGGAACTGTTTCCCGGAGCCTGTTAAATTTAGAGAGCACAATTTTAGAGGGGATAAGTGTTAGCTACGGTGAGCGGTGGAAAGATCTTTCTGTGAATATCTACGGCAGAGCTTGTTTACCAAGTTCCAGTGGAAAACTTTAGGAGAGAGAAGGCATTGAATCTTGAATCCTGGTGTGGGAAGAGGAAGCAGACAGTCATACTGGTACATGGGTGGAGGTCACAAGAGATAAGGCTTGCTTCTGTTTTTGGCTATGGCTGGGAAAAAAAAATAACAGGCCTCAAGGTTTGAACAGAACTCGTGAATAAAGTGCCCTTGTGCTGGTGCAATTAAGGGCTCAAAGTGAAGGTCGTGGTTAGCATCCCTCTGTGGGAGGAAGCCCGTATCAGCCATTCTTGGCAGAGCTCTAAAGAAAGGTGTAATAGCGGGTCTGAAGACGTAGCTCGGCAGTTAAGAGCTTTATTGTTCTTGCAGAGAACTTGGGTTTAGGTCCCAAAACACGTGTCAGGGAGTCAGCACTGCCTATAACTCCTGCTCTAGGGCCATCCTATGCTTCTGGTCTCTGCAGTCCCCTGACTCTAGTCAGCACCGCCTATAACTCCTGCTCTAGGGCCATCCTATGCTTCTGGTCTCTGCAGTCACCTGACTCTTGTGCTCATGTCCACAGCAAACACATACACATAGTAAAAAGAAAAGACATCCTTAGGGGGAAGAAAAGCTAGGATAGAGTTATGAATGATAGAAGCATAACTATAGGCTGATTATATTTATGAACAGTACCCATAAACCCATCATAAATACCCATTTATCTGAAGCATTTGCTGTATTAATAAGAAGTGTATTAGTTACTATTCTCGTGGCCATGACAAAATACTCAAGAGCAGAAGCAAGGGAAGAAGGCTTTATTCTGTCTCAGTTTGAGGGTACAGTCTCTCCTGGTGGAGAAGGCATGGCCGGGGCAGCATGAGGTGGCTTGTCACATTGCCTCTGCAGGCAGGAAGCAGAGAGTGGTAAATTCTGGTGCTCAGCTTTTTTTTTTTTATTGTTTATATTCAGTGGGACACCTGCACCCATGGAATGGTACCGCTCACCTAGATTAACTGGAAGAGACCACAGGTTGAAAACTCTGAAACCATGAGCCAAAGTAGACTTGTTCTCCTTTGAAGTTGTTTATCTGGGGTATTTGTTATCAAGAGAGGGTTCTGACTAACACAATACAATTAATAACTCATAGATGACTTTGGGCACTTCCTCTGAAAGAGGGTGTCCCTACAAAGCTCCCCCGTGATTCTTTGGCATTTGGTCAAAATACAAGCAACCCTCATGTTCCATGACCTCCCTTCATGTTTATCTGTTTTCTCTTTCACTCTTCCACCGTTGTACAGGGAGGATGACACAGGAACGGATAACCTCACCTCTATGTGGAAAAGCCACTGAGCAACAAAGGAGCAATTCACTCATTCCTATAACCTACTACTTTGTCAGATGAATGTGGTAGTTAATAAGCATTTTTTTTTCTTTTTAGTGCTTAGCCCAGGTGCCTGGGGCTCACTGTTGTTGTTTGAATATGATTTGTCCTGTTGAGAGGTAATTCCATCAGAGAACACATGGATACTCTTTAGCTGAATAAGAAGGCTATATTGCTAGCAGGCGGCTGCAAGGGAAACTTGCCCAAATCATGCAAAGAACAGTAGTTCTTTGTCTTTTATGCATAAAATCTATATCCTGGTCGGCACATTTCTGTTAGCAAGAACAGTGAGTGAGAAGTGAAACTACCGAAGCCAAAAAGCAAGGGTAGTACATTTAGGAATGTTTCCAGATCCTGGAATTATGGACTAGGTCAGGTGTTGGAGCCTATGTGCTGGCTTCCAAGATCAGAATGGTGCCTCCAACATGTCATTGGTTGTGTGAAGGTCTCAGGGACTGCTGCATCTCTTCAACATCTTATGCTATAGTATTAAGAGGATAAAGACTTGCTCTGACTATGTTGTTTAAAGTGGGGACTATGGTGTTTAAAGTGATTAGTTTTGATTAGGTCTTTAGGCTGGAGCTCTCAGAAATGAACACCAATGGCTATAAGAAAAAAAAGACTGCAGTGTGTGTGTGTGTGTGTGTGTTCCTGCCTTGGTGTGATAAAGCACCTAGGTTAGAAAAGACCCCATGAAATGCTGTTTGTGTGATTTGGCCCTTGGACCTCCAGCACCATGAGCCAAAATAAATCTCTTTCTTAATAAAAGTAGTCTGCTATATGTATTTTCTTATAGTAATGAAAAGATTAAATGCCACTCCAGCATGAGGAAAGGAACAAATTTTACATATGTTTATCCTGTTGTATGGGAAAAGTTTCATGTGAGGAAGAACCTGGATTTAAATGTATAGGCTATACACACAATATAGGTTAATATATGTGATTAATTAATATCAATTTGTCAACTTGGCAAGATCTAGAATCATCTAGGACACAAGTCCCTTGATATGCCTGTGAGGAATTATCTAGGTTAGGTCAGCCTCTGTCAAAACTGAGAGGAATTCCCTAGGGATAACAGAGATAAGAAGACACAACTCAATTGTGGGCAGCAGTATGCACTAGGCTGGATACAGAGGAGAAAGAAATTGAGCACATCACTTACTGAGTAACTGATGAACTGAGTGATCATCCATCCCTTTCCTCTTGTTGACTTTGGATACTGTGTGACCAGCTGCCTCAAGCTCCTGCTGCCATGACTTCCCCACCATGATGGACTGTACCTTTGAGCTGCAAGCCAAAATAAACATTTCCCATTTCCTTCCTAACATTGCTATAGTCAGTTACTCTGTCATGGCAATGAAACTCTAAGGAAAGATTACACCAAAGATTTATGTTCTCTGAAGATTCATCTTAGACTATAGCACGAAGTATAAACATATAAAAACATAAAATAATTTTAGACAAATGAATATTTATAATCAGATTTATTTATTTTTCCTAAAAGACCGAGTCTCTCCTGGAGTTTTGGCTGTCTCAAAGCTTGCTTTGTAGACCAAGTGAACTCAGGGATCTGCGTACCTCTGCCTCTGAATGCTGGGATTAAAAGTGTGTGCACCATGATGCCTGGCAAGATTTAAATATTTTTTAAGACAAAAAATAAATAAATAAAATCAGGCTGTAGAGACAGCTTAGTGGTGAAGAGTGTATGTAGCTCCTGCGGAAGACCTGAGTTCAGATCACAGCACCCTCCCCAGGTAGCTCTAGACTACCTGTGGCTCCACCTTGAGGGGCTCTGATACCTTTTAGTCACAGCAGACACTATAGTCATGTACAAAAACTACATATATACACATACATAAGCACATAATTAATGATAACAATAATTTGTTTTTAAGATGTATTATTTTTTATTTGAGGATTTAATATGTAAGTATGTGTTTGCGTCATTTCCACCCTTCAACTATTCTCCTGTCCTCCCAACAATCTCCTCTCAAATTCATGTCCCCTTCATATGAGGATGGGACCTTAGATGAGGAAACACGCTCGTTTGTCCCTTTCTTGCTCCTTCTGTGTGAAGGCACAAGATTATGTCTATCTGCAAACCACCAAAGGGATCCTCACTTGATAATGGATCTACTTGTGCTCTGATCTTGAACTTCCCAGCCTTTACAGTTGTGGGCAATAGATGTTGTGCAAGCCAACCAGTCACTGGCATTTTGTTAACACAACACAAGTGCATGAATACAATACACATAAAGGGGCATTCAGAAGTTGTCTAGAAACAAGGCTTGACTGGGTACAGTAAAGCACAATTGCATAAATTCTTCAATCACTGTGTCCAGTGAAAAACATGGGCTGAGGAATTTGGAAACAGCAGGATTGATACCTTGTCTTTAATTGTGACTTCCATTGAAATTAAATAAGAATGGGTTTATCCTATCATCATAAGGATGGAGAACAATGGATTCTGGCTTCATAGAGAGGTCATGCAGATGTTGTAGGTACAGGTAAGTTGTGATTTGAGATAAAAGATATGTTAACATATGAGTCTACGTGTCGGGTACAATGTCCTTGTATTCATGATAAGCACTAGAGAAAGCAGGAATGTTAAGCATGCGGGGGTGTCTCCTCAACGGAGGAAATAAAATACCTGCATTCCACCCAGAATGTCGAGAGTGACTGTTGTTAGGTGACCTTTCGCTATCTGTAGAGCCAGATGTCACCCCAGAGTTCCAGGTTAATTATCCCAGATTCTCCTACTTTAGACCTTTATCTTTATCTTCCAGTTAATAGAACCCATGCTTAGGGGAGACGTCACATGTACTATATGGCCTGCTGACCTCTATGCTGTCTCAGAGACCACACTAGATCCTGGGCTTTTAAGCTCCAGAAATCATCTTCATGGTCACATGTGCTTTGAAAAAGAGTTTCTATTTGTCACAGTCATACTTTAAGCTTTATTGTGCACTTGGGATTGGAATTATTGTTGTCTGAAAACTTTTTCCCCCTACAAATTCTACTGTGCTTAAATATGCTTACAATACACTGCCTGGTATCAGACTCCCAAGGTTTGATTCAGCCTGGCTGACTAAACCAAGTTTTCATTCTTGTCTCCTCATGGATTGTTTTGATGCTGATCATGAAGCCTGTACAGACTCCCACAAGTCTATACCTCTCTATTTGGGAATAATGTTACTCAACAGAGGCACTTCTAACTTCAGAGGACTCAGAGTACCTTTAAGGTACCAGGAAAAGAAACATTATACTTATCTGTAGTTGGTGTAGAAGAGGGTAGGAGAGTTAGGACAGGGTAGATGAGGGTTCAGGACCACTGAGGCCAGCAGAAGTGATGATTGATGTGTTACTGTGTGATTAATTGATGTCACAAGCTACTTGCTAACCACAGATCTTGCAATTAGTCTTTGTCCGCTGACCTTGGCATAGATCTGCCGCTGAGCATCTCTGAGTCCTCGCTGTCTTTTTTCTTGCTGCTGATGGATCATCTGCATTATTCCGTAGTCATGGTGATAGTGAGGGATCAGGGTATGGTAGAAGTCATTTTTTTGCTTTGAAGAACCATTTGCAAATTGGAGTTGAAAGCTGGTCCACTACTTTTTGGTACTTCCTCGGCCACACTGCTAAATGTTCACTATTTCAGAATAGTGCAGAGGAACTTCTGTTTGACTATCTAATGTCTGGTACCATGTGGATGACATGTGGCTTTAAATTGGGTCTCCTTAGGCTGGTATACCTTTCTTACTCAGAATCTGATCTCCTTTGGGGATTTGAGACAGTTTTGAGAATTCAGTTCTAACTGGTTGAATATCTGTGGGGCTTACACAGATTTAATACTTGAATGCATTCAGGGAATTATTAGTTCCAAGGGATGTTATGAGATGCTTGCTGTAAGTTTGTGAATCACTTGTTAAATGGTATAAAAGCAAGCTCCTTTGGTGCCTTATTTTCAAGGTCTTTAATATGCTAATTCACATTGGGAATAAAGGACATGGTATAGTATTTGATGTGTCATAAATTTTTTTGAATATTTATTACAGATTATTTTATACTCATCTCTCACACAAATCTTACAAATAATTTTCCAGACAATACTGTTGCAAGGAGTACTATCTATGACAGATTATTTTACAGAAACTAAATTCTGTAACATAACCCTGTGAATTTCTATCAATCCCTGCAGAGCTGAGCTATTATTTCTAAGTGATATTATTACTTCAAGTTCATTAATGAGACTGTATTAGCCAAATTACATCTCCGAGGCAATGGGGACAGTCTGTCATCTCCCACTCTAAACTCCTAGTGCTACCTTGGAGAATTCATATCTAATCCACTGCAAGAAAACAAATTCCTCCCAGTAGAAGAACTTTGCTTTGTTTTTATAGCTTTCCTAGTTTCAATAAAAAGCAAATCACTAAAATAAAAGTGGCATGCAGGTCAAGTCTTACTATTAAGATTTAGAAATGAATTTTGTAATGATGTGGTAAAATGGAATAGTAATTTTCCTAAGGATAATTATTTAATTCAGAAGTCTCTTTTGGGCAAATATGGGAGCAGTTCAGGTGAACATTATTCTTGTTTGAGGAGGAGCTTTACAACAAAGGTCCTTTGTATGCGATGTTTGAATGTGAAGTTCACGTGGGAGTAGGTGTATGCTTAAATTTTTTTAAAAGATATTTTTATTAATTCTTGGAAACTATGAAATGTACTGGTCACATTCACCCACCTGCCAACTCCTCCCGGGTCTACCCTATCTCCCTGCCCACCCAATTTTGTGCTCACATAGGCCTGTGAAGTGGCTGAGACTGTAGGTCTCTAGTAATTGGTAATCTCTTACTCCCTTACTCCTCCAGGTACTTGTACTGTAGACTAGTTATTTGCTAAGTGTATGAATAATGATAAAAAAGGAAGGCCAAAAAATTGGCATGTATTCTCCAGCAGGGAGAAAAACAAAAGCCTCTACTTTGGACTGTTCTCTCCTCCTCCTCCTCCTCCTCCTCCTCCTCCTCCTCCTCCTCCTCCTCCTCCTCCTCCTCCTCCTCCTCCTCCTCCTCTCTCTTTGTGATTTATATAAATGTGAAGGTTCTTGTCTCTGTGTCTGCATGCGGAGGTAAGTGTAGGATGTTTGCCGTCTTCTTCTGTCACTCTTACCCTTGTTCCCTTGAGACAGGAACTTTTATTGAACTTGAAGCTTGCTTTTCAGCCTTGCTGGCCAGGCATTGAGCTCTTAGAATCCCCCTTCAATGCTGGGGTTACGGCATGTGCTGCCTTACCTGTTTTTTATTTTTTTATGGGTGTTGGGATTCACTTAGGACCTCATAGATGTAGCTGATGTACACTTGGAGGGGTAATGTCTGTGAACTAAGATTGTGAGTCTTAAGATTGTTTTACACTCAGCTATTTTTTTAAATGCAAGACTCTGTTTCATCATCTGTTACATAGGGAAAATGATACTAATTTAATAAGAATTTTAACAACAGGAATTTGAAAAATTAATTCTTATTGAGTCCTTCTCTGTGTTATACACATATACTCATATATTATTCTGTTTGAATCCACCCCTCTATACCTTCTCTTGCCCTCTCCTCTCTTTTCTCCTCGGCTCTTTCCCCTCGCTATTAGTTTCTCTTCTACTTTCAAGTCATCATTTATTTTCTTCCTTCTCTCCCTTTCTCTTAGATTCTGTATATGATAGAAATTGTGATTTCCCCCCCTATATTTAGCTTATTTGACTTAACATGATGATCTCAAGTCCTGTCCATTATCATGCAAAAGACATGATTTCATTATTCTACATATCCAAATAAAACCCCATCAAGTCTATATACTGTACTTGTTATGCTAGTCACCTGCCTATGATACTTAGGCTGTTTTTACACAATGTTTTTACTCTGTTACGCTATTGGCCAAAAGCAATTTTATTCATTAACCAATAAAAGCAACACATATACAGAAGGACTTCTTACACCACACTAGTAATGTTTGAAACAATAGCCAGTGGAATTCCATTGTAGTTTTGATTGTCACTTGTCTGATGGCTAAAGATTTTAAACATTTTTAAATACCTGTTAGCCATTTGTACTTCTTTTGAAAATGTCTGCTCATATTGTTTGCCTATTTCCCATTGTACTATTGTTATATTATGGATTTCTTTAGCTCTTTGTATGTTTTGGATGTTAATCCTCAATTAGATGGATAATTTCAGTGCTTGTCTCCCACGTTGTAGGATGTGTTTTCTCTTTGTTGACCATTCCTTTGCTGTGCAGAAATCTTAATTTGATTCAATCCAAATTATTACTTCTTGCTTTTATTCTTGAGGAATTAGACTCCAAGTCAAGGAATAGTTGCATGAGCCAATATCCTGAGGTGTTTCCTCTATGTTTTTCTTTAGTATTCTATAAGTTTCATGTCTTAAGGTCTTTGATCCTCTCAGAGTTGTTTCTTTTTATAGGTTTCGAAGCAAGGATCTAATTTCATGAAGCAATCCTATGCACAAAACTAACACCAGAAGTATCACAATAGCTGATTTCAAAATACTCTGCAGAGTCATAGTAACAGAGACAACATGTATTAGCATAAAAACAGACACATAGACCACTGGAATAGAAGAAACCTATACATCTACAGGTACTGGTTCTACAGAATGGTGCATCAAACAAGGAACTTAAAAACCTAGTTTTTTTTTTTTGCAAGAGCAGCAAGTGCTCCTAACTACTGAGCCATTTCGCCAGCCACCTCCAAAATTTAAAAGTATATAGATGCTAAAATGTTTAAGTCTCAAAAGAAAGTTTTGAGTTTGAAGAGAGGGCACAGTTCAACTTAGGACAGCCATCAAAATCAGGAGATTAACATCAATAAAGTAATATCTAATTATCAGACCCTATCCCCCAAATATCCTTATAATGGCTATAGAAAAATTATCCAGTCCAGAACTCTGGGCTACCTTTACTATCTTTTCTCTTTTGTTTCATTTCAGTTTGAATAATCTCAAAATTTTTCCTTAACATTTACATTATTATTTTTGAAGTTGCAGGTCTATGTTTTATAGTATGCATATGAGCTTGATTTTACCTAGTGGTTTTTCATGAATAATTACAGATTATCTCTCCTTTTAAAAAGTCTTATTTGTTTTTATGTGTATGGGTGCTTTGCCTACATGTATGTATGTGGTGTGCACTGTTCATGCCTGGTGCCCATGGAGTCCAGAAGAGGACATTGGATACCTGGGATAGCAATTATGGATGGGTGTTATCATGTGGGTCCTGGGAATCAAATCCATACCCTCTGGAAGTACAGCCAGCAAGTGCTTTTAAATGCTGATCCATTTCTCTAGTTCCAAACTATATGTCTTTTGCAGGAGGATCAGAGAAACAATTATGGCTTTTCTCATTATATTTTATCAAATGTTACTAATTCTAATATGTCTCCTGCTGTTGGTATGCATATTCATAACAATTTAATATCAGTCAAGCTTCCCCACACTCTTATTCAATTGCCTTTTAATTTACAAACATTTTGCGAAAAGAGCGTGACTCTAAAACAACTCCTCATTAGACTTTAGGTCTATTTGGGTCTTTATGACTGCTTCCTCAGGGTTTTCTAGGTCAGTGCCTCACAGCCAGTTATTGCCATTATGTATTATGATGGTCTAGTTGTTTCAACTGTGGCCAGAGAGAGGCCCTCAAATTATTTCTGTGCTTTTGAGACAGTTTCATTTATTCTGTGGACATTTTCTGATTTCTGTCACAGCAAGATATCCCAAGGGTTATCTCATGTTTGTCCTGCTCCATCCACTTATCCCAGAAGTTGTGTTTCCCCTTAGGAGATAGTGGCAATTAGTTCTGATGTGGCCATTGCTGTCAGAGTAGCAATCTTAGTGGACAGAGCTAGAGAATATATGTGTGTATGTTCATACAAGTTCATATGTGTGCATGTTAGTACACTATACACATCTGTTTTTATGAAAATCACACTTATACACACTTACACACTAGTTTACATAAATACCTCTAACTCCAATACCTGTTCTTTTCTTTTATCTCCATTTAAATTTTTGTAGCCCCCCCATTGAAAAGATATATTAATAAGCATGTATTTAAATATGTCTTTCTAAATGTTTCCAACTTCCCATCACAGTCAACACTCTCTCCCACCTTAGGTTTTGACATCTGTCACTGTGTATTTCTTCTATATCTCCTCGCCCTCCTTGAATTCGGACATTAACTCTAGATCACTTTATGCCTGTGATATTCTGGTTTGTATATTTACTTCCCTCTGTCCTGCTTGGATGTTTTTACCATTGAATCAATGTGAGAGGGAAGGGAAATGAAAAGGAAAAGAGAGTAACCCAACGACTCTAGAGTTGAAGCGTTAAAAACTTGAGAGTACCATAAGCTCCAGGAAAGTTTACTGTTTGAACTCGGTGACTATTTCTAGTTACGTTATTTTCCTCCTATGTATTCACAATCATTGCTTGCTTCTGAATCTGTCAAAGATGAGAGTTGCACATACCTGCTGAATAATGCCAGTTATCTGGCAAGTACCCAAGAGGAGGAGCCAGGAAGAGTTGCCAAGTAAGGCTTCTATCTTTCTGTCTGCATGGCCTGGTTCTCTTAAAAAAAAAAAGCAAGAAATTTCTAGGTAAGTGTAGCTGTCACTCCTCATAAAGGGAGCTTCTTGCAGCAGAGATCCACAGCTGACCAAAATACACAGAGAAAATGATCACAGCGTACCCAACCTATATAACAACTTCTGCAATGCAACCCCTATTCCTAAGGCTCAAGGAAGATATCTCAAAAGGAGAAAAGATTTCACTAGAAGATCAGAGAGGCTGCACCAACAAGTTTCAATGGTTATGGAAGGCCTGCATGATGATAACATCAACTGATATGCTAAGATGGACAGGGGAAATTTCATAAGAAAAGAATATATGTGTGTGTAACAATAATAATTAAATAAGAGGTTATGGATTTGGGGAATGGGGAGGAAGAGTTGTAGGGGTGAGAGAGAGATGGAAATGATATAGACATAGTAAGTACTCATATATGAAGTATTCAGAACATTTAATTGAAAACACATTTTTAATTCAAAAGACTAGTGAGTTACAGAGATAGACCTATGTCCTTTCCCATTTTGGATTTGTAGGATTATTTCTTTTATACTCACTGTATTTTATGCCTTCTAGAGACTATTCAATGATGCAAAATTTATGATAGGGTTATCAGAAATCTTGAATATTTGTTGATTACAGTTCTCCAGATCGAAGACACTTTGCTTTCACACTTATTTTCATTTATGAATAAATGTGCATGTAACAGACTCATTATATGCCAATGTTAATCGACAGTCACACTGGGTCTTATTCTATAAGGTTATTTACTCTACCAAATTTTATTTTAAGGAATGTGGTGGTTTGAAAGAAAATGGCCTCCAGAGGGAGTGGTACTAATAAAAGGTGTGGCCTTGTTGGAGTAGGTGTAACCTTCTTGGAGGAAGTGTGTAATTGTGTGGGCAGGTTTTGAGGTTTCCTGTTACCTGTGCATCATCAAGACATAAGAACTCCCAGCTCTTTCTCTAGCAGCATGTCTGCCTGCATGCTGTCTTGCTTTCCACCATGATGATAATGGACTAAACTTCTGAAACTGTAAGCCAGCCCCAATTAAATGTTTCCCTTTATAAGAGTTGCCATGACCATAGTGTCTCTTCACAGCAATAGAAACCTTTACTAAGATAAACAGTTATTCTGAAAAGAGTTCATCTAAATTGATTGTGTGTGTGTGTGCGCATGTTCACTGGGGATGAAAACAGGGCCTCATATATATTAGACTAGTTCTCTGTCACTGAGCCTCATCTCTCCCCTATGTCCATTTATCTTAATTTAATGATGTCCTCTGTAACTATCCAGTTACCATTACCTATTAATTTTTAGCTCCTATGGAAATTGTGACCTGGAAAGAACAATGCTAACCTTTCTTCTACTTATTCACCTTAAGAGTTTTATGGGCGAACATATGGATAGAACATTGTATATAAAGAAAAGACTATGATCATTTATCTCTCCAAAACTAACAGAGATGAATCTTAGTCCTAGGATTTACTCCTGTCAAAGAAACGAATTTCGTTTATTTTCAAAAGGGCAAGTTAGATCAGTTTCCCCAGTCCTGGATTCTTGCCGCCTGTCACCTCATCAAAGGTCCTGTTCTGCCACCGTGGCCTGGGTCTGCCAGGGTCTGCCAAGGGCGTGGCAGGCCTGGATTGCCAATTTTGAAGTTAAAATAAGAAATGAACTTGTATTTATAACATAACCTGAAATCATTGACCTAAAATATTCACAGTTAAAAACACTTAATTTTATAGTTATTCCCCTTTCTGTTTATGTCCCATGATTCACTGAGGACATATTCCAGGTGTGCCGGGTGTCATTATCAGTTATAGAATAACACTGATTTACCCCCATTGCTGCTTTGGAAACTATGGCTTCTCTATTTTTCTTTCCATCGTTTCATGTCTCACTTCCTTTGTGCGTTTCTTTCCTTCCCCATATCAGTTTTGTTAGCTCATATCCTCAGTTGATAGGATCAGAATCACCAGTGGTGGAAAATGTGCGTGTGAGTGAGTCCGCTTTCGCTTTCAAACTAATTGGGCATCTTTTCAAGTCACACCATTGTCAGGGAGCTCAAGGGGCATTTTAGGTTTGTTACTTTAAGACTTGTAACTCTGTGGAACAGTGAAGATGAAACTCAGGAAGTTCTTATTGGTAAAAGATATTTTAAAAATAATACACACCATTAATAGTGTTACTCTTAAGGGTCTGTGGCCATTACCCCTCAGATAGGCATAATTTTAGAACTATAATAGTACATGGTTAGTCCACGTGGAAGGGGACCCAGTCCTTGGCAACTGGCCAGTTACTAAAGACCGTAGAAGTTTTCAAGTCTATAAAAGTGATCTTCTAAAACCTCCAAATTCCAGTAATTCTAGACAGATTCCTCAGAATTTGCCACAATAAATGATGCTATAGGAACTAATTTAAGAAGGCCAGTAATGACACAGCTAATGGCTGTTCTTTCAGAGGACCCAAGTGAAACCCCAGCACTGACATGGCAGCTCACAGTAATCTATAACTCCACTTGCATAGGATCCAGTACCCTCTTGTGACCTCCTTGGTCTCTGTGTGCATGTGGCAAACACACCCCCACACATAAAATAAATAAAAATCTAAAAGTTATTTAAAGGTCGCCTTTTAGAACTTTCCACTCTTGCAACTCTGTAGTTTCTAACTCAGGATGAGTATTTCTCTTGATAAACTTCAAGGTGCATGATGTATCTCGGTTCTTTGCAATTACATAGAGAGATATTTCTTTTTTACTTTTCTTTTTGAGGCAGACTTTCACTGTGTAGCTCTGACTATTCTGGAACTCACTCTGTAGATCAGGCTGGCCTCAAACTCACAGAGATCTACTTGCCTCTTTCTCCTGAGTGCTGGGATTAAAGGTGTGTGCCACCACTGCCTGTCTTAAGAGATATTTCTAAAGGAACATTAAAAATATACACAGTTTAACTTAGAGGTCATCGGGAATTTAATACACAAACATACAGAGTATAATGAAGTAGCCACTCACAATTCTTTCCTCTTATTCCGTATCTTTGTTTCATAGATTAGCTCTAGTGAGCAGGTGTTGACAGGCTAATGTGTATTTGCTGTTGGTGGTTATACACACATGATAGTTTGACATGTTCATGGAGAGGACTGGGGAGATAGCTTAGCTGGCAAATGCTTTCCATGCAAGCGTGCCAACCTGAGTTCTCTCTCCAGCACTTGGTCAACAAGCTGAACATGGTAATGGGTACTTGGAATCCTCAGGCTAGGGAGGTGGAGGCCAGTGGATCCTTGGAGCTCCTTAGCCAGCTAAGAGGCCAGTTCCAGGCCAGAGAAAGGCACTGCATTAAAAACAAAACAAACAAACAAATAAATAAAAACACACTAAGGTTCATGGTACCTGAGGAACAAACACCTGAAGTATACCTCTTCTGGCCTCTGCATACACTTACACAAACATGCATGAACCCATATCAACACACATGCATAAACACACACAAATTTTTACAAAGAAAGCTATTACTTAGAAATTGCATCTTTTTGATAAGTTGTCATTAATTTTATCATCTCTACATGGAAAGCTGGATGATAACACTCACTCAATTATGCTTCTACTTATTGATGCTTGATTCTTACACACACACACACACACACACACACAAACTTGCATTAGTCAGTTTTCCACAACTGTGACAAAATTCCCAAGAAACACAACCTAAGAGCTAGCTTCCCTTGAATCATGGTTTCTGTTAGTCGTCAGAGTTGGTGTGATGATTTCTGGGCCCATGATAAGGAAGAACATCATCCTCATGGAGCAAAGCGGCTCACCTAAGGAGACAGGTATAGAAACAGGAAGCGAAGGGCAGAGGCACCTCATTCCCTTCAGGGATCTACTTCCTTAACTAGGCCCCAACTGCCAATAGCAACAGCTGAGGAAATAAGCCTTCAATACACAAGTCTTTAGGGACACACCCCAGGTCCAAACCAACCAGACTTTTATTCTGATGTTCAGTGAACGTGATTTTCTTATTTTCTACAGATAGAAAACAATGGGGTATCAGTAAAACCCATCTCTCTGTTTGAAATACTCGGGAAAAACTTATTTTACTGCAGCATCCTTGAAAGTAGCATTGTTCTTTGACACAGTGATCTCTTCAAATTCCACGTATTGAAACCTGAACAAATGTTTTAAGTTGGAAGTATTGCTCAGTAGTAGAGTGTGTACAAGATTGTGGGTTTGATCACCAGCACAAAGCACTACAAACTCAAACCCTGAAGCGAAACCAACCAACCAAAGAATCCCCAACACTTTGCTGCATCATGACAACGAGAAGTTGAAGGCAAATATATTAGCACCATGTAGATTTGTGGTAGAAGCTGGGCGCTATGCATTCTGGCATATCTTCTACCTGGAAAGTGCAATTGACGTTCTAATTGGACATAGCCCCATTATACAAATTGCATTGTGACGTGAGGTAATAACTGCATGGTTTGCTCCTCGATGGAATTTCTTTTCTTTTGTTTCGTCCCCCTTAATTTTCTCATTTCTTCAGTCCTGTGAGATTTATGCAGTGACTGACTATTCAATATGAGATGTAAATTATTTAAAAGGGACTTCCTTTGATCTCTAAAGATTGAAATCAAAGAGTCTGTTGATCCCCAATACCCATCCTAGCATCTTTTTCTTCCAGCAGGAGCACGATTGGTGGAGAACAAAGCTCCTATTTCTGCAGCTTTGGAGCCCAGAAAATTGTTCTCTCCCTCTCGGTTTGTACTTCTGTACTCAGTACCAGGAGCTAGCAAAAGCCAGCAGGAAGCGTGCTTGAAACAGAATGAATGCTTTCTGTTTCAAGTGGATGGTGGAGGATCCTAGAGGCAAAAGCAGCCCCCGAAGAGCCCACTTCAGACTGTAACAAGACACTACATTGTGGCGTCACATCCTGCTGGAATCCGGGTTACCTTCGGAAACCCAGCTTGTTACCTAGAGATGGGAGAAGGCTTGATTGACCCATCCTTCTCCTCCAACTAATAGAACTGTCAGCTCTCCTGTCACTCAGCCATCACCATCCCTTGAGCATGACAAAGGTAACACAGGAAATGGAGTATCCCAGGGGCTTAACCTACTCAAAAGCGAGGTGACTTGTGAACAAAAATGCTCTATTTCAAGTGTTTGAATTCACAGCAAAGGAGGGTGAACATGATATGAATTTTTACACACTGAGCATCATTTTCTTTTGCACCTCAACATGTACATATTGTTTAAATCCATGATTGTTCTAAATGTAGTGATGTAAAATTGAGCCCGGTATGGTCAGAAGATATAATTCAGAAGAAGCCAGTGTGTGTGTGTGTGTGTGTGTGTGTGTGTGTAGATGTGTGTGGATAATAGTGGTTAGTTGTGAGAGGTGTTTTCTTAAAAGAAAATGAAAAGCCAGATTTCAGCTGCAATCATTAAATTATATCCAATTTATTGAAGCAGACAGTTTATCGAGTTTTTAAAATCTTGACTGACATTGTTCCCTCTTCTGGTATTAGATGGAGTAGGAAAAATGCTCTGGGAGAGATTTTTTTAAAGCTTTTAAAATGTTCATGGCTTCCTTTTCATTTCCGAGATCCCCTTGTAGTTTTGTTGGGTCATGTGCCCACATTCTAACAATGAGTTTGTCTGAGCAGAGATAATATAAGCATCTCTTGACCCCTGAGAACATCTCATGTGATTATTCACATGTTCCACACAGCATCACTATGAGGCCAGACCAACTTGGACTCTTGGATTTCAGTTTGTAAGAGTATTCCCCTGGAGGACCACTATGAAGCCCATTCTTGGCTGTCAACTTGACTGCATCTGGAGTTAACTAAAATTCAAGCAGCTGGGTGCACCTGTGAAGAATTTTTTTTCTTTAAATGATTTGAAGTGGAAATCCCTACTTTCAATCTGGATCTTTTGAGGTGGGAAGATCCACCTTTAATCTGGTCCACCTTCTCTTGACATCTTATATGAAGGACATGGACAAGGGGTGCTTTATCTGCTTTGCCCTCTTTCTTGTTGGCAAGTTCATTCCTCCACTAGCATTAGAGCCTACTTCGTCAGGATTCTGGAGGATAGTGAAGACCAGTGGAGACATCCAGCCTGGTAGACTGATAACTGCTGGGTTCTTGGACATTTCGATGACAATGACATATTTCTGCCTCTTTCTGGCCACCCTTTCAGAGGTTATGTGCTTAGTGAGTGTTGTGGCTCATCTCTGGAATGTTCTTCAAAGGCCGGTGTTGGGACTGAGCCCCAACTTGGCATTCTTGGAGGTAGAGGAACCTAGTAGAGTTTTTTAAGCTGTCAGTGGCATGTTCTCTAAAGTGGGACAATGTTACCTACTTTCCTTTCTCTCAGGTTTGGTCAAGAAGCAAATAAATGGCTTCTCTCCATCACAGTCTTCCTACTATAATACACTGCCTGGAAGTAAAGCTTCTAAAGCTGTGAGCCAAAAGAAAACTCTCATTCTCTTTTCTATGGTTTATTATTATTTTCATTCATGTGTATGTGCCTGCATGAGTTTATGTTTACCATATGTATGCAGGTACCCACAGCGTCCAGAGGGTATTGGTTCCACATGGAACTGGAGTCGCAGGTGCTTGTGAGTTTCCTGTGTGAGTACTAGGAGTCAAACTCTAATCTTTTGCAAGAGCATAAGGGTCCTTAAGCGCTGAGCCATCTTTCCAGTCCCTAAGCTTTCTTCTTTTGAAGTTGATAATCTCTGATATTTTGTTACACTAATAAATGAAGCACTAATTTAGTGAGAGGTTTTTTTTTCTTTTTGGCTTTTAAGTCAATAGTGTTTCTTTTATTCACTTGGCTTGCATACCTAGTTTTTAATGACTATAATACAAAAAATTGTCCCCATGAATATTTTAGATATTATTGAAAACTACCAAGTTATCAATTAAATTTGCAATTTTGAACGCAGTGTCAGGTAAACTAAGAATGAAAACGTTGAGAGTGGCATCACACAGACTGGTCCACAGGAGATGTGCACCAGGATGCCCAGTGATGACTTCATTCTCCAAAGACAGGCTGTGAATTTCAGCAGGTTTGGTGACAACCACAAAGACAGACACCCATGTTTTACTCTCCTGATTCTGGGATGCCACTGCTCCCCTGAGAAAGTCCCTGTATTAAAAGGCTCATACTTCTCAAAATTTTAATCTGACATTTAGGGAAATTTCTGTCAGGTCACAGGCTGACTAAGAACAAGCAAAAAAGAATTTGAGTCACCATACACCGCAAGGAATACAGAATTTGTAAGTGGAAAACTGCAGTCCTGAATAAATGAGAGCAAACAAACCTACCCTAAACCAATTTCTAAAAAGTAACAATCTAGCTAGCAATTGTATAACATTAAAAATATTCAGTTCACAAAAGAACTCAAAACCGACCAATCAAAAAAACCTCTCCAAACAAAAACAAAAACAATGATAAGAGACAATCAAAAAACAAAACAAAAACAAAAACCCCAACCAACCAAAAAAACACCCAAACATACAAATAACCAGGAAAATATGGCTGGTTCACAGGGAAATGTATTTGACAAAAATTAAGGAAGCCTAGACATGGAATTACTAGTCAATGACATGAATTCAGATGCCTGACATCTGCTCAGAAAGCTAAAGAAAACAATGGACAGAGTGAAAAGAAATTCGAACAATATGTAGACGAATATGGAATAGTAATAAACCGAGTTATAAAAAAAGTTATAAAAAATCCAATCGAGATTGTACAGCTGAAGCCTGTGGTTGGAACCAGCAGAGGGGCTCAGCAGGAAAGCTGAGCAGTGGAAACAGACTGAGAAACAAAAGGAAAAATAGCAAAGACAAACAAACAGCCTTAGGGTCCTGTGGGACATCCCCAAACTCACAAACACGTATCATGCGAAATTCAGAAGGAAAAGAGAAATGGGAGTGGGGGAGAGAAAAAGGACCTTTGGAGAAATAGTGAGTGAAAACTTCTCTAATTTTCTGAAAAATATGAATCACGTTTTAAAAACTCCAATAAACCAAACTCAGAGATACATGCACAGCTGTGTGCTAAGAAAGTGGTATAAATCCCCAAAGAGAGAATCTTCAAAGAACAAGAGAAGCAACTCATCCAATACAAACACAACCTGTCATGGAAACCAGGTGGTTTCTAGTAAAAAAACAAAAAAACAAAAAACAACAACAAAAAAAACAAACCATGGAAACAAGGAGACCATTGATGTTGAAACACCTGATAAACAAAATTACTTCTTCAAAACTATTTTTTTAAAAAAATTCTCTCATACAATACATCCAGACTGCAGCCTCCCCTACCCAGATTCACTGCTCCTCTGTTTGCCTTCAGAAAAGAGCAGGCTTCCTAGTGATATCAACTGAACACAGCATAGTAAGAGGCAGTAAAATAGGCACAAACCCTCATCAAGACTGGATGAGGCAACCCAGTAGGAGGAAATGGGTCTCAAGAGTAAGCAAGAGAGTCAGACACAACCCCTCCCATTGTTAGGAGCTCTACGAACACGCAAAGCTAAACAACCACAGCATGTGTGCAGAGGACCTGCAGACCCATGCAGGCTCCAAGATGGCTGCTTCAGCCTCTGTGAGCCCCTGTGAGCCCTGCTTAGTTGATTCTGTGTTTGTTCTCATGGTGTTCTTGACCCCTTCTGACTAATGCTGTGGGTCTCTGCATCTACTCCTGTCTGTTGCAGGATGAACCCTCCTTGATGATGGTTGAACTTGGCTTCAATCTGAGTATAACAAAATCATTAGGAATTATTATTATTATTATTATTATTATGACAGTCACGTTTGGTTCTGCTCTGGGTTCATCCTCGCCATCCAGACAGTGTCGGTCAGGCATGGGCCTCTCCTGGTTTGGGCCTCAAGTTAGACCAGTCATTGGTAGGCCACTCTCATAAGCTCTAATCCCCCATTGCCTCAGGCAGAACAGGCATGGGCCAAAGGTTTTATGGTTGGGTTGATATCCCAGTCCTACCACTGGAAGCTTGCCTGATTATAGAACTTGGCTGGTTCAGGCTCCATATTTTCCATTACTAGGAGTCCTCACTAGGGTCACCCTCATAGACTCCAGGAAGTTTCCACTGCACTTGGTTTCTACACCACCCCTAAAAGTCCCCCACTCAGTTGCCTCTCCTTGTACTCTCTCTCTCTCCATCCATCCATCCATCCATCCATCCATCCATCCATCCATCCATCAGTCCATCCATTAATCCATCCATCCATCCATCCATCCATCCATCCATCCATCCATCCATCCATCAGTCCATCCATTAATCCATCCATCCATCCATCCCTAGCCTATTCCATTCCCACCAGTCTACCTACAAAATCTATTCTATTTTCCCTTCCCAGGGAGATTCATGCTTCCCCAACTAGAGACCCCCTTATTACTTTGCCTCTCTGGGTCTGTGGACTGCAAAACTATTCTTAATATGTTCCCAGACAACTGTTTAATGAGACTTCTAGCAACTGTCCAGTGATGTTGGATCTTTAATATGTATTAGGTGAGAAATCTTTGCCTAACAAAAGACTTTCTGTTTGCTTCTAAGAGTTTTAGCTTTAACATTTAGGTCTATAGACCATCTCAAGTTAGTTTTTATACATAGTAGGACATAAAATTTGAGACTTTTATTTAAACTTTTATTTAGTTTATTAAACTAAACTGAGTTAGTTGTTTTGACACCATTGGTTAAAGTGGCTATATTTTCCTTGTTGCATTAACATTGTACTTACAGAGAAGATACTCATACATACTTGCATGAGTCTGCTTGAGGTCTTTTTATCCAGATCTACTGATCTCATATCACTGCCACACCGTTTTAATGACTGTGACTTCAGAGTCAGTCTTGAAATTATGTAGTGTAAAACCGTCAAGTGCTTGTTCAAGTCTTGCTGTTGTAGGGCCACTAGTTTTTATTGGTGTTGTGTTGCTTTTTGTGGTGTTGTGTGTGTTCTTATCTTGTCTAACCATCTTTTCCTCTGATTGGTGTAGTTGGGACTATCTGTGTCCATCAATCTTCCAGGTGCCAGTGGATCCAAGGCTCAGATTGTTGCTCCTTATGGTACAGTCAGCGCCACAGTTCCAGTCACCCTGTTGGTTACTCCATGTTCCTGGATGTCGCTCAGCACTCCTGGGGGTTGCTCTGAAATACCAGGGGTCATTTGGGCCATTTCCCGTGGAGGTTGCTTGCTTGGGGCTGTTACTGCTGTGGTTGTTGTCAGAGGTCACTGCTCAGGCCTGCTCCAGTGAAGGTCACTAGCTCAGGCAGGCCTGCTACCTCAGAGGTCACTGATTCACACCTGGTCCCACAGAGGTCTTTGATTTGGACCTGCTCCCTTAGAAGTGGCTTTCTTGTACCCGGTCCTACAGAGTCTCTGACTTGAGCCTGCTACCTCAGCAATCACTCCCTTGTACTTGCTTTTGTGGAGTTCGCTCCCTCAGGCCTGCTTCAGTGGAGGTTGCTGACTCAGACCTGTTTTTGTAGATGTTCCTGGCTTGGGCCTGCTCTAAGAACACATAAGAAAATCATCCACCATGATCAAGTTGTCTTCATCCCAAAGATGCAGGGATGGTTCTACATATTAAAATCTGTCAATGTAATCTATCATATAAACAAACTGAAAAATAAAAACTACATGATCATATTATTAGAGGCTGAAAAAGCCTTTGACAAAATACAATATCCCTTCATGATGAAGGTCTTGGAGAGAGCCAGGATACAAGGAACATAACTAAACATAATAAAGGCAATATACAACAAGCCAACGGCCAACATCAAATTAATGGAGGGAACTCAAAGTGATCTCACTGAAATCAAGAAAAAGACAAGGTTATCCACTCTCTCTCCCTGTCTATTCAATATAGTTCTTAAGGTTCTAGCTAGAGCAATAAGACAACAAAAGGAGATCAAGGGGATACACATCAGAAAAGAAGTGAAACTCACTATTTGTTGATGATATGATAAGTGACCCCAAAAATTCTACCAAGGAGCTTCTACAACTCATAAGTACTTTCAGTAATGTAGCAGGATATAAGATTAACTCAAAAAAATCAGTAGCCCTTCTTTACACAGATAATAAAAGGGCTGAGAAAGAAATCAGAGAAACATCACCCTTTACAATAGCCACAAATAGCATATCTCAGAGTAACTCTAGCCAAACAAGTGGAAGACATGAACTCTAAATCTTTGAAGAAAGAAATTGAAAAGACACCAGAAAGTGGGAAGATCTCCCATGCTCTTGGGTAGGTAGAATTAGCGTAGCAAAAATGGCAATCTTAGCAAAAGCAGTCTGCAGATTCAATGCAATGCCCATCAAAATTCCAAAAAAATTCTTTACAGACCTTGACAGTACAATACTCGGCTTCATATGGAAGGGCAAAAAACCTAGGACAGCCAAAGGAATTCTGTACAGTAAAGGAACTTCTGGAGGTATCACAATCCCTGATTTCAAACTTACTACAGAGCTACAGTACTGAAAACAGCCTAGTATTGGCATAAGAACAGACAGGAGGACCAATGGAACTGAATCAAAGACCCGGATATTAATCCACACATCTACAAACACCTGATTTTTGACAAAGAAGCAAAACTATCAAATGGAAAAAAAGAAAGCATATTCAACAAAATGTGCTGGCATAACTGGCTATCAACATGTAGAAGCATGAAAATAGACCTATATCTATCACCATGCTTAAAACTCAAGTCCAAACGCATCAAAGACCTCAACATAAAGCCAACCACACTGAACCTCATAAAAGAGAAAGTGGGAGGTACACTTGAACGCATTGGCACAGGGACTACTTCCTAAATATAACTAAAGTTGCACAGACACTGAGAGAAACAATTAATAAATGGGACGTCCTTAAACTTAAAAGCTTCTGTAAAGCAAAGGACATGGTCAACAAAACAAAATGGCAAACTACAGAATGTGAAAAGTTCTTCACCAACTCCACATCAGACAGAGGGCTGATATCCAAAATATAAAAGAACTCAAAAGAACAATAATCCAGTAAAAAAAAATGTGGTACAGACCTAAACAGATAACTCTCATCAGAGGAATTTAAAATGGCTGAAAGACACTGAAGGAAATGCTCAACATCCTTAGTCATCAGAGAAATGCAAATCAAAATGACTCTGAGATTCTGTCTTACACTGGTAAGAATGGCCAAGATCAAAAACACTGATGTCAACTTATGCTGGAGAGGATGTGGAGTAAAAGGAATATTATTGCATTGCTGGTGGGAATGTAAACTGGTACAGCCTTTGGATATCAGTATGGCAATTTCTCAGGAAATTAGGGAACAACCTTCCTCAAGACCCAGCAATACCACTTTTGAGTTATATCCAAAGGGTGCTACCACAAGGACATCTGCTCAACTATGCTCATAGCAGCATTGTTTGTCATAGCTAGAACCTGGAAGCAACCTAAATGCCCTTTGACTGAAGAATGGATAAAGAAAATGTGGTACATTTACACAATGGAGTACTTACTACACAGCAGAAATTTGTAGGCAAATGGATGGATCTAGAAAACATCATATTGAGTGAGGTAACCCAGACCCAGAAAGACAAATATCATATGTATTCACTCATAACTGTCTTTTAGACATAAAACAAAGAAAGCCAGACTACAATTCACAATCCCAGAGAACCTAGACAATAATGAGGACCCTAAGAGAGAAATACATGAATCTAATCTACATGGTTAATAGAAAAAGACAAGATCTTTTGAGTAAATTGGGAGCCTTGGGATCAAGGGAGAGGATAGAAAGGGAGAGGAGCAGAGAAAAATGTATAGCTCAATAAAGTCAATTAAAGAAGTTTAAAAAAGAGATGGCCTTCCCTACAATATGAAGCGAAACAAATAAAACCTTCAACTGCTCTAGGGCCTATATATTTTTGCATAAATTTAAGAAATAAGGTATTAGTTTCTATAAAAATGTGAAGATTTTTATTAGAGGTTCATTTGATCTAAGCTCAAATCAAAAGAATGTGCACATATGGAAAGTGTATATGTAGTAATAAGAGCGGCGGGGCTGCGTCCCCAGCACCCCGGCCGCCTGGCTGGCTTATGCCCTGAAATAACAACACACAAACTGTATTCATTTAAACACTGCTTGGCCCTTTAGCTCTAGCCCTTACTGGCTAATTCTGATATCCTGATTAACCCATCTCTAATAATCTGTGAGCACCGGTCTTACCGAAAAAGATTCAGCATGTCTAACCTGGCGGCTTGCTTCATCGTGTGCGTCTGCCCGAGAGAGAGGAGCATGGCGTCTCTCCTCCAGAGAGCATAGCTGTCGAGTCTGAGCTCACTTCCTCTTCCTCCCAGCATTCTGTTCTGTTTACTCCACCCACCTATGTTTTAACTTATGAGGGCCAAGCAGTTTCTTTATTGCTTAACCAATGAAATCAACATGTATATATTTGCCTACATATATGTATGTGTACTGCATGTATACCTGGTGCCTCAAAGGCCATCAAATCATCAGATCCCCTGGAACTGGAGTTAGGGAGGGTTGTGAACTCTCACTGGGTGCTGGGAATGGACCTGGGTCCTCTGCACAGCACCAAGTGCTGAGCCATTTGTCCCACCTGGAATGAACATCTTGATGACAGAGCCTTCCATCCAGGCTCACATTCTCTTTCTACATCTATTTAGACATTGTTTATTTCTCTCAGAAATTTTGTATAGTTTTAAGTGTCTAGATGTAAAGGCTGTACCTCTCTGAGCTCATTTCTAAGTAGTTAATATTTTGACACTCTATGGAATTGGATTTTAAAGTGTCGGTTTCAACAGTTCATCTGCAAGTTGTTAAAAGTGGTTTTGTACTGACTTTGCATTCAGTGACCTTTTGCATGTGTCTGTAGAAAATTTCCTATATACACATCCGTGAACCAAGACAATTTCACTTTTTATCTTATCTTTCTGTGCAGTTTTTTAAATCTTATGGTACTAGGTAGGCTTCTGTTCAATGAGTGTGACTATGGGGCCCTGCTTGGGTTATTTTCCCCCTTACTTTTGAAAAGTGCCTTTAGCTTGGTAACAGTGTAGGACTCTCCTCATTTATTTTCCCTTCGGGGCTGATAGCTCTACACCACCTCACAGCCAGCAGCTGAGATAGATTCTTCTTCTAATTTGTCTGGATTTCTTGTTGTTATAATGGTAGGCCTGTTCTTATAACAGCTAATATTTCAAGGCCAGAGTTAAAAATTCCATCCAAGGGACATTTTAAACACTCACTGTAAGCCATATTGCACCGGATTTCTAACAAGCATTAAAGCTTAAAAAATATACCAGCAGAAATTGTTCTACAGAATTGTGACTGTGTTGCATTGTTAGTGGCTTTTTATTTGTTTGTTTTTGAGACAGGCTCTCACTATTGTAACCCTGGCTGGCCTGGATATAGATGAGGCTGGTCTCAAACTCCCAGGGGTATGGTTGCCTCTACCTCCCTGAGTGCAAGGATTAAAGGTGTGCCTCATCATGACCAGCCCCTCTGTGGTTCTGAAGACTGATCATAGTGCCGGTCTTTAGAAGAATCTTCATTCTTTGTGAATCTGTATAAGGAAGGAATTTAGTTCGATGCCCTATCTTGAATCATGAACACTTCCTTAAGGAAACCAGACCCAGCTCAAATCCTTGCTCTGTTTTCTTTTATTGGAAAAGAAGGTCAGTATGATGCTTGCTTTTGTTTTCTCTGAAAACTGACTGGGAAATCAGATTTTAATTATTTCCATTGACTTAAAATCTCCCTTCCTTGAGTGTATTTTCTCTGTCATTCAT
Source organism: Microtus pennsylvanicus (assembly GCF_037038515.1). Lineage (NCBI taxonomy): Eukaryota > Metazoa > Chordata > Mammalia > Rodentia > Cricetidae > Microtus > Microtus pennsylvanicus. The sequence goes on from NC_134581.1 coordinate 35,610,079, forward strand.
TAATGATTGAATTATACGTATTTATTCAGTTGGGAGCACATGTGACACGAGGCCTGATTCCACACACAAAGAAGTATATTGAATGTTAGCACGGTATTCCGTGAATGGTAGTAGAAGTCTTCATAATTATCAGAGAATTGTGTTAACCCTAATTCAGTCTGAACCGATGTAGCTGATCAAATGGATTGTTCAATGAGGTTCACAGTTGTCTTCAGTGTCCTAGAAGACCCGCTTATGGTAAGAAATATAACTTCTGGGGTGTTCTGGGTGGATCTCTGATGTTTGTGGTTCCTTCAAGCCTAACTGAAAACAGGTTTTTAATCCAATATATTCTGATTATAGTTTCCCCTCCCCTAACTCCTCCCCACCTCCCACCCACCCAGTACAAGAATGACATTTGCAGAAAACAGCAGAAATAGAAGTTAGAAGCAATCTACCATAAGTGTTGAACATAATCATGGATATTGCTCAATGAACAATGAAGTTTATAGTACTATTTGTTATCTTAATCAGCGGTGGTGACTTGGTTTGTGATTGGATCCCTGATAGAACTCTGTTAAAGGATTCTGTAAAGTATCCCATTCCTTCCTCATGTGATGCTTTCTGTGCTGCCCAAAATATTTTGTTAGTATGAATATATATGTATATATACATTAGCATGTCTCACACACATGGCAGACCTGTTTTCAACATCCTTCATGACTAAATGGAAGTGCACATAGCACACATGTGCTGTACATAAATCACAAGGGTCATCTTGAAGCAGAAAATCCTTGTGGAGCTGATTTCTAGCCAAGGTAAGCATGCTCCTCCCACCCCCAGAACCAATTTATCCAGTTGGAAGTGTTACTAACAAAAAACAACTTATTGATATTGAGACAAGAATATTTGGCTGATAAAAAATTTAAAAAAAATCACACTTGTCACCTCCAGAAAAACAGCTGGCAGCATTTATTGGAATGATAAGACTTGGATTTTTAGTGAAAATTTGAATTTTGGAAAATTTGAATATGCTACTGTGAGCTTGATAGCTTTCCAATAACACGCAAAGATTTTTCTGATGAGATTGGTAGAGATGTTAATGAATGCATGGTGTTATTTTTTTATACTATGTAACGAAATACACCAACATTTTACTTTTCATAACTATGACATATGTCCTAAATATAACAAAAATATGCACGAGGAGAATAGAGAGATGGCTTAGTGGTTAAGAGTGTGTAGTGTTCTTGCAGAGAGCCCGGGTTCAGCTCCCATCACGTATGGGGAGGCACACAACCATGTGTTACTCCAGTGCCCTCTAACTCTTCGGGCCTCCACAGGCACTAGGCATACATGTGGTGCAAACATTCATACACATAACAAAAACATGGAAAAAGGAGTCATTTAAAGAGCAACAGAGAACCATAGACTTTAATGTTACAGAGAATGAAGTTAATTAATATTTATTCTCAGTCTATATCACAGCTAAGCTTTCTTGAACCGCTCATGCTGAGTTTTGGTGTAACATCAAAGAACAGTTTTCTGAGAAGAATATTCAAAAACGGTTCCTTCCCTAGATATAGATCTTGGGATGCAGGATATCTTTACCCACATTAGCCAACACTACTTATCACTGAAGGCTGAAGTAGTGATGAGGATGTAGCTGACATCCATTAAGACAGATTCAAGACATTTGTTTGTTTTTTAACCATTGAAAGATGTACTTTTTCATTAACTTTTTTCATATATACCTTTCATGAAGTATTTATGGCAACATGATGTATTGTGAATTTTTAAAAAATAATTTAAATTTTTATTTCATAACTTCCAGAAGAATAAGCATCATGGGCACTAAGGAAACAACTCCATGGGTAAAGCACTTGCAAAACAACATGAGTGCCTGAGCTTGGATTCCCTAGAGCAGTCCAAAGCAGACATGTTAGTGTACGTCTGTAATACCGGCACTCCTTTTGTTAGATAGTCTCATGTACATAGCCGCTAACAAGAAGGAAGAATGTCTCAACCAAGGTGAAAAACAAGGACTGACACCCATGTTGTCCTCTGAATCTCCACATATGTGTCATGGTACGTGTGTGCCTACAGTTATACACATAGACACACACGTACATACATCATACACACTGACAGCCAAAAATAAAAAGTTAGTAATCATTGGTACATGAACCACAGGTAAATGAAAGTAAACTGGGTTATCAAATACTGTTCAGAAAAACAACAGCAGCAACAAGAAATTTTCAGAATTTAAAGAGGTCCCAGTTGGGGAGCTGCTGTCAAGAAGGCTCTCAGGTCATATTTAAGTCTCTTCATTTATGCATCTTTATTCATTTGTGTGGAAATTAAAATTAGCACACATAGTATTTCTATTTTAATTAAAAAAAAACCCAAGCATTACAAACAAAAACAAAACAAACAAACAAAAAAACAGCCAGCCAACCTATCAATTGAAAAAACTTTAGCAGTATTAACCTATCAATTGTAAGTCCTTTCCGGCCATTTCTGGCTATCAGCATTTATGGAGAATAGAAATCCTGAAATATTATCTGTTTTATCTTACCAAAAATTACCTTGTGTTTATATGTCAAATAAAAATTCCCTCCAGAGCTTAATGATATTAATCTTAGAAATGGAGCTAGTATACAGCTGGAAGCTGAGGTCTATAAGAATACAGAACAAACAGAAATTCAACAGGAAGGAGCACATTCATTATATTTCCCCAGGGGCTTCTTATCTGTGGCACTGTGACATGTGACAAATGTCTTCCAAGAAGTGAGCAGATGAGTTCCCTTGTTGTTTGCTGCTTATCCAGGGCTGCTTGGTGCAACCCAGAAACAAGAGCATACCTCTCTCTTACTCCAGATCGCCTTCTTTCCTGAAGAGAAGTGATTCTTTCCCCATCTCGGCAATGACCAGCTCAGATGACAACAGCAGAGATTAGCAGTGTTATGGTTGATTGTGTGGAGAGCTTATAGAAACACAGCACAGGAGATGGTGTGTCAACCACAGAATTTGCCACAGAGTGACCCAGCATTAGCCCAAGCTGAAAAAGCATTGTCTATGTTCTCAATGGTGCCCTTTTGCTTACATGCAGATTACCCCTTTTGGGTCTTCTGATGAAATCAATGCCACCCAAATCTACTGTTATCTACAGAAGTCTTTATGTCCCAGAGCTGGTTCCCTGACCAGCTGCCCCATCAGCCCTTGATCATTTTAGAAATGTAAACACTTGAGTCCCACTTTAGACTTCTCTATTAGGATCCGCATTTAAAGAGAAGCCTTAAGTGGTCTGTATGCTTATTCAAGTTGGAAAAGCACTGATATTGATCAGGTGGTTCCTATAATGTCTGCCCTTGAAATCACCTGGGCTGCTTTAAAAACTCATGCTGGTGTGCATATGATGGAGGAAGGTCATTGGTTAATTATAATAAAGAAACTGCTTGGTCCTCATAGGTTAAAACATAGGTGGGAGGAGTAAACAGAACAGAATGCTGGGAGGAAGAGGAAGTGAGCTCAGACGCTATGCTTCCCCTCTCTGGGCAGACACCGTGAAGCAAGCTGCCAGGTCAGACATGCTAAATCTTTCCCGGTAAGACTAATGCTACACAGATTATTAGAGATGGGTTGATAGGGATATGAGAATTAGCCTGTAAGGGCTAGAGTTAATGGGCCAAGCAGTGTTTAAAAGAATACAGTTTCTGTGTAATTATTTTGGATAAAGCTAGCCGTGCGGGCAGCCGGGTGCCGGGGACGCAGCCCCACTGCTCCTATTACAACATGCATATGGTGTGTGTGTGTGTGTGTGTGTGTGTGTGTGTGTGTGTATGCATGTGTGTGTGCATACATGCGTGCATGTGTGTGTGTGTGTGTGCATCCGTGCATGTGTGGTGTGCATGCATGTGTGCATGTGTGTGTTTCAGATGCATGTAGAGGCCAGAGATCAATCTCAGACAATGGTCCTCAGGCAGTGTCTACATTGGTATTCTGTGAGACAAGGTCTCTCAGTGTCTGGGAACTGGTCAAGTACAGCAGGCTGGTTGGTCAGTGATCTACCTGTCTTTGCCTTAGGGCAAAGTGGGTCCCTCTAGGCCTGGATTTATGATTATTAGTTTTGGAGACAGGGTTTCACTGTGCAGCTCTTGCTGGCCTGGAACTTGGCATGTAGACCAGGCTAGGCTGGGCTCAAATGCATAGAAATCTGCCTGCCTCTGCCTCCCAAGTGCTGGGACTGAATTTTACTTTCTATATGGGTTCTCAGGATTGAACTCAAGTACATGAGCACTTTATTGGTTGATCTATATTTCCAGGTCCTCAAAAAACTTTGGACACTTTAGCTCCCTTGCAGAGTGCTTAGATCAGAATTTCTGGGGATAGAAGCCTCCATTGAAGAACAGAATGTTTCAAGTGCTGCCATTCCCTATCACATTTCCCACAGACTTACAATGACAGCCAGTGGGAAACATCCAGCCTTCCAGTGGAGCACTGCATCATGGGAAAAAACCCAACAAAGGGAGATGAAAGAACTACATGACTACCAGTGCACAGAATTTAAAGACTTAAGATGTCTCCCAAAGAAATAGTTTTTTTGTGGAAGGGAATTCATTTCTCAGTGAGTCCTGTCACAACTCCTGGGGCACAGCAAGTATTAAGAATGCATGGACCGCTGAAGGAGAATACAGCATGGAGTCCTTTTACATGAGGGACTATTTTACCCAAGAATATTGCTGGATCCTTGACTGTATGAAGGACATTGGCAGCCCTGGTTACTACTCAGTGGTTTAAACCTCAGATCTCAGTAGGCATCCAAACGTGTTGCTTGCTCACTGATACACTAAAGCATCCCCAGGCTCTCCTAAAGATTAAAGTTCCTGAGAGATCCTCTTGAAGTCTGTATTAACATTTGGTCACCGTACATTCGGAAACCCTTTACTCTTACAAGACCCCTATGAGGTTTGGACCCATTAGATTTTCTTCATGCACATATGGCCCTAAGAAAATAAGATTTCTGTACAAAGTCATGCACTGTATGCATTTGGTAGAAGTATTGTTGCTGAAAGCATGATATAAATACCAAGAGACTGACAAATCATAAACTCAGGTATTTTCATTAGTATAGATCTTTTGTATTAAAATATATGTTGCAAAAATCAGTTTGTTTGAATTAAAATTACTGTCCTTTGAGAAATGGGAAAGGAAATCTATATTAAGCAAAAATTGGGAATTGACTGAATCTTCAACTTGACTCTGGTTTTATAGACAGTCTTAATGCAGGCAGTGACGGAAGTTAAACACAGTCAAAGGGCAACAATTTGAAAACAGAAATGGATTTTTTGTATGCACGCAAATATTCCAAAGATCTTCTTTCTTATCAAAGGAACAAGGAACTCAGTTATGATCTTGCTGTCCCATGTGTGAACTTCCAACTTGCCTCTAGGCTTTGATTGTAGCTGTGATTTATTAAGGAGGGCTGACATCATTATGGGTGCTCAGTCGGTAATGGAAAAACACTAGCCAGTGAAATCCCATTGGAGCTGCTCCCACAGAGCTGGAAGTATCAGTCAACAATCACAAGGAAGCCTAGGTAGCTCAGGGAAGGAGCCACCAGCAATCCTGCCCTCACTGTGGAGGACTGACATCTGACTTGGAGAGAACTTCAGTTTAATAATATGACATCGTGTCTGTCATGTCATCAGTAAAGTCGTAGAAGTATGAGATGCATGATATGTGTGACTTTTGAAAGTGTTGGATACTCAGGACCATTCTGGGTCCACTAGACTGAGGTTGGAGGCCTCTTACCAATCTTCCAATTTTCTAGCTATGTAAACTTGGAATTACTGGAAGGCTACTGCAGATGGAATTGGCTGGGGTGAAATGCTTAAAATACTTCAGCAAGTGGGTGTGAGAAACCCCTTCCTGTTCAGCAACTCCTGTAGGATGATCAGACCCTGTATACTTTAATGCTTTGTGCAATTATTTGTGGACTTTGTTGAAATGTAGGTTCATGAGTAGCAGTTCTGTGGTACAGCTCAGGAATCAGCACTTACATGTGTTTTTTTTTTTCAGGTAGATTTTGAAGTGGGCAGCCCGTGGGACAGTCTGAGAGATGCTTGGTCAGTGAATGCATTTCTCTATCATGGGCATCTTTTTTACCTTAATGATGGTGTGTGTGGCAAGGATGAGTCTGCCAAGGCTACATACTTCACCCTTGAGTAGAGAACACAAACTAGAAAACAGACCGATTCATAAACATTTTTGTGTATGGCAATTTTACAGAAATTTTTTGGATTTATTTAGTTTTAAATTATATATTAAATATAGTACCTTAAACAATTTAACAGTTGTGAGTCTTCCCAAAGTACACCTGTGAATATAGCTCTTGCAAATGAACAAACAAACAAACAAAAAAACCCAAACTTTGTGTGGGAGGTCCTTCTGTCTATGTGTTGCTTTTATTGGTTAATGAATAAAGAACTGCTTTGAGCCTATGGCAGGGAAGACTAGAACTAGGTGGGGAAAGCTAGGCTGTATGCTGGGAGAAAGAAGGGTGGAGTCAGAGAAATGCCATGTAGCCCTGCCAGAGACAATTGCTGGAATTTTACCTGGTAAGCTACAGTCTTGTGGCAATACACAGATTAATGGAGATGGATTAAATTAATATGTAAGAGTTGGCCAATAAAAAGCTAGAGCTAATGGGTCAAGCAGTGGTTTAATTAATACAGTTTCTGTGTGATTATTTTGGTTCTGGGCAGCTGGGACACACAATCAGCCTCCTTCCAACACAAACAACTTTTAAATTTGAGAGAACAAAGTTTTAAATTTGAGAACAGGTCTGAGAGAACAAAGATCAGTAGCCAGATGCAGGAAACCTCGTGGATATGAATCCATGCTGACTAAGAGAACAGGAGACACCCTGGCGTCATGTGGTGATGATCACTGCAGGCCCAATGATTAGTGATCCCCTCCAGTCTGTCATCTTTGTCCCACCACTGCCACCCTGTTTACAAGGCGACTCCCCTTCCGGTTGTTTTTAAGCACAGGCAGCAGGTTGCCACTCCCTTATGTATGTGTCAGCTTCACTGCTTCTGTTTGTCACAAACCATCCTGAAATGTTCATTATGGAAAGTTAGTGTGTGGCCGGTACAGCCCCGTATCATTATGTAATTGTTTTGTTTTAGTCTATTATATTCTCCATACTTTTCCTAATTTCATGTGTTAGATATGCATAATCCACAGATTATTAAACTCTTTAATTATTTGAATGTATATCATATACCCTAATTCCATTTCTACTGTAACAAGAGGCTTTTGGGAGTCCCCAGGAAATCCTTATGCCTAGTTTAGGTCTTGGGGAAAAAACAACTCAGTTTAAGATTTCATGGTGTAATTTAAAAAAAAAGAAGCCCCCTATTTCTAAATTAAAAGAACATGGGCAACATTGTTTGCTGGTTCACTTAAACAGTGGAGCACAAATAGAATAATGTATTTCTTAGACAATAGATCCTTGCCTAAGATGAATGACTATGTACATTTTCTTTACATGTCTAATGCAGAGCATAATGTTGAAATCAAAGTTCTAATTAATTTATACTCACGTTTAGTTAATTTTCTGATCAACTAAATACACGTTACAGATCCTACTGGTGGCACTGAGGACATTGTGATAGTAATTGATGAAAATGGTAAATGGCAAAAATTCATATTAGGATGTGGGTACATCACAGTACTCTTCTTGTTGGATCAGAACATTGGCTCTGACCATTTCAAGCAGTGCTCCTGAGAGCCCACACTGTCAGCTAGAATAGGGATTGTAGTCAGAAAAAAAGGAAGCCTTTTCTTTCTCAGTTCACTAGCAATGCTTAAGTAAATACTTTCCACTGCCAGGAGTATAACACTCCCCAGAGATTGTCCACAAATCTCTTCTTCCATGCTCACTCTTACTAATTGGTGGTAGCTGTTTCCTGCCCAATTTGACGATTTTGAAGCTGCAGGTAAGAATCTTAAAAATACATGGATGATCTTTGTTTTGGACCAGTGGGAGGTGTATGATGGGACTCTGATGGGCACTTCTTATCTACCAGAGAACCAATACAGGGAACATATATTATGGAAGAGGATTTAATCGATTGACTATATACACAATAAAATCCAGGAAATCAACCAATGGTTGTTTATGCACTTCAGAGGCAAAACTAACTTTACTTCTCCCTGGAACCCCTGTGCGGGCCACTCCCACTCTGGCAGACCGTCTCCCCAGTTAATACTTCCAGGAAAAGTCCTCATAGACCTGCACATGGGGATTTCTCTTAGTTGACTCCAGATCCAGTCGACTTGACAATCAATATAATCATGATTCCTGATCAGCAATACTTTTAGCTCCTGGGCTCACTTAAGCACAAACAGGGAATTCAAACCAGCAAAGCAGGCAAAGAAGAAAAGTAGCAGAGTAGACCCAAAGGAGGATAGAGGTGAGGCTGTGAGCCTGAAGTAGTAAGAAAGTCTGCAGTGGGCAATGTGAGAGCTGACCGCCAGCAGGGCCCTCCAGTGCCACGTGATCGCAGCAGAGCCTACACTGCCTGATGCTGCACTGAGCTGTCAGAGATTTCAACTGCCACTCTGTGAAGTAACTACCACATCCAGAAGAGTTCTGCTGTAAATCTAAGAGTCATGAAAACAATGAAATTAAAGCTGGAAAAGATCTAAGAATGTTGTGGGTTTCTTTGAGTACAACTAAGCTTTTCACGGCTCTTGGTATACTAAGTTTGGGATACTACAGTCCCAGAAATTCAAGGGCCACCAAAGTCACCCCAAGCTGATGGCTATCACGGAAGACTATGAAAAAATGAAGGGGAAGGGCAATAAAGAGAAAGAAAGAAAAGTGTTAGTTTTGTTTCACTTGGTTCCTTGAGGATTTCTTGCCATTTCATACCCATCCCACCCCCAACTCCTCCAAGACCCTTCACTCCCCCACCCCCGCTTCTCCCAAATCCATCCCTCTTTCCCTATCCACCCAATTTTGTGTCCTCCGCTTCTTTTTTCAAATAGTTTTTCAGGAAAAGTTTTGATACAGGGAAACTTGGGGCCCCATTTGGGGATTATGAAACTTGTTAATAAAATAATTTAAGAATGAACCCCAATGGAATAAATGATTTTATTCGCATTTAGAAGAGAAGCTACAGGCAGATTAAGCTGTAAAACTGCAGCAGCTGCCTGGAAGAGAGGAGGAAAAGTCCACGCCAGCTTAAGTGGCACGGAGAGGCGTGGCTAGCAAGCAGCCCCATGGCTAGGAGAAAGGCTTTAGGAAAAGAGTAAATAACCCACGACTCTCTCAGAGGCCCTGATGGAAGGACAAAGGCAGCCTTAGTTCTGTGCCCTTATCCAGGAGAAGATTGGCAAGACTAGTCTCACACTGAAGCCAGTGCCTCCAAGGAGTCAAGGTTTCTGCTTCTTGGGACCCAACTCTTTTCCCTGGGCTGTGGTTATCAATCCTAAGGCTGCTGGGTCTGAGATATCCTATGTTATCTTTGCCAACATTGACTAACCTCTATGCTGACCTTGGCCATTCTGGGCAACCCACCCCATTTCCACCCACTGCACTAATGGTATACTTGTTAATATTCTTGTCTGACAGCTTATGCTAGGCCTTCTGGTCCCAGCTATTGCTTTTGCCTTCTTTATTTCTAGTCTTTTCTATTTCTTGTCAACAATCCTACAAACTCAACACCTCACTGTTTGGAACCCTTGTAGCTGCTGATTCAGGTTGACTAAGGAAAGAAAAGAAAAGGTAACTTTGGGAGCAGGCAGATTTGTACCCCCACATGGCTGTGACCAGTAAGCTTCTGCTGTAGGGATTCTGGGATGGAAATGCACACTTTTATTAAAGAACTAATTATTCTACCCATCTCTTCAGCATGGCTTAAGGTGAGCCCACCTTCCTAGGGGTGACCTTAGCCAAAGTGATTAAACCAGCCCAACTGGAACTTTATGTTTCCACTCAGACCATAGGTTCTATTCCCAGCATCAGGAACATTCTTTAGACTAACGGTTTGATTGATAGGTAGAATAGCAGCTCCTTTTAGCAGGGATGGTTTAGAGGGTGTCTCAGAAATAAGTTGTCAATTACGTTTATCTGTTTGTTTATTTTCTGGAGCTGGGCTTTTTATACCCCAAAGACAGACCAATTTGGTTCTAAACACTAGTAAATTAGGCATCAAGTTACAGCGAATCTGGTTGACTAGTTTGAACATATGTGGGAAATTCTAATTGGTTGCTGGAATAGGTGGGCATGCCCAGGCCAAGAAAAGCCCTTTGGGGAAAAAGACTTGTCTAAAAGTTCTGAGGGGGAGGAAAGAGGGAAAAACAAACAAACAAACAAACAAACCCAAAACTGGGCTTATCTGACACTCATGGCCTTCTGAACTTCAGTTTCTTAGTCCACAGATGGTAGAGTTTAATGTAAAACCTTGGTGTGCTTAGAGCTGACTGGATTTCTTCAAAGTATAAAGACATTTTAGGTTTTCCTGGGCTTGGAAGCCCGTGTTACCACCTATAGAATTGGGCTGCCTTTTTCCTAACTCCTAACAGAGCTTCAGGATTGAGATAGACTCTGGAGGAGTTGTCTCTGGACTCCAGCACCCTACCTGACTTCTTTGGCATGCCCGTTGCTATGGGGACTGAATAGAGAGGAACAGAATACAAGCTTGTGGCTGTACGCTTTCATAAGATACTCATCTATAATATTGGCATTCCTGAAAGCCACTGGGCCTTATTCAGAGATGAAGAGATGAACGAGACCTGTACCCATCCTCCAGTGGGTCCCAATCAGGTGGTAATAAAGGATCCATCAATAATGGCACTTATTAAAAACGAGAGAAACACCTTTGTGTGAACAAAGTCCTGTTAATTCTGCCTAAGGAGACAGGGAATTTCAACTATGAAAAATATTTAATAATACTGTGCCATTGGAGATATTTACTTTGATAAATTGCCAGAAGATAAATATCTTTCTGTTGAAAGAGATTTTAATCCAATATAAAACTACAACCTAGAAAGAGTTTACTCACTATATCTGTGGATCTATTAGGAAGAGCCAGTGGTATTCAAACTTGGTGTTCCATTAGTGATGTACAAAAGACGGGCATTCATGTCAGTGAAGCAAATCAAAAGTCATGGATAAATGTACTGACCAGTAAATGATAAAAGTTTTTGTCCATAAAACACAGTGTGAACTGTTGCTGGCTGGGGCATAGCTCAAATGGTTGAGATTGAAATCAGCACAAAATAAAAGTTAAATTGCTTAAAGTAAAAGTTATAAAAGAAAGCCCTAGGATGCTTGTGCATGTGATTAGTCATGCAGTGATTCCTAAAGAAAAACCTAATCTTATTTATACGAAGTCATCTAAACACTTCAGAGCTCGTGAACGTGTAAATGTTAGTGTTAGTGGGTGTCACTACTCCCTGGACCCTCTGCCCTAGTCAAAAGCACAAATAAAGGACTCTTCCCCCCCTTCAAGATCTGCTACTGCCCATTGTGAATTTTCATTATCTAGACTTTCAGTGGACAGCTCTGTTTTATATGCCCAGTTGTTGCTCTATTGATCTTCTCAGGGGGTTGGCAGGAGTCTCGTGGCTTAGGATTCCTGTGCCATTTAGAAGGAATGTTTAATTTCAGCACTGTGCCTCCACCCATTCTGAAGTCGCACCATTGCTCTTTAAGAAGCTTATACTAATTAAAGGGCAAGGTTCAAGACCCTAGTTTTTATTTCACCTGAAGGCTTTCTAGATGAAATAATGGCCCCGAGAATAGAGGTGGATAGTTCAATACAGACTTGGGGTAATTTCAGCTTACATGATGAAAAGCTGAAGTTGTCGTTGGGAAAGAAAAAGATCATTGGGCAGATAGAATTCACACTGGTTTTTTTTTTTTTTTTGATGTGGTGCTAAATGTGACTTGAAATAGGAGTTATTAGCTTGGCCAAAACCCATCTCAGATTTAATTGAGACAGGGATATATTCAAGAAAGTTGTGTGGCTTGGCAGTATAAACATTAAACAGAGGTTGCAATGCCTTCAAACCTGAGAATTTGAACCATTCAGGGACCAGAAAAAAAAATTTCAGCTGTCGAGCAATTTGAAAACAGATTGGGGTTTCGGGGTTTTCTGTTTGTTTGTTTTTCTAAGTCTGTCAAATTCTTTTTTTTTTTTTTTGTCAAATTCTTTTCTTTTGGAATTATACTGTCAGGTCTGACTAATTTCCCTCCTTCATTTGATTATTTACTACTTATCATTTTTATGTTTTAAAGTTTTCCCAAATTTGAGTGAATGATGATGCTTCACTTGAGAAATAAATACAGGAATATAAATGTTTGTTCTCTTCCTTTTTGGTATCTGAACTTTTGACAGGAAAGGCTAAGGTTTTTTTTTTTTCTTCAGTCTGAATGAATGACTCTTCACTATTAGGCTATCATGTCAAAAGTTGGTGAGCTAATTTCTGTGGGCAGAAGTTTTCTATTCCAGCAGCCTGCTCCCAAATTACCATACAGAAACTATATTAATTATAAATTCTTGGAAGACAGCTCAGGCTTGTTACTAGCTAATTCTTACATTTTAATTTAACTCATATTTCTTACCTGGACTTTGCCATGTGGCTCCTGGTGTTACCTGTCCTCCAGTATGTCTTGTGCCCTCTGCATCTCCTGGTGACTCTGTTGACTCCATCCATCTTCTTTCCATCAATCTCAGTTTGACTCTCCCATCTACCTTTATCCTGTCCAGCTATTGGCCAGTCAGCTTCTTTACTAAACTAATCACAGTGACAAATCTTCACAGTGTACAAAAGGATTATTCCACAGCAAACTTTTGTGTGATTTTGAAATGGAATAACATCTTCCATGACAGAGTAAAATACTCTTTTTTTTTTTGTAAAATACCTTGTTACAGGGGCTGGAGTGGGTCTGAGGCAGCAAACTCCACAGGAGCATGACTGAGCCAGTGACATGAGCTGGTGCAGGTCTGAGGCAGTGAACTTCACAGGAGGAGGACTAAGCCAATCAGCGACCTAAGCCAGAGCAGGCCTGAGGTAGTATACTCCACAGGAGCAGGATTGAGCCAGCAACCTGGGTCAGAGTGGGCTTGGGATGGTAAACTCCATGGGAACAGGAGTGAATCCAGACCAAGGATATTTGCAGAGACAGGACTGAGCCAGTGCCCTGGGCTAGAGCAGGCCTGAGACAACGAACACGTGAGTGGGAGCAGATCCAGACCAGGGACATTCATGGAAACAGGAATGAGACAGTGACCTAGGTCAGAGCAGACCTGAGGCAGCAAAGTCCACAGGAACAGATACAGGGGATCAGCCGCTGAAGGAGTGGGCCAGAGCTAGAGACCTCTGTGGGTCCAGGCATGAGTCTGGAACTTACAAGGGTGTAGGCAGGATCAGGAGACCATAGCATGTCCGGGTGTGAGTCTGAGACCTTTGAGGGAGTAGACCTAAGCTAGGACCCCTGTGAGTCCAGGCATGAGTCTGGGACATCTGAGGAACTAGGCCTGGACTTCTGCAGGTCCAGGTGTAAGTCTGGGACCTCTGAGGGAGTAGGCCTGAGCCAGGTCCTCTGTGGGTCTGGGTACACCCAAATCTGGGACCTCCAAGGGTGTAGATCGGAGCCAGAGACCTTTGTGGGACCAACCCCAAGCCAGGGACCTTCGCAGGAGCAGATGCAGACAAGGGACATTTACAGAAACAGGTCTGAGCTGGCAACCTAGGCCAGAGCAGGCCTGAGACAGCAAACTCCATGGAGTGAAGCAAACCTCTGGAGCACAGAGCAACCTCCAGGAACACGGAGTGACCAACAGGGAAACAAAAACCATGACACTGACTGCTGAATGAGGAGCAGTCATCTGAGCCTTGGATCCACTGGCACATGACAGATTGATTACTAGAGTCACAGACAGCCCCAACACCACCAATTAATGGAAAAGATGTATAAACAAGGCAAGAACACATGCAACTACACAAAGAGCAACAAGTTTTACAGCTATAAAATTTAGAGACCCTACAACATCAAGACTCGACCAACCAAATACAGATGAAACAGAAGAAAATTACCTAAAAAATAACTTCAAGTGAATGTTTGAGGCTCTTAAAGAGGAAGCGAGAAATTCCCTCAAATAAATGAAGGAAAAGACAAACAAAAAACTGGAAGACATCAACATCAAATCCATTAAGGAAAACCAAGAACAAGCAATTAAACATATGAAAGAACTATTCAAAAATTGAATAGAGAACTGAATTCAAGAACTGAAATAGAGACAATAAAGAAAACACAATCTGAGGGAGTTACAGAAACAGAAATCATGAGAAAATGATCAAAAACCAAAAATACAAGCATAAATAGAATACAAGAGATGGAAGAGATAATCTCAAGAGCTGAAGATACAATAGAGGAAATAGACTCATCAGCAAAAGAAAACATTTAATCTAACAAAAGCCTAACACAAAATAACCAGGAAATATGGGACACAATGAAAAGACCAACCTAAGAATAATAGGTATAAAAGAAGGAGAAGTTCATCTCAAAAGCACAGAAAATATATTTAACAAAATCAAAGAAGAAAACTTTCCCAACCTAAAGAAAAATATACCTATAAAGATACAAGAAGCTTACAGAACACCAAATAGACTTGAACAAAAGAAAAAAAAGTCCCCATCTCACATAATAATCAAAACACTAAACATAGAATAAAGAAAGAATATTAAGAGCTACAAAGGAAAAAGGCCAAGTAACATATAAAGACAGATCTCTCAGAATTACACCTGACTTCTCAATGGAGACAATAAAAGCCAGAAGGTCATGGTCAAGCATTATGCAGACATTAAGAGACCACAGATGCCAGCCCAGACTACTATACCCAGCAAAACTTTCAATTACTGTAGAAGGACAAGATATTCCATGACAAAATCAGCTTTACCCAATACCTAGTCACAAATCCAGTTCTACAGAAAGTACTAGAAGGAAAACTCCAACCCAAGGAAGTTGGTCATTTGTCTCTTCTGCCAGTGAAAAGGAAATGGCTCCTTTGGTAGAGGGGAACTGGTTTCACAAATGATGGCTTTTTGTCTAACTACCAGAATTTGGACCTGACAGTTATGAGGGGACATGTGGGTGTTGAGAACAGAAGCTGGGTCCTCTGCAGGAGTAGTCAGTGCTTTTAACCACTGAGCTACCTCTTCAGCCCCTGTAGTCTGTCACATCACTTTGAGGCAGGAGCAAAGCCTTCTCCCTGTATCTAGGCTGAGCCAGGTATCCCTCCATAAAGAATGTGCTTCAAAAAACCAGTTCATGCACTAGGAATAAATAATGGTTCCACTGCCAGTGACCCCATAAACTGCCCAAGCCACAGAACGGTCACCTACATTAGGGGGCTGAGTTCAGTCCTATGCAGGTTCCCCAGTCCAGAGTCAGTGAGCGTGCACTAGCTCGGGTCAGCTGTTTCTATGAGTATCCCCATCATGGTCTTGACCTCTTTGCTTATATTATCACTCCTCCCTCTCTATGACTGGACTCCAGGAGTTCAGCCCAGTGCCTGCTGTGGATCTCTACATCTGCTTCCATCAGTGACTGGTTGAAGGTTCTATGATGACAATTAAGGTAGGAACCTCTCTTGATATCAATCTGCTCATGTAATCCTGTCATGGAAACTATGTTCATATATAATTCTTCTTTTCTTTTCAAAGCTAACTTTAGATCTTTCAGCTAGCCAGTTGTTCTCAAGCAGAGGTGATTTTGTTCCTCAGGAAATATTTGGTAATGTCTGAACCAGTTTAAGTTACAGCTGGGGGTGACCACTATTCTGGCTGGGAAGAGAAGGGTGATGATGTTGAACATCACAACAGATAAGTGTGCATCCCTGGGGTCTATGCTGCCACTGCTGAGAAAAACTGATTAGATGATAATTTTATTAAGGGAAGTCTTTACTTTCACCTTTATCACGTTGTATCATTGAATTCAGTGCTATAGTAGAAAAAAATGCATATAGCCCCTGAGTAGTA
Organism: Microtus pennsylvanicus; assembly: GCF_037038515.1. Classification (NCBI taxonomy): domain Eukaryota; kingdom Metazoa; phylum Chordata; class Mammalia; order Rodentia; family Cricetidae; genus Microtus; species Microtus pennsylvanicus. The sequence goes on from NC_134581.1 coordinate 35,626,120, forward strand.
TTTTAAACAACAAAAAAGAACATTTAATTTTTTTCCAAGTTTCTTGTGTTCTTTAGAATTTTATCACTTTGGTGCCCAAAAGGGACAGGTAAATAGCTAGGCTTTATTGATAGTCTGAATTTTTAATTGTTTTCCTTTGCCTAATCTAATTTTATACTAATAAATATTTCAGTAATAGTTACTTCTTCATTGTATTAAAAGGAATCTATTCTACTCTTTGGGGAAGATCATCCTCATTGTTGATGAAGAGTTCTAACTGAATTATTTCCTGATTATTTTGCATGGTATTTATGAAAAGCAGTAAAAATAGCCCTTTTTTCTTTCAGGATAGAGAGAGAAGGTATTAGAGTAATGGGATCAGACGGAATTATCTGCCTCTATTTAAAAGATTGTTTTATTAATTAGTCTTTCTCTCCCCTGAGAAACAGATCAACACTCATTGGAACTTGCCCAAGACCTCTTTCCTTCACAGAAGGATACCTTTCAATTCCATGCTACACTTTGGAGCAAATATAAATGGTAGTAATCCAGTCTGGCTAGTTTAATCAAAAGGCCAGCTACTAGAATAATAATTTAAGAATGGCTGGCTACATGGCCCCTTTCCCATGAGTCACTGTATTCAAAGTAAGCACTGGCAGAAATGACCTGTGGGTAGGGGTCACAGTCTAGCACAGTATGTTTTAGAAAGTAAATTAGTGATAAATTCAAAAGGGACGTACCTACCTTCTAGTTTCAGTATTTAAAAGTATCTATTTGCAATTCCCTTACAACTCCATACTAGGTAATTCCAGTTAACTATCTGGGAAGCTTAAAACACGTTTCAGAGAAGTGATTATTATTGGAGACTTTCACGAGACAACAGGATGGCTTTTTAAAAAAACCGGTGATAAATCATCATTATCTTAATGAGCTCTGTGTGTAATTGAAGGAAACAGATTTGAGAGGGATGAGTTGTGCATTTTAGAACAAAAGTAAGGCATGTAGGTAAGGTGTTATGAGTCTGAATTCCTCGGAGAGCAGGCAAACGCTCCTTACAGGCTCACCAGCTAAAGGCTCCCTTTCACAGCTGTTCGGTTGTTGTCTTTCTTCAACAAGCAGTTTCATGGTCTTGGAGTTGTTTCCAGGTATCCTCCACCTGAATTCAACGATATCACTGAACCATCTGGAGGACGGTGTTACAGATAGCACAGTTCTTCCGGTGCTTGTACTTGTGCAAGACTCTCCATGTCTTCTTAATTAGGATGCAAAGTAGAAGAGACAGAGGTACTGCGTGTGAACAGGCTCCTGGCCCTTCCAGGAGAGGGGCGGGCTTAGCAGTCTGACGGTGGAATTGTCATTCACAGGTGTGACAAGCGGGGACTCAAAATGGCGTCCCGCAAGTCCTGTTCCTAGTCAGTTGCTACATTTTTCAGTTTTGTGTGATAGGAGCAAGGGTTGAGTTTCTTCCAGCTCTCCAGCTTCTGAAGATCTCAGAGTTGCTTCATGAAAGCTGAGTTTCCTCCAGAGATAATGGAAAGAACTGAGATAGTTCTTGAGGTAACTTGGGGGGCTGGAAAGATGGCTGCGTAGTTAAGAGCATTTGCTGCTTTTGCAGAGAACTTGAGTTTAGTTCTCAGCAGAGATGTAAGATAGCTCACCAGCACCTGTAACTCCAGCTCTAGGGTCATCTGATGCCCTCTTCTGACTTCTTGTGCATGTGTGTTCTTGTGCCCCCCTAATATGTAAATAAATATCTAAAAAACATAACAGGTAACTTGAATGTAGAGAAATAAAACCGTCATTTAATCAGTGTAATGGTCCTTGGTGATGGATTTCATTGCACATGTTAACTGATTTGAATTTTAATAGGTGAAGGGCAGAAAGGTAGACAAAACATGAGTTATGGGGCCAGTAGATTGTCAATTTTAGAATAAGATCATACAGGTCTAAGGTCTGGAAACTTGCAGCTCTTTTGTTATTAGAGGGCTATAAATAGAAAAAGGAAATGTGATCTTGTGCCACATCCACCGAACTCTAACACAGGTAACTACAGCGTCAATAATCTGCCTTGTCAGCTGGTGGAAGTTCAATGAACTGTGTATATATAACTTAATAAAACCTTTAATTCAACCACTTCGTCTTCACAAGGCCAACAGAACAATCTGACCTTTGTTAGCTTTTAATTGACTATGTTTTAAAATTAAAAAATGACTTATTTAGAAATGAGATGTTTCCATAGACAGAAGATAGGCTTTGCTACTCTACCACGGTTGTCACGCGTTAGCTATCTGGGTATGATTTGGGACAAGACTGCAATCCCTTAGTAGTTGATTTTATACTCCTGCATGATGGGACTAATATTGTCTACTAAGATATGAGTCCCCAGCTCCCCAAACTGCATCAGGCTCACGATTAACTCACCATAACTGAAGTAAATCAGTGATGATGACTGGTGATGATGATAATTGTATTAGTTTCTTTCCTATTTGTGCAATAAAACACCATAGCCAAGTCAAATTATAAATCATTTGATTGGGCTTATGGTACCAGTGGGTTAGAGTCCATGATGGTGGAGCAAAGGCATGGCGACAGGGACAGCTAAGACTTCACACCTTGAGCATCATCTGCATCCTGTAGGCAGAGAGCACACCTGGAATGGCATGAGTTTTTTGTAACCTCAAAGACCACCCTAGTGACATACTTCCTTCAGTATGGCCACACCTTCCAACCCACCCCAGACAGCCACCAACTGAGGACCAAACTATTCAAACGGCTAAGACTTAACAGAGGACATTTCATTTAAACCCCCACAATAATGTAGCCTGTTGTCTTACTGCACGAAATGTAACGAAACAAATTTGAAGTAGCATAGGAGCATATGCCTTAGTCATTCAGAAAACGTAATTTGAGCTCTTCCCTCTTAGAAGCCATTACATTTGTCATACTTGTAAATGCTACAAATATTCAGAAATAGATCAGATCGTGGTGGCTTTGTGGGAATTCACATGACTCTTATGGACTCAAATCTTACATTACTTTCCAGGGATGCTCTCTAGGTATGAGAAGAGCTCTTTCTTGGCTTCGGATGAAATAACCAAGACATGGGATACAGATTCTTTAAGAATTCTAACACTGAAATAGACCATACCCTGTCTTGAGCCTGTTCCTAAGCCTTTGCCAAGGTATCCCTTGGACAGACAGAGCTCAGGAGTGATGACTTTGTTTGCTTGGACTTCAGATAGCTGCTGTCTGGGCTTATCCACTCAACCAATGAGACTACGTTCAGTGTCAAATTGAAGAGCAGCAAGCACAACAGCCTTCAGGGCTTGTAGACGTACCCCACGAGATTGTAAGCCGTATCACTCAAGGTCAGCTCTTGTCTTGTCAATGACTTGGGCCTCCATTTCTGCCCAATTTAAAATATTTTTATTCTCCCTATGTGTTCTTGATCCCCTGAGAAAATTGTGCTCTTCTTTCAATGTCTAGAATGAACAAGGCCAGGATTTTCATATCTTTCTTTATAACTTAGAGTGCTTTGCTCATCCCTGTGTGAAAGCCTTCATGTTTGGTGTACTTTGGTTGCTTACATAAAGAGATTTAACTTCCCAAAGGCAGGGTGCTGTAGGAAAATCTTTCAGCCAGTAGCCTTTAAGTTACCTGCCCACTTAGGCGTGTCCTCTTCTACTATAAATGCTGTTGTAAAGTGCGCACTCTCTCTCTTCTGGCTGCTGGATTCCCTGTTCCAGCAGAGGACTATGGTCTGTGAGTCTATTCCTAAATAAATAACCCTGTATTATATTCAGTTCTGAGCTAGTTGGGATTTCTTTTCAGTGACCCCCTTCAGCAGGTGTCATCTACCTCATCTCTGTCTTAGAGTTCACCCAAGAGCAGCACAGATAATCTGGTTAAACAATGTTTGTGGAAGGGAGACACCTCAAAACTAAGATACCATTGTAGTCGACCCTAGGGGAATAGAGGTTGTTTATTATTGGCTCTGAGCTGCCACGAGGTTTACAACTGAGTGTAGCATGTGTGGTATCCAGGGAGGTTTCCGTAAAATGCTCCAGTCACTGCTCCTCAGCCACTGGACTCTTGGCTTCTAAGTTGTCTGGAGTCTTCTCTCTGCAATGTTGGGAGAGAGAACCAAATATTTCATAGCCAGTTGTGTGTCAAAGTCTACCCTTCTGTCTTGTCAGGTGTAGAACAAAAGGGGACATGCTTTCTGTAATTTGATCATCTTAGAGGGACATAAATATTTCTTGACCCTTTTATGTTAGACCCTTTTGCTATTGGTCCCTGCCAATATTCAAACCCTGTTATCCCTTATAATTCTATTTAAAGTTGTTATTCTGTTTCCATGAGAGTCATATCTACATGTTTTCCCAGAAAGTGTTTTATTTCATTTATTTGAATGTGAGCATGTATGTATCTGCATGTGTGACACAGTGTGTATATGGAATTGGGAGGGCAATTTGCTATTTCTCTACTTCTACCATGTGGGTGCCAGGATCAAACTCAGATTACCAAATTAGCAACATGTGTCTTTACCAACTGAATATCTCGCTGACTGCCTTCCCCTTGACAAGTGTTTTCGGTAAGGGTTTTGTGCTTCTATGCATGAAAGAATCTGGGTAGAGGAGAACGGTGAACTGGGAATGGACAGACTTGAAATCTAATTTTGGGTCTTCAGGGTATGGTGTTGGTTCAGCAAGTTCTTTAACTTTTCACAGAGCACCAATTATGAATGTTCCCTTTACTTCAACATCCAACACTGAAATAACTCAGAATTTCTCCCCCTCACTGTGACACTGGCCCTCCATCTTTCTTGCTGTCCAGAGCTCCAGCTTCATGGCAGAACATTCCTGAAGTTCTAGACTCATGCCTCTGTATCTCCATGAGACTCTAAACAATTCTGTCAGATTCTTCCATCTCTCCTATTATCACTTATTCTTAACAGATTATTTTCTTACATTTTAAATTCTCTCACCAACTTATATCTGCTTTTAGCCTTTGCTAAAAAAGTACACAAATCTAAAATATATACAATAATAATACATATATGCATACATACATAAGCGTAATTTTAAAACTGAGACCAATTCTCTGATTTATACAGGTATCTGTCAGAACCTGAGAGTCACACTTCTTTCGTCTTAGCTTGGAAGCTGGGATGGCATCTGGGTTGGTAGAATTCTTTATTCCTCTGAGAACCTTTTATTTTTGCTTCTTGGGTCGATTCAAGCTGTCATTAACTCAGATCTCGAGTGGGGCTACAGTTCAACTTTGGGCTGTAGTTTCTTCTTTGTACGTGGTCTACTCTCTGCTGACCTCCTCTGTGTGAAGACTGTGATGATCAGGGCTCGTCCTTGACTCATGAATGTGCAATGTCTGGGCAGTCTCTTCTCGGGTGAAGTCTGTGGTCATAATGTAGGCATCACACTTGTTGTGCGAACTCATTGCTTTGTAGGGGTCCCACTCTTCTACTTCTTTGAACTATGGTTCTCGTTAAACAACTTTCTGAGCAGAGGTGACAGATCCAGATCCTCCTGTCCGTTATCTCTAGAATCTGTTAAAATGCCGGCCATAACCAGGGCTCTCTACAGGAATGCAATTGAAGGAATATATTTATTAAAGGGGATTTTATTCGGTTAGCTTCTAGGATGTGAGCTGGGTAGTCTAACAATGACTGTCTTACCCTGGACAAGCCAAGGGTCTGTAGTTGCAGAACCCACAGCCGGATGTCTCGGCAGTCCCAGTCCAGCTCTGAAATTCCGAGGACTCCTGGGTCTGTGGTCTACATTGGAGTCCCAAAGGAACTGGTTATAATATCAGCAAGGAATGCCACCACTTCTGGATAAATGAATTTGACAGTCAGAGTGAGGACAAACAGAAAAAAAAATCAAAGTTTCCTCTTTCTGAGCCCATTAATGTGGGCTGCCACCAGAAAGCATGACCCAGATTTAGGGTGACTCTTCCTGCTTCAAATAATCTTGTAAAAAATACCCTTCGCGGAGTAGCTTGGGGGATTATGTTTTATTTAATCAGGGATGCAGTCAGAATGACAACCAAGATTAGCCATCATACTTTCTAAATGGTCCCCTCTCAGAAATTGACCTTAAATAATTCCAGTTCTGACAAAAAGTACGGATGGCCCAACGACATTCTTTGTTTCACTCCAGCAGGCACTGTGGGTGCCTTGAATTTGTAGCAAGGCCCCACGTCCGAGGACAGCTTAGTTCCCAGCCACTGGCAAAGGGTGAGTAGAAGCTGTCTAGTGGATCCTTTATCTCCTTCCTCAGCTTGAGCAGAAGCCCTTGTTTCTTATCATCTGCTGAGCCTTGCACCATTCCTGATCCCAGAGCTGCTGCTATAGTACAGCTGCAGGTCTCCAGCCATCGTTGCCAGACAAATACAGTTTTTAAACAACAGCAGCTCGCCAAACTGTGCCCTGGCAAGAAGTGTCTCCATTATGTAGGACGTAAGTACCCAGGAGCTGCTCCCACACAAAGCTTCCATCTTTCCTATTTCAGTTTGTTTAAAGACATAACTGGGCATGTACCCAGTAGGACACCTGTAATCTTAGTCTTGAAAGGAAAACTGTGAGTTCAAGACCAGCCTGGGTTGCAAACTGAGATCCTGGCGAAGGAAGGAAGGAAGTGAGGGGAAAGAAGGTAGAAAGGAAAGATTGCCGTGGGATCCCCGCTACTTTAAAGAACAGGTTTAAATTGTGCTGAAGTCACCGATAGGATCCTCCACTTGAAATAAGGAAATTAGCACTTGATTCAATTTTAATGCCATTTGCCCCTTTTAATAGTTTGCAGCTTCTGACCCGCTGGTGGCTTAGGAGGGCTGAGCCCTGGTGTTCTCAATCACCAGCAATGTCTCACTTCTCTCCGCTGTGTCCCACTTGGCATTTTTTCCCCTCACGCCCACTCTACCTCCTTTATAGCAGTTTTATTTATTTCTGTGGGAGTTAAACAAGTCTGTGTTTTCATTTCTCATCTCCCCCTTGTTTTGATTGTTTCCTCTCCCTGGCTAGAGCAGGTTGGCTTTCTGCTAACCTCCCTGGACAGATCTGGAGCTCTTGCTCACTAGTAAGGGAAACTTTCTGAGAGGCCATGGGATTTGACTGAGCACCTGTGCTGGGCTCAACAAGACAAGCTAGTGTAGCTTAGGCCCTGAACTTTGGTTGGTTGAAGAAGACCCTTTAGTTAGTTGGTTGCGTAGGCTGCAAACTAAGTAGCTATACAAATTGGTTGGTTAAGCAGATTGTAGATAGTGAAGATGTCTTATAGGTAGTCTGATAGCATTCTTTTCTGGAGTTCTCAGGGCTTGTTCTGGCTCTGGGAGAAGCCTGATGCATGAATAAGTTTTTATGTTGTGCAAATAAACTCTCCTTAGTTTAATTTATCAAATTTTTAACGGGTTCTTCCAAACACAGTGTCCTGTTGTCTTTGCCAGATGGATGAAAACCCTGGCTCACTCTTGCGTGGTGGTAGACATTCCCAAAGCTCATTTTTGAAGCTTTCAAAACAACTCTGTCACCATTCTCCTTGTGATTCCCCAGATTTTCAGTTCCCCAACCCTAACTACTTTAGCTTACTCCTAGAGATCTTATTTTGTAAGTTTTCTGTTGTTTCCATGTGTAAATTCAATTTGTTTATAGATAAATATCTTGAGAACAATAGACACTGAATTTCTTATGTGGAGTCTCCAGTAATTGGGTACAGAGGACAAAGGTCTTCATGATTGATGGAGAGATGGGGGCTGAGAATGTTGTGATACACGTGTATGTGTGTGTTCAGAAGCAAGGGACAGAACTGGCTCCAGAGATCCTGGCCCCAAGCCTGCAGATGTTGAAGTAGTAGCTGCAGAGCTGTGTTGAGCCTCGGGCTAAAGATTATCAGTTAACACTGATCTTATCTTCCTTAAGAAGTTTGCTCCTTTGTGCACTGTAGATTTCTTAGGATATTTATACTGATTTAAAAGTATTTCATTAAAATATTCATACTGATTATTGTGTGTTTGGTACTTCACAGGCATCCTCCATTCCAGGCTAATGTTTCAGCTTTGTTACCAAGCCTGGGAATCTTTTGCTCCTGTCTGCCACACAAAAAAAGTAGAGCAATGGATTTAGGGCTTAGAGCAAGAGTTGTTAAACTCTCTGAACCACCTTGGGGGCTGGGTAAAACAGAGACTCAGCTGGTCTAGGAGGAGCCAGGGAATTTGGACGGCTTAAGCATTCCAGGTGTTACTTCTATTGCTGGTACTTTGGCCACCCTTCAGGACTATGACATGGAGATTCTGTTTCCTATGCCTTCCTAGTACCCATCATTTCTTCTTCTCATTGAGTAATATTTCATAATGGGTTGCACTGCAGTTTGTTTATCTTTGCACCCACTGGAAAAAAAAAATCTTCCTTGCTGCCAAGCTTGCGCAATTATGAATGAAGCTTCTTTAAACATTTAAGTGCAGATTTTTATGTTGCCATGAATTTTTAGCTCATTTCAATAAATACCAAGGGGCTTTAATATTTGTGTGTATGCATGTGTACATATTCATGTACATGTCTGCACACGTGTGTGATTGTGCTGGTCAGATATTTGTCAACTTTACACTAGCTACAGGCATCAGAGAGGAGGGAGCCTCAATTGAGAAAATGCTCCCATAAGATTAGGCTGTACGCAAGCCCGTGGGACATTTTCTTAACTAATGATTTTTGGGGGAGGGCCCAGACCATTGTGGGTGGTGCCGCATTCCTGGGCCAGCAGTCCTAGTTTCTATAAGAAAGAAGGCTGAGCAAGCCCTGAGTAAGCCAAGTGAGCAACACTTCTCCATGGCCTTAGCATCAGTTCCTGCCTCCAGGTTCCAGCTCTGTGCTGACATTCTTCAAGGATGCGCTATGATGTAGAAGTGTAAGTCAAACGGGCCCTTTCCTCCCCAGCTTGCTTTCGGTCACGGTGTCACATCATATCAAATAGTAACCCTAATTAAGACACCGTGTGTAGATAGTCAGAGGTCGATGGTCAACATGTAGTGTCTTCCTCTGTAACTCTCTGCCCTCCCCGCTTTTTGAGCCTAGGTTTCTCACTGAATCTGAAGCTTACTATTCATCAAGACTAGATGGCCAGGGAGCTAAGAGTATCCTCCTGTCCTGTCCCCACACCGCTACCCATTGCTCCAGGCGCTGCACTGCTGGTTTTAAATGTTTGAGCAATCACCCCTCCTTGTCGATAGGAAATGGTAAATCAGCACAGATCCCTCAAAGTAAGCCTTGTACTGCCGTGATCACAGCTGACTGCTGGTTAACTGAGTAAATCTGTTTAGTGTGAAGTGTTTGAGAAAGGGGACTGGAAAATCGCAAGCTGGCATGTAGATGAGCTGGGACGTAAAGTGAGCCTTTCTGACTCCGAAGTTAAAAGCAAAATCAAGCTGGAACTGAACTAGAAGCCCCCTGTGTGCAACTAGTATACTGGTGCTAGAAGACGCTATGGAGGCTGCTTGCAAAGAACGGCCATCAGCAGTCTCATGCAAGCTGCAAGCCCATACGATCATGCAAGCTGCAAGCCCATACGATCATGCAAACTGTAAGCCCATACTGTCAGGAAAGGTTAGTCGTATTTGCCCAGCTGAATGTCCACTCAGTAACACCAGTCTGGGCTTTCATTCACTTCATGCTTTTAATAAAATTTTATTTTCAGACACTTTGTCTAGTGTTGGGAAGACAAAACAGTAAGAGGAGTCTCTGCCCCTCCCTCCAGCTCACATTTTAGAGGGAAAACGTAGCTGTGTAAACACACAGCATAAACAAACGATCTATAGCCCAAGGACTATAAAAATGGCACAGCTGCTGGGGTGCTGGATAATCTTGGTCTCCAGTGACAGCAAATATGTGAAAATCATTAGAACTGTCTGTGATCACCTGCTAGAGATACAGCTGAGTTCTAAGCAATGAACAGAAGCATCATTAGGAAAGGCAGAACTCTGCTACAGAGTCCCACATCCGCAAACATACTCAAGGCTGTGACTTGGAATTGACACAGTGGGGTTACATCATAACTGGGTTTAAGAATATGGTATGTACTCACTCCTAAGTGTCCTAAGTGGACATAAAGTTCATGATCCTAGAGAAGCTAAGTAATAAGGTGAGCTCAAAGAAAAACATATATAGACCCATCTGGAAATTGGAAACAGACAAGATCGCCTGACAAAATTGGGAGCATGGGGGCACAGGGAGAAGGAAGGGGAGAAGGAGAGGGTTGAGAAGAACTTGAGGGAATGGAATAGTTGAGATGGAGGAAGGACAGATATGAGAGCAAGGAAAAAAATATCTTGATTGAGGGAGCCATTATGGGGTTGGCAGGAAACCTGGCTCTAGAAAAATTCCCAGGAATCCCCAAGGATGACCCCAGCTAAGACCCTAAGCAATAAAGGAGAGGGTACCTGAACTGGCCTTTCCCTGTAGTCAGACTGATGAATGTCTTAAATATCACCATAGAACCTTCGCCCAACAACAGATGGAAACAGAGGCAGAGAACCACATCAGAGCACTGAACTGAGCTCCCAAGATCCAGTTGAAGAGTGGAAGGAGGGAGAGTATAAGCAAGGAAGTCAAGACCATGAGGGGTTCACTCACTGAGACAGTTTGCCTAAGCTAATGGGAGCTCACCAACACCAACTGGACTGGAAGTGAATGAGCATGGGATCAAACTAGTCCCTCTGAATGTGGTTGACAGCTGGGTCAGACCACTGGGATTTGTCTCTACCACATGTACTGGCTTTTTGGGATCCTACTCTCTTTGGATGGATACCTTGCTCAACCTAGATGTAGTAGGGAGGGCCTTGGACTTGCCACAGGGCAGGGTGCCTTGTCCTCTCTGAGGATCAGAGCGGGGAGGGGTGGGAAGATGTGTGGAGAGAGTGGGAGAAGGGGAAGAAGTGGGAATTTGGATTGGTACTTTTTTAAAGTAATAAAATAATAATAATAAAAACCCCAAAACAAACAAAACAAACAAATAAACAGCAGCAGCAGCAACAACAACAAAAAACTTCCATTGATGAAAAGAGCCATGTGACAACTGGTCACCTTGGAAAACAACCTAATCACTTGATAAAGAAACGAGAAGGTGCGGAGAGCCATGGGTTGGTGCTGAGGGTTCCTATGGATCTCAAAGCGCTGAGAATGAGGGACTGCCACATGCTCAGCCATAAATGAACGATCTATATCACCCCTTTGAAGGCTGGGGGGACAGCACAGAGGAAGGTGTGGAAAGGAGGTGATGGCCAGAGGAAGGGAGGGGGTGGGGTGGAACACTGTGTGTGACTTCACCGTTGCATTCTTGATCTCACAGCACTTGTAACCCCAGCTCAAGACAGGGCTTGTGTGGCCTTGCTGCTCCCTGAGGACTATCTGGTAGATGGTGGTTTTTGGCTTCTGCATCAGGGGAAGGTGTAGGGAATGATCCCAAGACTCATCCCTCCCAGAGTCTATAGACAGTTAATAGCCCCTAAGCGGGGAAGAGACATTTTCTTCTGTGACATAAATCTGGTAGGGAATCCATGTTTGTGTACATAACCCCTCACCCAGATTCCTCTAAGAAATGCTAGTAAAATTCAGTGAGTCATCAAAGCTAAGACAAAAAACGGAACATGAAAATAGAAAGGTGTTTAGATGCGAAGAAGACATGGTTCAGTGGGAGTGAGACGAGACTAAGAGAAAGGAATGGGGAGTGAATAGGATCAAAATATACACAAATGAAAATATCGTGAACCCCAATATGCATTGTTAATATATGCTAATTAAAATTAAAACTTGCCAAACAAATACACATAGAAAATAAAAAAAATTCAACTGTCTCTTCCATCATTGCTTGTGATTCCCACATTGGTACATTACCAGTCAATATGTGCATAGGAACATAATCATAATTCCTATTTTTATTTTATATAAATTTAGCACGAACCTGATGATGGTTCATATCAGTTCTCTCCAATTCAGAGACATCTTCTAAGTCTCAGTCTGTGCTAAGGTCCTAATGCAATTTTACGCTGTTTATTTCCCTCTAGAAGTTATTTTCCAGGGAGTAGCCAATCAATATTCAACAAAGAACCAGACACGTAATCTATCTTGATGTGTTTAGAGAGAGTAAACGTCTCAAAATCATAAGAAAAAATGATACATAATGACAGATAATAGTTGTCTTTTCTTCTCCGTGCTCCTGATTCCACTTCCCAAGGGGAGAATCAGTGTCACTTCTGATCGCTTTTCTCGTGATGTTTCCCTTTGTAATCTGAATAAAATACATGGCTCCCGGCTTATAATGAGGTTTGAATGGTCTCTTTGAATTCAGTGTTAAAGGTGAAGAACTTAGAACATGCACTACCTCAACCCCCTCAGTTTCCTGCTCCAAAAAATGCTTGAGTGTTTGAGCCCTTGCTGCACAGGTGTGTGGACAGGGTTCGCCAAGGGGCAGGACCGCTATACTAGCATGAGTCTACCTATTAAAATGGGATTTACTAGACTGCCTTACAGGATGTGGTCTGGGGAGCTCAACACTGGCTGTCTCATGAGGTAAAGGGAATTCAGGAGCTGTTCAGTCCATGAGGGTGCATGTCTCCACAGTCCCAGTTTGGTGCTGGAGTCCTGGAAGACTCCTGGAGGGCTGCTGGATTTCAGTCTATGCCGGAATCTTGAAGAATTTACATTTAATGCCAGTCTTCACAGCAGGACTGATGAACTTACCAGAGATGGAGGGAAAGCAGATCATCCTTCTTTCATGGCTTTTTATGTGGGCTGCCAGCTAAAAGGTGTGGTCCAGACGTAGGAGGGGGAGTCTTCCTTATTTAGACACTCTGATTAAGAAAAACATGGGTTTTAGTTGATTCCAGATGAGGTCAAATAGACAACCCAGTTAGCCATCAGAGGAAGCAGGAACCAGAGTTCAGATTCACAGCACTCCTGTAAAAAGTCCATCCTGGCCGTGCACAGATCCAGCATGGTGGGCAAGTAGGGACAGAGAACTGCTCCGGCTTGCTGATTGCCAGCCTAGCCTAAGGCTTAGTGAGAGACTTTGTCTCAAGGGAATATGGCAGAGAGAGAGAGAGAGAGAGAGAGAGAGAGAGAGAGAGAGAGAGAGAGAGAGAGAGCTGGGTGGGCCCGTAACACCCTCCTTTGGTCCTTATGCATGCATTCCCACACATGTATGTGTGCATATAACACACAAAAATGTTTTCATGATCAAAGTTCACAACTAATAACAATGCAATCTTGAATTATAATTCAACATTTTGGTATGTCTCTATAGATGGAGTCTGTAATTTTAAAGCCAAATAAAAACATTTACAGTATTAAAATATTCTTTGTGGTTAAAATCAGATTTTATTTCTGTTGAAATAAAGAACTCTGGTCCTGCCCTTGAGATCTAAGTCTGGGGAAGAACTGCATACTTGGTTTTCTCCTTTCAGGAGATGCTCGGTTGCCATGGTTCCTTATAACTTACGTCATATCCCTCTTCACACTCCTTTACTGCTTTTCTGAAAACATTTCAGGGAAATAATTTTCACATGAGATGCACACATGAAAACTTCCTGAATTCATACATAGGTAAACATATCTTAATTCTTACAGCATTGATCTTTAAGGCAGGCAGGTATGCAGATCTGGGTTGAGAATTCCACTTCCTTGGCTGGGCTGGTGGAACTCTGTGTTCTGGTGTGCAGGGCTGCTGGTGCACTGCGCCCAGTGTTCCCATTTCACTGTAGATAGATGTGAGTCTTTGGAAATGTATTTTTAGCACAGTTAGCATGAGTCCCGTCAAGTTATGGTTGCCGTTTTCTTGTTAAAAAGTCAAACAGCTCTGCAAGGCTTATTGAACACTTTATTGTTGCTCCCTTTTTTGCTCTTTCTTTCCTTCCCTCCCTCCCTCCCTTCTCCCTCCCTTCCTCTCTTTTCCTCTTTCTCCCTCTCTCCCTCCCTCCATTCATCCCTCCCTCCCTCCCTTCCTCCCTCCCTTCCTCCCTCCCTCTCTCCCTCCCTCCCTCCCTCCCTCCCTCCCTCCCTCCATTCTTCCCTTCCTCCATTCCTCCCTCCCTCCCTTCTCTCCCTCCCTTCCTCCCTCCCTCCTTCCCTTCATTCTTCCCTTCCTCCCTTCCTCCCTCCCTTCCTTCTCTCTCTCCCTTCCTCCTTTCCCTCCCGTTAGTGTGTTAGGTATTAGCTACTGATCTTTTCCCACTTCTCTAAGCAAATCTTTGTCCCTTCATTCAAATGACGTATGAATTATCATTTTGGGTAAATTAACATATTTTGTGGTAAGGACTGCAAACATTTTTGCTTGCCCTAGTTTTTTCCCCCCAAATTAAGTATAAAAATGTACTCATCCTTATCATTAATTCATACCCAGACTTTCTGCCAATTGTTTAAATATATTGCTGATATCCTTAAACCTGTCCATTGTGTCTTTTGGGGAAATTCTCTGATCTTCTTCAGTGCAAACCTTTTCCTTTCTAGGCCACTGTCAGGCTATCATCCTGGGGTCTCTGCTCACCGCTGTTTGGGGAATTTGCTCACCATTTGGGTTGGGATCCTTATCCCAGAATTCCTCTGTTATTGATTCTATGTTCTCATTTTGGAGGGTTACCCCCTTCAGTTGGGTTTTTGAGAAAAGTTCTGGAAGGTGGGTTACACATATGAAAGTATCTTTATCCTATACTCATAATTAATTGATATGACTTTAATTTTTATAGACTCTATTGCCCTCCAAAATTCCAGTTGAATGAATTCCAGTCATTCAAAAACCCTAATGCAGTTTGTATTATGTGTTTGTTTCTTTGTTTATTCATTCAACTTATCTGTTTCGTCATCTATGAAGCTTGAGGTCTGTCTCTATGTTCCCAGATATATTTCAACCATTATCTGTTATATTTCTAATTTTAAGAGATCCTTTGTTTTGAATATTCCTTACTAAAGGCATTCTGTTACATAATTACTTAATGAGCAGATGCTTTTCTTGTTTCTATGAGAATATTAATGATTGTATTTTTACAGTTTTCTTTATAACTTTTTTCCTGTCTGAGGTTCCGTGTTTCCTCTTAGATTCCCCACAAATGTTAGTTGATCCCTGACTCTGTGCTCACTGGGAAGTCGGCCACTCACAAGCTCACGAGAAGCTCTGTGAACGTGGTTAGGTCTTCGCTGGTGGCCTCCTGGAAGGGAGATTGACCTGAATGTAGGTTTAACTATGGATATCTGAAGTAGCTATCTTAGTTTATTTTTTAAATTTTGAGAGAAGGTATCTTAGTTAAGGTTTATATTGTTGTAAAGAGGCTCTATGAGCACAGCAACTCTTAACAAAGGGAAACACTTAATTGGAGTGGCTTACAGGTTCAGATGTTTAGTCCATTATCATCATAGTTAGACATGGTGCATGCTGGCAGACATGGTGCTGGCGAAGGAACTGAGAGCTCTACATTTTGGTCTGCAGGCAACAGGAAGTGAATTGTGACACTGGGCATAACTAGAGCATAGACTGGCACTCATGTGCAGTGACATGGATACCTACATGCTGATTCCACAGTTGTCTCTGACTGTCACTCATGTGCAGTGACATGGATACCTGCATGCTGATTCTACAGTCATCTCTGACTGTCACACATGTGCAGTGACATGGATACCTGTATGCTGATTCTACAGTCATCTCTGACTGCCACTCATGTGCAGTGACATGGATACCTGCATGCTGATTCCACAGTTGTCTCTGACTGTCACACATGTGCAGTGACATGGATACCTGCATGCTGATTCCACAGTTGTCTCTGATATCACACATGTGCAGTGACATGGATACCTGCATGCTGATTCCACAGTTGTCTCTGATTATCACACATGTGCAGTGACATGGATACCTGCATGCTGATTCCACAGTTGTCTCTGATTATCACACATGTGCAGTGACATGGATACCTGCATGCTGATTCCACAGTTGTCTCTGACTATCACACATGTGCAGTGACATGGATACCTGCATGCTGATTCCACAGTTGTCTCTGATTATCACACATGTGCAGTGACATGGATACCTGCATGCTGATTCCACAGTTGTCTCTGACTGTCACACATGTGCAGTGACATGGATACCTGTATGCTGATTCTACAGTCATCTCTGACTGCCACTCATGTGCAGTGACATGGATACCTGCATGCTGATTCCACAGTTGTCTCTGACTGTCACACATGTGCAGTGACATGGATACCTGCATGCTGATTCCACAGTTGTCTCTGATATCACACATGTGCAGTGACATGGATACCTGCATGCTGATTCCACAGTTGTCTCTGATATCACACATGTGCAGTGACATGGATACCTGCATTCTGATTCCACAGTTGTCTCTGATTATCACACATGTGCAGTGACATGGATACCTACATGCTGATTCCACAGTTGTCTCTGATTATCACACATGTGCAGTGACATGGATACCTACATGCTGATTCCACAGTTGTCTATGATTATCACACATGTGCAGTGACATGGATACCTGCATGCTGATTCCACAGTTGTCTCTGACTATCACACATGTGCAGTGACATGGATACCTGCATGCTGATTCCACAGTTGTCTCTGACTGTCACTCATGTGCAGTGACATGGATACCTGCATGCTGATTCCACAGTCGTCTCTGACTGCCACTCATGTGCAGTGACATGGATACCTGCATGCTGATTCCACAGTTGTCTCTGACTATCACACATGTACAGTGGCATGGATAACCACACATATGTGTTCTCTCCAGCAACTTCCTATGTTGAGATTAAATGGAATTTTAGCTCTGGATGACTATGAACATTTATATGTGTGAGATGATTTAGAATATTGTATGTTACATCTTATATGAAATGTCAAAAGCAATCCTGAGCAAAAGGAAGAATGCTAGAGGGATTGTTATTTCAGACTTGAAAACACAGAGCTGTAGTAATAATAACAATATGGTTCTGGCACAATAGTAGACTAAGAAAATAGGAGATCCAAATCTGAGTACTTCTAACTACAGCAATCTAATACTTGACATAGAAGCAAGAAATAATCTGAAGAAAAGACATCTTTGACAAATGTTGTTGGGAAAACTGGATGTCCACATGCAGAAAAATAAAATTAGATCCCTATCTACCACCCTGCACAAAAATTGGATCCAGGTGAATCCAAGACCTCAATATGAAACCTTAAACACTAAAGATGATAGAAGAAAACATAGGCAGCAGGCTACGTGGTACAGGCTTAGGAGAGGACTTTCTGGATGGTACTCCATTGACCAAGCCATTAAGGCTTGACCACACACATATGCACATGCACATGAATGTGCGTACTTACATCTCGAAGAAAGTTAAGTCACTTGGGCTGACAAAGGTCCCCACAAATACTTTAACAACAACAACAGCAACAACAACAACAACAAAACCCCCAAGTAACAGGCAGGCAAGCATGAACAATCTCCTTTCAACGGTTGGTAATGGGTAGTCCAGGTAGCTCCCCAAACAATGTAGTATCAATGTAGCCCTTGGTTGTCTCTCAGGGCTGGAGGGTGGGCTTCTGTTGCTGGAGAGCATCTACTTAGGACACAGCACTCAAATGACTTGAGCTGGATCTGACCCAAAAGCCTCTTTTCCATGATCTAGTTTCTGTGATCTTAGAAATTACGATGCAAGCTGCCAAGGGAGGGAAGTATTTGAATGGTTCTCAAATGCAAGACTTACAAACCATGACATTACCAGCGTGGCAAGATGTGCTGAAAGCTGCATTAAAGGTGGAGAGGCCCTGCAGGTCTTGTGATTTTCTGAGCCCTTGAGGCTGTCAGTTTCCTCTTCGTCTTTTAAGTTTCCTTAGCTTCTGGAGTCTCACAGGCTTCCTCCAGGAGAGAAGGCTTCAATCCAGAGGAAATAAGTGCACAACAAAAGGGTGGCATATTGGAGTCTAATTCCTATTTTTTCACTCAGGATCAGATTATCTTTTCTCCATGAAGAATTTGAGACTTTTGACAGTCTTCAGTAAATGCCAGCCTTTATAACTCTGGAAATTGCAGGGGACCATTGTGGCTCAGGTGTTCAACACTCAGTTTCGCATTAATTACTTGGATGAGTGTTCCAGGTCTCATCTCTGCTTTTATATTTGCTGACCTAGATCTTGGAGTTGCATTGGGCAATATGGTTTTGAAGTGCCGTTTTCCTTTCTTTGTAGTTATTTATCTCATCATATTTGCTCTTCTTTGTTTCTTTGTACATTTTGTGCTTCTACTGAATTTTCTTTTTCCTTAACAGAATTGCAAATAGATAGCTTTATATAAACCAAACTAGCGACTTTCCCACCATACTAGTAAGACACAGAAAAGGAGCAGAAATAGTTGATGCATATATTTGGCACTTAATCTTTAATCTTTTGTGTCTTGAAAAGGAGAATCTTTAATTTTTTGTGTCTTGAAAAGGAGGCCATCAATTTGAGAGGATTGAGGGGAGGAGATATGGCAGGGATTGGAGGGAGGACGGAGAAGGGCAAAGCGGTATTATTATTATTATTATTATTTTTGGTTTTTCGAGACATGGTTTCTCCATAGCTTTTGGTGCCGGTCCCGGAACTAGCTCTTGTAGACCAGGCTGGCCTCGAACTCACAGAGATCTGCCTGCCTCTGCCTCCCTAAAGCGGTATTATTAATTAAATTTTAATTAAAATTTTCATACTCCCTAGTCTTTGATTATATATAAGTTATATGTATATATATATGTGTGTGTTTTGTCTGTGTGCTGCACACACTACTTGTTTTTTAATTTGTTTTAATTCGCTTGCATTTCAATGGCTTACAGTTTCCCCATTTTGTGACTAATCCCACAACAGCATGGATATCTGTGAAACACAGCCACCCATTCAGACCAGAATATTGGCACTTTCCAGTCCTCAGCCAGAAGGCTGAGCAGCAGGTTCTGTTTTTAAGTTAGCTTTCTCAGTGTTTCCTGGACCCACACATTCTGTTTCTCTCCAGTTCATGACTAGCAAAACACGATTCTTTCAGGAATTTTTTTTGTTTGTTTCTTGTGCCTCTCCCAGAGCAAACACCAAGTGTAGGATTAAATAAATCTCTTTAGTTTAAGCTTTCAGATGGAAAGGGCGTAGATGAGCTGGCTAAAACAAACTCAGACCGACATGACTTTATTAGATTAAAAACCACTCATTGATCTGCAAGGGACCATTTGAGAGAGAGCGAAGCAAGTTATGAGGATGGAGAATATAGCCTGCATAGGGAAGAGCACAGCTTGGACAGAATTAACACTTGCCTTTAAAAATAAGGGTTGCAGGCTGGGGAGATTGCTCTGTCAGTAAAGTGTTTTGCTGTACAAGTGTGAGGAACAAATTCCAACATCCCCAGCATCTATGTAAAGAGCTTGTAATGTCATCATTGGGGAAGAGAAGACAAGTGGGTCACTGGGGCTGGGTGGTTATATAGCCTATCAGAAAGTCCTAGGTCCCAGGGAGAGACTTTGTTTCAAAAAACAAGGTGTAGGGATGTGTGCCGGTACAGTTTAATGGCTAAAAGTGTTGACCACAAAACCTCATTATCTGACTTGGATTCCAAGTACCTATGTGATGGTGGAAGGAGAGAGTTGACTCTATAAGATTGTCCCCTAACCGACACATCTTGTGCCCATGTAAACAAATAAACAGTAACACAACCCTCCTCAAATGACATCTCTTGAGGAACAACAGCTGAAGCTGACCTCTGGCTAAAACACACCGAAGCACATGCATGCATCTACCACTCCATGAGCACACACACGAGAGAGAGAGAGAGAGAGAGAGAGAGAGAGAGAGAGAGAGAGAGAGAGAGAGAGAGAGAGAAAGAGAGAGAGAGAGAGAATCATGCACAGAATATATTTCTCCTGGAAATTAATTTATGAGTATATTATTTTGCAGAAGAGCTTACAATGCAAAGTATTGTGTAGATTCTTCAGCTTAATAGCTAAAATGGTTTTCTTCTTACATGTGGTGCTGTGGCAAATGCTTGAGATGACTGCACACCTTCTTGCCTGCTTCCCAGCAGATCGAGGGCCTTTTTGCTTTCAGAAAGGCAATAGTCTTATCTTACTTTGTGGAGTACATTTCTGCAAACGGAGACACCACTGACAGTCACTCTGAGGAGAAATACAAATAGCTGCTGAAAAGCTGTTATCTAGAGCCTTAAAACTACGGTTCTAGCCAGAAGTTTTGTACAAAAGAAGATGGCTTCACATCTGTAATTACGAAGGTGTATATATAGCCCCCAAGTCAAAGCACAGTACTTTCTTTATTCCTTCCGCTTGGGAGAGTGAAGTAAACTTGACACAGGGCAAGACCTTGTCTGTGATCCTCCGGTGTCATTATGCCTCCTCTGCCCAATTTAGAACCAGATGAGGTACAGCTCTTTCATGGTCTGTGGGAAGAAGTCTGAAATGAGGTGTGAACCATGGGACAGATTTAGACCCTCAGGGTTCTTCTCCTTTCTTCCTTTCTTCAGTTCAGAAGCACCTGGAGTAGTTTCCACATATACCCTCTGTGCTAAGACTAACAGTAGTCAAAATGGCTAACAGTCTCAACTCTGAGCTTTCATAATTGACTAACACAAGACAGCTCTAAAGATCCCAAAGAGGTGAGGGAGGTAGGCGTGTGGGTCTTAGCTTGGCTGTGACTTCTCAATAGTTAACATGCGTGTTGGTATCTAATGCTGATGAAAGACCTGGCTGGATCAGCCGTGGGGCCAGGCTGTTCTCAACAGACTCCCTGTTCTGAGATGAGAAGGCTCAAGTGATCACTTCACCAAGATTCTCCACACACTCTAGGGGATTTCTGGGGACTGTGTCTTGGCTTTGGGGGTTGTAAAGGAGTTGCATTATGGGAGAGAAAGGAAGCTTCCTGAGACCCGAACTTCCTATACTCCTTCAACATGTGCACACACACACACACACACACACACACACACACACACACACACACACCTTTTACCGTTCTTGTGGAGGCTGTACTTCAATGTAAAACTTCACCTTAGTAATGACTACTCTCGATAACACAAAACAAAACAAACCTAGTCTGTGCTGCAAAATTATATCAACTTGACCCAGGCTAGAGTTTTTTGAGAAATGGAAACTTAACTGAGGAAATACCCCCACCATATAAGCTTGTGGGCAGGTCTGTAGAGCATTTTCTTCATTAATCATTGATGCGGAAGGGTCCATCTCACTGTGGGCAATGACATCCCTGGGCTGGCGATTGTGGCTTCTACAAGAATGCAGGCTGAGCAAGGCATTAGGAGCAAGGCACCATATAGTATTTCTTCATGGCCTCTGCTCTAGTTCCTATCTCTAGGTTCCTGCCCCGGCCTGTTTAGCAATAGACTTATAAGCTGCAAGGTGAAATAAACTATTTTCTTCCCAGGTTGCTTTTGGCCATGGTGTTTATCACAGCAATTGAAAACCTCCAACACTGTCATCATGTTCGAAAGCTGATATTTCAAAACAACCGTGGTTTTTCTTTTTCTGGGTATGAGGATGCCTACGGGAGGGATCAGTGTGATTCTAGGAGCCTCACACCCAGATTATGGCTCCAGGGGTTTGGAATGGGCAACAAGGGACAAGAAGCTATGTATACTTGGTTTCAAAGGCTGGACATTTGTAGTTTCAGGTAGAATAAGTATTGGATGGATGGAGCTAGAGAGATGGCTCTGTGATTAAGGGCATTAAGGGAACTAAAATCTCTTGCAGAGGGTCTGAGCTTGATTTATGCAAGCCATTGGCTCATCACTGCCCATAATTTTGGCTCCAAGGCACCCCACGCCTTCTTCTGGCTTCCACAAGGTACTATACTCATGTGCAAACACACATACCTTATAGAACGCTAATGATGTATCTAGACCAGTGGTTCTCAACCTTCCTGATGCTGTGACCCTTTGATTCAGCTCCTAGTGTTGTGATGACCCCCCCCACCATGAAATTATTTTATTGCTACTTCATAACTGAATTTTCCTGCTGTTATGAATTGTAATGATCTGCAGGATATCTGATATGTGATACCCCAAAAGGGTCATGACCTCCAAGTTGAAAACTACTGCTCTAGGTTATGGTTTGAACCTTTTTTTTTTTTGGTGGCTGTGGTGGGGATACAAGGTCTCACTGTGTGGTCCTGCCTGGTTGGCCTGTTCTTGCAGTGTAGAACAGGATGATCTTGAACTCACAGAATTCTACCTGCCTTTGCCTCCCAAGTTCTAGAATTAAAGACTTGCACCACCACATCCAACATATGCTTTGAAATTTTATGCATGTCATTCTACCTATTACTCATAGCATTTTGAGATATATATGATTATCTTCAGCTTATATCCAAGAAAGAGGGGCTCATGGGGATAAATGTTGTATGCAGAACACACAGCCCATAAGTTGTAGAGCTGAGATCCAAATGCAGCTTCTATGTCGTTTTATTAGGAGATGATTTAAGTTGTAACCTCAAGACTCTGAGAGTTTCTTTGTAGTTTTCTTCTATACCATTATATTGTTTGTGATTAAAAGCCATATTATTAGAGGGAGGAAAGAAATTACTCTGGCTGAAGTGACCCAGTGATCCTGTGCAGGTGACTTTGCATTGTGTCTGTGTCACAGCAAGCTGTTAAGCCAGGATACAGGACACCCAGTTTCAGGAGCTCATTGCGGGGAGGGTATCCTCTAGAGCAGGGGTTCTTAACTTGTGGGTAATGACCCTTTGGGCTCACATATCAGATATCTTATATATCAGAAATTTACATTGCACTTCTTAACAGCGGAAAAATTACAGTTGTGAAGTAGCAATGAAATAATTTTATTGTTGGAAGACAACACAATAAGGAGCTGTATCAAAGTGTCAAAACATTAGGAAAGTTGAGAATCACTGCCCTAGAGTATCAAAGCAACTATGTAACTTCCCATCACCCAACAAATTCTCCAGTTTTGGAATTTTTTCAAAGGAGTCCAAAATTAATGCAATTCATTTTAAGAGGCTATTATAGCAACTGGTTTTGGCCTGAATGAAAATGTCTACCTAACACACAAGACAGGTCATGGTCAAGGGTGAATTTCATTCACGAATGTTTGTTTATAAGCAAACCAATAAAGCTCTCTGGTTTCTCAACATGATTATGTTTAATATCTTAGCAGTTTGTGTGTGTTTTTCTCAAGTTCTAAGGTAACAGCTACCCAAGCAAAACTCAGAAAAACCCTTATACATCAAGTATATTGTTCCAAATTATGGTGCTTCCTCAGCACTATTTAATATTACTGTGTGTGAGTGTGGGATATTTTTTTTTGGCCTAAAAATGTATCCTTATTTTGTGTTTATGAAACATTAAGCACAAACTGGATGGCTTGTTAAATATAGGAGCTACTGCAAATATTTCTGTGAAGAAATGAAAACACTGAATCAGCAATCTTGATGCGGCAAAGCCGGAGTCACATGGAGACAGAACTTGTCTACTCTCATGGTGGGGAATGGTCTCTGGCCTGCCCTCTTGAATGTCGGTGCAGATTTTCCGTATCTAACCTATCAATGACTTTATTAGATTAAATAATTTTACATTATATATATATATGTATGTATATATATACACACAGATTTATGCATCTGAGAATATGTATATAATTTGTGGAAATAATATACATATATAGTAAATACTATTTGTAATTTAAGTGTTTATAGCTGTGACCTAGACACTGCTGCATGAGAAGAACCACGTCAGTTATTAGGGAGGAGAGTCAAAAAGAAAGTCAATCTTGTGTAGAATTGGTCTCTGCTACTAAGGAACACATTTCTGGGGTTCTGAGGACATGAGTAACAAGCAAAGGGGAGAGGGGAGGAAGGACAGGGAGAGGACAAAATCTGTGTAGCTCAATAAAAACAATTTTATATATATGTAAAATTATATAATTAAATATAATAATATAATATAAATACAATTATAATTATATAATTAAAATTATATATATGTATAAAAGAGTAGCAGGCCAGCGGGCTGTGTGGGAAAAGTGCTTAGAGAGGAAAGAAAGAGGCTGAGAAAGGTGGGAAGTAGGAGCGAGAACAGAAGATAAACAGACTGAAGGGAAGGAGGACTATCGCAGAGCTCTTGTCTCTGTTGTCATGTCCTCCACTCAAACCCCAGGACATCTTGGTGTAGAATTCTGAGCGTTGTTTATGCATGTATCAATGCCATAGTCAGTCGGGTAAGCATGCCTGCGCACAAGCGTCTGTAGTGAGTTTTGACAGTTGCTTTCCGTTTATCTGGGCAGTCGGCCTCTCTGGGAAGGATGCTCACTTCCTTCAGGTACCTGGATTTCACCCTGCTGTGACTAACCTGTCAGACTTATAATACAGATGTTATTTACTTTCGGTCAGAAGACAGAAGAACTAACAAAGTCTTTGAAGAGAGGACCTATTGAAACGGCTCTCACTTGCACAAGAGACGTGTTCACCAGAGTTCACTGAAGAAACTGACAAAGGGTTCTTACCAGCTGTTTCCAGAAACACCGTGCTTGGCACACTCCTGCCTAACACAGTTCGGATATGTTTTCAAATGCCTCGCGTCTTTATATGACATTTGAAATTCCAGAACGATGCTGGTTGGCTTGAACAAAAACTACCCGCCCTTGTGAATTGCTCCATTATCCTTTCCTCTGATCTCCTTGAGGTGGTCTCTGGTCTCCCATCCCTCAGTGGCTGCATACCCCTCCCTGAGAGCTTTCACTGACTTGTGTCTCACTCCAAGAAGTAGGTTCTTGAAATCTAATTTCTGTTTCTGGAATGAGAAAAGAAAAATTACTTCTTTGCACTGAAGGTCAGAAGCACACGAATAATGAAAACTTAGCAAACCAAATAATTAGTCTTTGGCAGTCATAGAAGATATAGATTTCTGTTGTTCAGTGATCTTTCTGGGGAGACATGAACAAAGATCTTATTACTCTACCTGGGCACAGACAGCGACCAAATAAACGATTTCACCCAAGCCTAGCTTGGGGAACCAATGAGGGTTTTTTTTTTGTTCTTGTTGTTTTGTTTTTGTTTTTCGATTTTTTGGGGGGTGGGGGGCTACTTACAAGAGGATGAGTAACCCAAAGGTGGCTGCATCACTGAAAAACACTGCAAAGTCATGCGTGAGGACTCAGGAAAGGTTGTCTCCCGGAGAGCCCTGTGCAGCCTTCAGGCAGCTCCACTGGAGAGTCTTCTGTCCAGAGAAACTGCCTCCAGGTTTTAGAAAGCGGGCAAGCTGCCTTGTGAGTCCAGTAGCTTCCTGAGTCTGTAGGGTGTCCTCCCTCCCTCCAGGAGGGAATGTTCAATTAGGAGGAAATAGCTACAGAACAGCTGCCTGCTACAGAGCTGGGGAATTTCTGAGAATAACAAGCTGCAATTGACATTTATATAGGACTATGTATATAGTTTATAGTGTATTTTCACAGGTCCTTTATCATCTCACCTTCAAAACTTAACATAGTTTTTAAAAAGTCATAGCTTACACATATTAAGCCTTACTTGACATCTGGTAGAAACATTTAACTCATATATATATATATATATATATATATATATATATATATATATATATATATTCATTAATCCCCAAGCCAACTTTTTCCTTATTACATCTAGAGACGAAGAATTAAAACTCCAGCGGGCCAGATGACTCACTCAATCATCAGTACATGGAAGCCCTTCTAGTTCTTGACACCCACACAGCCTGAAATTGGCCCTGGCTAAATTCTGCCCAAGGATCTCATATACACCTCCATATCTGGATTGCCTCGGGAGAGTTGAGGGGCAGTTGGTATGCTCAGTCTTCATCCTGAAGTGGTTTGTGAACTCTTAGCTCTGCAGAGCAGGAAGTCAAGTAAGTTTTGAACTGATGAGTTACACAAAGCTAATTATATACATTTTTTTGGTTCTTTAAAAAAATGTTATGTCTCAGGAGCCTCGCGTCTCTCCAAACATACACTGGGAGATGTTGATCTGAGTTATTTACTCTCAAAGAAGGGTGCAAGATGGGGTGCTTTTTTTCTTGTGGGTCCTACCCTCTCCTGGAAAATCATTGAGAAATCTTTAACATTAATATGGATTTGCTAAGAAATAGTCTGTTGAATGGTGTGTCATACAAAAAATATGACAGATTGTCTATCAGGAGTACAACCTCCTTCTCCATGGCATCTCAGGGACCTGGGGCCTGACAGGAAGAGGCTCCTAGGGTTCAATCCAATCTTTTCCCCCTACAACACAGATCCCTGGTTAAATGATTTAACACTACTTGTGTGTTTATTTTTGTTGTTGTTGTTGTTGTTGTTTCGAGGCAGGGTGTTTCTTGAACTTGCTTTGTAGATCAGGCTGGCCTTGAAGGCAGAGATCTGCCTACCTTGCAAGTGCTGGGATTAAGGCGGGCACTTTTGTCCAGCTCTCTGTTTCCATTTTTATGTTTATAAAATGGGACTGCGCATGCCTGCTTATGGGGCGGTTGTATGGACTAGACTATCCCAGAGCAGCCCGTCCGAAGTCGAGTACAGATGATAGGCAATCCCAGCTCTTATGCTAACTAGAAATTGATCTTTGCTGTGGCCTTGAATCTGGCACAGGAGAAGTGTTTAATAAACATTTGCCTTACTGGCTTAGAACAGTCCTTTATATTAACCACTAATCTGCTTAATGCTCTTTAACCCAAAAATTAAAGGTGGTACTAGATTTCTCATGCTGCAGTAGGGATATGGTGGGCAGTCCTCAGGGGAATCCCTTTGCTTTTGCATAGCACTCTCTGTGATTTTTAATAGATGCCAGAGGAACGAGGAAGAACCAGAATAGCTACCTCCACAGCATCTTCACATAAGGACTCTGTCCGTTATCCTTTACTCTCCTACATCTCAACCCGGAGAGGATGCTAAAGGGCTCTAGGCCTAGAAATAGCCCATTCTCAATGCCAGACCTCACCATCCCCTTCTGCTGCAGTGAAATCCTTGCTCCAGGGTGTAGTACTACCCTGGGACCACAGAAGAGGGGTTCCTCCTAGCAGGGGCTCTGTAACCCCATTCATCTGCAGATGAGTGAAAAGCATCTGGATTGTTAATGCTCTGCTCCCTATTTTGGCCACGAGGACCCATGTTTTCTATACTTTGTTTTACATAGAAATAGCTGGTTACTGACAGCGTGAACTGCGTTTCCTGAGAACTCTGATGGGGGGGGGGTCTCTTCCTCACTGTAGCCTAGCCCATTCCCCACACAAGCTTGCATAAAGAAAGGGTGTGGGATGCGCCTGGAGAGAGCTCCGTTGTTCCAGTGCTTGGAGGCTTCCAGCAGCCCTATTCTTTGGCCCACTCCAAGAGCAGTGCCGATCAGAGGAAGGTCTTCCATTCAGCCTCCACTTCTGCCCTCTAACTTCAGTGGGTCTCAGTAGCTGAGGATTCTGAAGCAGAAAGCAAATCACGACCCCATTAAATGACCTAGTATCTGAAACAGAGCCAGCGGTCCCCGGGGAACAAAGCAGGTTTTCATGGGGACCCGAGAGCCTCAAAGTGCATTCACTGCAAGCCTGTAAATAAACTTGCAAGAGCGGATGAATAAGCGGATCTCTAAGTCGTCGGCCAAGGGATTGGTTACCTTGGGGGTGCGGTGGAATTTTCTGTTTTGGGATTTTAACAGCGGGTTCCATTTTGATCTGTCTGGAGCTGTTGAGAGGGAGGGGCTGGCAGTGGGATTAGTTGACTCTTAATTATGGAAACTGCTCCTGAGGAGGTATGAGTGGAACTGTGGATGATCTATAGATATATTTTTACCACAGGCAAGTTTTCCTTTGCTTAACCGTGGAGTATGGTTTGTTTGCTGAGATGACTCACGGTTCCTGGGCTTCAACATGTTAAATGAGCCCCTTAATCAGCATCCAGCTCAGTGGAAGAGTTCCGGCTGATGAAGGGATAGAAACAGAGCCAAAAAAGTTGGTTCAGCTCATCCTGTGCCCTAAAAACAACCTTTAAAAAACCCCTTGAATTAGTGAAATTATAAACAGATTAGAAAAGAGTCTCGTATTTATGGTGAGGACGTTAAATAGAAAAACTAATGAATTCTATGTCTCTATCTTCAAATCTTAACTCTTACCTGTTAGCTGCATACTTTGAGCAAGGGTCTCAAACTTTCTTTGCCTCGGTTCCTTCTAGAAGAAACACCCTTCTTAATCAATACGGATATAGTAAGTGTGAATTTATTCGTGTAAAGCACAACCCACTGTCTGGCATGTGAATACCACTGAAGACTATAATACAGCTTGTTGTCTGCTGTGTTTACCAAAATATCCACATGTGTGATTTCTCTAGTTTCTGTGTGGCCAAATTCAATTTGAATATATTAAGAAGATGGGAGAAAAGTTCTTAGAAAATCCCCAGACTGAGTGAAAAAGTCATTACCAATGATGGTGATCTGTCAAATGTATGTAGTTAACATAATTGGCACTGTTGTATTTAAAAATATCCAAGTCCTTCAGACAGCGTTTGGACTTTTATGCCCCATTCCTTCCCTTCTTGGCTTGTGCATCTCAGTCAGATGGAGCTGTTATTTTCCTGTGGGGATCATTGCCTTCTTCCTTCAATTTCTTTAGTTGTCTTAAGTCTCCCTCTCCTGCCATGTACTTCTCTGCTCATTAAAGTCTAACCTATCCTTCAAATTCTCCTCCATGCCTGCCTCTTTCCACCTCTGTGCAGCCTGAAAGACCATACATTCAGTAACTGGTCTCTCTTTCCGCCACACTGGATGCCTTACCTCATTTCTTCCTGTAATTATTTTGTATAACTTACTTGTGCACGTACCCGGTGGCTTTTCTATCAGACCTAAGCATCTCAAAGGCCCCTAAAGCTTAGTGTACATACAGTCTTTTATATCACGAGTTATTTATTGAGACTGAAGTCATTCTTCTGACATAATGTTTACTTTGAAAACTTCCACTCAGAACACCAGGGTGGAACACAACAGGTTCTGCTTCTGGTAGTAAGCAGTACAGTTTACACAGGGGGTTGAATGACATTCTGTTCTCTTGTAGACAACTGTATATTCCTTCAGAAAGAACAGGAGATTTGCACTGGACCCTGATTACAACACTGTCCTGTGTTCTGCTAAGTGTGTCTTAGCATTGACATTGATCACTGATACGACGAGAGGATGGTGCCTTGAGCGAGGAAAGGGCCCCTTCTAAATGAAGATGCATGAAAGCCCCGAGTGTACAGCCTGCATGGAGAAGTTTTCTTTGCCTTCAAATATTTGAAGAGTTGTCATGGTGATAGTGAGGGGTGAGACTCTGAAACGCTTCAGAGGACAAAGCTAGGACCAGTGGGTGGCAATTACCAGAGGGCAGATTTCAGCCCAATATTATCAACTCTAATAACTGAGGCTATTCATCAGGGGAAAGAGCTGCCCTCCGCAGTGGTAAGCGCCCCAGCAGGGAGCATAGACTAGATAATCTTCTGGCTGTGGGAGTATTGGGTGGGAGGTTGGGTTTCATGACCCCCAAGGACCCTTCCACCCCAAAGATTAATTGATTTTATGGAAATCTGTATTTGGGCAAAGGATAGTGGGATAAATACCCTGCTGGGTGTTATGTTTTGAATGCTGCTTGAGTCAGGGATGAAACAGTCAATGGTTTGCTATGCTGCAATTCCCAAAAAGAAGGAGCTAAGGTTTCATTTAGGGTTTTGTTAAATCTATTGTGTTTGCTTTTTCTTGTTTCATGGCTTAAATGCAAGGAGGTACTAGCTGGGTTTTCTAACTCGGTGGCAGACTACACTGTGTTTGTTCTCCTAGGTTGCTTCCTGAAATTTCCATCGTTGTGTCTGCGTTTCTGTGGTACAATATTGCAGGGGTTGCTTTTCTATGCTTTGATAATTAATGCAGTGGCGGACATGCTCGGCATGCTGGGGAGGAAGAGCTATTTGTCATCCTGTACGAACCTGAATTTCCTGAGTGACTTAACAATTTCTAAACACTTTCCACACACTTGTGCATAATGACATTGCTAGCTGGCTCTGTGATATAGATGTATCTGTGGGTATTCATAAGCCAAAACACTACAGGGTGCGTTGACTGGAAGAATCTCCTCCTTTCCTCCCCTGGCTCTTTTCTGCTGTTGATAAAGACTGCACTTGCATCTTCAAAGGGATCGGTATTCTTCATTTCTTTAGTTCTCTTTAAATGAAGTTATCATTTGATAGTTTCATACATGAAGATAATGAACGCTAGTCTTTTCTGATCAATCGCCCTTTCTCACCCCTTCTGTCCTGTTGAACATCTCCTTCTCAACAAATCTTTTGCAATTTTTGTGTGCTGCTGTTGCCCATGGCTCCATCGTCGGATGCACTTATACCTGGTGCTGGCTGAATCGTCGTTTCAGAGACTCACCCATTGCTGCTCAGCCTAGCTGTTAGACAATCTGCAATAGATTTCTTTAAATTCACTATAATATGGTTAATCAGGAGTGGTTCCTAATTCTAATGTAAAGGAAAACAATGTCCAACCTCTAACCCCCACTCAGCCTTCTCTTTGGATTCCCTCTCGAGTTGATTTCAAACCAATAAGTCTATTCTGGAAACCTGGGTGTCTGGGGGCACTTGAGAGCCGGAACTGGCTTTAATTAAATTTAAACACAAAGTCAACAGTCCTCTGCTAGAAGGATGCCGTATCTGCTCTCCACCTGCAGCACCTGCAATGTCGCAGAATAATTGTCTTCGGCACACATATTTTATACTTTTCTAATTAATCAGTGTTCTGATTTAATTAAAGCAAAGAATCTAATAAAAACTGAGATAATTTAAGCTGTGGGGAAATAGTCTACTAACCAGGTTGGTGCTGATGGGTTTGTAAGCTCTTTCTTTACAATAGTTTTTGAGCCTTTCAGCAAGAGCCTGTAGACCCCAGCAGATTCCCTGTGCTCTAACCTGGATGTCAGGCAAGGAAGAGCCTCCTTTGGCTCATGAAAACTCCCTGTTCCCTACTCTGTTTGTGAGTGCGTTCCTCTTTTCTCATTCACTAGTAACAGAAATGGGAAGAAAGGAGATTTTAAAATGCTTTTCTTTCTTCCATCTTTGGCCCTAGCCAGCAGGCAGAAGTTGTTGGGAATAAAACCAAACCAAACCAAACCAAACCAAACCAAACCAAACCAAACCAAACCAAACCAAACCAAACCAAGCAGCCAAACAAACAAAACCCACAACAAACCAAACCAAAAGAACAAAAATGGGCCTGCTTTTCTAGTACTTTCTTAGGGGCAGGCATAATGAGGTAACTCATCTCTTCTCTCTGTGCTCAGGATTCTAGTTATTCATAGTACTTCACCTTAGATATGATTGGTTTCACATACCGCTAGAGAGAGCAGAGGAAGAAATAATTTGCCCAGGAGGTCTATTAGGCTATTACTATGGAAACAGTCTGCTAACTCTGACAGCCTCCAATATTTGTTTATGTAGGAAGTCAACCATCTCTTTTACACCATCCTGATCGCTCTTCTCCAATCCCAGCTAGCAGAGCCATTGTCTACTTGGAATTTTGATGCCACACTCACAGCTACTTATTCTACTAAACAGCAACAGCTACTTTAAAACAACTAACCTTTACATGATGTACCCTAGTATCTGGCCCTAGAAGTGGCTGGGACATCCTCTTTGATTTCTGTAGGATTCTCTGAAACCGTCTTGCTTTACCAATGCTGGATGCTATACATGAACTTCTTCTTAGGCTTCCCAAGCTAAGTGGAAGTCTCCATCACCAGCATTCATCTGTGAGGTCAGGTTCTCTCCCATGGGAAGAGAATGCGGTCATCTTCAAAATAAAATCCCCATGGCTTTAGAGTCCTTGATGTCAATATTAAGCTCCGATTTACAGGTTTTTCTAAGGCACCCTTGCTTTCCAAGTGGCTAGTGAGTTTCCTAACACCAAGAAAATGCAACTACAAAACAGCAGAAATGAGAATTAAAACTTCTATAATCTGGTTTATACAAAGATATTTTCTTATGTAAAAAGCATGAGGGCATCATTCCTTACTGGCTGAAATATTATTCTCCTTGTGACCTCTAGCCTGCCTGTCTTGTCTGTCTGTCTATCTATCTATCTATCTATCTATCTATCTATCTATCTATCTATCTATCTATCTATCATCTATCTGTCATCTATCTGTCATCTATCTATCATCTATCTGTCTGTCTGTCTATCTATCTATCATCTACCTACCTACCTACCTACCTACCTACCTACCTACCTACCTACCTACCTACCTACCGCTTACTGTATTTTTGATAATGATGTCATCTGTCCATCTCTGGGAGAGAATGCTTTTCAACGGAGTTACAGGGGCTCCTCCACTGTTATCGTCAGAAAAACACAAATATCAAGTATGCAGCATGCTGCATTTATATTTAGTTATTTCCTCTCATTTATTAACGGCCAGTGTAATATTTCTGAAAGGGTTTTCTCACTCCCCCCTTTTAAAGTCACAACGTCTGCTATGCTATGATGAGACCATTCAGGTCTCATTTATCCCATTTACTCTAAGACTGTCTACTGTGAGAAACTGTCACCAATTACCATGTGTCATCTGTCAACGTCTGAATCGCTTGGGGTAGGAAAGAAGGTTTCCAGCAAGACAACAAGGCTGCTCTGGGTAAGACTTTTTACTCTTTATAATGGGAGCAGCTACCTCAGGTGCTGTAGGAAAGCAACAATACTGGATCCATCATGCATAGGGAGGGCTAAGAGAGTGTCAGGGAGAGCCTAAATGACAGGACTGGGGTGGGTGACAGTGAGGACACTGTGTGCTACGGCTGGGGACAACCCAAAATAGGAAGGACAATGTCCAGGTGGCGACACAGAGCTGTCATCAGTGGGACACTCTCTTTCCTTACCCTCTGAGTGGGGACCCAGGTTTGTAAATGGAATGATGTGACATTTGTATCCAGTGTTCCTGCTGCAATTTCTGTGTTCTTTCTTGCTTGCTTTGTAGCCTGTGGTATTCTGCCTATTCTTTGGTTCTCAATTGTCCTGTTGACAAATTCTATCTTTAAATCATGCTGTACCTTCATAAATACTTTCCCTTTCTTAGTAGATTTAATCTCATCTGGTATGTTCGCTTATAATATTCAGTAATGTTTATGTCTATACATATATTGTATATAAATATATATTTTTTTCTAGGATGTGTTCCTCGTCTCATTTTGT
Organism: Microtus pennsylvanicus; assembly: GCF_037038515.1. Taxonomy (NCBI): domain Eukaryota; kingdom Metazoa; phylum Chordata; class Mammalia; order Rodentia; family Cricetidae; genus Microtus; species Microtus pennsylvanicus. Next base: position 35,659,350 of record NC_134581.1, read on the forward strand.
GACTTAATCTCTCTTTCTAGCTCTCTCTTTTTCCTTGGGACGCCATCAAAATTCGCTTCTGTTACTAACTGGGGACAAAGTTCTCTAGGTTTCACTATACTTTAGGAGTTCCCGAGGGAGCTAGGAGTCTGGTGGAGGCCCAAATCAATGTCAGGTATCTTTCCCTATCTACAATGGTTAGTTTCTTCTTGGTGGATATTTTTGATCCATATCCAATTCCTAGTTCTCCAATAAACTCCACACTCATGCTACCATGTTTTTTGTTTTTGTTGAATGTGCATGGGACGGTTAAATCTGGACAAATTCCCAATTGGATTATTAAGCTTCCTGTGAAAACCCATCTTTCCCTGGTGAAAAGGCTAGAATCCATGTCTCTTCAGCCCAGGTCATCCTGGGCTGTCTAGCTTTGACTCCTCTGTTCCCCAAATCCTTGGCTTCTGTTAGTGCTGCCGCTCAAACTTCTACACCAGATTCTAAGATCGTTTCCTCACTCCCTATGTGCTCCTAGTTTAGATGCTGGTAACCTTTCCTCAACTCTTGGTCAGGACAGTCACTTCTTCATTCTTAGCAGAATAAAATTTAACAAAAAACGAACTGTATTAACTGCTTTAGCTATAAAATTTACAAATGCATCTTTATTTCTTAGGGCATTTAAAAAAAATCCCCCTTTAAGCAAAAAGTTTCAAGTGTTGCTCTGTTAATGACACACATGTTCCTATAGGAGATATATGTGTATATAGATATGCGTATAATAATTATGCTATTAGCAAGGATAATAAGAACGGCAAGCTCATTTCACCAAATGTATCATTCACTCATTGATTGAAACACATTTACTTAGCCATCACGGTATGTAAACATATTAGAAAAAGAAGCAAATGAAAGGAAGATAAAGTAAATATTAATATTATATGTTGAGACAGGGTCTCATTTGTAGCACTAACTGGCCTGGGACAGGTTTTGTGCTAAGCTAACTGTGAACACTAGTTTGAAATTTTATTTTACAAATGCTACAACCTTTATAGACTTTGTTTACATTCTGGAAACTTAGTTTCTGATTCCACCTCTCACAAGCATATCTTTGTGGTGTGTGTTACTGCAACTTGCTAGGTTTCTGTACATTTTACTTTCATTTCTTATTATGTGCAGATTTCTCTCTGTGAGAAACTAGACTCCACAAGGCAGCATTCTGGCTATGCTATTCTTTATTTATGTGATTAGAGGAGTCCTGTGAACATGATAGGTGCTCAAAAAATGCTTACCATATATGATCAAGACCTAATATATTCAAGCATATTATTTTTTTGAAATGGTGATTGTTATTAGTAATGGCAGATATATATTCTTTTTAAAATAGTGTAGTTCGTGATTTAAATTCTGGAGAGTCTTCATTTTTCTCAGATATGACTAGACAATTCTTAGTTTTACATTAAAATATGACTGGCTGTTAGACAATTAATTGATTTGCCTTTGTCCCATGCTTGGGTTTTGTGGCTAGAGCTGTGTCCTACATAGAGTTGTTGCCTTGCAAGAATACTAACACCCTGGGTGCATTTTATGAAGATGGGATTGGGCACTAGGACAAAAGAATGTAAAATATGAAATATAAAATATAAAACAATGATTGGAGGCTTATGCTGAGAGTGAAAGTGGAGAAGTGAATGAGAATGACATCTTCAACATCTGTGACCTCCTTCCTCACCCTTGCCCAGAGAATACCTCACATGTCACACAGCAGTGATAAATTCCTCTTAAATGATGCCAGTGAGGGTGTATGACTCTCACTGCTAACTCTATTGCTTGGCATTAATAAATGTTGGTTTCCCTTTTCTTTTAGAGAAATAATAACTCAATTAGAAATTCAGGTTTCACTTCTACCAAAGCTCAAGTAGCTTGTTAAAATCATTCTGCAAATAATATCTATACACTTTGCATAAAGTGTAAGAATAATTGTCTTCAAGATGCAAGAAGAGAAGAGGAAGCTCTCTGCAAAGCTGTTCGGATTGAGAAACTGGGAACAGAACTGGTGGAACTGCCTCACCTTCTTCCTACTATCAGCCCGAGGGCAAGGCCCAACTGGAGAGCCACAGAGACGCTTCAAATATGGTCAGAAACACAAAGTCTAGTTGATTTGCACTTTGAGTGAGGAGTAGAGGAAGAAATGCCCAAAAAGGAGAGAGCCATATAGAGGTTCCCAAGCCTTTGGATGACAGTACATGCATGCAGCGTGGACGCAATCAGCTCAGTGAAGGGTAGGATGACTAACTGCTACTCAAAGCCTGATATTCACATTAAGCTGAGTTAAACAGAAATCAATACTCCTTGAGGAATATAACAAGATACAGGTGTTGTACAATGTACCGGCCCACAACATTCAAGGTCAGAAGCCCAAATTTAGAAATGCAAAGAAAGAGGAAAACGTTTCCCATTTTCCAGGGAGCTGAGCTGCTCAGTGGAGATTGACCCAAAGACGGAATGTTACGTACCTATTCCAAATGTACTCGAGCGAAAAGGAAGGCTAGCTGTACAGTTGAAAAAATGAGCACACGGCGTTCTCTGTACCTTCATACTTTTCTATAATATGATGTTGAAAGAGAGAAAAGTCCTAACTTTTTTTCAGAATCATTGATTATATTATGAAATCTTCTGGGGTTAATATTAGTATTCACTTAGAGGCCAATGATCAAATGGTTGGTTACATGGGCACACAGAAAGCACTACAAAGACTTCGGACTCCATTTTTCCTGCAGTGTATGTTAGGCTCAAAAATGTCTCAAGTATGCTAGCTCTGACCAGGTCTGTGTATTTCACAGGGCTTATCTTCACAATAGTGTCCTATGCTTGATTTCTGGCAAATTTCTTTTCTTTTTGAGACAGGATCCCATGTAGTACAGGCTAACCCCTACTCACTGTGAGCTGAAGAGGAATGGCATGGAGCTTCTGATCCTTGTGTGTTTACCTCCAGAGTGCTGAGGTCACAGACATAGGCCTATGTCTATCATTCTCAGTTTTCGACAGTGCTGGGGATTGAACACTGACTTAGTGAATACAGGGCAAGCCCTCTAGCAACTGAACTACTTCTCCAGCCCCTGACTTATTTTGACTCAGCTTTTGCATCTGTTTTTATGTACATGGTCCTTTGTGAGCCTCTGGGCTCATTTTTCCTTCAAATGTCACCAGAAAGTCAGTCCCATATAACTGCACTCCACTCTGCTTCTTCCTTGATAAGGAAACTTATTCTTAGATTGTGACTTTTATTTCAGGTACTGAACAATTCCCTGATACACATTACATGTTTCATAGATGCTGATTAAACACATAGAATGTTGATATTTTATTGAGAAATTAAAAATTATTTAGCCCCATGAGTATGAAGAGTGTGATGGTTTGAATGAGAAATGTCCCCCAGAGACTCATATATTCAAACGCTTAATGACAAGTTGGTAGTGCTGTTTGGGAAAGATTAGAGGTGTGTCCCTAGGCGTGAGCTTTGAGCTTCAAACTTGTGCCATTCCTAGTGCCCCTCTCTGCCTCCTACTTGTGGAATAAAATGGGAGCTCTCAGTTGTTCCTGCCACCATGCTTTTACTTGACCATGATGGACACTAACCCTCCGAAACTATAAGTCCCAAATTAAATACCTTCTTTTATAAATTGCCTTGAGCATGGTGTTTTTTTCAAGCAATAAAAAATAACTAAGACATGTGTTTTAAGTAAATTTGCTATATGAAAGCTTTAGCGAGCTATTACATTTTCACAAAACACATTGAGCCTGCCAATTTGTATCAGTGTACTTTTATAAACAATTTTTCACATCAACAATTGTTCTTACTACTGATGAAATTTTCTGAGAATTGCTTCAAAATTGTTTTAAATAACTCAAAGCCAAATAATTTAACAGAAAAAAGTCTTGTCTTAAGATACAAACAAAACCCATCCTGCTATAGTTTGAATCAATCTATAATATCACTGGGATTTGTTTTGCTACTTTGAAACATTTTTTTTCTCTTGCTTTCAATTTTGCTGGCCAGACAAAAGCTACAATTACAAAAGGAAAGCTGTATCTCTGACCTTGTTCTATGAGCTAAGAGAAATGCATGCATCACTGTTGGCACTCTTTCTTGAAGCTTTATTGGTAACCCCAGTTTTTTTCACAACTTAATCAGTCTTTTCAAGAATACTTTTTCTACACACATGCAATACTTTACTGCGCCTTTCATTAAATCGACGTTTAGTCTTTGTAAGTAAACTTTTATTATTATCATCACTGTGAAACTTAGTTCCTCATCTCCAAATTGTTCCATTAACCTAATAATCCAAAGCTATAGGTGTCTATATTCTGAAATAACTTAGTTCAATAAATTAGTTGTGACATTGTAACATTTCTTGTTTGACTAAGCAGGGTTTCATGGCACCATCTTAGAATAGCAGATGTGATATTTAGAGGTAATTGTCCTGTTACTATGTATTTGTAAAATGATTTTTGCTTGAAGTTAGTCTTTACATTTTATTTTTAAGGTGCTTCTAAAGTATTTCATTCCTCAGTGTTAAGTAATTTTTGTTTAAATAAAGTATATTAGACAAATTTCTTTTAATTTGCTAATAGAACTGTTAAAAAAAGAATCCAGCAAAGTTAAAGCATTTGTGTTCTGTTCCAAATTTGGAGTTCAGGAAAAGAAAGTTATTTTAAGATATTTTTCAGAGAGAAGAGTATCTTCAAATAGATATGTCAAGTTATACCAAAATGGAAATATCAGCCACCAGGAAAACATTGATATTCTATAGAACATATTGCTTTAGCAGAAATATGAGAAAAATCTTATGTTAAAATGACCAGAGGTTTTCCTTAAAATGGATCTTGAAATATTTTACATGAATACATGTATACTATATAAATTTATATTTCCTATTGCTGCAGTAATAGAACAACAGCATTGTTGACTGGGCCATGTCACTTCTGTTCTACCCTTCTTGCTTGTTTTCATGAACCATCCAGAAACCCGAGTGGTCCTTTCTAAAAACATAAGCTAAGTCACTTAATTTATGTGACTTACAGTGATTCTTAACCACATCTTTCAGTGGAGGTCTCCCAGAGACCACTGAAATTTGCTTGGGTTTTACCCCAAATAACCGAAATACAGTCTCTGGGTTTGAAATCTGAACACTTGTGTATTTTCAAAGTTCCCCTTGTGCTTTAGAGGTAAGAGGTTTTTTTTTTTCTGATCTCTTTACTTACTTCTCTCTCCCATATACTTTCTAAACGGCCATATTGGCTCACTTGTGGTTAAAGTATGCCAAAGATGCTTCTGGTTTAGGATCTTTGCATAGGCTTCTCCTGTAGAAAGGAGACTGCTCTTTCATTTCCTGACTGTTCAGACCTAAATAATCATACAGAAACTATACTTCATCAATAGCTTAGGCCTCTTATTGGCTAGCTCTTACACCTTAAAATAACCCATTTCTATTATTCTATGTATTGCCACAAGGCTGTAACTTACTGGGTAAGGCTCCAGCAACCATCTCCTTTGGCAGTTACATGGTGTCTTTTTGACTCTGCCTACTCTTTATGTATCTGTTTAGATTTCCTGCCTGGCTTTGCTCTACTAAGCCATTCGCCCAGACAGCTTTATTCATCAATCAATAAAAGGAACACATCTACAGAAGGACATTCCACACCATCTCCCCTTTTTTTGTCTAATTAAAAAGGAAGGTTTTAAATTCAACACAGTAAAGTTACATATAACAAAACAGGTATCAAACAAGTATTACAGTTACAATATTTATTTCATTTACATTTGTCAAGTTAAGGAAATTAACATTTTATCTTTGTAAGTCTAAAGTTTTATCTAATTTATCTTTTATCATAAATAAGGAAAGGTATAATTATAACTATCTAGTCTTCAACACCATCAAAGACCCTGGACAGATATAATATTACCTAAGTAAACAGGAAGTGCATTGTAAGCAACTTCTAAAACCCTAGAATTGACAGAGACATCTTGCTGCCTGGACACTCACCCAAAGTTCTTCTGTAACATTGAGGTATCTATCTTCAGCCTACAGGCCAATAGTATCCAGCATTCTTTCCCATGAAGCAGGAAGTTTCAAAGACAGTTTTGCCTGTATTGACAGTTTGTCAGTCACTTTCTTTTGTGCCATGCAGGATGTCTGGCAGACTTTCATGAAGCAGGAACCCTGAAGGACTGTTTCACCATCCTTAGGAAAGTTCAGCAGTCATTTTTCTGTAGGTTCTGCATGTCCAGTTTATACAGAATACCATCAAGCAGTCAAGGAAAGAGCAGTTTCTTGCCAAAATGGCTAGCAAACTCCATAAGGAGCCTCTTCAATGATTATCATCCTCTTGAAGTAGATTGATACTGCCAGAAGCCGATATGTCTCACTATTGAGATAAGCCTAAATTCCTTTTTTAAAAAATAAAAGCATGCTATCTTCTTTTCATTATACATACCAAGTTCTCACTTACTCTCCACCTCCCATTCCCTCCACTTACCTCCCCACTCCCATTCCCACTTACTTCTCAGAGAGGATTAGGCACATTTTGGGGAAGGTCCAAGGCCCTCCCTACTATATCTAGGCTGAGCAAGGTATCCATCCAAAGAGAATAGGTTCCTGAAAAGCCAGTAAAAGCAGTAGGGATAAATCCTGGTGCCACTGCCAGTGGTTCCTCAGTCTGCTCTAGACATGCAACTCTCAACCGCATTTAGAGGGACTAGTTTGCTTGTTCCTTCCCAGTCTGGCTAGTGTTGCTAAGCTTCCATAGCTCAGATAGACTGTTTCAGTGGGTGTATCCATCATGGTCTTGACCTCTTTGCTCATATTCTCATTCCTCTTACTCTTCAACTGGACTTTGGGAGCTCAGTCCAGTGCTCAATGTGGGTCTCTGCCTCTGTTTTCATCAGGTGCTGGATGAGGGTTCTAGGATGATATTTAAGATATTCATCAGTCTGACTACAGGGCAAGGTCAGTTTGGGTACCCTCTACTCTATTGCTTAGGGTCTTAGCTGGGGTCATCCTTGTGGATTTCTTGGAATTTCTCTAGGGCCAGGTTTCTTGCTAACCCCATAATGGCTCCCTCAATCAAGATATCTCTTTCCTTGCTCTCATCTCTCTCCTTACTCCATCTCGACTGACCTGTTTCCTCAAGTTTTCCTCGCCCCTCCCTGCCTCTCCACTTCCTCCCCTTCCACCCTCCCTTCTTCCTCTGCCCATATGTTTCCAGTTTTGTCAGGCGATCTTGACTGTTTCAGCTTTCTAGGTAAACCTATATATGTTTTTCTTAGCATTCACCTTGTTACTTAGCTTTTCTAGGATCATGAACAATAGGCTTTATATGCTTTGTTTATAACTACTATCCACTTATGAGTGAGTACATACCATATTCATCTTTTTGATCTGGGTTACCTCACTCAGGATGGTGTTTTCTAGTTCCATCCATTTGCACAGCAAGCTGACAGACAACATCAAATTAAATGGAGAGAAACTCAAAGAGATTCCACTAAAATCAGGAACAAGTCAAGGCTGTCCACTGTCTCTATGTCTCTTTAACATAGCTCTTGAAGTTCTGGCTAGAGCAATAAGACAACAGAAGGAGATCAAAAGGATTCAAATTGGAAAGGAAGAACTCAAACTTTTGTTATTTGCAGATGATTTGATAGTATATATAAGCAACCCCCAAAACTCTACTAGGAAACCCCTACAGCTGATGACCTTCAGTAATGTGGCAGGATACAAGATGAACTAAAAGAAAATATCAATAGCCCTCCTATATACAAAGGGTAAAGAAGCTGAGAAAGAATTCAGAGAAACATCATCTTTCACAGTAGCCAAAAATAAGCTAAAATATCTTCGTGTAATACTAACTAAAGAAGCAAAAGACCTATTTGACAAAAACTTTAAGACTTGGAAGACTGAAATTGAAGAAGATAGCAGAAAATGGAAAGATCTCCCATGTTCTTAAATAGGTAAAATCAACATAGTAAAAATTCTATTAAAAACAATCTATAGATGCAATACAATCACCATCAAAATCCCAACACAATTCTTCACAGACATTGAAAAAACAATATACAACCTCATATGGAAAAACAAAAAACCCAGGATAGCCAAACCAATCCTGTATAATAAAGGAACTTCCAGAGCCATCACCATCCCTGACATCAAGCTCTATTACAGAGCTACAGTAATGAAAACAGCTTGGTATTGGCATAAAAATAGAAAGGTTGACCAAAGGAATCAAATCAAAGGCCCAGATATTAATCTACACACCTATGAATACCTGATTTTTGACAAAGAAGCTACAATTAAACAATAGAAAAAAAAGAAAGCCTCTTCAACAAATGGTGCTGGCATAACCAGATGTCAACATGTAGAAGAATGTAAATAGAGTCATATCTATCCCCAAACTCAAGTCCAAACGTATTAAAGACCTCAATATAAATCTGACCACACTGAACGTCATAGAAGAGAAAGTGGGACGTAGCCTTCAATGCATGGGCACAGGAGATCACTTCTTAAATATAACCCCAGTAGCACATACACTGAGAGAAACAATTAATAAATGGACTTCCTGAAACTGAGAAGCTTCTGTAAAGCAAAGGACATGGTCAACAAGACAAAAAAAGCAGCCCACTGAATGGGAAAAGATCTTCACCAACCCCACATCAGACAAAGAAATTATTTACAAAATATATAAAGAAATCAATAAATCAGACATCAAAATTTCAAATAACCCAATTAAAAATTGGGATTCCAGAACTAAACAGAGAATTCTCAAAAGAAAAATCTCAAATGGCTGAAAGACATTTATGGAAATGGTCAACATCCTTAGCTAATCAGGGAAATGCAAATCAAAACAACTCTGAGATACCATCTTACACGTGTCAGAAGAACTAAGTTCAAAAACACCAATAATAGCTTATGCTAGAGAGGATGTGATGTAAGGGGAACACTTATTCATTGTTGGTGGGAATATAAACTTCTACAGCTGCTTTGGAAATCAGTATGACAATTTCTCAGAAAATTGGTAATCAACATACCTCAGGATCCAGCAATACCGCTCTTGGGCTCAAAAGATGCTCAATCATACTACATAGACATTTGTTCAACTATGTTCATAGCAGCATTATTTGTAATAGCCAGAACCTGAAAACAACCTAGAGTCCCTCAATGAAAGAATGGATAAAAAAATGTGGCACATTTACACATTAGAGTATTACTCAGTGATAAAAAACAATGCCATCTTGAATTTTGTAAGCCTAAGTTCTTAAAACATTTTAAATACCATACTCTGTAAGTCTTTGAAGTATTATCTATCTATCATCTATCTATCTATCTATCTATCTATCTATCTATCTATCTATCTATCTATCTATCTAACATATATCTTTATATATCTAGAAAACCTAACTAATGTGATTACAGTTTGACTGTTAGAGATGACTATCTATTAATCTGTATTTATTTATTTATTTATTTATTTATTTATTTGAGACGGGGTTTCTCTGTAGCTTTGGACCTTGTCCTGGAACTAGCTCTTATAGACCAGGCTGGCCTTGAACTCACAAAGTTCCACCTGCCTCTGCCTTCTGTGTGCTTGGATTAAAGGTGTGTGCCACCACTGCCCAGCTAATCTGCATTTCTTAATTATACATTACATTTTTAAATGAGTTGCACAGACATAATACCTTAAATAAGAACAGAAATACATATAAAATTCAGTATAAAATCAGCCTTAAATATGTATCAATAGATCAAGATCCACACAAATGCAAAGTATTCATCTTTATATCATAACTCAACCCCCCATTTTTAAAGAAAGAGATTGACTGTGACCATTTAACCATTTATAACCAACCCTTTTTAAATGAAAATAAACATCTATAAAAGTTCATTTTGGGAATTTTAGTGTAGTTTTCTCCAGACTGCTTTTTCCTTTTTGTAGGGTGAAGTATTTTTAGTGTTCACTTAAAACTTTTGAGGGACTCTTGTTCCATCAAACCACATTAGCCTGGAAGGAATCCACAGGCTCTCATCTTCTGTGCAAACAAAAGCAAAACCTCTTTTCCAAAGCAACATATCCTTAGACCCAAATTTTGATATCAAGATATTTTTATGTTGGTTTTACTGAGCAGCCACCAGAATCAGATGTCTCTCTGTAGTCAAAAATTCAAAGAAAACACAATAATATGCATAATCTAGATTCTCTGTGTATTTTCCATCTTTATGTGGCTTATTTTTATGTATTCCTTTAATCTATGACTGTATATACTCTTTTATATTACTTTTATTGTCACATTAAAGACTTTTATTTTTTAAAACTATTTCTTTTTATAACTGTCTTTTTTTTCAATTTTTATTTTTTCCATTCAAAAATTTACACTTCCTTCCCTCCTCCCATTCCCCTTCTGCTTCCCCACTCCTCCTCCTCCCTCCCCCTCTTTTCTTAAGAGATGGCAGGGAACCTTGCCCTGTGGGAAGTCCAAGGCCCTCCCCCCTACATCCAGGCTTAGGAAGCTTTGCATCCAAATAGACTAGGGTCCCCAAAAGCCAGTACATGCAGTAGAAACAAGTTCCAATGCCTTTATCAATGGCTTCTCAGTCAGCCCCCATTGTCAGCCACATTCAGAGAGTCCAGTTATAACTGTCTATACAGTTTTGCTTTCTCTCCCAAGCCTACATTCATTTTTTAAACATATTGTGTCTCATTTACAGATCTTTTATGTCTGAATCTATTCTACTATGTATCTGAAATCCTTTTCTGAAAAAAAATGAGGGGAAGAAGTGATTAACTTTGTTCTTTTGCATCTAGAATTCCTTCCCAAGTTTTCTCAGTTTTTATGTGAATGTAGCTGCCCCATGTTGGTGCACCATTTTGTTGGCATACAAAAGAGTTCCACACTATCCTGGTATGGGGTATAACAAAGGTTAATTTATCTAGGGGTAAACTCACAGAAAGAGTAGCAACCTGCAGTCCTCTGCATGCACTGGGAACTGGAAATAAATTCAGCATCCAAAAGGCCTGTGCATGCATTATGTCTGCATTTATAGCACATAAAACCATGCCCAAAGTGGGCCAGTATCTTTAAGGCTATTTCTGAAGGAATTCCCACAGCATCCTCCAACTAACTACATGATTTTTTCTTTCCCTCCATTCAAATCCCCTTTTAAATGTCACATGTTCAAAGGTCATTTCCCTGGCATTCTATATAAAACAGTAAACAGCCCTGGTTTTATTCTTTTTCCTTGCTATTTTTTTTATTTGTAAGGGATAGATTTAGTACGCTATCATAATTATTATCATTTCATTTGAATCAAGACTAAGTTGCCAAATCTATAGGGTTGGGAGTTGACTTAATGTGTTCCCTGTTCTATTTCAAGTTTGACAAATGGTAATAGGTAATGGATAAATAGTTATTTAGGGACTTAACCAACAGATTCAATTGAAATGCATGAGTATATATGTTAAGCTTATTATGTCATAGATGTTAGGAGGCTCTTTAGATCATACAAAGAATAAAATCATTCTTTCTATGTTAGTGTGGGGGGGGGAAGTCAGTGGATAAAAAATAGAACATACACTTTAGTATGTGACATAAGCAGTTTGCCAGTGGGAACATAGAGACATTAATACTGTAATAAAAAGCCTATGCTAGGATATCCAACGATGTCCAGGCACTTTACAGGCACAAAGGGAATCAAAGCTCTCTTCAGCTGCCCCTCCAACCTCACTACCTACTGCTCTACCATATTGAATTTCCATGTCCATATTTTTGCTAACATGGACTGTATTGTAGATGAGTTGTTCCATCTATCTCTGATTTATTTTCCTTTACATCGTCCTTGGCTTCCAAGCTTGTAATTGGTATTTAAGTAGTCAAATGCATATGTAGGAGGCTGCAGTTGAGAACTGAGTTAAGTGAAGAAAGGCAAAGGACATCAGCCATCCATTTTACTGCTGTAGACTGAGAAGATCAACAGGGCTCCCAATGGGATTGTTCCCACAGCGATGTTTTCATTCTTGTAGAGCTCTGTTTCTCACACTCTGTGCTCTAGTATAAATGATATTACTGATGTGCCATTGCTTTAGGCTTTTAAAGTGATTTTCAATGGCAAATCATTGTAAGGTTGACTTTTTCTTATGTTTTAAAGATTTTCATCGTGTCTTTTCATTTATTTACTAATGTTTTTCAAAACTTCATTGTGAGTTGTAGCTTATTTCTTTTTGTGCTTTATCATTCTTGACTAATTACTAGACATAATAAATTTAATCCTGTTAGATACTGAAATAAAAAATGCACACACACACACTACATTCATGCACATGAGTGCAAGCACATGGAAAAACTAGAAGAGGGCATTAGACACTCTCAGGTTTTATGTGGATGCAGTCAGCCCATGTTGAGCACCAATTGTAGATGGAGACTGATGCCCACCACCCACTTCAGGTCCAGATAATTGTGTATCCACTCAGGGTCAGTAGGAAAGTAGCTGAGACCATGCCTGTGGCTCAGCACTCTCTGTCTGGGTAGGAGGCAGGATGAAGTCTGCTAGACATGTAGAAGCAGGAAAGCATGGTGGATTCCCAGCACCATACACAGAGATGTTTCCAGGATACTTAGTGCGCTGCATGACAAATGTAGTTTTTATTCAGATAAAAAGTGTTTATATGCTGCACAATGCTACCCAGAGTTGAGCACAGTTCCCACCCAGCAGTCCCAGAGCTGGTGGTACCTCCACCGTATTGAAAGTCTAAGAGAGGCAGAACCAGCCTCCAGGGCTGCTGCAACCACACTGCTTTAAAAGCGCTCTTGGTCAAAAAGTTATTACAGATATGCAATAAAGACAGATTCAGAAAAAAAGACTTTAAATGGGTCACAATGTTAAATAAATGTACATAGGCTTGGGAGAGAGAAGAAAAAGAGTAAAGAGACAATAAAAATAATATAAAAGTGTATAGACAGTCATATATTAAAGGAATAAAGATAATAAAATAAACATTAAATTTTTAGAAATAGTAACAGAGTAAGAAAAATAAGCCATGTAAAGATGGAATATACACAGAGTTTGGATTGTGTATATTATTGTGTTTTCTTTGAATTTTTTGACTGCAGACAGAGAGACATTTGATTCTGAGGGCTGCTAAATTAAACCAACATAAAACTATCTTGACTTCAAAATTTGGGTCTAAGGAAATGTTATTTTGGAAAAGAGGTTCTGCTTTTGTTTCCAAAAAGGATAGAAAATGTGGATTCCTTACTGGCTAGTATGGTTTGATGGAACAAGACCCCTTGAAAAGTCTCTGTGAGTCCCAGGAATATTTTGCCCAACAAAAAGCAAGAAGTAGTTTAGAGGCAACTACACCAAAATTCCCAAATACTGCTTATAAGTGTTTGTTTTTATTTAAAGGGGGATATAATATAGAGATGAATACTTTGCATTGATATGGATCTTGGTTTATTGATACAAATTTAAGGTCAATTTTGTTATAGGTATATGTATTTCTGCTCTTGTTTAATGTATTATGTTTGTGCAGCTCATTTAAAAGTGTAATATATAATTAAGAAGTACAGGTTAATAAATAGTCATCTATAATAGTCAAGTTTGTTGTCATGTTAGGTTTTCTAGATGTACAGAGATAAATTTCAGAAGGATAGGTATTTTCAAATATTTCAAAGATGTACAGAATATGGTATTTAAACTGTTTTAAGAACTTAAGACTTTTCATGACAACGAGATACATCTGCTCCTGGCAGCACCAATGTACCAAGAGGATGATAGCCATTGAAGAGGTTCCTAGTGGAGTCTGCTAGCCATTTGGGCAAGAAACTGTTCTTTCCTCGATTGCTTGATAGAATGCTGTATAAACTGCACATTCAGGACCTACATAAAAATGACTGCTGAAGTTGCCTAAAGAAGGTGAGACAGTCCTTCAGAGTTCCTGCTTCATGAGAGAATCTGCCAGACATTCTGCATGATACAGAAGAAAGTGATTGACATAGTACCAAAATATGCAGAACTGTCCTTGAAATTTCCTGCTTCATGGGAAAGCCTGCCAGATGCTATGGTCCTATAGGCTAAAAATGTATGCCCCAATGTTACAGAAGCACTTTGGGTGACTTTTCAGGCAGCAAGATGTCTCTGTCAATTCTAGAGTTTTGGAAGTTACTTACATCCTGTTTACTTAGGTAATAATATATCCTTCTGGAGTCTTTGATAGAGTTAAAGAAAGATAATTATAATTATAAAAGACAAATTAGATATAAGACTTTAGAATCATAAAGATAGGATAGATGATAGAGTATTTTCCTTAGTTTGCCAAATGTAAATGGACTAAATTTTATAACTATAATTCTTGCTTGGTTATTGTTTTGTTTTATGTAATTATACTATGTTGAAGTTAAAACCTTCTGTTTTTTTTTAGACAGAAAAGGGGAAGTGCTATGGAAATCCCCTCCATATGTTGTGAATATGTTTTATTATCATTGGTTAATAAAGAAGCTGTTTTGGCCTGTGACAGAGCAGAATAGATCTAGGCAGGAAAAAACTGAATGGTGGGAGAAGAAGGCAGAGTCAGAGAGACACCATGCAACTGCCAAAGGAGACAGATGTCCCAAAACCTTACCAGTAAACCACGAGTCTTGTGGTAACCTATAAAATAATAGAAATGGGGAAATTTAAGATGTAAGAACTAGCTAGATTTATGCTTAAGCTATGGCCAAACAGTATTGCAATTAATACAGTTTCTGTGTGATTATTTTGGGTCTCGGCAGCTGGGAAACGAAAGAACAGTCTCTGTCTACAAGACACATTGGACATAGTATTGCCTGAGGTTGTAAGCTTTCCAATGTAGGTTCTGTGACTCAAACTCAAGTCCTTTACAAGAATAGTATATGCTGATAGTCACTGAACCAACCCCATATCTCCAGGTACTTGGTGGTTTTGTTTCCTAAAACATTTTTGATCTTTGTCCTGGGGGTATAGATCAAATTTGTAAAAAGTTTCATATCTTGCCTTTAAGATTTACTATGTGGAACCAGATATTTCCTGATCATTGTCAAGCTCTATGTAAGTATTCCCTCAGTTCCATGTGAGTAAAGAGGCTATCCAGTTTGATTGATAGGACAGGCAGTGTTCTTGTATTAGACACTGTTCTTTTTTATTCTTTTATATGAGTCTTTCTCTGGAAGTTTTCTCATGTATAAGGTGAGTCATCCTCAGTTGAATACTGGAGACTTTTAGATTTCACTCCAAGGAACTGCTGGAGCTGTGGGTTTGTGTAGAACGGTAGGGATGGGCCTCTGTTCTGAAGAGCCTGGAGGTAAAAATCATCAAGGCAAAGCCTATTTTAAGAGATACCAAGTGAAACCTTAACAGTGAGGAGAGAGTAAAATGGATTACTATGCTCAGAAAAACTTGGTAATCTAGTACAAGAATAATACATATCCAAACATAGTGTGTGTAACTAACAGAGATTTAATCTGCTGAGTTGTTTATAGCCATATATACAAGGATTTGATACTCTGCACAACATATGCACATAAACTACCAAAATATGGTGCGAAAACTGTCTTAACAAATGATGATACAGGCTGCTGTAGAGCCTGCTGCTGGGCTGCAGGCTTCTCAGTAGGTTTGGCATGGACAAGGTCTATGGAGGCCAAGTGGAGATTACTGGAGATGAACACAACGTGGGAAGTATTGACAGTTCATCTGAGGCCTTTACTTGTTGTTTGGATACAGGCTTTGCCAGAACTATAATTGGAAATAAAAATTTGGTGTCCCGAATGGAACTCGGGATGAAGGCTTCTCTCGCCCTCACTGTGCCAAATGATTCCCAGGTTATCACTCTGGAAACAAGGAGTACAATGCAAAAGCACTTCAGAAGTGTATCATGGGTGAGAATATTGCAGGCCACATGAGTTGTCAATGGAATGAAGATGCTTCCTAAGAAACAATTCTCTCTGTATATGAACAGCAGCAGCATAACTCAAGACATGGAGAAAGTGTATGGGAATGCTCATGCTTCTATAGGAGAGAATACAGTCTGTGAGCAGGGACTAAGAAGTGGTAGAATTGTCCCCAAATGTCCCTTGTTTAAAAGTACTGGGTAGATCAAAAGAAGGCAGGCTTCTTGGCAGCTCAGGAGTGGGATGCTGAGAACTTAAGCAATTTTCCATAAAGACAATAAGTGTAGCGATCAAGCCATAAAAATGAAACAAAACATCCTGCAATGTTAGACTTCTTTGTCTAGGAGGCCTTTTTGTACTCTTTCCTGCAAAGTCTTGTCTTCTCAGTCTCTCTCAGCCCCTAGCTCCATCTTTTAGACTCAGGGAGTCTGCTAAATCTTTGTATGCTTCTGAGCTGTGCCATAGTATATGACCTGGGAGGTTACAGGACTCACCTACCTGTAACCTACCCATCAGGCTTGATTGTTCTTGATAATCAGCACCTTGATGATCACTTGTTTCAGAGATATTCTAAAATTTTCTGGTTGTTTAGGGTTAGACTGCAAATGTATTCTTTGTTATTCCATCTTGGCTAGAGAGAAGTCCATTGTTAATATTTTGACATAAAATGGTATGTTAAGATAAATTCATTGTTCATACCTGGAAAATATATCTTGCTATCCTAGTATATTTGTGAGGCATAAATCAATGTGTGGAGTGTACTGTATTATTTACAGTTTTCACTTTTGTGTGTTTTGATGTCTAATTAGATATATACAACTGTTTGAATCAGATAAAGATGGGAGAATTAAAAGATAACAGAGGATGGTCATAGTATAGTTACAAAGGATATGGCAAAAATAAAATGACGAGAAAATAGGAGGGGCTATGGTAAGGACAAGCAAGGTTAAGATGTGGAGGAATAATGGAGATAAAAATGGAGAGGCAGATGATCATCCTCTGGGGACATCTTTTCTGCGATACTTGGTTCTTATGATAGAGGCATTACCTTTATTCTTACTTAGCCTCACTCTTTTTGTTTGTACCTTATCATTCACTTCCAAATACCTCTTTCCTATGTGCATCTAAGGGCATGTAACCCTAAATAAAGGACATGATAAATAAGGGCTGTCATTCATTTCTTTAAATATAATTTCTGGGGCTGGAGGTATAGCTTAGTTGCTAGAGCCTGCATGAAGCTCCAGATCCTGTCCCCTGCAGTGCAAAAAAAAAATGGATGCAATGGTACATGCCTGTAATCTCAGGACAGGGAAGATAGAGACAAGAAGATTAGAAGTTCAAGTTTCTCTTCTGCAATATAGTTAATTATAGGGCAACCTGAGCTGTGTGAAATCTTGTCTTAAAAATAAAATACAACAATAACAAAATTCATTGCATATATTCTAATCAAAGTACAGAGACATGTTTGAAACTTCAATAATGCAGGAGTCATGCTTGTCCATGTCCCAAGGATAATAGAGTCTAGGAAAAAAGTCTGATGTAAAAGGGTGTTGTATAACTCCCTGGAGAGAGGTAAGGGAACAACTATTCATGATAGATTGGAGCTGGATCACAGACTTTATAAATTATTCTACCTTACTTGAGCTTGTTGACCAGTTTAGATTTATTTCTGTTGCTCTGTGGTGTTATAGGAGGCCACTTGTTCATCCCGGCTGCCCAGAACAGAAATGACCACACAGAAACTGTATTAATTAAACCACTGCTTAGCCCGTTAGCTATAGCTTTTTATTGGCTAACTCTTACATCTAAATTTAACCCATTTCTAGTAATCTGTGTATTGCCACGTGGCTGTGGCTTACCGGGTAAAGTTCTGGTGTCAGCCTCTGGTGGGGATACATGGCTTCTCTCTCACTTCGCCTTCTTTCTTCCAGCATTCCGTTTAGTTTTTCACACCTAGTTCTGTTTTTCTCTGCTCTGCTCAGCTATAGGCTGAAAGCAATTTCTTTATTAACCAATAGTATTCACAGCATACATCAATATGGTAGTCCATTATCCCAGAAAGGAAACAATGAGTCATATCCACCCACAACCAAGAGAGCAGAGATGCTGTGGATTATGCTCATTGTTAATAAAAAGCTGATTGATCGATAACTGGACAGGAAGAGATTGAACATGAGAGGCAGACTAGGAAATTTCTAGGAAGAGGAAGGATGGAGTCAGAGAGTCTCCAGCAAACACAGAGAAACAAGAAGAAAATGCTGTACTGGGAAAAGATACCAAGGCACGTGACTAAACATAGATAAGAATTATGGGTTAATTTAAGTGTAAGAGTTAGCTACTAATAAGCCTGAGCTATTGGCCAAGCATTTACAACTAATATATCCCTCTGTGTGATAATTTGGAAAGAGGCTGCTGGGTATTTGGGAACAGATGGTCAGGACAGGAAATGTCCATCTACATGGACAGAAAAGCATTCTGTCTATCTTCTTGCTTTCATCTAACTTTATCCTTATAAAGTTCAGGAGCCTTGTCTAGGGAACAGTGCTGTTAACAATTGAAGCAATCCCCCACAGATATGCTTACAGAACAATCTGATCTAGATACTTCCTCAATTGAGCTCTCTTCTCAAGCAACCCTAAGTTGTAGTACAAAAACACCAACTGCCATGATGACCCAATGCGTTTACTAGGATTACTTACAGATATTTGGGTGAAGAGTTACTTATAGGAACATTGGTAATTTATAGGCATCACACCAGAAAAGCCACCCTATCTTGTGTGACAACTCGGGAAACTGTATCCCTAAACTTGCAGGCAGCTCAGTTCCTACATTGGCATTATTACTGATAATATAACCTTCAGGTGTGATCTAATGACTCTTTCAGCTTTCTTAGTTTGCTGAGCCTGGTAAGTTACAGGAGTTTTTTCCTTCCTTCCTGGAGGAAATGTTCCAATTTAGATAAAATAGTTATATGACCAGAGGATACTGAAGGGTAGGTATAGAATGTCACAAACCCTAACACTGGCAAAGGAGTACTCAAGTGTAGCATTTTTGAGATAAGAGTTGAAGGAAAACGAATGGCTCAAGCCAAGTAATGGAAGAGAGCGGAAGGTAAGAGTGTTCTATGTAGACATAGTGACAAGTCTCCCAACATGAGAGGGATTTTTCACAATGACAGAACTCAAGGTGACTAGGTAACAGGTTAGGAGGGGTAAGGATACCAGCTAGAAAGCTGGTGGTTGTCCTGGCTACCATGTTCAGGAATAGGCAAGTGGCCACATCATGGCAGCTTTGTTTATAGAAAAATACTTGCTTTTATTCATGGGGCTCCAGGACAAATGCCCTTCACAGTGGGATAGCAGGTGTCTTGAGTGTTGTTCCCTCATTTGGATCATATGCTAATCCAGGCACAAAACCATGAAGATGAAATAGCAGCCAGTGTATAGCAATTGAGGGCATATAATATACACCCACATTTTGGAATTTAAAATGCAAACCAAATGATTTTTAATTGTCTAAATAGGTATAATTCAGTGAATAGGCTAAATTACCTTCTTTGATCAACTGAACAGTCATAAATCATTTATTAAGTAGTTTAAGTACCTCTTGCTTACAGAAAACTGATATGTTTTAATTTTCATAACATCCCATAATGGTTCATTAAAAACAATGCTGTGTAGAAAGCTGTATATCATTTAAATTACTTGTAAGCAAAATCATTCACCTCTTCCAGGCATGTGTTTTATTCAAAACAATTTGATTATTAAATAGCATTTTGTGTAGGAGGATTTCTGCATACATTTTTTTATTAACTTTCTAAAGATAATATAAAAGAAAGGAACAACTAATTTTACATCTTCCATCCATTCATGATATTGTCCTAATAACAGCATAGGGACTATATTCATGTGACAGTGATGCATGTCTGGGCTCAAATCATCTCCCTGCAGACTTGAGCTATACAAATTTTAGCAGGTAATCTAATCTAGCCCCTCTGAGCTTCAGTTCTCCTTCCGTGATGTGGTTACCATAATTCTTTCATGATTGTGTTGGCACTTAATTTAACACAGTCATACTTGCATCGAACATGTAAAAAATTCTCGATAAATGGTGACTCACTTGTACTGGCTCTTGATGGCTGAGTCCCCTGGCAGGCCTCCCAGATAGCTGACCGATACTTTTTGACCCTCTCATAAATGCTAAGAGTGTTCCTTAGAACAAATAAGAACACACAGGCCACTTTGCTTGTCTTCTGAGAAGTCTCACCAGCTCTCTGAATCATCTTCACCCTTGGCGGCCTACTTTTCCTGGACAGGGATCCATATTTTCCTCCATCACTACCCTATCCTCTGCATTTGTATCTCCCAGGCTTCTAAGAACCCTTCCCAAGTATCCATTCTCTGATCTTTTCTTGTTTCTAACATTGGCATCAACGTTTGATGACTCCCCTCACATCACAGCAAGTCCTTTCCATCTCCCGTTTTGCTTCCACTCTCATTACCAAGGCAGGTGAACTGAATAGAGGAGATGTTGTAAGGCTGGAGGGAGCTATCTGAGAATGTTCAGCACAATCTACTTCAAGGTGCCACATTTGGGGTCCCTTTAATGCCATAGAAAGGTCTTCAGTAGAGAGAAGCCTTCCAAGATGGCTGGCTGTTGGGAACTGTGGACCCCCAGACCCTGAATTTTCTGTTATCCCTTGCCTGCTGGAGTAAATGTGTTTTCCTATGCTTGCAGCTGCTCTGAACACAAGACCCTCAGGAGTTCCTGATGGCATGGGAGTGGTTGCTAGTGGGCTTGCAACTGAGAGTTAGACCCTATATAAGCTGCTCTGGAACACAATAAAGGAGGAGGGCATTCTTGGCATTACCCGTGTCTCTTTCTCTGTGTGTTTCAATCTCCAGTTCCTTGTCCAACTTGCAAACTGTAGTACATGACACACAGAGCAGACGTGGTGTTACATCTGGCTACAGGATGAAGTATCATAGCCTCCATTTTCAGAAAGAAAGAAGGGCCTCCATGATCTATGTTGGGGACTTTCTATCTCTGAGGAAAGTGGGGAGGGCCCTGTGCTCCAGAAATCACATCTTCACTCGTGAATAATTGCAGAATTTTAAAGCAGAGTCCCAATTTCTCAAAAACACAAATTAAAAACTGATTTACTGCAAGGTTGTTTTTCAGTCCTGACAGCAACTATACTTCATGATCTGTCAAACTCCTCTCCCCAGACAAGGAACATGTGTTGCTATGAATGAAAAGGGCAAAGCAAGTTCCTTTACTACATTCTTTTCCAGAGTAAATCATTTTTTGGCCCTGGAAAGAGTGACTAATTTGGCACCTATAAGGGAGAACTTTAAGGCATTTTGCATATGTTCAAAATATTTGTAAGAGCCAGGAGTTCAAGTGACATTATTACCATGATTAGCTTATGTTAATTAATTTTCACAAACTGTTAGAGGGCAAGGGATGCTATTATTCATCCTTTGAGCCTGGAGACCATAGAAGATGAGTGATTGTCCCAGGTTATTCAGTCAGTAAGCATCAATGATGGTCTCACATCTGATGCTCTGTCTCCAAAGCTCCCTGTCTTAGCTTGATTACCCACCTTCAACTCCCATTAGCAAATCCAGCCCCCAATTCATGACTGAACATTGTAATTTATCTGTTATCTCTCGGCATGGATCCATCATCCTCTCTTGTTCCCTTTCATGACTTCAATGTCCTTCCTCTTCATATGGACAGATGTCCATGCCTGTGAGAAGAGGTCGTACAAAGTGAGATGAAGGAGAGAGATTAGTGGATTCATTAATTCAGTAAGAAAGAAATTAATGCCAAGGGATCAGGTTGCCTCTCAGTGCCCACCCTCTAGAAAAGGATGTTATAGAGTCTTGGCAGAGAAAAGTATTATTCAACTGCATGGGTAAACCGTCAGCACTGTTCTCAGTCAGAGCCAGGGCCTGGGACAATGGACCCATCAAAAGACCCTGCTGTATGACTTCCTTTATGAACCCTGCTGAACATGAAGAATGAATGGTGATCATTAACAAACTTGTCCAAAAAATTAAAGAGGAAGAAGCATCTAGTTTATTCTTCAAGGTTTGTGCTACTCTGATACCAAAGCTAGATATGAATACATTGGGAAAAGAAAATTATAGGTCAATATCCCTGATGAACATAGACTTAAACATCCTCACAAAATGAAGCTGAAAACTGAAAGTACTAACACATTAAAAGGCTCACTCACAAGTGGCTTCTATCTCTGTGAATGCAGGATAGATCAACAGATGCAAATAAGTCACTGTGGTATGCCACATTAACAATGACAAATAAGCAGGATAGCCTCATCTCAATGAATGCAGCCGCATTATATGATACACTCAATATATTTGTAAATGTATATATGTGTATATGTGTGTGTATAATGAAATGAAATTCAGACTTACAAAAAGAGAAATTCACTGGTCACAGTTATACTGCCTCTAATTCCTTGAAACCCTAGAGAAAGCAAGAATGCGAGAAAGGTAGAGAGGGAGGGAGGAGAGAGAGTCCTTGATTATTTTCCTTTGCCAATCCCATTTGGCTTCATTATCTTCGAAGGGATCTTGGGTCCCTCTTGAATGGAAAACCAAAATCTTGGGCAGACACTATTACTTTAATGCATTAAAATTTACTGGATTCCTACCATATTACTGATGCGGCCATACACATAGGCAATTGCCTCTTTGTTCAAGACACCTTGATCCTTTTTATAGAATGGAAAAGAACCAGGAAAAAAGACGTACCATTTAGTCCAACCAGTGCCCACTTACAAGCCAACTATGATGCACACCAGCCCAGGATGTTAGTCTCAATCTTAAGCCCCTGCAAAATGACAGCTTGATAGAATCAATACCATTTTTTTATTACTGTTGAAAGATCTAATGTTCATTAGTTGTCACTGGGATCAAATATACAGTGGTCTAATTTGTGATTTGTGTATACTACTACATTAAACACGCAACACTGACTTGAGGTGCAGTGAGACTGGGCATCTATTAAAATTCCATCACTGTATGTGACAAAGTGTTAGTTTATCTCACGAGCCTTTACAGTTTCCCTTGTTCGCTCATCATCTTCAGCAGTAGGTGATCTGAGGGAGGAGCATGTATGGGTACATAGAATGTCAAAGACTGAGGAAAGTGTCAGTCCAAGGGTTCCCTGTCACTTCCTATACTCCACTGGTGTGGGAGGAGAGGGATTAAGTATGGGCAATGCACAGGCCATGGGAGGTGGTGAGCTCTTTGCCTCCAACTGTTTCTATACTCCATTTTTTTAAAACCACAATTACATAGAGTGCTGATTTAAATTCATTTGAACATCAGACGTGAAATTCTCAAAAGAAACATTATCAACCTGCCTATTTATTAAAGATCCAAGCAAGCTATGGCTGAATGTGCTTAAAATGTCTGTAGCTTGGAGGCAACCATGCTGAACTGAACCACTGCGGCTTGAAGGACCATGTGGGCTTAGCTATTATTGTCAGTGTGCTCCATCAGCTGAGAGACCCTGTTCTCTCCTCTGGCCTTCTGCTCCACTGGCTCATGGCCATTCTCTATTCTCAAGGTTAAGCTATATAGTAGAGTTTTGTCAGAAGCCTGATTATGTGAGATTCTTTCCTCATGGATCCTAAATAATGCCATCCAATGATCTGAGCCTCTTTTCATCTATAAAATAAACTTGGCCTTCATATTCTCACCTGTCTTCACATTACCCAGCTTCAGTTTTCTTATGTGTTAATTAAAGGCAGCAATCAGATTCCCAAGTTTCCTTTCAAAATCTGTGGTGGGACTTTATGGGAACAGATCATGAATGGGATGACATTTTAAGCAGAAATTAATCTTTGAAAAGGCCTGTGAGGGAGAACTATTTCCAACATTCCCAGAATATTTTTATGAAATATTTAGTGATTGGTTTTGGAAAATTCTTTTTCCAAATCTACCCAATTTGATACATTTTTGATAACTTCACTTAAACACTTATTTGTGTTTCATTTCCTATTCATAAACTATAAACTTGTTTTTGTTTATACCAAATGTTTTACCGTGTATTTGTTTTCAAACCTTTCTGTGATACTATCCAGAAACCATTTGTAGATTATCAACACACAATAACTTGCCACTGGGAGAATCTGTTGTAGCAGGTGTGTGTGTGTGTGTGTGTGTGTGTATAAATGGGAAAATTCAAGCTTCTGGGTTACAAGATTTAAATCACAGACAATGGATGGTGTTGTGGGATAATCTTTTTTGTACACTGTGAAGATGTGTCTTTGCCAAGGTACTTTCTGATTGATTTAACAAAGAGCTGAAATAGCCAAGAGCTTGGCAGGAGAAGATAGGTGGGATTTACAGGAACAGAGAGGAAGAGGAGGAATCTAGGCATGTGAATTTTGCCAACAGACGTGGAGCAAGTCATATGGAACATACTATGGAAAGGTAAAAGTCACATGGTAGAATGTAGATTAATAGATACAGATTAATTTGAGTTATAAGAGCTAGTTGGGGACAAGGCTAAGCTAAAGGCCAAGCTTTCATCATTAATAACAAGTCTCTGTGACATTATTTGGGGGCTGGTGATCCAAAGACAGTCTGACAAGAAAGCTTGCTGCAGGATGAAAATTATATTGTGTGATTGTGATTTTTTTTTTGAGACAGGGTTTCTTTGTATAACAGCCCTAGCTGTCCTGGAACTAGCTCTTGTAGACCAGGCTGGCCTCTAACTCACAGAGATCCATCTACCTCAACCTCCTGAGTGCTGGGATTAAAGGCGTGTGCCACTACCACCTGGCTGTAAAGGAAGTTTTATGCATCAAAAGAGAAAAGGAACCATTTTTGTATTGTGCAGAGGGTGGTGTGGAAGATATAGGACAAAGTGTTGACCAGGGTTTCTGTCCTGCCTGGTTTCCGCAGTCATTAAGTCCCAAGGAAATCACACAGAGGTCTTCATTAATCATAAACTGGTTGGTCCATTAGCTCAGGCTTCTTATTAACTCTTATAACTTACATTAGCCCATTATTCTTATCTGTGTTAGCCACATGGCTCAGTACCTTTTTTTTAGCAGCATGATCACATCTTGTTTCTTCTGTGTCTGGACAGGACTCCAGAAGGATCTTCCCTCTTCCCAGAATTCTCCTGTTCTCATTGACCCGCCTCTACTTCCTGTCTGGTTGTCCTGCCTCTACTTCCTGCTGGGCTATTGGCCAATCAGTGTTTATTTAAAACATAATTGACAAAATATAGAGAATTGTCCTGCACCAACAAAGCAGAAGGGAGGAAGCTCCAACTTAAAGAGGATATCTGATGACTTCGGGAAGATGCAGATGGATGCAGTGTGGGAGGGGACCCAATCTTCTCTACTTCAGTAAGAAGGAAAACAGCACCCCCACTAAGTCCAGGTTCTGATCCCTAGAATCTGTGACCATGTTAATGTCTATGGCAAAAAGACTTTCTCAGATGTGACTAAGGTTGTGTGAAAAAGGCCAGGATAGCCATTGAGTCCTTAAAACCAGAGACCCTTTCCCAGGCATGACCAGTGGAAGGGATGGGACCATGGAGAAATAAACAGATTGATGTGATTCTTCTGGTTTTGAAGATGGAGGGAAATGTTAACCAATGATTACTAGAAATTACTAGAAGATAGAGGATACAAGGAAACAGATCCTTCCCTAAAGCTTCCAGAGAGGAATATAGTCTTACAAAGAACTTGATTCTTGCCTCTATTTTGTGAGCAAAGATTTTTTTTCTGTTTTGTTAGTCATTGTACAAAGGTGATTTATTTCGTCATGTCATTTTCATTCAGACATCGTACTTCGCTTATATTATGCGTCATCATTCCTCGTCCCTCGTTCCTTCTCCAGCTGGTCCCTTTCCTCTACTCCCTTTCTGTTCTCATGTCATGTGCATTTCTTTTATTTTTAATATAATCTTTTATTTATTCTTTGAACATTTATTCGTTTATATTAATATTATTTGGTTTTTCTCTTTTTTTATTTTTCAAGACAGGGTTTCTCTGTAGCTTTTTGGTTCCTGTCCTGGAACTAGCTCTTGTAGACCAGGCTGGCCTCGAACTCACAGAGATCCGCCTGCCTCTGCCTCCTGAGTGCTGGGATTAAAGGCGTGCACCACCACCACCCACCTATTATTTGGTTTTTCAAGGCAGGGTTTCTCTGTAGCTTGGGAGCCTGTCCTGGAACACTCATTCTGTGTACCAGGCTAGCCTTAAACTCACAGAGATCTGTCTGTCTCTGCCTCTGTCTCCTGAGTTCTGGGATTAAAGGTGTGCACTACCACTTCCTGGCTTACTCATATTATTATTTAATTTTTTCATACAATATATTTTGATCATATTCTTTTCTTTCACCCAACTCCTCCCAGATTCTCACCACTTCCCTACTAACCCAACTTAATGCTTTCTCTTTCTTCTTCTTTCTTTAAATGGAAAATAACAGACTTCTAAAAGATAACAAACATGACAAAATAAAATATGAAACAAATCTTTTAAAAATTGATTTTATTGAGCTATATATTTTTCTCCACTCCCCTCCCTTGCTCTCCTCTTTCCTTCTGCCCTTTCCCATGATCCTCATGTTCCCAATTTATTCAAGAGATCTTGTCTTTTTCTACTTCCCATGTATATTAGATATATATCTGTCTCTCTTAAGGTCCACTTTGTTGTCTAGGTTCTCTGGGATTGTGAATTGTAGGCTGATGTGGGATTTCCCTCTGTATGCTGTGATTACCATTGACTAATAAAGAAAACTGCTTTAGACCTATAGCAGGGCAGAACTTAGTTAGACATGGAAAGCTAGGCTGAATGCTGGGAGAAAGGAGGCAGAGTTGGAGAGACTCCATGTAGCCCCTTGGAAGACAGATGCCGGAACTTTAGCTGGTAAGCCACAGCCACTTGATCATACACAGACTAATAGAAATGGGTCAAATTAATATGTAAGAGTTAGCCAATAAGAAACTAGAGCTTATGGGTCAAACAGTGATTTAAATAATATGTTTTCTGTGTGATTATTTTGGTTCTGGGCAGCCGGGATGAACAAACGGCCTCCTGCTACAGTAGGCTTGTTTCTCTTTGCTTTATGTCTAAATGTTACTTATGAATGAGTATATGTTATATTTGTCTTTCTGGGTCTGGGTTGCCTCACTTAATATGCTTTTTTCTAGATCCATCTGTTTGTCTGCATATTTCAAGATTTTTTTTTTCTGCTGTGCAGTACTCCATTGTGTAAATGTACCACATTTTCCTTATCCATTTTTCGGATTCCATATCCTCCATTACTAGTATATAACTCCACATCTGATAAAGAACTAATATCTAAAATACATAAAAAACTCAAGAAACTAGATAAGAAAAAACCAAATAATTCAACTAAAATATTGAGCTCAGATATAAACAGAATTCTCAATACAGGAAACTCAAATTGCTGAAAAACACTTAAAGAAATGTTCAACATCCTTAGTCATCAGAAAAATTCAAATAAAAACTACTTTGAGATTCTATCTTATATCTGCCAGAATGGCTAATATCAATAAAACAAATGACAGTTTATGCTGGCAAGGATGTGGAATAAGGAGAACACTCATCCATTGCTATGGAAATACAAACTTATACAGTCATTATGCAAATCAAAATGGCAGTTCCTCAGAAAGTGGGGAATTGATCTACCTCAAGATTTCGGTATATTACCCTTGGGCATATACCTAAAGGATGCTCCACCCTACCATAAGGACTCTTGTTTAGCCATGTTTATTGTTACTCTGTCTATACTAGTCAGAGGCTGGAAGCAGCCTAGATGTCCAATAGAAGAATGGATAAAGAAAATGTAGTACATTACATAATACTTAGTTGTTAAAATATGACATCATGAAATTTGCAGTCAAATGGATGTAACTAGAAAAATAATCCTGAGTGAGGTAATTCAGACTCACAAAAACAAATAAGGTATGTATGTATATGTGGATATTGGTCATTAAATAAATGATAACCAACTTACAATTTGTAGGCCCAGAGAGGTTAGGTATAGATGGTCTATGGTCACCACATCAATCTCCTGGGAGAGGGAAATAGAATAGATTTTATGGATGGACTGGGGGCAGGTGAGGTCAGGAATGAGAGGGTCATGTTGCAAGGGGTTGAGGGACAGAGTGAGGGAGAGACAGTCAGAACTGAGGGACATTTGAGGGATGATATGGAAAGTTTCCCTGTGCAATGGAAACTTCCTAAAACTCTGAAGAATGTAAACGCTTGATGCTGTAATAAGTGGGGATTTTTTTATATCGATTTCCTTCTCAGCATGTTTGTTACTGTAAAACAGAAAGACTGCTGATTTTTACATGTTGCTTTTGTACCTGGCTGCTTTACAGAAAGTGTTTATCAGATCAAAGGTTTTCAAGTGAAGTAGAAAAGATAGATTTCATTTCAAAAGGCCCTGGTATTATACAGTGGGCTTTTCTGTTTTCTATATCTGTGCCCTTAGATTATCCTGGGGACTTCTCCAAATCTCTTAATGTTTGGGTGATCTCACTGGCTATGATTTTTCTTTGACATTTATGGAATAAATGGATTATGTAAGCAATATTGTTAGAAGGGTCTACTACGTTTTTCTTATCCAAGGAAATTGTATAGTTTTCTGAAAGTGTGGCCATGCTGGTGTCACGTGATTGAGGTATGCTACCCCAGGAATGCCTTCCCCAGGCTCCTTTTTTTGTAATGTTTCTGTGTCTTCATGATGATTGCTGCAGTCAGTGATAAGCACTTGATATTGTTGCCAACTCTCCACATCTAGATTCCCATTGGATTCCTTCTCTTTCTGGATTTAATATTAAATACAACATTTTCATCACATAAACCACAAGAGGAAGGATAATTGGTGATTCTTCTTCATTAAAGGTGGCCCATCATGTTTGCATTTGAATTCTCAGGTCTTAAGTTCAAGATTGATATTAAAATATGGCTCCCAGAAGATACTCCACTTGCTAGTGTGGTGAAGGAAAAGAGCACAGAACTGGGAGTAGGAAATTCCTGGATTCAAATTGCAGTTTTATCACGTGTCATTTGTGGGAACTTGGACATGCTATTATTCCCCTTTTGCAAGCTTCAGTTTCTTCATCCACAGAGAAGAGGTGATGGCTGTTTGGCTGTGAGGGTTCACTCCAATGGTCTCTGTTTGGCTGCGAGGGTTCACTCCAATGGTCTCTGTTTGGCTGTGAGGGTTCACTCCAATGGTCTCTGTTTGGCTGTGAGGGTTCACTCCAATGGTCTCTGAAGCTAGTGCACTCAACACCGGCTCCTCATTAATCTGTTTCCAGTCCCACTTCATTTTCTACAGTCATCTCACACCAACTGCTTTTAAGTTTCAGGATGAGGTTTCTTATGTAGACCCTTGAAATTACATTTCAGTGGCTACTGTTTAGCTTTCTCTTTTTGCTACCAAGTAATAACATGTCTATTAAGAATTAATATTTAAATGTATCTGCTAGCAAGGGCCGCAGATTAATGAAAAATACTTTCTCACTAGGATTGTAGAGGGGGTGGCTACTTCATCAAACCAAAAAGCAGTTTCATAGAAAAGAATTCAATCTATAAGATGGAAGATGAGGACAGAAGTATGATTCAAGTCAGCATGGTGGGGGGATGTAGAAGCTTTTTATCATTGCGTTTTTGAGGAAGACTCTCTCTTCACTAGGAGAATGATTGGAATGCTTCTCTTTAGTATATAATATTGGATCAGTGGGCAATTTAACTCTGAAGTCGAAATGAATTTTCATGGTAGCATTAGACTACTACTTTCCTCATACGCCTGTTGTGTTCTTCAAGACTAGCTTCATTTGCATCTAACATTTAATAGCTTTAATTTCTAAATACACTTACAAATCATGGTAATATTCATCAACCAGTCACTTACAAAGTAACCCTTAGTCGAGTTTCTGGCTGTATAACTCATATGTTTCCTCTTTAACTAGCTCTTTCTAAACTTTCACTAGATAGTATTCTCAAAAAGAATGGCATTCATGATTCTATAAAAGTTTATGTTTATCTCCTTTTTGTTTCTTTCTGTTCTTTTTGTTTGTTTTTCAAGACAGGGTTTCTTTGGAACATATCCTGGAATTCCCTCTAGATCAGACTGGCTTTGAACTCACAGAAATCCATCCACCTGCCTCTGCCTCCTGAGTTCTGGGATTAAAGGCATGCACCACTACCTCCTGGCTTATCTTCCTTTTTTAATATTACCTCTTAGAAAACATTTTTTTGATAACTTACTTCTCTTGGATCTGAAACCATGTCTTTGCTTTTAAAAATTGCTTTGGCTAAACCATCTTGCTGCCTCAGATTTCTATTTCAGATATAGACATCCCCCCTTTCTTTCACTTCAAAGCATTGGCCACACACTCAGGAACTGAAAGGATAAAGGGGACTTATATGAACGGAGAGGTAACAAGATCCATCAGTTCCGGCCCTCACAGCAGCTTAAATGCACTGGGCACATTCACAGATTAAGTGAGCATGAATTAACAGCATGCCGTCATGTGTCTTTTCCTTGAAAGCCCCAGTGACCTCCGAAAGGGGTACAGTGGAAATAGGTCAGTCTGTATTCTCCAAATGAATTCTACTATTGGAAAGAAACAGAGAAAATCTTCTGTGTCTACTTTTTGGCTATTCCAGAAAGGACAGTTTAACCTTTTGTTTTGTCGTTTTATTAAAATAGACCAGCTTAGAGTAAAATAGTATAAATATTGTGGCTTTGAAAAATTTTATTGCATTGTTAAAAGATCAAACTTTGAATAAGAACTGATGCTTCACGTTTTATTCAGACATTTCTGATTCTTGGAATTCTTATTGAAATTTTGATTTTGTCTAGCAAGAAAATAAGTGCCTATAATTTATGTTGTTAAGTTGTTATTACCACATATAAAATAAACATAGGGAAATACTTTCTAAATGCCCCTAAGTGAATGGTAGGCAAAGTACTTAAAGATACCATTTCATTTTAGGTTATTTTTGAAGTATTTATGGGTTTCTGTATTGATGTATAATTCTGGTCCTCAGATTGTATCCCTTCCACCAGGAGCCATTAACCAGGCAGTGGTTTGAAATGAAGATTCTCAGCTCTTATTCCAGAACCAATGAGTCAGAAACTCTTAGGTGGAAACTGGTCTGTATTCTAACAGGTCTGCCAGTTGATTTTGTTATACAATCACGTTTAAGAAATTCATGGTTGTGTCTGTCACTCATTCATTCATTTACAAATATTTTGATGGTTTTGGAGAGGGATCAGTTAGTGAAGTTCTTGCTGTACCACCTGGGTTTGGATGCTCAACATCCACATACAGGACAGGCCTGGTTGTGTGTTCCTATATACCCAGAAGTGGAAGAGACAGAGGTAGAAACATCCCTGGAACTTGCTGGTGAGCTAATCTAGTCTAATCATGAGCTCCAGGCTAAGTGAGCAATTCTGTCTACAACAACAACAGCAACAACAACACAATAACAACAACAACAACAATAATAATAATAAATAAGGTACTGGGTGATCATGGAAGACCCTTGACATCCATTCTTGCTTTAATGCATACTCACACACATGGACACATCACACACATATGCACACACAAATAGTTTTTGTACCAAGTGTTTATTACATATTGTTGTAAATGACTAAATGAGAGGCTAAGAAAGTGATAGGATCAGAGGCCAAAGTTACAAAGTTGAAGTATTTGTGACTGGATGCCACTGAACTGCCTTCCATGTTAGAGACACTTTCATCTAAGCAGCCGAGGTAGGCAGGGTCTGAAGGCTTTCCTATCATCCAGTGAGAGGATAAAATGCTGATGGATATGAGTTGAGTTGGAAAACAGCTAGAGAAAATAACATTCTCCACTAGAGGCATCATTAGGAGCAAACTTGTCTGCTACCCATGTATTAAAAAACGGGAAGCAGACAGACGGGAAGGCTCAAGGCAATAGGTTTGAAGATTGGACATTGCACAGGTCAATATATTTTATATACATATATATGCATATATATATATATATATATATATATATATATATATATATATATAATGTGGGTGTGTGTGTTTATAAAATTCTTCCCATTACATAACGCAAAGCACAGGGCTTAGGTAGAAAATGGGAGTTGTTTTAGGAGTACTTCAGATATCAGGCAAATTGGACCGCTTTTGTTCATTCGTTTGTTGACCCATATTTCCCCTTTTCCTAATTGATGACTGACCTCTTCTGCCACCTAGAATCCCTGTTTTATTTCTACATGTTAAGACTCCATAAATCTCTTATTATGCTGTAGAAAGCATGTGCTATCTCAATCCTTCTGTCTCCCACACTAGTACAATGTATTCTCTCTTCAATTTCCCTACATTTGATGTATATATGGTGGGCCCCATACACACATTGACTAATCCCATCAGCCACCCATAAGCTCCATCTTTTCTGTTCAATTTCAATCACTAGTAAAATGGGCTCTTAACTTAGGTTACTATGGTTCACACTCCATGCATGGGTTGGCGCCCCTCACAAGCGCTGTCTATCCACTTGTAGATATATACATGGGAAACACTGAGTGTTCATAGCCTAGAGCAGGCAGATACAACTGGATGACCTTCTGTGAGTCTTCCTGCCTTTGTCTGGAGATATTTCTCCACAGTATAAGTCATAATCTATTGTTTTCCTATGCCCCCGCCTGTTTGTTTTGTACAGTCAAAAATGAGCCATGCATTGTGTTTTGAATTAATGTTCATTAAGTATACAGAAAACCGAAGTAAAATAATAAACATGAATAAATAGACAGCAAAACAACATCAAATGGTGGATATGTGCAAAACGCCCAGCAGAAATAACTGGGGAAGTTCCTTTAAGACAGCCAGCTGGAGTTCCCAACAGAGAGAGACCCTGACAGAGCACAATGTCCCCCGAGACAAGGCATCCAATTAAAAACAAATAGCAACAGATTAGAGATGCTATCATCAAATCATCAGGGGCTCATGGACATCCTACAGGAACTGACTAGGGAAGCTGAGGGAGTCAGCTGAAGTTCCCCACTGAGCTTTCTCCATGGCTGCACCTCCATCTTCTCTTTTCCACTGGTGGGTAGGATAAACAATAGTAACCCCTGTTGGGAATAGTTCTCCTCCGGGTTGTTCTCAAGGGCACAGTGGTCTTACTCTTGGCCTGTTTTGCTGTTCTCATCACTTTCTGTTGCAGAGTTAAGGAGAAACCCCTCCCCAGACATGGGGCCTTGGGGACACTTGATATAAATATGCTTGGTTGTGAAGTGGAAGGGCCAATCCTGTCTTTAGAGCTGTTTATTGGTGAGTTCAAGCAGCACATGGCAATTTCCTGATATAATGTATGTTATAGTCTCCCCACCATCTGCTTCTTCAATGCTTTGCTCCCCAGGTTGGCTGACCTTTATCTTGCAACTTGTGCTAGGGTTCGCCCTTCCCCAAGGCATGGATCTTGTGAGTAGATAGCTTCCCTGTCCCCTTGGAAGGACCCCAGGAACTTCACAGATTAGTTTTAGTTTGTGCTGCAGTGAAAATTGAGGGACTGTGAGGCATTGTCAGCCCAATGTAGCTCCACTAGGCTATAGCGCAGATTGCCACAGTTCACTAGGCGAACAACCTTCGCCAAGAGTTCCTGAAGGACAGTTACCCTCAGTCCTCTCCCACATTGTCTCCCCAGTCTTCCTGATTTCTGCATCCTTCCACTGCAACAAAGCTCTCTGGGTCAGAGCTGCTCCAGACAGAAGGGGTTGAGTCTCATCTGACCCTTTCCTGCTCCGTGTAACCCTTCTGCTCTAGCTTTTTCATTTCCTGCCCTTTCCCATCCCTTCTCTATGTGCTCGAGGTTTGCACAGTCCTGTGCTTGGCCAGTTGGTAGCTCAAAGCCCATCTTTGAAACTGATGAGAAAACATTCTTCCCCATTGAGTCTACAACTCTTGCAGTTGGGAGACAGGAACTTTCATTTCTTCCTCGAGCCCTCTATGTTGAAAACACACAAAAAACTAGTCCCTGAAATCAGGGAGAACTTCAGCCAGGGTGTGGAGGCTTACAGGACAGCATGTGGAGAATGAAAAACAGTGACATTGACAAACAAATGAAAAATATTGTCCCTTTGACACCGTTTTTCTTTCACAATGTTTTGGCTCTTGGGCCATTTGGATTTCTTATTTTCACATAGCTCTTTCAATTTCTTCTTCCATCACCCAGATTGTCAATTTGACTTAAAGATGGGACCAAGTCCCCATTCATCTCTATCTTCTCTTCAGGTTCATGACAGGAATCTCTGACAGGTTTGCTGTGTGGTATTGAGGTGACTCTTCATATTTGGTTTTGAGCTTCTCTATAAAGTAGCTATTTGTTTAGTAATTGGAAAAAAAACCTCTTTTGTTTTCTCCTTCTTTTTAAGTTATTCAAATCCTGGGTAGAAAATAAAATTATCTCAGGAATTTACATCTCGTTCCCTGAAGCTTCAACTAGCTTTATTTATTACAGTGGTACTGAAAACCGCCACCTGGAAATGACTTCTTTCACAAAGGATACGCTCATTAGCTCCTGTTAATTAAAAGAGCACTCCAATATGATTCTTGCTGCTATTATCTTCCCCTGTGCATGCCTCTCCCTTTCTTGTTCTCTTGAGTATGCATAAAATGTGCATGCAGAGACCTGGAGGGGCTCTCTAAACACACTGGTGTCTGAAGAATAGTTCAGGATGGATGGCGTACTCGGTATCTACCTTGCCCATTGCATTTCCTAGAGTCTGGTCTCTGAAATTCTACTAAAGTAAGAGAGCATTAACAGCTCAAGACAAGACCCTAAGATAACTGTGGCTACCAGGGGGAATTATTTGCATTGTTGGCAGAACTATGTACTAGTAGGTGCTGAGTTGGCTTTTCTTCCGTAGGTATAGCACACACTAAAATCCTGAGCATTATATTTTCCATTGGGTGTTCAAAAGAAAACTTTGGTTCAAAATCACCACTTCATGTGTGGCTATTAGCTTCTCATGCCACAATATCCCTCAACACATCAGGCATGTAGTCTGTGTTTCTCCTCCTACCTACTGGAGTAAGTATACACTGACTAAAGAATCAAAGGAACTGCCGGAGGACCAAAAAAAGATACAGTATTAGCTTTGTGGTTTTCTACTTCAGATTTTTGGACTTTGTGTGTATTAGGCATTTAGAGAGGGAAGGAAATCATTTCATGAGAACTCACGCTGAGCCCATGAAGAAATATAAATATGACAGGCTGTTTCCAATTAGAGGAGAATCAATTTCTATGTTCACTCAAGAAAACAAACAGGAATCTTCCTTACGCTAATAAGAGGCTGTTTCAGTGATGAGACGGAAAGTAACAATGATGATGCCTCTGCCCAATTATCCCACTCAGAAGCCAGGACCACACAAGGAGACTAACAACCACGCTGGAGTTGCAGGTGTCCACTCCCTCTTTGACAGAGACAGGAAACATCTGAAAATTCAGACTGTAACACAGGACAGTGGAAGATAGGAAAGTCAATGTTCCTCCATTTTGAAGAACAAAGATGGGTCGAATCAGAGAGTGTGTATGTGGAGCGTGTGGTTGTCGATCAGAAGTTCAGTGACTGTCCTGTCATGTTCTAGGAATTCTTAGACATCAGGAATGCTGGTCTTACATAGCATGGATGATCATCAAGAAACAGAAGAAAGAGGACCATTTATTTAAGAAGCAACTGGATCCCCCCACTCCTACTTTCCCTCTAACAAATTAAATAACCACCTTTACTCTATACTCAGGGAGCTGAGAGATTGTATCTCAGAAGAAATTGCTCAAATCGTCATGACGTTGTGGGTACTAAGCACAGGAGAGCAGTGATTTGGTTCTGGATAGAAAGGAAGATGGCAAGAAACCCTTCAGTGTTGTTGCACAGTTTAAACCAAACACAGCAGCAGTCAAGCTTTTCCCCCAAGGAGATTGAAGGTGTCATTTCCTTGGAAACTCAGCATCTGATGACTTGTAGTTAGGAGAGTAGGGTCTGCCTTCAACACACCACAGTGGGATCCATCCGTGACCCAGGCTACTGCTGGACTCAGTGCTTCTCCTCCCAAATCCAGGTGTTGCCAATGTGACAGTAGTGGGGGTGGCCCTTGGCAGGTGGCTGCTTCCGCTTGTAGAGAAGTTGGCTTGATTCTTTCCTACTCTTCCACTGTAACGTAAGAGAAAAACAGACAGAATTTTAAAATCAAAGTATTGCATTCCTTTAAAAGTAAGAAATTTCAAAAACCAAATACATGAAGAAGCTATATTCTCCAGTTATTGCTATCTATAAGGAATTCATTTCTCAGAATAGTTCATTAACAAAACGTAAACGTATACTTTTCCTAAAAACAGTAGTTTTCTTATATATTTATTTATTTGCTTGCTTGCTTACTTATTCTTCTCTCATATGTTACATCCTGATGGCAGTTCCCCTCTCTCCTCCCCCTCCTCTCCTCTCAATCCTCCCTCTTCCTCTCCCATATCCACTCCTCATCTGTTTCCATTCATAAAAGAGCAGATCTCCCCAAAATACCAACCAAACATGGTGTAACAAGATGCAATAAGACTAGGCACAAACCCTCATACCAAGGCTAGACAAAGCAACCCTGTAGAAGAAAAGTCCCCAAAGCACACAAAAGAGGTAGAGACAGCCCCATTCTCATTAGTAAGTGTCTCACAAGAACACCAATCTATACAACTATAACATAAGCAAAGGACTTAGGTCAGTCCCGTGCAGGCTCCCTGATTGTCACTTCAGCATCTGTGGGTCCCTAGGAGCCTTGGTTAGTTGAGTCTATGGGCAGTGTTCTTGTGGTGTACTTGATCCTGCTAGCTCCTACAGTCCTTCCTCCCTCTTTTGTAGGGTTCCCTGAGCTCTGCCTGATATTTGGCTGTGGGTCTCTGCCACAGCTCGCATCAGTTACTGCATGATGGCCCTCAAACTGTAAGTTTCTAAACAGAGAAAACATAGGTGCAAGGGTTTAAAATATGACTCACTCGCACCTGCACGCAGGCACACTCACACAGATGCACATTATTAAAAATAAGAAAATAAATATGTGCTAAGTAATATAAATAAGATCTTACAAACACAGCTTGATTTAAATTTATGAGCATAAAATGTGAAAGGAAACAAAGCATATCTTTAGAGGAGGTATGATTGGTGAGGTGTCAATCCAAAGATTATTAAGTTTTTCTTTATTTAATGTATGAGCTTTTAAAAATATGGCATATGCATAAAAATAAAAGCAATTTTATAATGATAAACTTTCCCTAACATTTTATTATAACTATTGTAACACATCTGTAAAAGTTGGAAAAATCTTATAGTAAACATCTGTATTGCCAGCATGGGCTATTTTTTTTTAATATTTTGAAGTAAATTGTGGACTTCCCTTCTGATTCTTTAAGCATACAGTCATGTGGCATTTAATGACATTTTAAAAAGATTTTAAACGATTTATTTATTTTTATTTTATGTGTATGTTTTTTTTTTGACTGCATATATCTGTGTACCACCAGGTACTCACAGATCCAGGCAAAGCCATTGAGTATCCCTAAACTGGAGTTAGGGATGGTGGTGAACCACTCCGCAGTTCTGGAAAGTGAACCTGGGTCCTCTGCAAGACCAATTGAACTATTGTTCCAGCCCCTTTCAATGATGTTTTAATCAACAGTAGGCCTCATACAGGACGGTGGTCCTGTGAAATTCCATAGGTCAACAATGTTGTAACTGGTTCAGTTTGTGTGAGAATACCCAGTGATGTTTGCACGCTGACAAAGTCACTTAACTCATTTCCCAGACACATCCCTTGCTGTTAAGTAATGCTTGCCTGAGAATCACAGTTTCTTATTTGCTTACACTTGTTGAAGTGACTT
The DNA here is from genome assembly GCF_037038515.1 of Microtus pennsylvanicus. Taxonomy (NCBI): domain Eukaryota; kingdom Metazoa; phylum Chordata; class Mammalia; order Rodentia; family Cricetidae; genus Microtus; species Microtus pennsylvanicus. The sequence continues at coordinate 35,697,235 of NC_134581.1, forward strand.
TTTCATTAAAGAAGTAATATTTGTTCATTGTAGAAAATTGACAATTAAAGATACAAATTTTACAAATCTCTCATCCCAGTAGTATGATATATATATATAGTATTTTAACATCACCTTCCTCAATCCTTTCCCAAATTCTAAGAAACAGCATTCTCTATATTTCACAGATACGGGATCTATGGAAGGTCACCCCAGTTCCCACTGAGGCAGAGTCAAGGTATACACCCATGTGTCCTACTCCTGTAGTCAAAACTCTGTGCCTTTCTCATTTCTGCTTCTTTCCCTTCCTCCGTCCTCCAGGACACCCACTGCTGACTCCCCAAGACTCCTCTCAGGGTTCACGCATTTCTACATGCTGCCTTGCAGTCAGCTCTTCTCGGTGTTTGCTAAACCTTGTCCTCCATCTGCTTGTCAAGCAAGGGTACCTTACTTAATGAGTACTGTATTGTCGACATTGTCAACTGGGAAGGTATAAATCTGCCTTTCTGGGAGCTACAGGTTACACCCTTAAGGTCACATCTAGAGTCACTGGGCCAAGGATTATACGTACCTCCCACTGCCAACAAACCATACCTAAACTTGTGTAGGATAGTGTTTCTGCTGCACAGACACCACCACACATTAGAAAATGTTTTCTAGTTCATGAAGGTAGATTTTCATTTTGTGAGGCAATCCTCTGATTGCCAACACAGGGCGCTGGTTCCAGGTCCCTCATCTCGTTTTCTTCTCCTGACACTCCTGTCCATGCTCATATACCATTTTAGTTTGCCCAATAAAGGCCAACCCACTTCACATTAAAGTGAGGCTGACTGATGCTTTGTTTTCATGACGTTTGCTTTCTGAGGGGTGCAGAAGAGCTCTCTGTGACAGGAGAAGCCTGTGTGTTTTCACCATGAGACTGTGAGGGAAGAGATGATTTTAGAATTCATCTGTACCCAGGATCCCGGAGCTTTGGCCCAAGTGGCCTTGGGAGAATTGCCTGGGCAAACTAGAAAAGTGATTTCAAAGGGTGGTTTTGAAGGAACAAGCAGCAGAGCTGCAACAGGGGGATGCCCTGAGCTTGTTGTTTATGGATGGGTCACTGAGCCGAGAGCAAAATACCATGGGAGAACCTGATCACTTTGGGGAGGACGGAAATGAAAAATCAAGCCAGGCTAAAAGCATTTTCAGGCTAGCAATTTGTCTCTGTCCCTCTGATGGCGGTTCTCTTCTGCCTTGCCTTATTGGCTGTGAGGAAAACTGAATATGTGCAGGCCAGGAGTTCTTGAGTCATGCTCTATGTTGGTGGGAGTCTCTGCACTTCTCACGGTAGTAGGAGATGTAGGATTCAGAGGTTGCCATAGAGCTCCATTTTTGTGGGTTGGGTAAAACATTAGGTCAAAATTAATTTAGAGATGTTAAACTTATTTTTTCCCTGGAATTTGCATAGGAAAACACAAGCCATAGCAAAATAAAAATGGAATAAACATGCCCTAGAATGTTCCTGTTGCTCTATCTTGGAGGACCATTGTCTTTATTCCATTCTGGTTTTCTTTTTTTAATCTTAAAAAAAGTACATTTACTTACATGATGCAAACTCTAACAAAAATGTGTTCAGATCGTCACCCCTTGGGTAAGAATCTGTCTTCATGTGTAGCAAGGCAGCAGGAGATGCTGTTGTTTGTAGACTTCTTTTTAATATGCTGGTTGAAGCTGGTACAAATGTGAGTTGTGTATTGGTGCATCGGAAGTTAAAGCCTTAAAAGACTAGGTAGCTCTTTAGTGGTTATAACTCAAAGTCAGAACTGAGTGTTTGTTCCAGATCCCCCAAAACTTATGAGCACAACGTGACTGGTTGTGTGTGCCTGCTCATATATGTGTCAACATTCCAATGGCCCTTGGTTTAGAGTGTGTAACTTAACCTCTGGAAGTGTAAATGTATTCCTTCCTGGTGATAACACTGGAAAGGACTGACACGGAGAACTCACATGAGAGAAATTTGCATACTATGATATTATTTCCTCATCTGAACTTCAATGGGCAGGAAGGGGTGTTCTGAAATCAATTTGAAGTTAGTTACTGTAGTCAGCTGAGTGGTGTTGAAAAGATAAGACCAATGTATCCAAGGTTTTTGAAGCCGGCGTGAAAAACGTCTCCAATACTGGAAAATAATACCATTGTATTTCTGGCTGGTTTGAAATTCTTGGCATGTTAATTAGTCTATTAAAAAAAAAGGACCTCGCCAATGTCACAAGGCAAGTTCTGAAAGCCTCAGGCTTTTAAACTTGAAGGAGCACAGTGAAGGACGGGAGTCATACAGAATGTTCGGAGTGTATTGCAGAAAGTGACAAAAGTTGATTAATTACTTATATTAAAAGTAAATTGCAGTGATGGTATTAACATTCTGAAGCCAGCCACTTCCTTCAGTTTGCTTCTATAGCTAGGAGCCCATCTTCTCACTGTTCCTCTCTTAAAGGAGACATCTTTCATTTCCCCACTTCCCCTTTTTTTGTAGACTGTTCTTCTTACCTCACACTATAAATATCTTTGATTCACTTATCTAATTAATATTTATCTCTTTATAAAGATTCTTGGAGAATTAAATGGCAAAATGAGCTCTTGAGTTCTTTTTTTTTATATTTATTTTATTTTTTATTTATTTATTTATTTATTAAGGATTTCTGCCTCCTCCCCGCAACCACCTCCCATTTCCCTCCCCCTCCCCCGATTAAGTCACCCTCCCTAATCTGCTCGAAGAGCAATCAGGGTTCCCTGACCTGTGGGAAGCCCAAGGACTGCCCACCTCTATCCAGGTCTCCTAAGGTGAGCATCCAAACTGCCTAGGCTCCCCCAAAGCCAGTACGTGCAGTAGGATCAAAAACCCTCTGCGATTGTTCTAGCTCTTGAGTTCTTGAATTGAATTGACAACTTTCTTTTTTAATAGAAAATAGCAAATTCCATTCTGATTTTGGGCAGGGTATTTGCAAAAATTTTTATTAAGTAGAATGTTAAAAGATACCACCTCTGGGGAGAATGGTCCCCTCTCCCCCCACCAGCCAGATGGAGTGAATGTGAGCGAGCTGGCCTTGACCCTTGCGTGAAGGGGGGGGTCCCAGTAGAGGCCCAGATTGGCCAGCTCAGCTATCACCCAGGCCCACCTCCAGGGCTTTGAGTTGGCCCATCCTAACACCTACCCTATCTATGACTTGCTGGAGCAAGTGAAGGGACCAGTCCTGTAGAATAATAACTGCAGGATTTCCATGACTTACAGCAACAGCAGGCTATCCGAGAGGGGTTTCAGTGAGGGTCCAGTATTGATGGTGTGCCAGACTCCAGAAGCCTTGCATCAGACCAACAACTCATTGCAATGAACATTTTCAAGTAAAGCTGTTTGGGCAAGAGGGTGACACTGTCTGGCACACTGAAGTTCCCAAGGCCACCGTGACACATGAGTGTGGGATGGAGAGGTGGAAAAGATGGAGGAGGAAAGTGTTTTTTTTTTCTCCTTTTAAAAAACGATTTTTGTTGTTTTTTAATTCTCTTTTGGCATGGGTCGATGGGGATTGGGATGCATGATGTGAAATTCCCAAAGAATCAACTAAAATGTTTATATATGTATATATGAAAGACACCAACAATTAAACTTAAGAAATTAGACTTCTTATAGCTAAGTTGATTACCACTGTGACATGCCCTTAAAAATTACTTTTTGTTGTCGATAGGCTTTAAATTTAAGGTATATACTTACCACATTATCTTATTTTGAATAAATACCTATTTAAATTTTTCAATTATTTTTACATCTAATGAAGACATTTCTGTCTTCCACTTGCTGTGAGTCACAGACCATGAGAATATGCTCCTTAGAATGTGTGACATCTGGTCCATAATACAGACCTCTTCCTTCCTTCCTTCCTTCCTTCCTTCCTTCCTTCCTTCCTTCCTTCCTTCCTTCCTTCCTTTCTTCCCTCTCTCCCTCTTTCCTCTTTCTTTGTGTCTGTTTGTGGTATATGAGTAATTGTATGAAGTGGACTGATACTCAGTTCTTAACTCCTTAGACAGTGTAAGTGCATGGCATAGTTCTTTATTGAATGTTTGGTGGTGATTGATCTCTATTACCTAGCTCAGGCACAGATAAGAAAGCACTGTGCCCATAGTACCCAGTGCCAATTCACATGACATTTTACAGAAGACAAAACTGGATAAAAAAGAATAAATAATAAGTGTGTGTAGGTGTTGTGCCTGCTTGCATGTTGTACATTCCTGGTGCCTAAGGAGGCCAGAAGAGGACATCAGATCCCTTAGAACTGGAGTTTTAGATGCTTGTGAGCTGACATGTGAGTGCTGGCAATCAAACCTGTGTCCTCTGCAGAAACAGAAAGTGCTCTTAGCTGTTGAGCCTTCTCTCTAGGCCCCAAAGCCTTGAAACTTAGACAAGCAGCAAGTAGAGTGGCGAGGATGATCTTACTGTCATAGAGAGGTGCGTGACTTCAATAACATGAGTGAGGCCCCTCAAACAGTGACCTCATCAAAATCTCCACAAGAATGAACGTGTGGGAAAATTTCACAACACTTGCTTCAACTTCCGCTGCCAGAGGCATTGCCAAAGATGGGACGCCGGAAGATGACCCAATCATTGAGAGGAGGATGCCTATGGGTGCAGTCACAGAACAAGTTCATTACAGAAAGTGTAGGCCAAGAAGAAAGTAAACAGCACTGGGAATAGTCTTGATAAGTTTTTCTTTTTCTTTAAAAAAAAAGGAAAGAAAGAGTTCATTTTGAGCTGTATATGTCGATACATGCTTGTAAGCTCAGCCCTTGGGAGGCTGAGGCTGAAAGATTGTTAGATCAAGGCCAGCTTCAACTACATAATAAGATCCTACCTGCCTCTAAACAAGCAAACAAATACATAAACAAAACAAAAAAAACCCCAACAAACCTCTTCAAATAACATATTATTTTTGTGTGTGTGTAGGTGGTAGGGATCCATCCTAGTGGTTGTGAGACAAGCAATTTACTGATTGATTTTTTTCCTCTGGTTCCCAAATCTATCAGTTTTTAAAGTAGGGATTTGCCTTACTTTGTCCTGAGATGCTTTTCTTGCAGAAATGTGTGTTAGGCCAGCCTTCATAGACACCTTCTCTGAGTTTGATTCACTCAGAACACTGAAAAACATTTTAATTTCTGATTGTCCAGAATTGCAATGATGTAATTAGGCCAGAAGTTGTAGATGAAAGGCTTCCCATCTCGTCACACCACAGATACATTTGATTTGGCTCACACTAACGGTTATTATTCCTAGGATCCAGGAGGCAGATGCTGGTGGATCTCTGTGAGTTCAAGGCCAACATGGTCTATATACAAAGTTCCAGGCCAGTCAGGATTACCCTGTCTCAAACAAACAAGACAAGAAAAATAACAACAACATTTATTCCCATTGAGTCTACCTTCCCGTAGATGGACGCCTACTGGGGCTGGGTTGTGGCCATGACCTTTTGGCATCTGTTGTCTCATATCCCTGCCTTAAAGCAGCCATATAAAGTAGGTAGGAGTTTGGGTTTTTGACTCCTGACTTTGAACTTGAAGATTTCATTCTCATCATAACCTATATTTTCTCAGACTACTTCCTTAAAAAAAAATTAGAGATAGACTGCCCACTTCTTAGAGTTCTAGTAAGTTTAGTGTTGATTGCCACATTTTTCTTATTGTCTTTTTAGCACTCCCCATGTTTTAAACATAGGGTCCGTTTTCTCTTGTGTTTGAATTAAAGGGCAGGAGGGATTTCTAGTGCCAATCAGTTGGGATAAGATGACTGCTTTGAAAGCATGTTCAGAGTTCCTAAAAGAGTGGGCTATCCCTAGGTGTGACCCAGCCTTGACGGTGGCTTCAGGGCACCTCCCTGATCACCTACGAAGGTTTGTAGTGTGTGCTTGTGGAGGCCTTTTTCTTCCCAGCCCCTCACTACACCCAGAACCTGTGCTGCTCAAAGTTGTTCTTACTAAAGTAAGGAAGTCTGAGTCACTAAAAGCTGCCTGTACTTACTGTGAAGTCAGTGTACCTGACCAGAGCTCTCAGCTTCTCCCTCTAGGGGCAAAATATTGCAGTGGACTTAGTTCACTGTGGTTAGGTTTTTCTCAAGAAATTTTAAAAGTGTATTTCTTTTGTATTTGCATATGTAAAAGGACTATATTGGTCATGCCAATGGAAAACAACTGAAATGTACATTTCCTTATTTTAGAAGATACACTGAAACTTGCTTTCATGTTTAAAATGGAAAGGATCTTCTAAAAATAATTTTATATTTATACATGGATATGGGTGGAAATAAACTTCTAAAAGCAATTTTTGTGTTTATAAGTGTATATATGCATGTGGGTGAGTACCTTCAGAGGTCAGAAAAGGTAGTTGGACCCCCTGGAGCTAGTGTTACAATTGGTTCTGCACTGCTAATTTTAGGTTCTGGAAACTGAACCCAGCTCCAATATTTTTTTAAAAAGGGGATCTGACATGCTAACACATACATACAGACAAGACACCAATACACATAAAATAAAGAAATAGTTTAAAAATATTTGTTTAATTTATGTGTATGAGTTTGCCTATACCACATGTTTTACACACACACACACACACCACGTATTTGGCTGATGCTCTTGGAGAACAGAAAAAGTACTGGATCCTTTTGAAACAGAAGTACAGATGGTTTGAGACACTGTGTGCGTTTTGAGACCCAAGCTAGTATCCTCTGCAAATGTCTTCCACGATCTTAAACACTGAGCCATCTCTCCAGTTCACCCAACTTTTTTTTTTGCATATCGTTAATGCACAGAAAATCTGTACTGCATTCTCATGTGAGGTGATATTTTGTTTGTCTTTTAACAAATAAAACTTGCCTGAAGATCAGAGCATGGGGCATCTTTCAGTGTTTACCCCTGTATCTGACTCGGGGTTTTTATTTTTCAGACCAATTAGAAATGGTGTTGCTCTCATGTACCAGAGTCTCCCATATTAACAACAGCACATTTGTCACCAGGAGGGAACCAACGGGGATGTTCCAACCAACTGAACTCCTCGCTTTTTAAAAATTAAATCTCCTTCTGTTGTGTGCTTCCCCATGGCAGGATCCCATTAGACGAAGGGCACACTGTATTTATTTCCAGGCCTCGTTAGCTGTTCTCAGCTGTGTGTCCTTCAGCAGCCGCGCTGATGCCTCCTGATTTTTCTTGTTTATGGTGACATTAATCATTCCCAAAAGTGCTGCTTGCAGAGTTTGTAGAAGTCCCTCGGTTTGGTTTTACCTGATGTTTTCTTTCTCGTGACTGGATTGGAGTTGATGAGATTTTTAGAAGTAGAACAGAAGAAAAATGCTCTTCTCGTTGCATAGCAAGGGAAGATTGCCAGCATTATTTATGAATGGTACTATTAACCTTGTTCATCAGGTTTACCTCTGAACATCTAGACCTGTCCCCATACTTGAAAGCAAGTCAGCAAGTGGAGGTCGTGCAGAGGAGGTGGTGAGTTAAGTGCTACTTTCTAGAGAGGGCAGTGCATGCGTGTATCCCCTGCAACTGTTTTATAGGAGGGGATTGTTCCATTTCCCATTTGTCTGTTCACTTAGTTACATAATTACCGACTCATAACTGCATTCTATATGTTGAGTTGGAATTGACTGATCCATTATTTATTTTGTTGCTCAAATAATTTTAGTTCTGGCCTTTGGGAAGAATTATATATTGATTCAGAGGTCCCTTTGAGACATCTCCATCATCTTATTTATTATTTCTTTACCATATAGCCCTTCACGCTTATCTTACTTTTTTCTGGCCTTAGTCCTGTAATCACCCATTTGTTCCAGGATCCTTTGTTCCTTTCATTGTTGAATAGAATTAGTCAGCATCAAGATACTGAGTATGCTCGTCACTCCTGGAATGTTATAGCTTCTCAATGGGCAGAGTCAGAAAACAAAGGGATGAACACTAACCCAAGTGTGTACACATTAAAAGATTATTTTTGAATCAATAAGTTAGTACAATTTTAGTTCGAGGTGCAGCAATGAGAATGTTTCTGACTATAATCTAGCACTATGTAGTTAGTTTCAATTTACTCATTAATAAACTCTATTAGTGTGAATCAAATTGACTGTTGTTGACTAATTCCCAACAAATTAACCAGTTTAAGTTTTTCTTAAATACACCAATACAAGTTTTTCTCATCTCCCTAGTCTCTATTCCAGGATCAGGAATTTAGTTCTTTTAAATAAAGATGTAAACAGCAAAGTATATTTTGACCACATTGCAAAATAAATTTCTCAGCATGTTTCCTTAATTCGTCAATACAGATAAGCATGCATGAGCAGACAGCAAGCACATCTGTGCACACCTGGGATGCTATGGATACTCATTAGGGGCATCAGGCCCAGAGGATTTATGAAGGCAACGATCAAACAAGTAAATATAGATTTATAGTCATTCAACATTTTAGGACTGCAAATTTTGTTTTTGTGTAAAATAAAAAACCCATGGGAATAATTAGTTCTAGCCACTGCTTGCTTACAAAAACAAATAAACAAATGAAAAAAACCCAAACAGACTGTATACAAGGACCTTTTGTAAAGTCTTACAAATGAGATGTTATGCTCTGGGAGTAGCAAAAATTATGGTAAATGGTATTTAAGAAGTGAAATTATAAAATGAGGTAGGGTAAGTTTGGGATATGCTGAAGTGTTACATAAGAAGTCGTCTGGATGCAGAGGCAGATTAATGTGTTTCTAGAGTGAAATAAATTTCAGTTTTTCTAAAAATGGTAATGTGAATATGTTATAAAAAGCTTCCCCCGTCATTAATGCCAGCAAGTGAAATAATGGTTGCACTTCTAGGAAGGTCTACAGTGCTTTTGAAAGAATTGATCATGTTACCCAATGTGAACTCTGCTCTGGTTATTGTAATGTTACCAGAACTGAATATGCAAAGTCAATCTTTGCAAAGAAATAAAGGACTAATGTTAAAAAACAAAACTATGGAGGAAAGACTAATGATCTCTAAAAGTCACAATTAATCTAAGGTACTGACGTGATGTGTAGTGTAAGGTGGGACTGTGACATACAGAAAGATTCTATAAAACTTTTATGAAATCGTGGCTCTTGCTTATTGCTGTCATGATTTCAACAAGGTCCATTGCTAGTTATTCTCATTCTGGTAAATTTCCTTGGGAAATCGGAGGGGGTGGTTCTAGAGAGGTTCCAGGGACATGTCAAGTTGTCAACATTCATTTCTACTGGGTCATCATCTCCTGTCCAGCCCTAACAAGATGTAGGGCTAGAGGTCAGAAACCCCATGAAAAACTAAAAAATAATAATAAAATAATCACTGTGCAGCCATAGTTCCCAACCTTCCTAATACTATGATTCTTTAATACAGTTTCCCATGTTGTAGTGACCTCCAACCATAAAATTATCTTGTTGCTACTTTATAACTATAACTTTTCTAGTGTCATGAATCATAATGTAAATATCTGATATGCAAGATAGCTGATATGTAACTTCCAAAGGGGCCATGATCTATAGGTTGAGAACCACTGAGGAGTCTTTGAGAAGAACGCCCTGTTTGGCCTGGATTAGGTGATATCAGAGTACATGAAGAAAGGGAGAAATGATGGAATCATACAGAGAAGTTGAGAAAACCTATTTTTATAGGATATTCATGAAACTTTTGATATAATAGTGACACCTATCCAATGTTTATTTTCTACAATTTGTAAATTATCCTTAATATGTTAATATGAAAAACAAGAACTGATAGACCCAGAGGAAATGGAAGTGATTGTCTGAATGAGTAAAAACTTTGTCCTGGTGGTTATGTGCAAGGTGATTGTCAGTCATATAGTCATCACCATGGGAGAAAAAAAATTGCAAAATAAAATCTCTGAGATGCCCTTTCCAGATATTAAAAACTGAATCTTTTAAAGGGTACAGTTCATCTTTGTTGTAAAAATGGCCATAAAATAGCTCTTATTGATGTGCCATAAATCTGTCCAATTGGGTAGGTACAAAAATAGACTTTGTCTTCCTATTCTTAGTACTGAAATTTCTCTCTTTCATGGTTTCAAGCCAAGGAAATGACATTTTGCATTCTGCAACTAAATACTTCCAAAGTATATTTATATAATGGTCTCCCCTTTGCAAACATTTACATAGCCATTGTTTTATCTTGACTTATCAAACAGGAGAACTAGAAAATCTGAAACACATTTTCTTAGGACTTTTGGAATAAAATGATTCTTTTACATTTTTTATCAATAGTTTATTTAGATATTTCATCTCCTGATCTCAATGCACATTGTACAATTACAGTTTTACTCCCAAGGTAAGATGAAACTTTAATGAACAGAAACAATGATTCGTCATCAAAAGAAATATTTCATTAATGAAAACTCATTTAAATTTAATCCAATCTAATTCAACCATTACTGGTATATGATCATGTCTTGCACTCAAGAGGCAGCAATTATTCATGAAATGAAAGCCACTTAGAGTTTTTCACTCTGCTGAGGAAGCATGAGAGAGTTAAGAAAAGAACTAAAGAAATTATGACATGGCAGAACAAGATGGAGCAAGGAGATGAGAGATTGCGTTGTGGGAGTTCAGGGGATTGGGCAGGATGAGGGAAATATATTGAGTTGGCAGGACAGGGAAATATACTATGGTGCTAGGGTGATAAGGATGGGATGAGACTGCAAGAATAAAGAGAACTTAAAGAAGAATGTTTAGATGTAGTCATGGACAGAGATAAAAGTACAGAAGAAGGAAGCAGAGGAGAACGAGAAGAAGAAGAAGAAGAAGAAGAAGAAGAAGAAGAAGAAGAAGAAGAAGAAGAAGAAGAAGAAGAAGAAGAAGAAGAAGAAGAAGAAGAAGAAGAAGAAGAAGAAGAAGGTTTGAAAATATGGATGGGCTGGCCATGGTGAATTGAACTTTGTTTTCTTCAATAGTATCTGTAAGTTACCATTTTGTCAATGAGTGACATAAAGAAATATTCTCTGTCTTTACCATAATCTTATGATCTGGGCTTTCTTGTTCAATTTTAGTTTAGAAATACTGTCACAGAAAAATTGCCCAAATTCCCTGTCTGTAAATGTGGTAGGGGCTTTGTAGAGGAGTCAGATTTAGGGACAGCCTGATTATGTCTAGCCCAGGGTCTGAATCAGTTAACATCTTCTTTTTTAAAAAGTCGCAAGTGTCAATGGTGCTCAAAATGTCTTTTCTTTACTTAGGATGACATTGTAAGGAAAAATTGCAAATGACCATTGCATTGTTGCTTTTTGGTAGTGGTAGAAATAGGCCATTACTAGGAGGTAGATATTGAACAGATTTTCTCATTTAATCTCACAGTGCACAGGCAGGCCCAGTTACCATAATTTCCATTTTCCTTGAGTCAAATCATATGATGGGTGACAGTGGACTTAGTACTGTATGCCTAAGAAGTGGTGTCAAGACAAACTGAGGTGCTGAGATTTGAATATGTACTGCAATCCGAACAGTAATAAGGACTCCGGATCAGAAGTAAGAATCTTCTAATCCCCTTTAAACTACTTTTTTCTTTTCTCCAAAGTAGGCAGAGTATTTAGAACACACAAATCATGTACATGATACTTTCTTTAACATTTAGTCTGTAAGCTTTTTAAAAAATAAGGCAGAAATAAAGTATATGGCTATAAGCACAGCAGGGAATGGTTTTATTAGCTTTTCTTAATAGTGAAAGGAAACCTACAGAATTAGAAAAAAAGTCAGTGTCTAGAATATACAAAGCACTCACAAGCATCAAGGAAACAAATAACACGATTAAAATTGTGACATGGAACTAAATAGAAAGTTCTAAAGGAAGAAACATGAATGGATGGATGCAAAATATTAAAACGTTCAGCATCCTTATTCATGAGGGAAATGCAAGTGAAAGCTACTTTCAAATTTTATCTTAGACTAGTAAGAATGGCTATGGTCAGGGAAAGAAATAACAAATGCTGGCGTGAGTAATGAAGGGAAGGGCAACATTTACCCATCGTTGGTGAGAGTGTGAAATTGTGCAGCTACCATGGAAATCAGTGTGGAAGTTCCTCAGAAAGCTAGAAATAGATCTTCCACATGATCCAGCTGTATCACTCTGAGGCACATACCCAAAGGACTTTACATCTCACTGTTGGACATACTTGCTCATCCATGCCCGTCACTGTTTGCAATTGCTGTGATGTGGAGATAGCCTTGCTGTCCACCAACTAGTGAATACATAGAGAGGGTGCACATCTAGGCAATGGAGTACTAGTCAGCTGTTGAGAAACAAGAAGACTATAAAATCGGCAGATAAATGGATAGGGCTGTGTGCAATCATTATAAATGACATAACTCCAATTCAGAAAGACAGACATCACATGCGTGATTCTCTTTCATGCATGTATTCTGACTTTGACTCTTTAGATGTGTGCTTAAATTAGAATAATGACAGAAGTTGGGAAGCTAGTAAATGGCTGGGGGAGGTGGCTTTCAGGGACAGGAGACCTGATGCAGGTAGCGAAGTCAGAATCATGGAGCAATAAGGGCTAAGCTGGGTAGTGGTGGGAGGAAAGGGTAGAGGAGGAAAGTACATGGAGGGAAAACTAACACTATTGATCTTTGAAAAAGCCATATGGAACCTAATAATGTAAATATTTCTAAAATGTATGCATATGCACATAAAATATTTCAAGTGGAGTTACCCATTACCAAGGGGACAATGCTTCTTCCGGACATCATAGACTATCAGATATGCCCAGTACCAGAAAAGAGTCCCTTCTTTTTGATTTTTTTTTCATCAGTGGGGTCCCATAGACCATCAAAGATTGCAGGCTATTGTAATTGCTTTTGGTTATATTCCAGAATTTGATGGTAAGACTCTTTTACTAAAGACACTACATACTTGAGTCACAGGACATGAAAACTCAAGCTGGGACTAGCCTAGAAGCACAATTCTTATTGGCTAATTTTCATAATGCTAGAAGTTGCTATGCATGCTCATGGGGAGAAAAGTCGTCATCAGTTTCTCAAGTATGAACCTTTTAACTTAAGTATCAAAATGTCTAGCAAGATCTGCCACTGGTGCAATGGTGGTACAAATGTTAGATAGTAACCAACCACTTTCTTTTTTTTTTTCTAATATCAAAATAGAGCAATTTATTCAAGACACTGAATATGATCTGTTGATTCTCTCTTGAAACAAATGAACTACAACACACAAGGTGATTCTTTTTTCTTCTTGAAGAGCGTGAGGGGTGAGCAGGAGTGGGGGAATAGAGGACAGAAGGGGAGGGGAGTTTTGATGGTGCTTAACAGAATGTGGAAGATGCGGAAAGAGGACCATGTCTGGCTGTACGTCTGACACAGACAATAAAAACTACACAAGCCAGAATTCAAAACTTCAGTGAGCTGCAGAACAAACATTTATGCATTTGACAACAGAATGGAAAGGTAGAACGAAAGGTTTGAAAAGGGAAAAGCAACAAGGAACAAAGCAGATCCTTACATGTGACAAAGTGCACTTCACTTGGCTCCATGATCTATTTCTTAGTTAGACAGAACAAAAAGTCAAGTCCTACGGTGTTGAGTGGGGTCAGAGAGTTGAACCTTGTAATGTCCATCTGGCCCTTCGGTCCTCTACAGGCAGCATCCTGATGTGCTGGGAATGGTGTGTGGTTACTTCAAACTCAAGGAAAAATACCTGTAAAGGCTATGTCACTACACTGCTTTCAAGGTTGAATTTGGTCACAAGACTTTAACCATTCCATTACTGTTTTGGAGTCAATGGCTGTGAGACTAGGACAAAAAGGTTCAATCTACACAAGAAGAAACCTAGAGACCATTTATTTCCTTGGCCTTGCAGTAAAACATGGACAGGAATTTAGTGCTGGCCACAAGGGGACCAAGCAGAAGAATGCAGCCCACACCCCTGAAGTCCATCCCCATAAAACAGTTAAATCTACAGCTGTTTCTGAAGCAGCCAGCATTTGGACACCATCATTTGCCCTGCTGTCAGAGGGCACGTGCATCATCTTTGTGGTGAAGGGGTGGCCCATGTGTAATGCTTGTTACCTAACATTGTTTATAACTCCTATAACCAACCACTTTCTATCAGGATTTAAAGTTTGCTTCACAAGATGAAACTGGTGGTTATTGTTGTTAATGAGGCTAAGAAACTAGCTAGATGGGTCAGTAGTTAGTCTCCTAGGATGAACCTACCACTACCATTTTGTAAACGGGCTTGATCTCTTAACTGCTACCAGAGAAGGTTCCTTTTGCAGTAGATGGTGATTAACACAGAGCCCCACAACCAGTCAACATGTAGAAAGTTAGAGACTGTGCAGGGCTCAGCTCTAAATGGAATATCTGTATCACACCCCCCTCCTCTCAAGATTTGGGTATTATTGCAGAAGAGGGTGTGGAAAAATTTTAAGAGCCTGCCCAGTGGAAAACTTAGTAAAACTTAGTATTTTCTGAGCCAACAAGGCAATTGCACATATTAATCCACAGCATCCATGAATACATGTGCAAGACCTGTGCAAGATCAAGGCAATAAAAATCACATCGTGGATGGAGATGGTCATAAAGTCCCATCACTGGCTGGGGGGGGGGGGGCTATTGGCAACTGATGACTGTTTGGAGAGAGAGAACCAGTTTATGTTTTGTTTTGTTTATTTTGTTTCCTTCCAGGAATCAGCCCTTGAGAGGCTACCCTCACCTCATTAGCTGGCCCTACAGTAGTGCCTGTCTGGCAGCACTAAGTAAATTATGTGAGTTTACGAAGAAAAGGAACACATGAAATTGGGGATGAGGAATAATAATGGGAGTTAAGGGAGAAGTTGGAAGGTGGCAAATGAGAGTTGAAGTTTATCAAACATATATGCATGTATGAGACTTATCTCACCCCCAGACAGAAAGGGTTCCAGGGCTTAAAATCACTATTCTTTTCTCAACTATTGTCAGATAAGGTACTTATCCTGCCTTGTTTGAATTACTTCATTTTTACTGTTGACAGCCCTAGAATTAACTAGTGGCAGGTGAGTGATATTTTGTAATTGATTTAATGGTTATTTTTTTTCTTTCCAAAATTTATTTATTTGTTTATTTTTTACATACAATACATTTTGGTCACATACTTTTCAACTCCTTTGGGATCTTCCCCACATACCTACTTCTGATTTCATGTTTTTTTTCTCTCTCTCTAAACAAAATCCTCAGAAAGCAAACAAAAAACAAATATCAAACCAAAACAAAAAAAAATACCCAAATAAAACAAAAATGGAACACTTGAGGAGAGAGAGAGAGAGAGAGAGAGACAGAGAGAGAGAGAGAGAGAGAGAGAGAGAGAGAGAGAGAGAGAGAGAGAGAGAGAGAGAGAGAGAAGAGGGGAGAGAGAGCCAAACCCAAGACATGGAATCTATTATTTGTTGGGCAGCTACTTCTGGGCATAGGGCCTGCCCTGGAGTGTACTTGATAAGCCCAGTGTCACTCTGTTGGAGAGAAATGATTTTTTTCTTCCCCAGCAGGTATCAATTGCAAATAGCTTCTCTGTTAGGGGTGGAACTTTGAGTCCACTTCCTCTTCTCCATGCTGAGATTTTTGTCTTGTTTGAACTTGTTATAGATCTTATGAATGCTAAGGGTGAGCTTTCTTAAAGGACAAATGTAAAAATATTTGCACAAGAGATATCCATGAAAAGTGAAACTTTCAGCCACACACAAAAAATAAAGAAAGGCACAATACAGATTTCCAGAGTAAGGTTTCAAGTATACAGACAGCTCAGATAAAGGCAGTAATTCTTTCCGAATATTGCTCCCATTTTAATTTTAATTAAAGTGAGTTTCAGGGTTAGTCCTGATCTCTGGTTGCACTTTAATTATCCTCCCAATGTTGTCTGTCTGTATTATGATCCCTTTAACAGGCAGGAGGAAATAGACATTTAATTAACCAGATGTCACTCAATAAATCTTAAGTGTTAGTCTCTGTATCAGAAGACCAAATGCAAAGCAGTGAACAGGGGGCCGGGATTTAACATGATTAATGTGATGTAGTTTAGAGTTATTAAGACAACTGATGGTCTCCAAAATAAAACTGACACTGCTCTTTAAAACTTGAGGTACAGAAGGATTTCTTTTGGGTTTATAAGCCACGCCATGAGTGAAGAACTAGATAACTATGATTTCCATCTTTATATTTATCTATTGCTTAAAAAAACTCTATTTGTTTCAAGGGTGGCACTTTCTTCAAATAAAGAAGGCTGATTACAGAATTAGATTCAACAAGACAAACTTGAAGGATGCCTGGCATTTAGTTTAATTAATAGATATATTTTTTTCTTTGTAAACCAACCCCCAAATTTTTGTTCACTTTCTTCTTAGGCATATTGCTTTCAAGAGATGCTGGGCTCTTCCCCAGACAAGAAGATAATTCATGACCACTTGACATAAAAAAGCATGATTACTGGATCATACGATGAGAATATGTTCAGTTTTGTAAGAAAACCTCAAACCATCTTCCAAAGAGGCTGCTCATTTTGTGTTACTACCACAATGAAGAAGAGCACTTATGTACCCATAAAAGTGGTGGCAGTATTTCCGCAAGCAATTGGTAGAACCACATGAAATTTCAAAGTAGTGGTCAATGACACATGAAGGGAAATCTAGAGAGGGCTCTGAGAAAATATGTTTTATCTCTAAAGAGAACAAAGCAAAGTCGACATACTTAATGCTTCATGGAACACTCTGAGCTGAGCAAATATCTTGAGGCTAATGAGGGAAGTGAACCTCAGAGTTGAAATAGTGGGGAAACTGGATAACAACAAAATAGAAAGAATTTATTTTTTAGATGACATTGTTGAGTTACTCATCCCTACTGCTCAACCCAGAACTACCTGGAGCCAGACTAAATGATGACAATTCTCATGTTGTAAACTTAAGGCAAACTTCTCTACTTTGCAATTGGAAATGCTCTACTTGGCTCAAAGGATACTATATCTAGGGTTTTATTTAACCACATTCTAGTTTCACTTATTGCCAATTTTGTCCTTTGATTTCCACTAAAAATGATCTTTGCTGAAATCACATATTCTGTGTGGAATCTTCACTAAACTTCACTTAAGAAGTACTTCCTCTTAACTTCTGGAAGAGTGCTTTTCAAACTTTAATATTCTTTTTCTTCTTTCCTTTTTTCCTTTTATTGAAAATGGATTTTCCCCTCACATAATATATTCTCTCACTTTATTCTTCCCAATTCTTCTCCACCTTCCCTCCTGTAGCTGTTTGGATGTAAATGGCTCCAATAATCTCATAGGGAGTGGCACTGGCACTATTAGGAGATGTGGCCTTGTTGGAGTAGGTGTGGCCTCGTTGGGGGAAGTGTGTCATTGTAGGGGTGGGATTTGAGGTCTTTTGTTCAAGCTTCCCTCAGTGTGATGTGGAGTCTTTCCTGTTGCTTTCTGATCAAGATGTAATCAACACCATGTATGTCTGCACACCGCAATGCTTCCTGCCATGATGATAATGGGATATAAAATGTTATTCTGTATGTGTTGCTTTTATTGATTAATAAATAAAGCTGCTTTGGCCTATGAAAGGGCAGAATACAGGCAAGTTAGAAGGGATATATAGAGAGAGTAGGCAGAGTCAGAGAGATGCCATGTAGCTGTTGAAGGAGAAAGCTGCTGCCAGAACCTTAGTGGTAGACCACACAGTCTTGTGGTAATACATAGATAAATAGAAATGGGTTAATTTAAGATGTAAGAGTTAGTTAACAAGAAGCCTGAGCTAATAGGCCTAGCAGTGTTGTAATTAATATAGTTTCTGTGTGATTATTCAGGTCTGGGCAACTGGGAACAAATGAGCAGTCTCCATTTACAATAATAGACTGAACCTTTGAACTGTAAGCAAGCTACTCCAATGAAATGTTTTCATGATGGATAAAACCTCTAAAATTCTAAGCTGCCACTCCAATGAAATGTTTTCCTTTATAAGAGTTGCCATGGTCTTTGCAGGAGGAACTAGTTGTGTTTGATCTTTGGACTATCCACTCTCAGGTTCCTGGCCATTCAGGGAGTGCATTATGTGGGCTCTCTCCTGGCACGGTCATCAGGTTACACCAGAGATTGGTAGGCCAGTGTCACAAGTTCTGTGCCACCATATCTCCAGCAGATCTTGCAGTCAGGGCAGACTATAGGTGGAGGGTTTTCTAACTGGATTGCTTTCCAGCTTTCTTTTTTAGTGTCTTTTACAGTATCTTCCCATACCAGACAGAGAAAAACAAAAGTCAAGGAAATTGTTGCTAATGATATTCTGCTATACTCATAGATCAATGCTTTGTCTGGTTCACCAGGGAGGCCTCCTCCAGCAGCAGAAGGACACAGGGGCATAGACCCACAGCAAACCTAAATTATAGGTTTCCATTGAGTGCCTTCCCTTGGAGTTTGGGGAATCCCATGAAGAGGGAGCTTTTGTATATAAATCATAGGGGATAGAGAATAGGATATCATTGCCTATGGAATTAGCTAAGCAGAATTCAAATGAGTTCACAGAGACTGAAAGAGCTACAGTGCCTGCATAGGTCTACACCAAGTCCTCTGTATATATGTTATGGTTGATAGCTTGGTGTTTTGGCCAGACTCCTTACAGTGGAAGTGTGTTTCTCTAACTCCTTTGCCTGCTTTTGAGACTCTTTCCTTGCTATTGGAAAGCAAGTCAAGCCTTGATATGAGGGCTTCTGTTTTGTCTTATTGTATCTTGTTTTGTTGTGTTTGTTTGCTTTTTCTTTGAGGCCTGTTCCTTTCTAAAGAGAAACAAAGGTGTGGGGATATGGGAGGAAGGGAACGTAAAGGGAGGCTACCCTTATGTTTCCCAGCCATCTAGGCCCAGATAATCACACAGAAACTGTATCAATTAAAACACTGTTTGGCCAATGGCTTAGGTGTATTCCTAGCTAGCTCTCACATCTTAAATTAACCCATTTCTTTTAATCTGTTTATCACCATGAGGCTGTGGCTTACCAGTAATGTTCTGACAGCTTTCTCCTTTTGGCGACTATATGATATCTCCTTGACTTTGCCTAAACTTTCTCTCTGTTTTTGTTTTAACTTCCCACCTAGTTTTACTCTGCTAAGCCATTGGCTGAAACGGCTTTATTCATTAACCAATAAAAGCAACACGAAAACTCTGATTTGGATATTTTGTATGAGAAAACAAACTATTTTCAATAAATTTAGATAGATCAATGTATATCTTCCTTACTTTATATGTACAATGATTGTATACATATGTGTACATGTGTACACATGCATGCGGAGGATAATGAACAACATTGCATGGTATTTCATAGGCGCCATCAGCCTTGGTTATACATGATGTAGCATTTCTTCTTGGCCTGTAGTATATGAAAGTCTGCATTTGCTAGGAAATGAGTCCCCAGGATCATCCTATTTCTGTCTCCCAAACTTCAAATAAACAATAAAAAAAATTAAGAGTTGCTGTGGTCATGATGTCTCTTCAAAGCAATAGGAAGCCTAACTAAAATATTGTTCATCCGTGTCTACCCCCTTTCTGTCTCTCATTAGACAATAAATAGGCTTCTGAGAGATAATAACAAAATAAAATACAACAAGATTAAACACAAACGAACACATCAGAATAGGACCAAACAAACAAATAGAAAGGAAAAAACCCAAGAAGAGGCGTAAGAAACATATACAGATGCAGAGACCTACTTATTCTAATACTCAGGAATCCTATGAAGATTCTGTGGAGTTTGTCTTACCCAGTATTCTATTGCTGTGAAGAGACCCCATGACCAAAAACCTTTTATAAGGGAAAGCATTTAATTAGGGGATTACTTATCATTGCAGAGGTTTAGTTCATTGTCATCATAGCAGAGAGTATGGTGGCATGCAGGCAGACACAGTGCTAAAGAAGAAGTTGAGAATTCTACATCTGAATCCATAGGCAGCAGGAAGAGAGAGACACTGAGCCTAGGTTGACCTTTTGAAGCCTCAAAGCCCACCCCCAGGAATACATTTCCTCCAACAAGACTACACCTACTCTAACAAGGTCATGTCTCCTAATTCCTCTCAAATAATGCATCTCCCTGATGACCAAGCATTTAAATACATAAGCCTATGAGGGGATCACTCTTATTTAAACCACTACAGTATCCTTTGCCATACAGAAGTTTCTGAGTTTCATGAGGTCTCATTTGTTATCAGTTGATCTTTGTGTCTATGCTATTAGTACTGTTTGCCATTGAGTTAAAGGGTATTCACAACTTTCTCTTCTACCAAGTTTAGTGTATCTAAAACTTATGTTGAAGGTTTTGAACCATTTTGGACTTGGGTTTTGTGCAAAGTGATACATATGGATCTATTTGGATTCTTCTTCATGTAGACAACCAGTTAGACCAGTACCGTTTGTTGAAGATATTGTCTTTTATCCAGTGTATACAGGTGTCCACATGTGTGTGGATTTATATCTGGATCTTCAGTTCAGATCCATTGAGCAACACGTCTTTTTGAGCCAGTATCACTCTGATTTTATTACTAAGGTTCTGAAGTACAATTTGAGGTCAGGGATGGTGATACCTCCGGTTTTTCTTTTATTAATCAGGATTGTTTAAGCTTCTGTTTTCTGTATGTGCTTCCATATGGGAGCTGAAAATTGTCATTTCAATATTCATGAAGAATTGTGTTAGAATTTTGAGTGATTGAGTTTGTAGATTGCTTTTGATAGGATGGCCATTTTTACTATATTAATTTTACTGATCCTTGACCATGGGGAATCTTCTCATCTTCTGATATTATCTTCAATTTATTTCTTCAGTGTCAAGATTTTTATCATACAAATCTTTCACTTGCTTGGTTGGAGTTACCCCTATATATTTTGTATTATTTTGAGGCTATTTAAAAAAACTGTTGATTCCCTGATTTATTTCTCAGTCTGTTTGTCATTTTGTGTGCTGTTACTAGTGTGAGATTCTTATACTAGTAATGCATAATTTTCTTTCTATGTAGGCACATAGTGCTATGAACTTGCCTTTATCATGTCCACATTGGACATATTAGGTATGTTGTGCATTCATTTTTCTTCAATTCTAGGAAGGTTTTTATTTCTTTCTTAATTTCTGTCTTGATCCATTTTACAGTCAGCAGTGAGCTGTTCAGTTTCCATGAGTTTATAAGATTTCTGTTGTTGTTGCTATCCAGTTTTAATCTGTGGTAGTCAGATAGGATCCAGAGTGCTATTTCAATTTTCTAATGTCTGTTGAGACTTGCTTTGTGTCTAAATATGTGGTCTCTTTTACAGACAGTACCATGAAGTGCTGAGAAGAAGGTATATGTTTTTGTGTTTGGGTGAAATGTGTGGATAAATGTTAGGTCCACTTGAAGTATAACCTCAGTTAGCTCCAGTATTCCTCTGCTTAAGTTTGGTCTGAATGATCTGTCTATTCACAAGACTGGGGTATTGAAGTCTCCTACTTTTGGTGTATGAAGTTCCATGTGTGATTTAAGCTATAATATTGTTTCATTTATGAACTTGATCACTGAACTTGCTATTGATGCATAAATGCTAAAAATTACAACATCCTCTTTATGGATTTTTTTCCTTTAAGTATGTTATGTCCTTTCCTTTCTCTTCTGATTAGCACTGACTTGAAGTCTATTTTGTTGGATATTAAAATGACTATACCAGCATGCTTTTTAGGTCCATTTGCTTGGGATATCTTTATCTTTTTACGCAGAGGTGATATTTATTCTTGATGTTAAGGTGTATTTCTTCAATATAGCAAAAAAGATTGGTTCTGTTTTTGCATCCATTCTGTTAGTGTATGTCATTTTATTGGGGGATTGAGACAATTGATGTTAAGATAGCTCAATGAGCAATGTTTGTTGATTCCTGTCATTTTGTTGTGGTATGCTTGTGTCTCCCCCCCCCCCTCTCTCTCTCTCTGTGTGTGTGTGTGTGTGTGTGTGTGTGTGTTTTCTTAAGAGTTATGTGGGAATCCTGTGAAAATTCTTACTCTGTTCCTATAGGTCTGGCATAGGTTTTGGTATTCTGAGTTTGTAAGAAGCCCTCATGGGGTATGGATAATACTTATCTATGGGTTGCACTTTGAATAGAAGAGCATTTTTGTGAAACACCTAGATTTAGTATTAGTTCATGTGCAACCTTACATTATGTTTAACTTTCATGAGTCTACTCTTCATCTTTATGACAAGATTTGAGTGTCTTAGAGTACTGAACTTCTTTTTGTTTCATGACAACACTCAACACAGTAAATGTGTTAAGAAGGGAAGACTGAATCAACGAAAGGGCCAAGTTACAACCTTCTAGCTTGTAACTTGATATGCTAAGTACGTGATACACTAAGACAGCTGAAACTTGGCATTCTCCACTGCAGTAGTAGAGAAATAGAAATCACTCAAAAAGAAGCAGCTAGAAATTCTAGAGCTGAAGATATATAAATTTTTAACTGTCTGTGGAGTAGGGTTAAATGTTGAATGTGTATGATGGAAGAGTCTGTTTTGAAGGCAGATCACTTAGATTAATGGGATAATTCAGTGGTATAAACCATCTTTTGAACCCCAGAAGTGACATTGTATTGGTTTAAAGACACTGGAGAATGATTACCTTTGTAAGACCCTAGGAATCCAATATTCTTTGGGAGGGACCTTGAAACTCCAGAAAATTCAAGGTGGATTGGTTTATTACTATGGTCATACAGCATTTAGATGTCTTCATGGAGTTCAGAAGAACCATGCTAAAGAAATATCTGTTGGCATTTTGATGTGGGAGAGTCTTCTGTTTTGTGTTGATCTTGTTTGTTAATAAAAAAAAATTGCCTTGGCCCTTTAATAGGACAGAAAATTAGGTAGGCAGAGTAGACAGAACAGAATGCTGGGAGAAAGAAGCCGAGTCAGTCAGTTGCCATGATTCTCCTCTCCGAGACAGATGCAGGTTAAGATCTTTCCTGGTAAGCTACCAACTCGTGGTGCTACACAGATTATTAGAAATGGGTTAATCGAGATGTGAGAGTTAGCCAATAAGAGGCTGGAACTAATGGGCCAGGCAGTGTTTAAAAGAATACAGTTTCTGTGTAATTATTTTGGGTAAATCTAGCCGTACGGAGCTAGGCGGGAATGCAGCCCACCGCTCTTCTTACTACAGCAGTCCTGTTGGTGAAGACCCAGAATGTGCAGATTACACTAACCTGATTCAATCAGCTCCAGTCTGATCAACTTTGAGAATTCAATAAAGTAATACCAAACACAGTGTTGTTATTACTTCCTGTGCAACAGAAATATTTTTTTGTTGTCCAAAGAAAAGGGAGAACGTAAAAATGTCCTGTGGTTTTGTAATATGTCATCTTTTTCTATCCACCTAGAATGGTGACACCAGTCAGAACTAAGAAAGAACCAATTTGGTGGAAATATGAAGTGTAATGGTGATGTTAGACAGAGCTGAAAATGAACCTACTTAATGGAAATATGAAGAGTAAGGAAGCCTTTATATTCTTTCAGAGTAGGTCTAGGATATGTTTCCACATCTTACAAAAGGAGAAAAGTAGATTTCCAGTGATTACCATGGCAGACATCATTTAGGTATGCATGAACAATTTTGACATATAGATGCCATGTTCCTCTTTTTACCCACTGATATATTACTTCTAGGCTAATCCTTCAAAAACAAAATCTGTGATCTAAATCTACTCATGAGGAACAATTAAAAAACTAAAATTAAGACCTGTGTACTGATTAAAAGTTTAAGTCATAAAAGATAAAAATTGAAAAACTGTGAGATAAAAAAAGACAACTAAATGCAATGTGTTACCTTATAGCAAATTAAGGTAACATTAGTGATGTGGGATTTCCCTCTGTATTCTGTGAATACAATTGGTTAATGAATAAAAAAACTAGCTTAGCCTGATAGGGTAGAGTAGAGCTAGGCAGGAAAAACTAAACTGAATGCTGGGAGAAGGAAGGTGGAATGAGAGAAGTCATGGAGCCTCTGCTGGAGAGAGACACACCAAAACCTTGCCAGTAGACCACGAACCTTGTAGTAAAATATAAAATAATGGAAATGGGTTAAATTAATATATAAAAGCTAGCCAATAAGAAGTTAGAGCTAATAGGACAAGTAGTAATTTAATGAATACAGTGTGTGTGTGGTTATTTTGGGAGTCTGGGCAGCTGGGAAATGAACAAGCAGCCTTCTACAACACGTGAGTGGACCCATTCATGAAATTTGACTGAATTCTGTAAATTGGATAATGAGATTGGATAAATTAAAAGGAATTTTTGGTTTGTTTTTTGATATTTGAACTGTGCTTATATGAACCAGTATCTCCTTTTTAACTGATAAACTTTAGTTTTAGTTTCAAAGCACAGTATAGTAAGAGGCACAGAGAGTTCCTGTGTACACCTGTCCTCAGGCTTCTATACCTGTCCCCACCACTGGTGTATTTCTCAGATTGATGAACCTACATTGACACATCCTTATAATCCTGAAGCTCATGGTTCGC
The DNA here is from genome assembly GCF_037038515.1 of Microtus pennsylvanicus. Classification (NCBI taxonomy): domain Eukaryota; kingdom Metazoa; phylum Chordata; class Mammalia; order Rodentia; family Cricetidae; genus Microtus; species Microtus pennsylvanicus. Next base: position 35,721,785 of record NC_134581.1, read on the forward strand.
ATTTAGGTTCATTCTCAGTGTGGGCTGACCTATGACATTTTACAAAAGTGCAATGATTGGTACCCACCATTGTGGTAACACCACACAAAAGTTTCATTGCCCTGAATATCCTCAGCGATATTTAGCCTTCTTTTCCATACACACTCTGGCAACCACTGGTCAGACTGTATTTAGTCTTTTTACTTTTGAGTATGTCACACAGTTGGAATCACATAATATTTCCTAATATTTCCCGTACAGGTTAGCCTCTTCCACACAGAAACAGTGATGGTGGCTTCCTAGTACTCTTAGCTTGCTAGCTCATTTTCATTCCATGTTAAATCATATCCCATTGTCTGCTTACATGTTCATGTGCTGGAAAACAGCTGGGATGAAAGCCTTATCAATTACAAATGAGTGGGCATTCATTTGTAGCTTTAGTGGATACAAGTTTTTGATTGATTTGGGTAAATTTTAAGAAATGTAATTACTGAATTATAAGACAAGGGTAAGTTTAGTTTTGGTAGACACAATAAAGCTGTTTCCAGTCTTTTTTTTTTTTTTTACTTTTTGCATACCCACCAGCCCTTTCAGAATTGCTGTTTTTTTTTCCATCTTTGTCAACACTTTATGTTTTCAATATTTTATAGTTTAGCCATTCTAATAGATTCTTTCCTTGTAAAGAAATACAAACTGAAGCATTTGGTCAAAAAAGTGAGGGCGCTATAATCTCTCATATCTCAGAAAAAAAAGGTGTGTGTGTTTTTTGTGTGTGTGCGCAGCACACTAGGCACTCATAAAATAACAGATGTCAATGTTAATCTAGCGATTTCTTCCTAACTTCATCTGTTTTTGATTCCTTCTCATCTCTAACTACTCTTTTTTTTGTTTTGTTTTACATCTAGGAGAGCACATAGGAAGTGTCAGTATTATGATCAGAATTGGGAAAAGGAAATCAGACAAATATTCCATTTTTTTGTCTCTCACTATTATATTCTAGAGTGGTCATTTCTTAACTTGGTTACAGATGGCATACTCTAAGGAGTTAGAAAAACATGGACACATGTTGTAAAACCACGTATAGGTAAAATATCTATTCAAAATGAAAACTGAATAATAACTTAATGCAACAAAGTTTTAAAAGTCCATTAGTATTTTTTCCAGATTCCATGTAACATTAAGGAACTACCCCAGTTATAGAACTGTTGTGTATTTCAAAGAAAAGTATTTACATTTATCTGAAAAGGGTTCCAAATATTCCTCCCTCTTCTAACTACATGCCACGTTAGGCCAGTTTTTCTTTAGATGTGCTAATGAAAACAGTGTATTGTAATATTCTGAGGAATGATGTACATATTGGAATTCAACTGTCTATTCTCTACAAAGCCTGACTTTAAACAATTTAAAAACTATTAAGCAATTCCAGTATCACTACAGTTTGGGGCATGTGGATAGTTTTTAAAATAAAAAAATGTGTTGTTTGTACAGATACTTAATGAATTTCCTACTATTGTTTTAATTAACTATTAAATACATTATTTTTTAATTCCTGGAATAACTTTTGAGATATGATTCACCTAAACAAATTCTTCTTGGGGCTTTCTGTAAGTTTCTGAATATAACTAGATAATATAATATGTTGAGATATCAATATTCTCCTGGGAGTATCAGGAATAACCTTCTGGCTTGCATGTTTCTTGTGGACTGGATGGGGATTAATGAAGACTGGGTTTGGGTATTTGAGGGGTTATTTCAGGCAGAGGGATTAGTGTAAACTTAAGCACAGAGGTGTGAACATCTGGACGCAGTTTTAGGAACGGTGGGTAGTTGATGGGGGAGTGTCATATATCAATCTGTTGATTTCCTTGGTTAAGCAATAAAGAAACTGCTAGGCCCATTGGATAGGCCCACCCTTAGGTGGGTGGAGTAAACAGAACAGAATGCCGGGAGGAAGAGGAAGTGAAGTCAGACTCCACAGCTCTCCTCTCCGGAGCAAACGCAAGAGAGACGCCATGCTACCTGCTCCAGGGAAGACGCACACCATGCCCCAGCTCCGACCCAGGATGGACTTAGGCTAGACTCTTCCCGGTAAGCGCACCTAGGGGCGCTACACAGATGATTAGAAATGGGCCAGAGCAGTGATGAAAAGAATACAGTATCTGTGTAATTATTTTGGGGCATAAGCTAGCCGAGCCGGGCAGGCGGCTGGGGTGTTTGGGGACGCAGCCCTGCCGCCGCCCCATATTACTACAAATGACGCCCAGACGTGTGGCTAACTAAACCCACTTAAAAAAGCCTGAAAAAGCTTGGGAAAGAGTAAAGCATGTTTTATTGATAGTAGTGATTTCTTGGGTCTACTCTGCTTGCTAGAGGCAAGCAAGCGCTCTCATCTAAGAGAGGCTTCCTGACTCAGCTTCAGCTGCAAACCCTGCAGCTCATTAAGAGGCCCTGCCACGAAACATTTAAATGGTGTTGACGAAAAGCTGAACACATGCTTTTCAGTTTTCAGCCGTAGCAGGAAAAAAGCTGCGCTGCTTAAAAATGCCGGCTTTCTGGGCCATCCTGCCAGGGCAAACTCTGACTGTTTGGGGCAGGAGGGCCAGCTACCGAGAGAGGACTTGAGTGTCGTCTGTTGTAGCTTGCTGGCTGGCAGGGACCTTGAAATGCTATAAACTTGGCTGCAGCCTGTATATCCACCATGAGGCTGGAAAGCTAAGGAATGGACTGGATCTAGTTGGCAAAGCCACGGCTTTAGTCCTACTGAGTGAGATTGCTTGGTAAACTAAAGACTCATGTGGTCAAAAAACAGAGAGATATACAGTAAAGAGAGATTCAGAGACAAAGAAAATTTCTAAATGGTTTACTGTGTGTTAAAAATATATGCAAGCTAAAAGTTGAAATTCTTAAAAAAAAAAGGGAAGAGAGTTGTTGTGTGTCCTAGCACACACCTTTAATCCCAGTGCCTAGAAGGCGGAGACGAACAGATCTCTGTGAGTTCAAGGTGTGGTAGCACACGCCTTTAATCCCAATGCCTGGGAGGCAGAGACAGGCAGATCTCTGAGAGTTCAAAGACAGCCTGGTCTACAGGGTCATTCCAGGTCAAAGATATATGCTCAAAAAGCAAAAAGTAACCTAGGAATGTCACAGCTTAGATTCTTAAGCGCCTAGTGATTTAAAGGTGCAAATCAAAAGTGCTCCTGGATAGTAAAAAATTGCAGATTCACAATAGGACAGATTCAGACCACTAAGTGAGTCACACTGTTGGATGAATGTACGTAGGCTTGGAACAGAGAAGAAAAAGAATATAGAGAATAAAGTTAATGGTTTAAAAAAAAAAGGTAAAGTCTTTAAAGAGACAGAATAAAGTAAAGTGATAGAGTAAAAATAAGCCGCGTAAAGATGAAAAATTCACAGAGAGTCTGGATTCTTTGTATTATTGTGTTTTCTTTAAAATTTTTGACTGTGAAGGAGCTAAGTACAGAGAGACATTTCATTACATGGGCTGCCAAGCTAAACCAGAATGGATATAAGGGTATTACGATTTCAGAATTTGGGTCTAAGGATATGATGCTTTGGAGAGAGTCTTCTTTTGTTTTCACAGAGGATGAGACTCTATGGATTTCTTCAATTCCAATTTGGTATGATGGACCACGTCCTCCTGAAGGTTTGCTGTGAACATCTTCAGAAAATTGCTTTGCTCAACTGCCAACTGAGATAAACCTGACACACAGGTTACACCCTAAATAATCTGATTAACGACGCCCCCATTCAGCAGGAAGCAGTTTGGAGAGAAAAAACTGCGCCCATGTTCCCAAATATGGTTTATAAATGTTCTTTTACATTTAAAGGGGGATATGATATAGACATGAATAATTTGCATTAGTATAGATTTTGCTTTATTGATAGAGATTTACGGTCAATTTTGTTATATGTATAAATGTTTCTGATGTAACTTTTACTTGATAACTGTTTTGTTATATGTAATTTTGCTAGGTTGAAGTTAAAGCCTTTCTTTTTTGTTTAAACAGAAAAAGGGGAAGTGATGGGGGAGTGTCATATATCAATCTGTTGATTTCCTTGGTTAAGCAATAAAGAAACTGCTAGGCCCATTGGATAGGCCCACCCTTAGGTGGGTGGAGTAAACAGAACAGAATGCCGGGAGGAAGAGGAAGTGAAGTCAGACTCCACAGCTCTCCTCTCCGGAGCAAACGCAAGAGAGACGCCATGCTACCTGCTCCAGGGAAGACGCACACCATGCCCCAGCTCCGACCCAGGATGGACTTAGGCTAGACTCTTCCCGGTAAGCGCACCTAGGGGCGCTACACAGATGATTAGAAATGGGCCAGAGCAGTGATGAAAAGAATACAGTATCTGTGTAATTATTTTGGGGCATAAGCTAGCCGAGCCGGGCAGGCGGCTGGGGTGTTTGGGGACGCAGCCCTGCCGCCGCCCCATATTACTACAGGTAGTCCTTTTCAGTTGAACAAGTGTCCGTTGACAGCCCTTTGTGTGATGGCACATGCTGATCCTCTGGTGTTGGAGACTGAGACATCGCTCTATCCTCACACTCACATCCACACGGGGGCCAGGAGAGCTGGATTGTGAATGGGAAAGCAGTCAGCCAGATACAGCTTCAATATTATTTTTCCTAAATTTTCTTTTTGTTAGGAAACAAACTTTCTTAACCTGAGGATAATTTTTCACTTACACTTGACTGACTACAGTGCCTTTGTTCTTCATTATCTGGGTACTCTTTAGCAGGTTCCTCCATTTTTCCTTGTGGAAGTATTTCTCTTTATACAGCCTGTATTACACAGAAGAAGGTAAAATCTTTCAGCTGATATATGATAAGGTTATGTCTGTTAAAATTAATGGGTGTTGATCCTGCACTGAGAGAAGGATGTACTCCAAAAAGTCAGTGTATACGGTGTTCTTTGTTAAATTTTAAGTAGGATTTCTACTTCAATTATGCTTAATGAATTGTATTATATGCCGTGTCTCTAAGGTTAGTGATATCTGACACGCTTCCAGGTCTGTTTCATATCTTTGGCTGTCCAGAGAAATCTTTTAGAAGTAGAATTAGCCTCATTGCCTGTGGTGTTTAAACAAACTTAACAGTTTCCAATGTAGTTCAATGTTAATGTCTCCACAAAAGAATGTCATTAAGAGACCAATAAAGAAGAAAGAACAGATCACACATTGCTTGTAAAAACACGTGACTTTTGGCAATATCATGTGACACAGTATTCATTTAAATAACATTTCAGTTACAAGAGGAACTGAGAAAACCAACAGATGATGCTCATGCTTGGAAGACGTGACCTTTTATGGAATATTCTGTAGGTTAGGTACAGTTGTCAATAAATCTGGTTTTGTTAAAGATTATTCATCCTCTTTCCAATAAAACAAAGTCACGCAGTAACCCCAGGCCATGATGGCAAGCCTACTGCAGACATCCATGTTATCAGCTAAGGACTGGCTTCTGGCTACAAGCTGACCCTTCCTTAGCTTGGCTGTGGCAGACTTTCTGACACTTTTAGCCACTGGTTGGGGCTGCCATTCAGAAGCAGCCAATGAATCTGGACATCCTTGCTGTCTCTTAATAAAGTTTCCTCTCTTCCAGAGAACCTCTGTTAAGGACCTTACTTCTCAATCAATATCATTATAGAAACTGCTTCTGGGACATTAGGCTTAGGTAGCCTGAATAGGCTCTGGAGAGTTTCTGATGCAATATTTTTGACAACTTACAAGAATTGCTTGGATGGGCTTTTGTAGTTGCAGCAGTGTTTGCTTTTGAAAGACTCTTGAAGGGTTTTTCTACTGAACGCAAGAACGCTATCTGGTGCTAAGAATCTTGCCCTCCTGAGGGTTTTGTATATAGCATTTCCTGTTACCACAACTGTCCTGCGACCAGGATGATGTGAGGAGCTTGGAGGAGCCTCTTACAGACAGCTCCTCGTGGGCAGGATTGTGGTTTTTACATTTCCTTTTAGAAGAAGAAAAAGCGAGACTGGGAAAAGCTAGGATAATGTTGTAAACTGTAAAGAATAGGAAGTGAATTGGACTGGCTCCCAGCTTGGGCATTTGGTGTCTTCACCCTTCACTGCATCACGGGGGAAGTGGAATGAAACTGACTCCATGACATCATGTGTCATTAACCACGACCAACTGCCTAGGAGAACCCTTGAGCAGTATTCTGTTCCCACAGCTTTGCCACGATAGCCAGGGCGTCATGGATGTATAGGTGATGAATACGTGCCCGCCCCACTATCTCCTCTGAAAACAGATTGAATATAAGCACCAGAGTGGAAAGGACTGGCATGCACACGTCCAGAATTTTCCCAGCAAACTTTGTGAGGTTGTTTTTCTCAAAAGAACGTTGATTTTTCATCTTTCCTTCGTTCTGAAGACAGTGCAGGTCAGGCTTTGCCGTGGATACTGGCAGTTAGGATCATACTCAGTTCGCACTGGCTATGTGATGGGACTGGGAAAGGGACCCTCCCTGAGCCTCAGTGATCTCTCTAGGGCTGTTCATGGCACTTCCTCCCAGGAATGTTGTAAGCTTATGTCAACTACCCTGTTGAATCTTTAGCCTAGCAATGCAACAGCAAACACGTTTCATGATTGGTACTGTTAATTATTTTCAACAACTACCAATTGATCATTCTAAATTTCTGAAAGGTTAATTAATGACTTCATTCATTTATGTGGTATACACAGCAGTAATCGACTCTCAGGACCTTTTGCTTTAGTTGCCAGCTAAATATGTGCACTTTCTTGTCAATGAAAATTGGACTTCATTGACACCGTGGTCTGCGAGTAATATTTTAGTTCTATACCCTCATACTGACATGCTATGATGAGATTCTTGAGCCGAAAGATGAAAGCTATTAATTATTCTTATTTTCCCCAGCAAGCAGTATCCTTTGTTAAGGCCTTTTATATCAAACATCTGCTAGGTGAGGTGTTACTGTGCTGCTCTGAGCAGAGAATGAGCATAGAGTGTGGGCCCTTAGGTTTGCTGAAGGAGGGCTGTCAGGCACATTTGTAGATTCCAAGCTTAGAGCACCCGAACACACCTAGCAGGCTACACAGGCAGGTTTCTAGACTAGTACAGTGCTCTGTGTATGCTCTGTTCTCGTTTTCTTACTTTTAAGACTTCTGGTCTATTCTCTGTACAAGATTCCTCAAAGAGATCATGTTTTTAGAGTGAAATTTAGTAGATCTTGTTACTGTGTTGTGGTTCTCTTCTCTGCCCTGTTGAAAAGCACCTTCCATTCCTATATTTGCTGGAATCACCGTTCTGAGGATGGGCTCTTTTGTCTCTTATAATGGCTGTTAAACAGTCAACATGTCCAAGTCACTCACGCTGTGTCTCCAACATTGCAAGGAACAGGAACCAGAAACCAGAATGAGGGTAAGGCACTGTTTGGGCTGAGCGCACTCAACTTAATTATAAAGATTCACTGTTTGAGCTGTTTTAGGGAATTAAACACACACACACACACACACACACACACACACACACACAGATGAATAAATTTTGGCACAGCCCTTATCCAAACAATGGCAGGTGTGGAAGTTGGAGGGAAAGTTACATTTACATATATTGTAATTTATGTAAAAATTTCTGGAATGAAGAGCTATCACTATTCTATTATTGGGAAGAGACACCATGACCATAGCAACTTTTATGAAAGAAACAATTTCACTGGAGCTGGCTTAGTTTCAGAGGTTCAGTCCATTCTAATCTTGGCAGGAGCTAGTGGCACATAGACACACGTGGTGCTGGAGAAGTAACTGAGAGTTCTCCATCTGGATCCACAGGCTGCAGAAAGAGAGAGACTCTGGGCTTGGCATGGGCTATTTGAAACCTCAAAGTCCACCCCAGGGACACGCTTCCTCCAACCAGGACACACCTCCTAATCTTTTCAAATAGTGCCACTCTCTGGTGGGTGACCAAGTATTCAAATCTATGAGCCTATAAGGGCATTCTTACTGAAACCACAACAATACCCTAACACAGTGGTCCTCAGCCTTCCTAATGCTACCCTTTCATATAGTTGCTCACGTTGTGACCTCCAATCATAACATTATTTTCATTGCTACTTCGTGACTGTAATTTTGCTAGTGATATGAATCACAATGCAAGCACCTCTGTTTTCTGATGATCTTATGTAACCCCTGTGAAAGAGTCATTTGACCCGCCCCCAAAGAGGTCATGGTCCACAGGTTGATAACCACTGACCTAAGGGACTCTGTTCCCAACCGGCACAGATGCACAAAATCTTTACTAGACAGGTATTGTAAAACAGCGTTAAAAAAGTAAGCCTGTTGGCTTTTTCTTAACATATATATTTTTGGAGTAGCTGTGCACAGAAGTCAGATGTCAAAAGCAAAAGCCGTGACAAGAAATACAATTAATGGTGTGGATTCTTTATAGTTAAACAAATACCTTCTTTCTGAGTTGCGCATTCTGCATTCAGCTCCTCACAGAAAAATGCAATGGGCATTGTTTGGCCTGCCAGGAAAAATATTCCATTTGAACCTGGGGCGGTTTTCTCCTTCTAGGAAACTGTAGGTGTTCTGATTTTTTTATTTAAAGAAAATCACAAATTAAATATTTATTTGTTTTCAATTTGGGGAGGGGGCATAGAGACGCTAATGGAAATAGCGAATGTGCACACCTATTCAAAATATATAAAAATACTCTTTGCACAGCAACATTCCAATTACAAGAGCTCTGCTGAGCCAGTCTGGCAGATTTATTTTTATGTTGCAATTATATCATGAGGTAAAATTTAAAGCTACCAGTGTGTCTCCTGACTCAGGTGTTACATGTACGGAAATGGACTCCCAAACTAGTCTTCTAAACCCTGGGAGGTGATTTGTGATAGCTTTTACCAAGGCTTGTTCTCAGAACCTGAGGACCCTCTCAGTCATATTTTCTATGAACGTGCAGCCCCCTTCCGGCTGTGGTGACCATGTGGATTCTAGATAATATGCTGTGGACATATTAATCTGCTCTTTTAGTGTTCATATCACCCACACTGTGGGCCACAGTCTCCCATGCATTTATGTTTCCTTCCTCTTCTGTCCTCCCTGTCCACTTGGGATTCACATCACCACCATCACCATCATCAGGTTAGCTGGCCTCTCCCAAAAAGCTGCTGAGAGCCTCCTCTCACGTAAGAGAACACGGTGTTTTCATGCGCTGGTGTTTTAGGGATTCAATTTTAAAAAGGAGACTCTCTAGCTCAGCGTGGTTTGTTCTTTCAATCCCTTGGTCCTTGGCATAGGATACTAAAGCTAAATGTATTCTGGCTATTTTTAATTTATAGATTTTTTTTACTTATTTGAATTGTAAAATAGAGACTTCGTTGTTTCCTTAGATTTAGAGATTTCTAAAGCTTTCTGATACCGTGAAATGGAATCCCCTCATATTTTCTACACACAAATCTATACTATTTATACTTCTTTTCTTCCCTCAGATGAACATTTTTGAAATTTTTAAAGAAATGGTTTTTGAGAATTTCCTATCTGTATATGTTGAAAAATGTTCACATATACTCCAGTTCTTCCCCATATCTCACAACATATCCCCCTCCCTACTTTCTCCTCCTCTCCTCCTCTTTTTCCCCCTTCTCTCAACCTCCTCTTTATTTTGTAACATAGGAAGCCCAATTAGTACTACCCATATATACATGGATATGGGACCATTCATTGAAGCATGGTAAGGCTATCAATGGCACTCTGTCAATAAAGAATGATTCTCCCTACCCTAGCAGTTATCAATTTCAAAACTCCTCAGAAAAGAGTGGGGCCTGGAAATTACATTTTTCATCGATGTCAGAATTTTGGTTGGCTTGATCCTGCGCTGGTCTTGGGCAGATAACTTCAACAGTCATGCATTCATATGCAATAGCCTTGCCACGGTCAGAGGACAGCAATTCACAGCGCTCCTCCCTAGCTTCTGGCTCCTATGTTCCTTCTGTTCCCCTTAAACAATCTTTCCTGAGCTCTGGCGGGTGGGGTAATAAGGTGTCACATGGGGGGCCGAGAACCCAGTCTCTCATTCTCAGTGCTCTGACCAGCTCTGCATCTCTCCATTGACTGCTGCCCTCTGCAAAAAGGAGCTTCTTTGATGGAGGCTGAGAGCAACCCAATTCTAATGGTAAATGCATGAATGTTCAGAAAAATTTTAATGAAAATATAAGCTAGAAAAGATTGGGACTTAATTCATAGTCTTTATGTGAGGTATCTATTTTGTTTGCTGGTCCTTGTTTTGTTGGAGACGGGATCTTTTTAGCCCAGGCTGGCCTTCACCTTGCTATGTAGTAAGGATGACCTGAAGCTCTCCTTGCTACTGGATCACTAAAATCTGTTTACCTGAATACAATTTCTCTTCTAAGTCCTGTTCTCAGTCCTGGAGGTTTTGAGACTGACACTGAGAACTATTCTGGGCTCAAGGATGCTCACTGGGACTGTCCCAGGCATTAGAATATGTGAGGACCCTGGTTAGAAATCATAGAACAATCAGTCACAATGAAACAATAATAGTAGATATCGATCTCGCTCATTTTTTAATTTCTTGTTTAGAATTTACTTTAGAATGATGTGTGTATGTGTGTGTGCCTGTGTTGATGTGTACATATATGAGTTCAGGTTTCCAGGGTGTCAGATTCCCTGGAACTGTGGGTCCAGGGAGCAGAGCTCTGGTCTTCTGCAAGAGCAACCCACACTCTCCATTTCTTCCACACCCACTAAGTGCTTTAAGATACTCAAGTCCTTGGTGTTTTAAATATGTGCTGGGATCATATTTAAATTATAAAGTCAAGAATCTTAAATCAGATTGGAAGTAAAAGTCAGGTATATACAGCTGGCTTGATTAACTTGCAATGTTGCTTCCAGACTTATCCAACGTTAGTGTGAGCAATGGTGGGTATTGCTGGAAGCTTCAACTCACAGGCCTCATCCCTTTCCTTAGTGTCCTTTCTTAACTGCCTTGCTCTGTCTTCCTGTCTAGTTTCTATGGCCTCCTTATTGCTTGTTTTGGTTCTACTTCCTGGTTTGCCTCCCATCTGCCTTCTGAGACTCTGGCTTCCTGATTTTATCTTCTCTTGGTCTTCCTGACTGAACAGGGTCATTGTCCCTCTGCCTCTCCCCTGTAACTATCCTGGAAAACAGGAGCTTCCTACATGTTTTATGGATTTCTTTTTAGCCTTTTACAACATGAATTAATTTTATTTGCATATGTACACTGATTTGCTAGTGTGGGGGACATTGTTTATTAGTCAGTTTTCTTTTCAATGATATATTTAAGGTTTTCAAACCACAGCTGCAACTCTTTTCGAGTTTCATAATATGTTATAATTTTACTTTAAATTACACCATGAATGCAGAGTTCGTTCCTATTTTAACTTATTTTTTAAGTTGTTTCTCTTTGGCAAAAGTAGCATTTTTTATTCTGTCCAATAGGAGGAAATAAAACAAAGCAATTAAAAAGTAGCTAAGTTATAAACTTCTCACTGATACCTGACATTGCCTAATGATGAATATCCCTTGGATCTATTTCCACGAGACTCCCACACTGTGAGGTAATCATGATTCATATGCTAGCACAGAGAACTTGGAAGTCAGTAATTATAATAAAAAATGCTAATTGCAAAGTTCCAATGTGAAATATAATGCCTACTGATTCTATACTGTCCTAAGGGGAACAGCCATGTAGGTATTATCTCTGCAGTCTGATCAATACAAACAGACAAACTCAAACTCAATAATTTAGGCCCATAATAAAGAGCTCCCAGGATACCTCCAAAGTCTATTTATGAACCAGATTCAATTCTAAGGGTTTAGAGTTTTAAGACAGATAAATGACTCTCATCATAAGTCAGGAAAATATGACACCTTCAACAGTGAACACCTGCCCTTGGGCTTTTCAGTATGATTGGGAAGAAAACAGTCACCATGTCCTTATGGGGAATATGGTGAATGTGTCTTAGGACAGATTTCTTGGGCGCATGGAAGCTACAGAGATGAATCGTGAACTGATAGGTACTTGAAGTTTGAAGGGTCATTTTGGCTCTGCAGTGAAAGCTCCATGTGCGATCAGTTCTAAGGGGTGAAGGTATTTTGGCTGGTGGAACCACAACAGACAGGAAGGCAGAGGGCATAGCAGAAAAAAAAGAGGCTAGGAGAGGTTGGAGTAATGCCTTTTTGGAAGACAGAGGGAAGTCCTGTTGGCCTGTTTTGGCGAGTTACTGCTCCAACAGGTAGGAACCACCAAAGGGTTTTCTCTTCTTTTCTTACCTTCCCCTCACTCCCTTTAAGCAAAGAAATTATATCAGAACTGCAGTTAAAGAAAAATTAATATAGCCTTAATGTGCTCAGTGGATTGGAACAGGAAAGGAGTTTTGAGAGTTCTGTGATTGTGCAAGGCAGAAGTAACAAAGTGATGTTAGGATGATAGTGTGGCTGTGCTTCCATGAAGAGCCAGGGCATGGGACATGACAGAGGAGAGAATATGGAATCATGGTGCCTCAGGAAACTGGAATAGAACTCTAGGGATGGGGAAGTGGGTCAGTCAGTGAAGTACCTGTCTTGCAAGCCTAAGTACTTGAGTCCACACACCCTCATACACGAAAGAAAAAAGCTGGACATGGTCCTATACTCTTGCTATTCCAGTACTGGGGAGGCAGAGGTGGCTGGTCTTTGGGGTTCACTGCCAGACAACATAACTTACATGGTGAGTGCCAGGCCAGTGAGAAACTTGTTTCCAAAAGAAGTGATGGCCACAGTTGTCCTCCAAACACATGCCCACATGTTACACACAGAGACATACAGTAGCATTATGTATGACTTGACAATTCTACCTCTATAGACAGAACCACATGCTCGGTGCAGGGAGACTGTCCGCTAGCCTCCAATAGCACAGAGTCAAAACTGAACACTCACTACCGGAATTAGATTTTCTACCATAGGCAAATGTCTGTGTTCTCATGATGGGGTAAGTTAGTTATTGAATGGACCTGACTTGCCTGGCTGTAAGCCTAAGAGGCCATTATTCCTGTCAGTCTGCAGCTATGAGTCCTGCTGGGGGTAGCCTCCAGGTATGTGCCGAGAACCTTGTATTGTGATTTGTATCCACATGGTCTAGCCAAAAGGACAAGGTCCTGCCTGGTAATAAGACAAATTATTTGTCATGGATCATTCCCTTCTGTTTTGCTTGGAGAATCCTGTACGAACACTGGACTCATCAGTAGCTTCTTGCTTCACCAGATTCCCATTGTAAATATTAAATTGGTGCAGCTCTCGGATTTTCCTTCAAAGTGTTTCCCTACCAAATCATGACGTTTGCTGTAACTAGAGTCTTAGCGCACTCTTCTGTGTTACTGCTTCTCCCTTGTCAGCATGCAGACCTTGATTGTCCAGGCCATTGATGACACGGGCAATCATGACAGAATATGGACAGAGCAGTGATTTCCTTTTTAAAAAATATGTGAGGTGTTTTTTTTTGTTTTTTTTCTTTGTTTGTTTTTTGCGTCTACCCAAAGTTTCCCCTACCCCAGATTTCAAGTGCTTGAAACAAAATGAAGATGTGAGATAAGGTTTCTTGCTCTCACTGTCTTCCCTTACTAAAGCTGGGATGGGTTCTTCAATTCTAACATCCACACCCCATCTGGCTTAGTTCTTTTCCTGTTGCTATAGTAACTACACTCTGACAAAAGCAATTTAGGAGGGTGCATTTTATTTTAGCTCACAATTCAAGGATGCAGTCCCCACGGCTGGGAGGTCCTAGAGGTCAGAGCAAGCGTAAGGTGTAACTGGTCACACAGAGTCTTCAGTCAGGAAACAAATGGCAGGGCTCATGTTAAGCTAACTTTTCCTTTTTAAGCAGTACAGGACTCAAACCTAGAGAATTTTGACACCCAATTAAGATAATCCCTCACAGGCATGGCCAGAGGCCAGCTTAATCTAGACAGTCCCTCACAGGTATGCCCAGAGGTCAACCGAATCTAAATAATACCTTGCAGGTCTGCCTGGAGGCTTGCCTCCTAAGTGAATCTACACCTATCCAGCTGGCAATCAGCATCAACTAGCATTCCTTAGCCTGCATAAGTGTTTCGATACCTCAGTAAAATATCAGAGTCATGGAAATTATGGTTCTAACTTTAGAATATTTTTGAAAGAGTGACTGAATCCAGTAGCCATTCCAAAAAATCCACATGGAAGACAGAGCTGTGTTGCTATTATTTCTACATTTTGTTCTAGACAAGGATGTACTGACTAGACACTACGTGGCCAGAATTGACATTATATCTCATCTTGCCTATGAATGCTGAACTATTTTATATAATTGAAACTTGGTTTCTGTAAGTGTTGGCTGTTTGTTCTTAATAAAAATCGTAGTGTTCCATAGAAAGTTCAGCGAAATGAGTCACAAGTAACATTTTAGATATAGAGATATAAAATACAACCTTACTTCATAGATATTATAAACATCTTAATGGAATTTATAAAGGCTTCAAATGAGTAATCCAATTTCTATAAAAATCAAATCAGTCCTGACATAGAGCACTGTGAACTTCGTTGGTAGTAGAAAATGTAATAAGCTGTTGTTCTTTTTCCTTGGGCCTCAAGCTTTACCTCTTGGCTCCCATGTGTGATCTCTCTCCTACCAAATGCCTCCATGCCAGGGACTTGGATGAAGACGTTTTCAATGTGCTATTTAATTCCCAAAGTTAGGTGTCAGAGAGCTGAGACTGACCTCACATCTGCTAGCTTGGCCACTGAGCAATATGGCCATGTAGATAAGTTACATAAACTTTTTCATTTTGCATTTTTGCAACATTTACTAAAGCTTCAACTTCTTGTCTGTCACTGACATGAGGCCTCCTTAGAAACTTTGGAAAGATTTTTATTTTTTCGATGCAGTCCTAGGGAAGCCAGCCTGTGTCTCCTGCCCAGAGCAGATTGGTCGCTGCTTCACTGACTTATAACCATACATGGAGAATACACTCAGCTCTGTAAGAGTAGGGGTCAAACTGTCTTATTTTCAGTACTTATCCTTTTTTTCCTCCCTCTCCTCATTCTTTTCTATGTTTTCTCTTACAAAGGATTCAAGATTTGTTTTGTTTATTGCCCTCAAAGAAACAGTATAATTTAGTTCAGCATAGTTCTTGTATTGATTGACCCTCTATAAGGACAGGAACTAGCAAAAGACAGCCTTAATCATGGCTAGGTTATCCGAGGTTTGGGTAATAGGCAATGGCTGCCATGTGATTTATCATCATGTTAATTAGGCCTCGACTCCATCAGTCTGCCAAGGAAAGTTAGACTCCCTGGAGCAGAGGACACACGCTTGATCTTCGAATGAGAAGGGTAGATGAATCATTTCCATTATAAATTGATCTTGACAGGCAATGTCAGAAGCTGAAGAGCAATAAGTCAGTGTCACTTCCTAAACCCTAACCTGGCCACTGTATAATTACTCCTAGGCTGTTCCTCTTGAGTGCACCACTGTCTTCTTATTTGACAAGGTATTAATTACTGGACCTAGGATTGTCGGTATGTCTGATTTCACTCAATCACTCAAATTCATGTCAGTATCTATGCATGTTACAATTAGGCATGGGAAGTAAGGCTGGTAGAAAAAAGATGGGTGAACTAGATCTCCACAGTTCCTGCAAGCAAACCTAGAGAATATATATCCAATAGCAGAATATATTATATATATATATATATATATATATATATATATATATATATATATTACAGAGTATGTGTCTATGCAATGGCAGAATGTTTCACACTATCCTGTTGTTTTATTTTAAGGGTCACTACTTTATTGTCATCATTAGAAGAGTACCACACAGTAAAATCTGTGATGTTTTAGGTTACGTTTCTGGACAACCTAAAGTGTAGTTATGAACTATGGGATGGGGAAAAGTTCATATAGATATTTTCCAATTAAAAATATATATTCTGAAAGGTCAAATAAGAGATACCATTTATAGCTCTGAAGATTCATCTTGAACCATTCAACCTATCTGTGGGCCTCCCCTTTGCCTCGGGAAGAGTTAGGCCCTCGGCCCCTGACTTCTCATGCCTGCATTCCACTTCCCATGCTCCTGTAATCCTTCTTGTAGTTTTCTCTTTTTTTATTTTAAGCAAAAAGCCAGAACATTTGGCCTACTTATCTCAGGAGTGGTTTATATTTCCGGGCCAAAAGCCAAAGTTTCTGGCAAGACACATCGCTTATGAGGTTTGAGAAACCTAAATCCACTAAAAAGATATACAAGCTCCATCAGCAGTCAGCAGTATAGAGAGGAGAGTGTTTTTGAGAAGCTGCAAAAAGAGGATGGGGAGAGTTTGTAGAATCTGGAGGATAGATATCGTGGCTCTGAGATAGAGCAGGAATTTGCTTTTTACTCCTAAGAAGCTACTGAGACAGTGGTGTTATTCAGGTGACAGGAACCTTACTATGGACTTCCCAACATCACCAAAGATACTCATTTCCCACAGAGGCACAAATTCAGGGCAGTGTTGGATTTGATGGGAGCACAGAGACTGGATATCTCAGAGTCAGCCAAAGCAGATAGAACTAATGGCTTCCAGGGCTTCCCGAGAGATCACAGATCCTAGCCTGACCCTACCTGATGACCCTCACATGGTTTCAGAGATCCCTTCTGTAGGCAGCTTCAGCCATACCTTTCCACCTGGCCTGGCCACTCTTAGTAGAAAATGTACCCTGCTATGCTACAGATCAGTAACAAGAACTTTGCTCTCTTCTTTAAAATGCTGGCAACGGGGAGCTAGAGAGATGACTCAGCAGGTAAGAGCACTTCTTGCTCTTGCCGAAGACCCAGAATCAATTTTCAGCACCCACATGGCAGCTCACAGCTGTCCGTAACTCTAGTTCCAGGGAATCTGACACCCTCTTTCAACCTCCATTAATACTTAGGCACACATGTGGTAACCTATACATTCATACTCATAAAGAAACAAATAAATTCTAAAAAGTAAATAAAAATTAAAACATTGATAGTGCATTTTCTTCCTAATTTACTTTGCTAAATTATGCAAAATATATACAATGCTTGATTTTCTGGGGACCTTGGCACTCCTGTTATGTGGTAACTCTGGTTACTACAGTGCTTTCATTAACTATCATTATTATTCTCCTATTTTGGCTGTCTGGACTGTGTACCTTATTTGGATGGGCCAGAGAAACGTAGGCTTTTTGCTTAGGAGGTGGGCAGATAACTCTGGGAAGAAAACCTGGAAGAGAGATGGTTCTCACATTAGACTGATCAGGACAGGCCCCACATGAAAAAGCAAAGCTGTAGGGGAACTGAGAAAAGGGAGTGAGGAAGGTCAGGTACCTGTCTTCAAGATGCTTGTATATTTCTGAGGAGCTCTCTCTACAGAACGGGAGGAAGAAACGTTACCCAGTTTTGTTGAACTTGGCTCCAAGACTGACAAAGACAACCAAGAAGCAACAGATATAGCACAGCAGAAACACCCAGTCCCACTGAAATCCCAAGGCAGGAGGATGGTCCTCTCGATGCCAGTTGATACCTAACGACACGTCTCCTCTTGTAACATATCTGCAGAGCTGTGTGCCACTCATTCGGTTTCTTTTGTTTTGAATTCGTTCCTCTAAACCACTTAAGCTGCCTCCTCTACATCATAAGTGCCCAGAGCTTAGGTATTGTATCAGTTTAATTAGCTTTGTAAACTACCTGGCACCATCCTACCCATAAGAACGTATTTAATGGGCTTGAATAACGAGTCAATTTTGAAAAGCAGAAAGGGATCCAGTTCTGAATTACTTAAAACAAATGTATGTCACATGATTGTTTTTTTAGCCTTCCTTTAGAATTGTTTTAATTGATAGGGAGTCTCTTAGAGACACGAGTGTCGCTAGAGTATACAGGGAGCGGGTGTTCAATTCTGTGTGTGTGAATGAGTCTTCCAAGTTCACATTCATGGACCCACTTTGAACTAAAGCACCCATGTGGATCTCAAAGTGGATGTGAGGGAAAGGTGGCTTGATTCTATTCTCCCTAACTCCTCATTTCTCAGATCTTTAAATCTCAGGAGAGGCAGGGAAGATGTTACCATGACATTTGATAATAAACATAATCCTGGAGACAGAGAATAAAACACGTGGGTAAAAACGACTTGCGTTGTACTTTTGCCTAGATCCAAGGCCAAAAACCTCAAACCAAACAAAACCCTGAAGGACTTCTTAACTGCAGTTGTGACTCTAAATTCCTAAAATTATGAGCAACAAGAACGGTGAAAGAAAATACAAACTTCTCTCATAGTGGTCAAAGTTTGGACACTCATTGTCCTAGAAATGTAAAGGACTGTGTAGACAAATGCAGACATGACACCGAACCAAAGACACAATTGGACCAGAGAGGACAGGGCTACTGTCGACCCTAACAATAGTCAGGGAAGGATTGAACTCACACAATAGTGTGTACCTGGAAGCCAATGAGGGCAGCATTCCAAGAATTAAAAAGAAACAAAAATTTTGGAAGACCCTTAACCTACACATCCCTCTAGTCCTTTAGCTATTATCATGAGCTGTCATGTCCACAAACCCTATTTTCATCACTGGTTTAAATGACCAGTTTTCCAGATGCCACATACTTGAAGACGCTCCTTGGCAGGTATTGACTGAAAGGGACAGCTGGTTACAGCTCCAAGCATGCTTTAAAGATTCAATGAAGACTTTGGAGAGGGGCCCAGAGAGGACAGGATTGGGGCAATGAGGAACAAATTTTTGGGAGGTTTTGTCTCTTTTGATTAATTACCTTGTGTTTAAATAGGAGAAAGAGGACATAAAAGGCAGGGCTGGATGGATGTGCAGTAAATTTGTTTTACTGGCCACGCATCAACTCAGAGTCTGAGCATCTCAGAGACTTGGCAACTGAGGGGTTGTAGTCCTGTGATTTTTTTCCTCTATGCTTCTAATCTCATCGGTACCCATATTTTCACCCAACAGCTTGAAGCCGACAACTCTTGGCTTTATCTCTGGCCCCAAACCCTCTTCTGAGTGTTCATCACATATTTTAAATTATCTACTGGATGTTTCTCCCTGAATACTTGCCTTAACTTGTCCTGATTTTGAAGGATTACTTCTTGCCCCACTTTGTTCCTGTGACACGAGTAAGGATTCTGGGGTCCCTGTCCTAGCAACCCCATAATGATTTTTCATTAGAACTGGTAAATTTTTCCTTCCCCACAGTAAGGATAGTTCCAATTTGTTTTGGACAGGGTGGGATCCTTTTATTCATCTCTACACGATGCCTGCTTATGGCTTCAACCCTTCAGGAAAACAGTTTTGTATTAGTGGATATACTCATATCTGCTAATTCACTTGCTCCTTCTAATGCTGATCAGGAAAAGAAAACAGAAACCTGGGAAGCCATTTACAAAGTTCCCTTAACTCCAAAATTCTAGCTCATTTTGGACCAGGGAAGTCTCTTTTCCTGTTGCCATAATTTAGAAGTCTAGTGTGAATGCCCCATCACCCCTCCCGCTCTCCAGGGGTTGATTAGCACGTGTTCTAGAAGCTGAAGATGTGACTACACCTTGAATTTCAAGAAATGCCCCCATTGCCTTCCCAGCCCCTCTTCTACCTCCATGACAGTTTTGTTTCTTTCAAGCAGCTGTAGAAAAAAAATGGGTGCTGTTGTAAAATAACTTTTTTGGGGGGAGGTGTCTCTCTTCCAAGTGTCTCTAACATATATTGTATTATTCACCAGAGAAATGTCTGAGGGCAGACCAAAGAAATGGCTCCACGCTAGTGCAGTGAGTGTGTTGGGTTGTTTCAGAAGCAGGGGTTAGGTACAGTTCTCATCATATGAATGGCTGAAAGGCAGATGCATTCAGGAAAGCTACTCCAGCAAGAGTTGACTCTTCACAGAAGACACGCACCTTAAAGTCTCTGGCCAGCAACTGCTTACTGGTTTTTGAACCTTTAGGGGTGGAGCTCATGAATTTTGTACCTTTTTTGTTTTCTTGAGTTTTATAAGCCTCAGAACAGAATGTTTCAGTTGAGAGGCTAGCTGCACACTCAGAGGATAGAGAATTCCCATGTACTTCTCTCTCAGTCTTTCTAAAATGAATTTACTCACTCATTTTACACCCTAACGGCAGTTTCTCCTCCATCCTCTCCTCCCAGTCCCTTCTCCCATTACCCCTCTTTTTTCCACTCCCCCACAACTCAGTCCTCCTCCATTTCTGTTTAGGAAAGGGCAGGTCTTCCATGAGTATCAATAAAATATGGCATATCAAGTTGCAGTAAGTCTAAGCACCTCCCCACATATTAAGGCTGGGCAAATAGACCCAGTATGAGGATGGCTAAGATTAAAAACGCAAGCAACAGCTCATGCTGGAGAAGATGTGGAGCAAGCGGAACACTCCTCCATTGCTGGTGGGAGTGCAAGCTTGTACAGCCACTTTGGAAGTCACTGTGGCAATTCCTCAGAAAACTGGGACTCAATCTACAACAAGACCAGTTCTATCACTCTTGGACGTATACCTAAAGAATGCTCAATCATAGCGCAAGGATACTTGCCCAATTATGTTTATAGCAACTTTATTAGTAATAACCAGAACCTGGAAACAGCCTAGATATACTTCAATCAAGGAATGGATAAAAAAATGTGGTACATTTACACAATGAAGTATTACTCAGCTGTTAAAATCAAGGACAACAGGAAATTTGAAGGCAAATGAATGGAACTAGAAAAAAAATCATCTTGAGTGAGGTAACCTAAACCGAGAAAGACAAATATGGAATATACTCACTCATAATTGGATATTAGCTATAGAATAAGGAATTACTATGCTATAATCCTCATACCCAGAGAGACTGGGTAATAAGGCGAGTGTCATGGGAGAATGCCTGGAACTCTTTGAGAAGGGGAAACAGATTTCATGAGTGGACTGAGGGTGTGTGTGTGGGGGGGAGGAAGGCATGAACAATCAGGTTGAGGGTGGGGAGATTACTGAAAGAGGCTACCGGAAAGAGGTCGCATTTTGGGGTCAGGTAAAACCTCCACAAGGGAATCTCCAATGAATCTAAAAGGAAGAACCCAGTTTAGACTCCTAGCAGTAGAGGATACTTAGCCTGAACTGGTCATCTCCTGTGACCATATTGGTGCCTAGTCCAATTATCATCAGAGAGGCTCCATCCAGCAACTGATAGAAACAGATGCAGACCCACAGACAAACACTAGGCAGAATTCATGGAATCTCGCAGAAGAGGGTGGAAAATGACTGTAGGAACTAGAGGGGTCAAGGGCACAACTAGAAAACTCACAAAATCAACTAACCTGGGTTCATAGGGGTTCACAGAGACTGAACAAAAATCAGGGTGCCTGCATGGGACTGACCTAGGCACTCTGCATACATGTGACAGTTGTATGGCTTGGTCCTGTTGTGGGACTCCTACCAGTGGGAACAGCGGCTGTCTGTTGCTTTGGAAAAGAGGTTCTTCATTTGTTTTCACAGAGGACGAGAACCTATGGATTCCTTCCAAACTAATGTGATTTAATGGAACAAGACCCCCTGAGACCTTGACTACCCCTCAAAAAATTACTTAACCCAATAAACAGCAGGAAGAAATTTGGAGAAGAGCTACACACATATTTACAAATATTGTTTGTTAAGGTATTGTGTTTATGTAGTTCATTTAAAAATGCAATGTATAATATAGGTTAATAGAGAGTCATCTATAATAGTCAAGCTTGTAGTCATGTTAGTTAGATTTTTAAGATGTACAGAGATGTATTTCAGATGGCTTGGGATTCTTCAAATATTTCAAAGACCTTCAGAATATGGCATTTACAATGTTTTAAGAATTTATGACTTTTTATGACAGTGAGACACATCTACTCCTGGCAACACCAGTTACTTCAAGAGTAAGATGGGTATTAAAGAGGCTCCTCATGGAGTTTGTTAGCCATTTGGGCAAGAAACTGCTCTTGCTTGGACTGCTTGATGAACTGGACATGCAGGACCTGCAGAAAAATGACTGCTGAACTTGCCTAAACACGGGATAATCATCAGGGTCCCTGCTACATCAAAGAGTTTGCCAGACATTCTGCAGGATACAGAAGAAAGTGACTGAAAAACTGACAATATAGGCAGAACTATCTCTGAAATTTCCTACTTCGTGGAAATGTCTGCTGGATACTATTGGCCAGTAGGCTGAAGATGAATGCCCCAGTGGTACATAAGAACTTTGAGTGACTGTCCAGGCAGCAAGAAATCTCTGTCAATTCTTGTTAACTTATTTAATATCCTTCTGGACTCTTTGATGAGTTGAAGAGTAGATAGTAATAATGTAGCTTTCCTTAGTTATGATAAAATATAAAGTAGATATAAATATTGTAGCTATAATTCTTGCTTGATACCTATTTTGTTATATATAATTTTACTATGTTAAAGTTAAAACCTTCCTTTTTTATTTAAACAGAAAAGGGGAGGGGATGTGGGATTTCCCTCTGTATGCTGTGATTACCATTAGTGAATAGAGAAACTGCCTTGGCCTGTTTATAGGGCAGAACTTAGGTAGGCAGGGAAAATTAAACTAAATTCTGGGAGAAAGGAGGCAGAGTCAAAGGAGAAGCCATGTAGTCCCGCTGGAGCCAGACAGTATTTTATCTGGTAAGCCACAGCCACATAGTGATACAGATTAATAGAAATGGGTTAAATTAATATGTAAGAGTGGGCCAATAAGAAGCTAGAGCTAATGGGGCAAGCAGTGAGCTAATTAATACAGTTTCTGTGTGATTATTTTGGAGCTAAGTGACCGGGAACCAACAAGCAACCCCCTCCAACAGCTGTCTTCAGCTCTTTTATAGGTTTTTAAAATTGACTCTTGACAGAATGTATTCTGTGGGTGATATCAAATGTGCTATAACCCACAGCCATCATTAAAGAATCATGCAAAGGGGTTTCAGCACTAAAGTGCTCTGCTTACAAAAGAAAAAGTCTCTCCTTCTAAGCCTTTGAAAAGATACCTTTTCACTGTTTTGCCTCTTATAGAATGTCACACACAGATGCTCCTTAACTTATGATAAGGAGTCATCCTGATGTACACACTGTCAATTAACGATAGCCCATGAGTTGCAAATGCTTTTACTATGTCTAATCTATCGAGAGTCATTCAGTTAACCCTACCTGCTCTAGTGTGCTTTGAACAGTTACACTGGCCAAAAGGGGAGCATTCCTAAAGAATTTTGTGCTGCAAAGCAGTATTCTGGAAAAAGATCAAAGCAAAGCTCTTATTGAATGCATATCCCCTTTGCACTGTTGTAAGGGGAAAAGATACAGCATGAGCAAAGGCATCACAAATTGGGGACCATCTGTAGTTAGACTCACACAGCATGCCATCCTTTCCAATTGGCTCCATCCATGTAGCAATGATATGCTAGCATTTCCTCCATGCTTTTCCGTGGCTTGAAAGCTCACTTTCATTTTAGCATGCAATATTAGTCTGTCATCTAAATGTACCATAATTTATTTATCTGCTCACTTGTTGAAGGGCATGTAGGCTGCTTTTATTTTTGAGAAAATACAAGTAGAACTGCTAAAAATATCCATATACAAGTTTTTTTATAGACAGGAATTTACCCATAGACTGGGTAGCAAAGGAATTCAATTGCTAAGACTATGCTTTTTCAAGATGGCTATTACATTTTTTTTTTATTTGTCCCACCAGTAATGAATGAGTTTCTCAGCACTTGGTGTTGTTGATGTTTTGGATTTTAGCCATCTTATTAGATGTGCAGGACAGTTTTTTTTTAATTTGCAATTTCCTTATGTTTATTGTTGAGCGTTGTTTCATGCTTAACTGTAACTGATGTAACTTCTTAAATGACGTAGCTGTTCTGTCTTTTTTTTCTTGCTGTTTAAAAAAATCTAGCTACTTGTTTTACTAATTTGAATCTTAAGAGCTTTTTGTGGAGATGTCATTTACAACAATTTTCTCATAGACAGTGGCCTATACCCTTTGATGATATCTTTCACAGAGAAGAAATTTCAAATTATATTTAAGTTTGGACTGTCAAGTTTTGTTTCATTAGCTGTATCTTCGGTGTACTATCTAGAAAGCAAGCACGGGGGTTGGCAGGAAGATGGCAAAGCTGAGAACCTGGGTTCTGGCCTCCATATCTGCACTGCCCTTGACCCTAACCTACAAAACAAGCAAACAAAAACAAATAAATAAATGGAAGAAAAATAAGCCAGCATTAAATGCAAGGTCCTAGATTTTCCTCTATGCTGTTTTCTTGGAGCTTTATAGTTTTGTGGTTTTACGTAGGTGTATGGTTCACAATGAATTAATACAAAGGTCTGTGCTTAGACTTCTTATTTTTCCATGTGAACGTCTGGTCATTTCAGAACAACTTGTTGAATAGACAATCTTCCTCTGTTGAATTGCTTTTACTCTTTTCTCATGGTTCAGCTGCTTATATTAGTGTGGGTCTGCTTTTAGGCTACCTTCCATTTATGTGTGTCTATTATTTTGCCAATAAAAGCACTGTCATGATTACTCAGCTTTGTAATTGGTTTTGAGGTTGAATAGTACCAGTCTTTGATTTTTGTTCTTCTCTGTTAATTTGTGTAGGCATTTCTGGTACAGTTTGGATATCCATATAATCTTTAGAATTAATTTGTCAGTAATTATAGTAGTTACTTTTATGTTGTTAAGATGAAATACTAGAGACAATTAAGTTATGAAAAGGAAGATATTTTTAATCATATGATTTTAGAGATTTATGATTTGGTGACCTGTTGATTTGGGCATTTAGGGAGAGTATTATATCATGGGGGCCAAGGTGAGAGCAGTGTAGAACAAGTGAGTGGGGGTAGCACAGATTAGAAACTGCTTTTCCGGAACCAAGAAGCAGAGACACCCTTGGAAACTAGGTTCACAGAACCCTGTTCAAGGACAGTATTCTGACTGGCTTTTTGTCAGCTTCATACAATCAATGTAGTGTTATCTGAGAAGGGAAACATTGAAAGAGAAAATGCCTTCATCAGATTGCCCGTGGGCAAGCCTGTAGGTATTTTCTTGGTTAATGGTTGATGCCCAGCTTGATGTGGGCAGATGTTCAAGCACATGAGCCTTTGGGGACCATTTACTTTTAAACGTGTTCTGTCTGTACTTAAATAGACTTCTAACCATCACTGCTATGCTCTTGTATTTCTAATTATTCACACTTTCATACTAACATCAATAACACTGTGATTTTAAATTTTATGTGTCTATTCCTCTTATACACAGAACTGAATGTCATGTCACATATTAATTTTGTATCCTGTTATTTTTTTGTCTTTAGTTTTTTGTGGGGTTTTTTTGAGAGAAGAGAGAGAGAGAGAGAGAGAGAGAGAGAGAGAGAGAGAGAGAGAGAGAGAGAGAGAGAATAAAGTAGGGTGGGTAGAAAGGACCTGGGAGGAGTTCAAGGGCAAGGAAAAAACATTAACAAAATATATTGCTTGAAGAAATATTTTTAAATAAAAAAGGAGGGCTGGAGAGATGGCTCAGAGGTTAAGAGCACTGACTGCTCTTCCAGAGGTCCTGAGTTCAATTCCCAGCAACCACATTGTGGCTCACAGCCATCTATAATGAGATCTAGTGCCCTCTTCTGACATGCAAGCATACATGGAAGGAATGTTGTATACATAATAAATAAATAATTTAAAAAAATTAAAAATAAAAAAGGAAATTCAAGCAATAAAAGGAAAGTAACTTTTTTTTAAAAAAAAAGTATAACTGTAGTAGGAGCTGTGGGCCTCTTCCCACAGCCTGGCTCCTGGCCACCTGCTAGCTTTACCTGAAATAACAACATACAAATTGTATTCTTTTAAACACTGCTTGGCCCATTATATCTAGCCTCTTCTAGGCTAACTCTCGGACTAGCCCATTTCTAATAATGTGTGCAGCACCCCAAGGTGCACTTACCAGGAAGATTCTAGCCTACGTCCATCCTGGGTCGGAACTTCATCGCGTCTGCTCCAGAGAGGAGAGCTATCAAGTCTGTCTGAGGCGTCTTACCTCACTTCCTCTTTCTCCCAGCATTCTGTTCTGTTTACTCCACCCACCTATGAGGGCCAAGCAGTTTCTTTATTTTTTAACCAATGACCTTCCTCTATCATATAACCTATTGTGTAAATGTACCATATTTTTCTTATCTATTCTTCAGTCAAGGGACATTTAGGTTGTTTCCAAGTTCTGGCTATGACAAATAGTGCTGCTGTGAACATAGTTGAGCACATGTCTTTGTGCTACAATTGAGCATCCTTTGGGTATATACCCAAAAGTGATATTGCTGGGTCTTCAAGAAGGTTGTTTCCTGATTTTCTGAGAAATTGCTGTACTGACATCCAAAGGGGTTGTAACAGCTTTCACTCCCACCAGCAATGCAGAAGTGTTCCCTTTACATCTTATCCTCTCCAGCATAAGTTGTCATCAGTGGTTTTGATCTTGGCCATTCTTAGAGGTGTAAGATAGAATCTCAGAGTTCTTTTGATTTGCATTTCTCTGATGACTAAAGATGTTGAACATTTCCTTAAGCATCATTCAGGAAATTTAGATTCCTTTGTTGAGAGTTCTCTGTTTATGTCTATACCTGATGTGGGATTCCCCTCTGTATGCTGTGATTACCTTTAATGAATAAAGAAAGCTGGCTTGAGCTTATAGTAGGGCAGAACAGAGGTAGGTGGGGAAAACTAAACTGAAAGCTGGGAGAAAGAAGGTGGAGTCAGGAGAAGCCATCAAGCCCCACTGGAGACAGATACCAAAACTTTACCCAGAATGCCACAGCCATGTAGTGATACACAGATTAATGGAGATGGCTTAATTTAAGATATGAATTAACCAGAAATACGCTTAAGGTGTTGGCCAAACAGTATTGCAAATAATATAGTTTCTGTGTGATTATTTTGGGTCTGAGCTTCTGGGCAGCTGGGAAATAAACAAATTGTCTCCTACAACATGGATTATTTGTTCTTTTGATGACCAATTCCTTGAGTTTTTTGTATATTTTGGAAATGAGTCCTCTATCTGGTATGTAGTTAGTAAAGATTTTTTTCCCATTCTGTAGGCTGCTATTTTGTCTTGTTGACCATGTCCTTTGCTTTATAGAAGCTTCTCAGTTTCAGAGGTCCCATTTATTAATTGTTTCTCTCAGTGTCTGCGCTACTACGGTTATATTTAGGAAGTGGTCTCCTGTGCCAATACATTCAAGTGTACTTCCTACTTTCTCTTCTATGAGATTCAGTGTGACTGGCTTTATATTGAGTTCTTTGGTCCATTTGGACTTGAGTTTTGTGCATGGTGATAGATATGGGTCTATTTTCATTCTTCTACATGTTGATATCCAATAATGCCAGCATGATTTGTTGAATATGCTTTTTTTTTTCATTTGATACTTTTGGCTTTATCCAAAATCAGGTGTTTGTAGGTGTATGGATTGATATTGGGTCTTCAGTTTGGTTCCATTGGTTTTCCTGTCTGTTTTTATGCCAATACCAAAATGTTTTCAGTACTGTAGCTTTGTAGTAGAGTTTGAAGTTAGTGATTGTGATGCCTCCAGAAATTCTTTTATTGTAGAGGATTGTTTAGCTATCCTGGGTTTTTTGCTTTTCCATATGAAGTTGAGTACCATTCTTTTGAGGTCTGTGAAGAATTTTGCTGGGATTTTGATGGGTGTTACATTGAATCTGTAGATTGCGTTTGGTAAGATTGCCATTTTTACTATGTCAATTCTACCTACCCAAGAGCATGGGAAATCTTTTCATTTTCTGGTGTCTTCTTCAATTTCTTTTTTTCAGAGAAGATTTAAAGTTCTTGTCATACAGGTCTTCCACTTGTTGGTTATAGTTACTCCAAGGTATTTTATGCTATTTGTAGCTATTGTGAAGGATGATGTTTCTCTGATGTCTTTCTCAGCTCTCTTATCACTTATGTACAGGAGGGCTACTGATTATTTTGAGTTAATCTTGTATCTTGCTACATTGCTGAAAGTGTTTATGAGTTGTAGAAGTTCCTTGGTAGAATCTTTTGGGCTGTTTATGTAAACTATTATATCATCAGCAAATAGTGAACATTTCACTTTTTCTTTTCTCATTTTTATTCCCTTGATCTCCTTTTGCTGTCTTATTGCTCTAGCTATAACCTTAAGAACTATATTGAATAGATATGGAGAGAGTGAATTACCTTGTCTTGTTCCTGATTTCAGTGGAATTGCTGGAGTTTCTCTCCATTTAGTTTGATGTTGGCTGTTGACTTGCTGTATATTGTGTTTATTATGTTTAGGTATGTTCCTTGTATCCCTGCTCTCTCCAAGACTTTCATCATGAAGGAATGTTGTATTATGTCAAAAGCTTTCTCAGCATCTAATGAGAAGATCATGTTGCTTTTATTTTTCAGTTTGTTTATACGGTTGATTACATTGACAGATTTTCTTATGCTGAACCATCCCTGCATCTCTGGTATGAAACCAACTTGATCATGGTGGATAATTTTCCTAATTTGTTCTTGGATTTAATTTGTTAGCATTTTATTGAGTAGTTTTGTGTCAATGTTCATAGTGAGTCTGTAATTCTCTTTCTTAGTAATGTCTTTATATGGTTTGGGTGTCACGGTAATTGTAGCCTCATAACTTTTCTTCTGTTTCTATTGTATGGAACAATTTGAGGAGTATTGGTATTAGCTCTTCTTTGAAAATCTTGTAGAACTCTGAGCTGAAACCATCTGGTCCTGGGCTTTTTTTTTTTTTTGGTTGGGAGACTTTTAATGACTGTTTCTATTTTTTTTTTAGCAGTCATAAGTCTATTTAATTTGCTTATCTGGTCTTGATTTAAGTTTTGTAAATGATATCTAGAAAGTTGTCCATTTCCTTTAAGTTTTCCATGATTTTCTTTGCAACTAGAGATACCAGTTTGATGCTGAAGGGGTGCTGAGAGGAAGACCTCTGTCTTTTTCTTGATTTTAGCAAAAATCCAGTTTCTGACCATTAAAAACTGACTGATGGAGCATGTGATCAAACAAGACTCTCTGAATGTGGCTGACAATGAGGGCTGACTGAGAAGCCAAGGACAATGGCACTGGGTTTTGATTCTACTGCATGTACTGGCTTTGTGGGAGCCTAGTAGTCTGTTTGGATGCTCACCTTCCTCGACCTGGATGGAGGGGGAAGGACCTTGGACTTCCCACAGGGCAGGGAACCCTGACTGCTCTTTGGACTGGAGAGGGAAGGGGAGGCGGTGTGGGGGTGGAGGGAAATGAGAGGAGGGGAGGAGGTGGAAATTTTTAATTAAAAAAAATTTCCAAAAATTTCAATTAATTACAGTACTTTTGTAGATGTTATTTGTCAGGTTGAGGAACTCCTAATCTATTCCTAATATCATGTGGGTTTTTTATTATAATTTGGAATATGTCAAATGTTTTCCAACATCTCTTAGTATAATCACTTAATTTTAAAATTTTTAACAAGTCATTTGATGAGTCACATCAGTTCATTTCTGAAGATGAACAAGAAGCATACATCTAGTCATTCCCACGTGGCTAAGGTAGGTAATTCATTTTATGTGTTGCTTAGTTTCCTTTACCAGTATTTTGCCTAGAATTGTGTCTATTCTCAAAAAAATACAGTAATCTTTTTGTTTGGTTTGGTGTTAGTGAAATGCTGACCTCATAGAATGAATTAAGGAGGGATCTTTTGCGGTTTTGTTTTTTGAGAGAGATTATGGAGAAATTGACATCCCCTTCCCTTAAATGTTTGGAAATATTCACTGGTGATTATACCTTGCCAAAGTGCTTTCTGTTGTAAAACATTATTCTTAAAGTTTTAATGTTTACAGGTCTATGTAGATGGTTCTTTTCTTGTTGTGTGAATTCCAGATAGTATTACTTAAACTATTTCTAAAGGCTATCTCATGTAAGGTGTGAAATCTGAGAGTCTCTCTCGTTGCTTATGAAATTTGTTATTATTTTATGTGGCATCTCTGGTGATGGCTCCTTTATTTACAACACTAGTGAGCTGAGTCTTTTCTCAGTACAGCTCATACAGACCCTATTAGGAAGGAACAACTAACTATATTGTTTGGATTATTTTTCCTGCCTGTCAACATTTTGGATATATACCAAATACCAAAACACCAATATATACTCATGTTTTTCTAACATTAGGATAGTAAACATAGGGAAGATATCTTGTTTATTGGTACCCACACAGCTCCAAGGGCATTGCTAGAACTTACTGTATATTTATTGAGGAGTTACATGAGTAGCTAGAACATTCATGTCTAGCGGAGGAAGAGATTTTTGGGCTTTAATGTTTACATTTGAAAGAGTAGAGAACAAGATGAAGATTTTAAAATCAATAATCAAAAGACAAAAAACTATTCTTTGGAGTCAAAATCTCTATTCACTAAAGAAAAAAACAACTATGTGTTTCCAGAAAGTAATACTGTGTTTAGAGCTATAAAATCTTGATGTGGGATTCCCCTCTGTATGCTGTGAATATGTTTTATTACCATTGGTTAATTAAGAAGCTGCTTTGGGCCTATGGCAGTGCAGAATAGAGCAAGGCAGGAATTCCAAGCAGAGATAGAGGAGAAAAGAAGGCAGAGTAAGGAAGATGCCATGTAGCTGCCAAAGGAGACAGATGCCTATGAGCCTTGTGGTAAGACATAAATAATAAAAATGGGTTAATTTAAGATGTAAAAGCTAGCTAGAAACATGCTTAAGCTATTGGCCAAACAATATTGCAATTAATATAGTTTCTGTGTGATTATTTTGGGTCTGGGCCGCCAGAAATAAACAAGAGCCTCTTCCTACAAAATCTAGACATGACCATGTCCATCATGTTGAACAACTTGCATACCTTCTCTAAGCCTTAAATAGTACCTACATTCCTGAGTTATTATGTGAATGTGATGTGACAGGATGCTCTATATGTGAGATTAAACAGTTCCGTTAAATCTTCATTACAGTGAGAATAAGATGACATCAAATATTCCTTCACTGAAAACTGCTTGGAAAATGCCAGTTCAGCTTACGTATACAAAAGGGAAACAGCTCTGATATACAGTTTACTTTGTCATTTTTTTTTGTTTAAACAAGAGGTGAATCCCGATTTCATTGTTTTGCTTGGCTTGCATAAAAATGTTCTGCATGGTGTTATGACTTTGTAGAATTTGAGATTAATGCTTAATGGGTGTTTGCAAAGATATGTTTTTATTTCTGTATCATGAGTTCATGCTCACGGACTTATGCTGTCTGTCTGGGATAAGCTCACTTTAATTCTCAGTCTCTAATGTGTTTCTAATTAATGAATGTGTAATGAAAGCATTCAGCAACCTTCTCTTTCACCATGGAGAAATGAGGCCTGCATTTTATTTGGGTTTTGTATGTGCCTTTTCTGTGGTTATTTCAGGTTTATTGCCAAAAGGTGATGCAACTCCCTGTGGTCCATCAGTAGAACTAATAATTTTGCATAATGGAATTTCTGAATTATCACTTACACAGACATTTAAAAAACTGTAACTGATTTTCAAAATAGTATTCTTCCAGAATATGAAGCTCTGCTTAGTTATTACGGAATTTATTTTTAAAGAAGTCCAACCACAGACTTAATGGGAAGGGCGCTTCTTAGGCTATCAACTCCTTTATTCACCCCTTACTCTCCCCTGTAAGAGAAACCACTAATTAATCACTTCTAACTTGGGCTCCATCTTTCCCAGTAGTTTATAACCATGAACCCATATGAACAATATAGTCATGTCTAAACCCAGCAGGGCTGGAAATTTATCCTATTTCTGCAGTGGGTCCTAGATAACCAATTGGTGCGATGGAGCGCTTGCCTCCATCCTTGAGTGGTTCCCAATTCCTCACCCTTCTAACTCAGATATGTTTGCATCACTCCTGGTTCCTGACTAGCTCTAGGCATCCTTGTGCTTCTCTAGGGTGGAGTTCTCCCTCAAGCACCAGCTCAGCCAGAGAATGGCTGTTATTAAGCACATAACCCCACAATCATTACTGTGGTGTTCTTCAACCGTTCCTACCAGAACTCCAGGTCTCCTGGGCTATATTATGCCTCATTGCTTCAGTCCTTGAGTGTGACTCTTTGGCCACACCAAACTTCTCTCAACTCTCCTATGCAGCTTTCTCTTTTTATTGTCTGAGTATCTTTATAAAACAATTTTCAGTCCCTGCCTTCTGAACAGACAAAACCCTAACTCTATGGGGACTTCCAGTTTATTCTTCTGAGGCATCTTGGTTTTAGTTAGATATTTCCCACATGTTTTGTACTGCCCTTGTTGTGGCATTATGATGTCACATTATAATTGTTGTTACTCTTTTATACTCACTTCCCTCAAAGGTTAAAAGAAAGCATGTAGTGGTTATTATTTGTATTTTGGTAAATAAATCTTGCCTGAACACCAGAAAAACAAGGCAGCCAAGCAACTAGAGAAGTTTTACCTATATGAAGCCTGGGCGACCGTAAACTAGAGAGACAAAGCCTCTCTCTCCTCCCATTTTATGTTCCCCCTAGTGCTGGGATTAAAGGTGTGTGACTCCCTAGAACTTAGATTAAGGGTGTGAGCAACCACCACCTGGATTTGTTTCTGCATGATTTTATGTAGCCCAGGGTGGCCTTGAACTCAAGAGAGCTATCTGCCGCTGTCTCCCAAATCGTGGGGTTAAATGTGTGTGTCACCATTTCCAGAGCTCTAGTGGCTTTCACTTTGCCTCTGGTCTTCAGGCAAGATTTATTTATTAAAATACAAATGCTCTATCAGGACGAAGCTTGTTTGTTTTACTCACAGTGGTGCTTCTGCAGCAACTAAAGGACTTACGTCATCATGCGGTAACGTTCTTTAACACTGCTGAAAGAACAAATGTTGACTTCCCTATCCGCAGTCAAGTTTGAGTCTGGTAGGCTCCTGGAGTTAATATCCCGAGAAAAACTCAGCTCTGAGACCACTTTTGCTTCTTCGTGGTTCTGTCTTAGCTAGGACCTGAATGGTCCTTTTCCTCGTCTGAACTGCTGAGGTTTTCACAGCATGCTGAAGCTCTGCAGGCCAGGACTGCAGGAGGCATGTGGGAATGATTGACAGCTTTACTTCAGAGTGTGTCTCCTGTAGGTCAATTCCTCCAAAACCCTCCCTAATGTGCTATACCACAGTTTTGAATCCATTCCATCTTGACTAAAGGTCAGAGAGTTCAAACCGATTCTCGTTCCTTAAGGACAAGTAACAGGATGTTTTACCAAAGATGTGGATACTGCATGTCTTGCTCCTCAAAGACCAGACAACAGTGTGTTGCACTTAGGTCATGGTTACTTGGTGTTTGAGATGTAAGAAGATAATTATGCTTATTTGTTCTTGTATCATGGGAGGGAAGTCTTTTGCCCTCCCTTTTTGATTGAAGTATATAAGGACTATGAGTAATACATTTTAGGCTGTTATAGTATTCATTAGAAGCCCTCCTGACTCTATCTTCTGTCTCTTGTCTCGTTCTTTCTTAATCCTCACTCCCTTTTTCAGGCATGTGGGACAAGTCAGCCAGTCCCAACACTTACCCCAACCCTTATAGGACTGTGCAACTGCGTCTTTACTATACAGGTTGAAACTTCTCTATCACCCTTCTTTCTCCTGCTTCTTACCTGTACCAGATACAGAATATTGTATCACATTGGCAGAGAAGCAGGTGCTTGGCCATCAGATCTAGGAATGGAGACCCCCTTTCTCTTCCAACACTGTCCTTCCCAACAACTTTCTTTTTTATCTCAGGGAAGGTTCACAAGACCTTTTGGTTACTCATTTAGTAACGTGCATGGATCCACTCTTGGATCTATTCTAGAGAAGTAGATGTTATCCTTTGGAACATGTCTGGTAAAAAGAGATAAGTAGCCAAAACTAAAATTACAAAAAATACAGTGAACCTCAACCAGATTCTATATTTCACTAGTAACTGGATCTCGATCTAGTGCCACATGATAGCTATTATGGAAACATCAGACTTGTGGCCCCAGGCTAGGCTTAACTTCTAGCTTGGTTTGAAAAAAAACATACATACACACACATATATAATAAATGTATATGTGTATGTATGTATAATGTATATATGGTGTATGTATGTGTGTGTGTGTATGTGTGCTCAAAGAATATTTCTTAAAAGTTTCCTTTAGTTGTCAACTTTCCAAGACCAAATGTATGTCTATTGGAAAAGATAAGAATACAGGGTCTGATTTCAGGCTTCTTCACCCTGGTGAGGCTGCCCTCTCGAAATGGGACCAGTGCTTGCTGGCTCACCACCACCGTCCTCCATAGCTTCCCTTTGTTGCCACCATACCTATCCCATGTGTGTATGTTACTGGTTAGGACTCATGAATTAGCTCTGTCTGAGTTCATAATCTCTTGTCTATGCAATAATCCAGCTTTATTTAGTTCCAGCTTCTAGTGTCAAGTATGAATGATATTGCTATCTATTAAGAGTACATCTGGCCTCTTTTCCTCCTACTGGAATACAGCACAGACTATAGCCTAAAAAGATTTAACTTCAAATGAACAGAGGAGGTTTGTGTGAAAAGAAATAGTGACCAAATAAAGACTTGCTTAAGTTCAGCCCTCTATTGGTGACGTATAGGCTATCATTAAAATAGATTTACCAAAAAGAGAGCTTTAGCTGTCTCTCCCTGAATTCTCTTCCTCCACACCCCAACCCCCACCTGGAGAGACACATTGAGCTGCTGGTGGTGTGGAAACCTAGTTCAGTAGAAACTTTGTGGAATCTGTGAGGATGACCCCAGTGAGGACTCCTTGTGATGGAGGATATAAGTTCTGAACTGGCTGTTTTTGTAGCTGGGAAAGACTTCCATTGGTGAGACTGCATTGCATTTGGTTGAGTTGTTGGCTGAGGAGGTCCCATGGAGATTCCTAAACAATCTAGGCTGATGCTAGGACAGAAAGTTGCTCTCTGAAAACTGACAGTGGAATCCCATTGCCAGGGACAGTACCCACACAGTTTACTGAATATAGAGAGGTCAAGCCGGTATGTTCATGGAGCCTTCACCCCTACTTTCTAGTCTCTTTGGCATAAGACAGTATGTATTCTTCAGACTACAAAAAGAGAAGCTTGGACACCAACCCAATCACAAAACCCTTGACCTACAGTCTGGAGGATGTACTGTAGCAACAGTGACACAGAACTTATGGGAGTGGTCAACTGATATGTGGTTTAACTTGAGTCCCATGCCAGGAGAGTGAGGCCATGTCCTTCACTGCCTGGATGGCCAGGACCCAGAGACTGAATAACCCAGAGACCTAGGGTAGAACAGAGACTAGGGTAGAACCAAACATGACTGGCAAAAAAAATAAATGAAATGATTTTTAATGATGTTCTGCTATACTCATAGATTGGTACCTTGTCCAATCCTCATCAGAGAGGCTTTCTCTGGTACAAGATGGGAGTAGGTACAGAGACCCACAACCAGTCAGTATGCAGGGAATCTAAACTGAAGGTCTCCATTGGGTCCCTACCCACAGAAAAGGGGGAGGAAAGATTTTAGGAGTCAGAGAGGATGGAGGACACTAAGAACATGGCCCACCAAATCTACTAAGCAGATCTCCCATGAGCTCACAGAAGACTGAAGCAGGAAGCACAGGATCTGCATGGGTATGCACCAGGTACTCTGTATATGTTATAACTATTAGCTTAGTATTTTTAATGGAACTCCTGAGTTTGTGAAAAAGTGGGTCTCTGACTCTTGTGAATGCTCGTGAGACTCTTTTCCTCGCATTGGGTTGCCTTATTCAGCCTCCGCATGAGGGCCGCTGCCTTGTCTTGTTGTATCTTGTTTTGTCCTATATGACTGTTGTCTCTTGGGGGCCTGCTCTTTTCTGAAGAGAAAACAGAGGGGGAGAGAATCTGGGGGACAAGGGAGCTTGGCAGGGACCTTGGAAGGAATGGATGGAGGGGAAACTGTAGTTGGGATATATCATATTAGAGAAGAGCCTATTTTCAATTTAAAAAGATATTTAAGATGGAAAATGAAAACACAGCCATGTCATTTTATTTGGTTTAATTCTGTTTGTTTATTCATTTCATTTTTAAAACAGGGTTTCTATGCCAGGCTGGCATTAATCTTACTATGTAGTTGAAGATGACCTTGGATTTCTTATCTTCCTGCTTTCACTTCCCAAGAGCTAGAGCTGCAGGTATTTATTGTCATGTCCAGTTTATGCAATGCTGGACATCAGATCTGGAGTTTCCTGCATGTTAGGCAAGGGCTGTGCAAACAGAGCTACACACTCAGCCCACAACCCTAATTTTAAAGGAATTATACATATACATGTATACATATGCATTTAAAATTTGTGAGAAAAATACATTAACATATAAAACAATAATCTCCTTGTAAATGGAACCATATATAATTTTTAAGTTTACAAAATGCATTATCCAATTTTCCTCTGAATATGTTATTTTTATAATTAGAAAAGAAATTATTTTTAGATAAAAGGAAATAATACCATTTCTATAAAATCAGTATATATACCACTCCTATAAATACTACTGAGGTTGGGGAGGATTTCAGCCTGTGATGTTTGGAGTTCCTAGTCAGTGTTGGTTTTCCACACTGGCGGCAGCATGATTTCCGTAGTGAGAGCCATGGGGACAGTTGGAGGGACAACTGAACAAATAAGTACTAATCACTCCTGCTCCTGGGGTGCCCGCGCCAAACTCCTGTGTCTATATGAAATAAACAACAAAGCAAGTCAAATAACAAATGCCAATGGCAAGCTGAGGACTAGAGAAAGAGGTTCAAGTCAACAAGGTAAACGGTTCGAAAGAGCAGAAATCAAGGCCTTGACATGTGAAGTATAGAATGAGCAAAAGAATAAAAAAAAAAAAACAAACAAGAGATGCTAAAGGTTTGACACTGAGACATATAAATGGAAAACAGCTAAAACAAAAACAGTCTGAGGAAAGAACCTTCAAAGGCTTGGGAATACAGAGTGTTTAGTAAAAGAAGGAAAAAAACGGTGGAAAAATTCAGTTTTAGAACTAAAACAAACAACGACTAGGAAAGAAAAAGGTTAATTATAATGATAAAATCTAAGAAATAAGTAAGAGAACCCATAAAACCTCAACTTTTGGAGGAATGAATAAAAAATATTATGGCAGCAAAGTAAAATAAAACCATTTGGAAAGATAAATGGTAAAAATCAAGAAACATAAAAAATACAAAGGTGTAAAGACAACACATTTGTCTCATTCTGCTTTGTGCCGCTCTTGCGAGTGACACAGAGAGGAATTCATGAAAGCTGACTTATTTTCCAGTAATGAGAAGTTCAAGACCGAGGTGTAGGCATCTGGAGTCTTCTTAACGTGTTTATAGGGGAGGTGGGTGGCAGACAGCTAAGAGAGAAGCAAACTCCAGCCTCACAGGACAGAAGGGCCAAAAAGAGCACGCTCTATTTATAGTCGCCCTAGCTCACCCAGGAGCCAAGCACCCCTCATTAGGAGTCGTCTCCCCGTGCTGTTCTGCTTAAAGTTCATCTTCCAACCCGGGGGCTCAGCACACATTTAGAACATGGCAACAACCGAGAATAAAGCCATATCAGTTAGGCACTTAGTAGATCCCAGGGATTTACACGAATCCCTGTAATCCTTCTGTTACTGGTGGTCACTGTCTGGTCCAGATGTTGCAAGTTAGGAGCTTCTTGTTCAATGAATCAAAGAAATATACACAGACTGCAAAGCAGCCAGAGGTTATATTCAGAAGCAATGCAAGAGTGCAGGTTAGATACACTGCAAAGGAGCAGCCTGCTGCTTGAGCTAGAGAGTTCCAGAGCCTCTGGTTACTACTGGGCACTTTTGTTTATGGGTCCAGGAGTTGGTTGAGTTGTTAGGTTATGGAAGAGGACGTGGGGAGATGTAGGCGGCCTTTTGGTTTGACTGGTAGGTATGGTTTTTGTAAGTCTTTGTTCATACCACCTGTCCCTTCCCAGGATATATCTGATTTTAATCTTATGCACATTTAAACGTGAATAGGCACAAGGTGGTAAATAGGTGTTTTTCAGTCAGAAGACACAGGTTGCCTTACTATGCATGCGCCCAAAGTCAGTCTACAGTGCTCCATTTACCTTAGTTTTGGGTATCTTTGGTCACAAGTAGCGAATTTTCAAGAGCTGCTAGGGTGCTGTAGATCCGACTGAATCAGTTGCCTTTGTTAGGAGAGAGGTATATGCATGGTGTTCCATACAGGTGGGGTGTAGAATTGCTAAGTGTGTTGATAGAAAAGGGAAGCATTGGGCGGAGTTCCTGGGTTGCTAAGCTATCAGCCGCTTGTCTGCTTATTTTCCCGTCTCTGTGAGGTCATTGCTACTGCCTTTGTTTCCCTCCAAAGCAAGGTCAGACATTCTGGCAGTGGCTGGAAAGCCGTGGCCCTGAATTGAAGCAAGGCCATCTGTCTTGAGATTCTGGAATTTTAGCTTTGCATACTAAAGATCAGTAAAGATGGAAATCCTAAAGGAAGAATCTACGGAGAGGTTAAGATAAATGCAATTCTCATGAAAAGGTAGAAGAAGGCAGAAGGCAAAGACCAAGTTAATGACATCAACAAAGGTGACTTGACTGGGCTTGACTTGATTGTATCTCTGGGGCTTGGCATGGATGCTGAGTGCAGAAGGCAGTGGGCTTACAGTCTACACCTTCCCTAAAGGGGAGTATTCCGGTTTGTACTGTCCACAAAGGACTCTCACCTCACATCCCAGTGCTGCTCTGACAGCAACATTAGCCACTCAAATATCATGAGAAGCTGAACAGAGCGGTCTTAACTTACAGGAGGGGTGTGGCAGTTTGGGAACAGGGAGAAAGATATAAGAAAATCTCCATCTTCCTTCACTGGCTAATTCTTCAGGAATTGACATATTTGAGTCTTACGCTTGTGTGCTTTTCTTTGAAAAATAATTTTAAAGATAAATTAGAACTATATTGGAAAGGACTTGCAAACGAAAATCCCGCAGCGGGATCAGCCAGACCCAAAGTCTACGTGTGCAACTTAACGAGCTTCTGGGACTTCTGGAAAGTTCGCATCGTCATTCGGAAGCTGCTGGATTTCACACTTTCACCGTCAGCTGCAGTTTCTTTAAAAACTGGCTCTTGATTACCGTTTTTATTCTCCTAAATCCTTCACCAGTGAGATGTTCTAAACAAACCTCTAACCTACTGTGGTTGGTTTATAGCTCCCTATTATTTCTGAGCCCTCTTGCTTACTATACACCAACTAGATACTGGGGAAAGAGAAGAAGTGGCCTGATGAAAATAATCACGGGGAAACATTTGGTGGAAATATCAAGTCTTATGTGCGTTTTTCAATAAAATCAGGAAAGTCCAATTTAACCAGCATTTGAGGCTCAAAGCCTCACGCACTGTAGGTATGAATAACTTCACTTGAAAATTCTATTTGGGGCAGTGTGAATGCTTAAATATGAGAAATTTTATTGCGAAGTCTAGGTAGACATAGAGAAATCACAAGGTCAACCTGTGCAGGAACTCTTTGCTCTTATCCACAAGCTTAGCAAAATCTGACGGGCAGCATAGGCTGATTTTATTTTTGTTTCAACCTTTATACTGCTCTTCTTGTACTAAAGTGAATATAGGACATTACTATTCTATCTGCCTTAGAGGTCAAAGCAGCTCCACAAAATACCACGGCAATCCAGTTTGTTGTAAAATATCAAACTCATAGAAGATGCTGGAGTTGAAGAGGAAGATTGTTGAGCCTGCAGTTAACTCTTGGGCTGTCTTTTTAAAAAATTAAGTTATACTTTACTTCTTAGCAAGGATGTTGCCATAGAGATCTTCTGTACCTCACTGTAGAAATTAGGTTTTGAAAAGTGTGAGCTGTACTAAGCCCCGACTTTGATGGAAAAGGGAGACGCTGCAAACTGTGAGCTGAGAAACAGAAGCCGTGAGGTGCATTGGACAGGCCAGGAGGAGACGTGTGCTGTGTGAAGAGAATGCCTAGTTAGAACAGTGGCTTCTTGTCTCCATTTCTCCAGCAGGAAGAGCAGACAGAGTACAGAAGGTTATTCAGCAGACCTGGTAGCCTATGTAGCCTGAAGGCCCAGGTTAGGTGTATTCTGCAAACCATGGGAATTCTTACAATTCTATTGAACCCAGAGGTACAATCCCAGCAAGGATTTAATCATCACATCCAATCTTCATGTCTCCTTAGAAGCCCGTTGGCTATTTCTGTTTCTGAGGGTTTCCTTGGCTTTGATGAGCTTCCCATGCTTGAAGAGTACTAGTTAGATACGTGTCCTGTTTTAGCCACAGTGGAGTTTGGGAAAGAACAGCAGGGCCAAACATTAAGTCTGATTGCACAAAGTTAAAAGTGCATCAACAGAGGCGAGTCAAAGGGGCTCGTCTGTGTTGATGGTAACATTGCTTCCCTGGCTGAGGTAGGGGTTTTCCAATGTGTTCTCTTCCGTGCTCCAGCCCCTGTGCATTTTGAGTGGGGAGTCACATTACTCTTTCCAAATGGCCCAGTATCTAATCTATGCAGATTATTTGGAATTCCTCTGCATGATAAGTTTGCCCATTTTATTTAGTCAATCATTTAGAACCACAATGAGCATATGAATATTCTAGGCTTCAGATTAGACATGACTTCACATGGTTGCTCAGACTGTTTCTTCTTTCGGAGTTCCTTGGTGTGGTTCTTGTCGGTGTTGTTTTGTTTTCAGTCTTTATACTGTTCTTTTTTTTTTTTAATTTATTTATTTATTAAAGATTTCTGTCTCTTCCCCGCCACCGCCTCCCATTTCCCTCCCCCTCCCCCAATTAAGTCTCCCCCCCAGCCCGAAAAGCAATCAGGGTTCCCTGTCCTGTGGGAAGTCCAAGGAACCCCCATCCAGGTCTAGTAAGTTGAGCATCCAAACTGCCTAGGCTCCCACAAAGCCAGTGCGTGCAGTAGGATCAGAAACCCATTGCCATTGTTCTTGAGTTCTCAGTAGTCCTCATTGTCCGCTATGTTCAGAGAGTCCGGTTTTATCCCAGGCTTTTCCAGACCCAGGCCAGCTGGCCTTGGTGAGTTCCCAATAGAACATCCCCATTGTCTCAATGTGTGGGTGCACCCCTCGCGGTCCTGAGTTCCATGCTCGTGCTCTCTCTCTTTCTGCTCCTGATTTGGACCTTGAGATTTCAGTCCTGTGCTCCAATTTAGGTCTCTGTCTCTGTCTCCTTTCATCGCTTGCTGAAGGTTAATATTCAGGAGGATGCCTATATGTTTTTCTTTGAGTTCTCCTTATTTAGCTTCTCTAGGATCACTAATTATAAGCTCAATGTCCTTGGTTTATGGCTAGAAACCAAATATGAGTGAGTACATCCCATGTTCCTCTTTTTGGGTCTGGCTTACCTCACTCAGGATAGTGTTTTCTATTTCCATCCATTTGTATGCAAAATTCATGAAGTCCTTGTTTTTTATTGCTGAGTAGTACTCTAATATGTATAAATTCCATACTTTCTTCATCCATTCTTCCATTGAAGGGCATCTAGGTTGTTTCCAGGTTCTGGCTATCACAAACAATGCTGCTATGAACATTGTAGAGCATATACTTTTGTTGTATGATAAGGCCTCTCTTGGGTATATTCCCAAGAGTGGTATTGCTGGGTCCAGGGGTAAGTTGATCCCGAATTTCCTGAGAAACCACCATACTGCCTTCCAAAGTGGTTGCACAAGTTTGCATTCCCACCAGCAATGGATGAGTGTACCCCTTTCTCCACAACCTCTCCAACAAAGGCTATCATTGGTATTTTTGATTTTAGCCATTCTGACAGGTGTAAGATGGTATCTTAAAGTTGTCTTGATTTGCATTTCCCTGATCGCTAAGGAAGTTGAGCATGACCTTAAGTGTCTTTTGGCCATTTGAAGTTCTTCTGTTGAGAATTCTCTGTTCAGCTCAATGCCCCATTTTATAATTGGGTTGATTAGCCTTTTACGGTCTAGTTTCCTGAGTTCTTTATATATTTTGGAGATCAGACCTTTGTCAGTTGCGGGGTTGGTGAAGATCTTCTCCCAGTTGGTGGGTTGCCTTTGTGTCTTAGTGACAGTGTCCTTTGCTTTACAGAAGCTTCTCAATCTCAGGAGGTCCCGTTTATTCAATGAGGTCCTTAATGTCTGTGCTGCTGGGGTTATACGTAAGAAGTGGTCTCCTGTGCCCATGTGTTGTAGAGTACTTCCCACTTTCTCTTCTATCAGGTTTACTGTGTTCATACTGATATTGAGGTCTTTAATCCATTTGGACTTGAGTTTTGTGCATGGTGATAGATATGGATCTATTTTCATTCTTCTACAGGTTGACATCCAGTTTTGCCAGCACAATTTGTTGAAGATGCTCTCTTTTTTCCATTGTATACTTTTAGCTCCTTTATCGAAAATCAGGTGTTCATAGGTTTGTGGGTTAATGTCAGGGTCTTCTATTCGATTCCATTGGTCGACTTCTCTGTTTTTATGCCAATACCAAGCTGTTTTCAATACTGTAGCTCTGTAGTAGAGTTTGAAGTCAGGGATGGTAATGCCTCCAGACGATCCTTTGTTGTATAAGATTGTTTTGGCTATCCTGGGTTTTTTGTTTTTCCATATAAAGTTGATTATTGTCTTCTCCAGATCTGTGAAGAATTTTGATGGGATTTTGATGGGGATTGCATTGAATCTATAGATTGCTTTTGGTAGAATTGCCATTTTTCCTATGTTGATCCTCCCAATCCAGGAGCAAGGAAGATCTTTCCATTTTCTGGCGTCCTCTTCAGTTTCTTTCTTCAAAGACTTAAAGTTCTTGTCAAATAGATCTTTCACATCCTTGGTCAGAGTTACCCCAAGATATTTTATGCTATTTGTGACTATCGTGAAAGGTGATGCTTCTCTAATTTCCCTCTCTGTTTCCTTATCCTTAGTGTATAGGAAGGCCACTGATTTTTTGGAGTTGATCTTGTATCCTGCCACATTACTAAAGGTGTTTATCAGCTGTATGAGTTCTTTGGTAGAGTTTTTGGGGTCGCTTATGTATACTATCATATCATCTGCAAATAACGAGAGCTTAACTTCTTCTTTTCCGATACGAATCCCCTTGATCCCTTTATGTTGTCTTATTGCTATTGCTAGAACTTCAAGCACTATATTGAAGAGGTATGGAGAGAGTGGACAGCCTTGTCGTTTTCCTGATTTTAGTGGGATGGCTTTGAGTTTTTCTCCATTTAATTTAATGTTAGCTGACGGCTTGCTGTAAATAGCTTTTATTATATTTAGGTATGACCCTTGTATCCCTAATCTCTCCAAGACTTTTATCATAAAGGGGTGTTGAATTTTGTCAAATGCTTTTTCAGCATCTAATGAAATGATCATATGGTTTTTTTCTTTCAGTTTATTTATATGGTGGATTACATTGATAGATTTGCGTATGTTGAACCAGCCCTGCATCTCTGGGATGAAGCCTACTTGATCATAATGGATAATTTTTCTAATGTGTTCTTGGATTCGGTTTGCCAGTATTTTATTGAGAATTTTTGCATCGATATTCATGAGTGAGATCGGCCTGTAATTTTCTTTCTTGGTTGGGTCTTTGTATGGTTTTGGTATCAGGGTAACTGTAGCTTCATAAAAGGAATTTGGCAATGACTCTTCTGTTTCTATATTGTGAAATACATTAAGGAGTATAGGTATTAGCTCTTCTTGGAAGTTCTGGTAGAATTCTGCATTGAAACCATCTGGTCCTGGGCTTTTTTTGGAAGGTAGATTTTTGATAACGGTTTCTAGCTCTTCGCGACTAACAGGTCTATTTAGATCGTTCACCTGGTCTTGGTTTAGCTTTGGTATGTGGTACTTATCTAAAAAAATGTCCATTTCTTTTGTATTTTCTAGTTTTGTGGCATACAGGCTTTTGTAGTAAGATCTAATGAGTCTCTGAATTTCCTCTGTGTCTGTGGTTATGTCCCCCTTTTCATTTCTGATCTTATTTATTTGCGTGTTCTCTCTCTGTCGTTTAATTAGTTTGGATAGGGGTTTGTCGATCTTGTTGATTTTCTCCAAGAACCAACTTTTTGTTTCATTGATTCTTTGGACTGTTTTCTGCGTTTCTATTTTGTTGATTTCCGCCCTCAGTTTGATTATTTCCAGTCTTCTACTCCTCCTGGGCGCATCTGCTTCTTTTTCTTCTAAAGCTTTCAGGTGTGCTGTTAAGTCTCCGATGTATGCTTTCTCTGTTTTCTTTAAGTGGGCACTTAGTGCTATGAACTTTCCTCTTAGCACTGCTTTCATGGTGTCCCATAGGTTTGAGTATGTTGTCCCTTTATTTTCATTAAATTCAAGGAAGACTTTAATTTCTTTCTTGATTTCTTCCTTGACCCAGGTGT
The DNA here is from genome assembly GCF_037038515.1 of Microtus pennsylvanicus. Taxonomy (NCBI): domain Eukaryota; kingdom Metazoa; phylum Chordata; class Mammalia; order Rodentia; family Cricetidae; genus Microtus; species Microtus pennsylvanicus. Next base: position 35,766,228 of record NC_134581.1, read on the forward strand.
GGTTCAGTAGTTGACTGTTCAGTTTCCATGAGTTTGTCGGCTTTCTGGAGGTAGGATTGTTGTTGAATTCTAACTTTAATCCGTGGTGATCTGATAAGACACAGGTGGACACTGATATGTTTTTGTATCTGTGGAGGTTTCCTTTGTTTCCGAGTATGTGGTCAATTTTCGAGAAGGTTCCATGGGCTGCAGAGAAGAAGGTATATTCTTTCCTATTTGGGTGGAATGTTCTATAGATGTCTGTTAAGTCCATTTGCTTCATTACCTCCAGTAGTTCTCTTACCTCTCTATTAGGTTTCTGTCTGATTGACCTGTCCATTGCTGAGAGAGGTGTATTGAAGTCTCCTACTACTAGTGTGTGTGGTTTGATGTCTGCCTTGAGTTTTAGTAATATTTCTTTTACATACGTGGGTGCTTTTATATTAGGGGCGTAAATATTCAGGATTGAGACTTCATCCTGACAAATTGTTCCAGTTATGAGTATAAAGTGTCCATCTCGATCTCTTCAGATTGATTTTAGTTTGAAGTCAGTTTTGTTAGAAATTAATATGGCCACACCTGCTTTTTTCTTAGGACCATTTGCTTGAAAGATCTTTTCCCAGCCCTTTACTCTGAGTAGATGCCTGTCTTTGTGGTTGAGATGTGTTTCTTGCAAACAGCAGAATGTTGGATCCTGTTTTCGTATCCAATCTCTTAGCCTGTGCCTTTTTATAGGTGAATTGAGACCATTAATATTAAGTGATATTAATGACCAGTGGTTGTTTACGCCAGATATTCTTATTGTTTTTGGAAGTAGAATTTGTGTGTCTCCCTTCTTTGAGTTGTGCTAGTGAAGGGTCGCTAGATGCCTGAGTTATTGTAAGCAGTGTTGGCAATGTTGGATTCCTTGGGTTGCGATTTTCCTTCTATTACTTTCTGTAGGGCTGGATTCGTGGCTACGTATTGTTTAAATTTGTTTTTATCCTGGAATGTCTTGATTTCTCCATTTATAGTGAATGAAAGCTTGGCTGGGTATAGTAGTCTGGGCTTGCATCCATGGTCTCTTAGCTTCTGCAGTACTTCTATCCAGGACCTTCTGGCTTTCATTGTTTCCATAGAGAAATCAGGTGTAAGTCTGATCGGTTTACCTTTATAAGTTACTTGGCCTTTTTCCTTTGCAGCTCTTAGTATTCTTTCTTTAACCTGTATATTTTGTGTTTTGATTATTATATGGCGAGGGGATGTTTTCCTTTGATCCAGTCTGTTTGGTGTTCTATATGCTTCTTGAATATTCAAAGGAATATCTTTCTTTATGTTGGGAAAGTTTTCTTCCATAATTTTGTTCAAAATATTTTCTGGGCCTTTGAGCTGTGACTCTTCTCCTTCTTCTATTCCTATTATTCTTAGATTTGGTCTTTTTATTGTGTCCCATATTTCCTGAATGTTTTGTGATGAGAATTTGTTGGCTTTGCAGTTTTCTTTGATCAGAGCGTTTATTTTCTCTATGTTGTCCTCAGAATCTGAGATTCTCTCTTCTATTTCTTGTATTCTATTGATTATGCTTGTTTCTGTAGGCTCTGCTCGTTGACCTAGATTTTCCATATCCAGCTGGGCCTCAGTTTGTGTTTTCTTCCTTGCTTCCATTTCAGTTTTCAATTCTTGAACTGTTTCCATTACCTGTTTGATCGTTCTTTCTTGGTTTCCCAGGGTATTATGTACGTATTTACTCATTTCTTCAAATTTTTGGTTATACTTCTCATCCATTTCTATAAGGGCATTTTTCACATGTTGTTTAAGGGACTCTACAGCTTTCATAAAGTCAATTTTTTCCACTTCTTCTGTGTTATGGTGTTGGAGACCTTCTGTTGTAAGATCGTTGGGTTCTGGTGTTTTCATGTTGTTTTTCAGATTATTGGGTGAATTCTTTCCTTGGCGCCTGCCCATCTCCTCCTATCGATGCTATCTAAGGGGTCTTTTAAAACTGGTTCAGGTTCCCCTGCTGGCCAGGGGCTCCTCTTACAAAATGCCCTTGCTCTGTTTCCTGGTTCCTGCCGGGGGCCAAGATCCCTCTCACCCCTCAGAAAGGTCTTCAGGAATAGGACCCGGCTCCTCCTTTGCCAGGGACCTCCCCAACCGAAGGCCTACCTCTTTGGTTTAATTGTAGTGGGGCGATCTGTTCTTGGTGTTGCGCGCGCGGTCCCTGCAGCCTGCTTCTCCTGCTGGGACGGTACCCGCCGCCAGCAGCCTGTGTCCTCTGCTGCCGCTCTGGTCCCAGTGGGTCCCCGCCGGCTGCGCTGGGCGTCCTCCGGCCGCGTTCCGCCGCCCGGTGTTCTGGCCGCGTTGCGTTCCGCCGCCCGGTGTTCCGGCCGCGTTGCGTTCCGCCGCCCGGTGTTCCGGCCGCGTTGCGTTCCGCCGCCCGGTGGTCCCTTTATACTGTTCTTATACTAAAATGTGTGTGTGTGTGTGTGTGTGTGTGTGTGTGTGTGTGTGTGTGTGTGACATTACTGTTATGACTGCCTTAGAGGGAAAAAATGGCTCTGTGGAATATCACTGTAGGTTTCTGTTTGCTGTCTTTAGACCTTGTGTATGTCTCCCACTACTAGATGCTTCCTATTCATTAACCTCTCTAGCCCTGAGCCTGATGTCAGCCATTTCTATGAAAATAGATCTAGGATAACTCTCAGCTGACAAGATAAACTAATGTCGCTATGCTAACCTGTATGCACACTGTATGTGATTCAGTACCTAGTCTACTTACTTTTCTATTGCTGTGAAGAGACATCACGATCAAGCCAACTTATAGGAGAGTTTATTGGGACTTACCATTTCAGAGGGTTAGAGTCCATGACCATCACCATGGGGAGTATGGCAGGAGGTAGGCATGCATGGTGCTGGGGCAGGAACTCAGAGCTTACATCTGGTCCGCAACCAGAAGGCAGAGTGAAAGAGAGAACTAAGTGGGAATGGTATAAGGTTTGGAAAACTCCAAACCCACCTTCAGCAGCACACCTCCTCCATAAAAGCCACACCGAATCCTCCTAATCATTCCCAAATAATTCCACTAACTGTGTTCTTTAAATTCTTTAAATATATGAGCCTATGGGAGCCATTCTCATTCAAACTACCTTGCTAGCTTTGTAGTCCCCTAAAATTGAACCTCTTGAGTCACCTGTTGGTAACCCCTTGCCCTTGGTAACCACTGATCTGCTCACCATATCAATAGTTTAATGTGATAGGAATTGAATAATCAACTATGTAAGGTTTTTATAATAGCTTCTCTCACTAGTAATGCATCCCTGAAGATAATTTGAGTGTTTTTCTTTATTAGATGGCATTCAGGGAATAAAGCCATAAAGTCTACTGCTCTCTTGCCATTCCTTTCTTTTTTGCTCCTTCCTTTTCAGTTCAGGGCACCCCCAATACAACCGATGCATCTGACATTGTCCTGCATCAAGTGAGGAGCAGTCTATGAGCAGAGGCCAGGTATCATAGATGGGATGCAAGACATCACATTGATGATTTTAGAAAACTGATTCCCCCCTAAAACTGTTCTCCCCACAGCTTCTGTAAATGTCCTGTATCTCTAAGGACAGACAGTAACATGGTGGAACTGAGAAGTCTTGCAAACTATAATAGGTCTCATAATTAATCTGCTAAGTGAGCTTGGACAGAAAGAAGGGGGAGGGGAGGGATGAAGGGAGTGAGAGAGGGAGGGAGAAAAGTAGATGCAGAGAAAACAACCTTTGACTTTTCTGATGTGGGAATTACTGTTCTCGGCTTATAGCTAAGAGAACATAAGATTTCAAGGAGTCACTGAAGATATATTCCTGAAGAGTAGTAGAGTTTGGACTCGAATTCAGGTCAGGACAGCCTGACTATAAAGCCTCTGCTTGAGCCAGTCTTCCATTTCTTTCTGTTGGGCTTTCCATTTGGGTTGCTCCATATTTATGCCCTCCGCCTGGGGCTTCCTTTAGAAGTCTGGAAGATAAAGTCTAATATTCACATACTTTGTTACAATAATTTTATATTTTTGTGACTTAAAAATTAGAGATGGGTGAGCTATCATCAATTGCTTATTAGTGACTCTCTTCACTGAACACCTTAATTAACACTAGCAGAATAAAGTAATTAAAGACAGGCTAGAATCTTAAATGACAATTAATATTTCCTTTTTAATTAAGAAAAGTTATCTACGTGTATGTGTGTCTAGCTATGGTTTGTACATGGGGGTGTAGGTGCCCTTGGAAGCCAGAGGTTCATGACCCTCTGAAACTGGAGTTCAAAACTGTGAGCCAGCCAGTGCGGGTGCTGGGATCTGAACTTTGCAGGAGCAGGAAATGCAGTGCCCTCAACAGCTGAATCATCCATCCAGCTCAACCATATGTACTTCTTAGTAGTGAACCACACTACTGCTGTGCTTTTCTGCAATCAATGAAAATACAATCAATATTTGCAGCTCCTATCGTACCTTTAACTTGAGAACTTAGGGAAGCAGGAGGATTACCTAATAAATGACTTTCTTGTCATCTGAGGTTACAATGCTGCTTTGATATTTTATAATATTTCTGTGGTTATGAATAGAAAACAGTGTTTCAAATAAGGAATGAAATGTCAACATCTTGAGCTTTTAACTGCCTGTTCTCACCTCCTAAAATGATTACAGGAATAATTTTACCTTTTTAAAAGTTACGATTTCGTTTGGACTTTGGGGACAGATCCATTTTGATTGCAGTCAAACAAAACTGTTATGGTTCTTCTTGTTAGCAGAATATGTCTTCTTGTGTCTGTAATCATGCTTATTATTTCTGAAGGTCCTTTTCATATTCTCTCTCTCTCTCTCTCTCTCTCTCTCTCTCTCTCTCTCTCTCTCTGTATTTGGTAAATGTGTGCATACGTGAGCATGTGTGTACATATATGTGTGCATATGTATACGTGCAAGTGGATTGCAGATGTATATTGTGTGGGATCAAGGGTTCCCAGGTGTCTTTTTCTGTTTTCTTTCCGCCTTTTCACTTTGATTTTTTATTCATTCATTCATCCATGCATTGATCTATTTTGGAGGAAGAGGGACATGTCAATGTCAGAGGACAGCTCTGTGGAATTGATTCTCCCATGCCACTTGGTGGTTTGCAGGAATGAAACTCAGGTCATCACAGCCTACGCGCAGATTAGTGCCTCTACCCGTTTTGTCATCTTGCCAGTCCTCTGCCTTAGGGTTTGACACAGGCCTCGTCACTGAACTTGGTTCAACAATTCAGACTCCGTAGCAAGCTCTGGGATCTACCTGTCTTCATGACAGTCCCCAACTCCCACAGCTGGGGTTCCAGAGCTGCCACGGGGAACTGAAGTCAAGTCCTCACGCTTATGCAGCAGGTCCTCTCCTCAGTAATCTATCTCCTTGGCTGTGTGTTTGATGTCCAGATGGGAACATACAGGTCTAATCTTGCACTCGGCAAAAAGAGAGCTGATTTGATTGCTAAACCAGAGCAAATTGCTTACTCCGGCTAGACTTTAGTACCTCGTTATTTTATATAACTCCAACATATTCCCATAAACCTAGATGAAATGAATATTCTTATGTTTCCATGTCTACAACTGGACCCTTTCTGAACTTCAGAGATTTGCTTCCAAACAATGGGTTAAGGTGAGCCATCATTTTCAAATAAGCTTTCCTTTCTTTGTGTATTTTGTCATTTGTTCTGTCTTAAGAAGGCCTTTTTCTGATAACTCAGCTTCACTGAGTGTCCTGAGTTATGACTTGAGCATGCCAGCCCAACAATTAACGTATCACCCCTCCTAGGAAATATGTATGGTAGTTTCTGGGAATGAGTGTCCACAGTGTCCACCGTCCTGAAGACTGCCTGACGCCTCTCTATCTCATTCTGGACATCGTGGATCCCATCTAAGGCTACAGCTCTCTAGTTGTTCCATTACTCCCCAGCTCTGGCTCCCATCTTGACTAGGAGCCTGGTGCTTTTGATTCTCTACATCTACTGCTACTGAGGACCCTCACCACCAGTCTGCACAGACGATCCTCTTTGGGAATCACGGTGGACTTCGAGCAAGGCAGAATGAAGATATATGACATCATTTTTTTTTTTTTTTTTTAGTTTTTCGAGACAGGGTTTCTCTGTAGCTTTGGAGCCTGTCCTGGCACTAGCTCTTGTAGACCAGGCTGGCCTCGAATTCACAGAGATCCGCCTGCCTCTGCCTCCCAAGTGCTGGGATTAAAGGCGTGTGCCACCACCGCCTGGCTATGACATCAATTTTTGTTCCTGATCTTGTCTGTGGCTCCTTGGTTCCAGATATATGATATAGAAGCCTGAAATAGCTGCCCATATAATTTTAATCAATTCTGTTGAACAGATCATCACCCAGATACCATATTACCTTAAAATAAATACTGACTGAAGTTCATAGCTCTTCCCTTCTGCACCGTGAGTTTGTTCTAGTCCCCAGATATAAGGCCATCTGTGCTATTTTTGTTAGAATGTTCCGGAACCATGAGGCAAGTGGGTCTCTGTGATTCCTGGGAAATAAATCCTAAATTATCCTCTTTGAGAGGATAAAAGTAAACATGGGCTTTCTCCTTCAGATGTTTCTGTGTTCGTGAGTGGCTGATTGAGAGTCTGTGAGCTACCCAAGGGCCTTGGCATTGCTTCCAAATGAGAGGGAAAAGAACATAATTTCTCTGGGAAAAATTTTCTGTGTCAATTATATCTTACCTCCTACAGAGCTTAGCCAGACACACTCCACTGACAATATGTAAAAGAAGCATCTTAAGTGGCATTGAATTGTCCCTAGAGTCACTCATAATATTCCTTAAGACTATAAAAACATCCCCCAAATTATTTTATCTTCTTTTTTAATTGGAGAATTCTTTGACCTTTCTCTAACAGCTGCTCCCTAGAAGATTTCTTTTAGTTGAAGCCATACTTTATCCCGGACCTTCCAAACAAGCTAATTTTTGTGCTTGCAGGCATGTTCATATTTATTTGAAAGTGTAGAAAATAACAACAGAGGTTCTATTGTTGCTGTTCCTGCTGCTGCTAGTGCCATAAAATTATATTCTGGATTGACTTCCCATTGAATTAGATGAAAAAGACTACTGCTGATGTTGCTCAAGCTTGCCTGTAGAGCTGTCTTATCCCTGGGCAATGGTGGGTGTTTCTTATATACCCCTGCAAATATCAGACTTGCCTTCCTATATCTCAAGTTAAGCATGAATTTGAGTTGGCTGAACTTAACAGTTAACAACAACATACTATGCTCTTTGCTTACGACGGGTTTCTTTTGTTTGACTGATATCCACGTCAAATATTTGGAATATTACTTTTGCTTACCAGCCAGACTTTAATACCAGTGGTGTGTTACCAGACTTTAATACCAATAAACAGTCATAGGCAAACACAAAATGTTTGAAAGTACCAGAGTGTTTGGAAAACATTGTATTTCTTGTGAAACGGTGAGTGATTCAAAGCTCATACTTTGGAGGAAATGGGAAAAGGATGGCAATATTATGCCATATAAACATGCAGCTTTGTTTTGCTTCCCCATTTAAACGATAGTTCGAAGGGAGAGACAATCTGCCTTGGGCCCTCAGTGCCCCTTCATGTTCTTGCCGGGTGTGCCAACCAAGAACACAAGGCTCTGACTGCTCTTTATCAGTCAGCTCCTCAGAGCTGTGTTTCGGCAAAGCAGCCTTGAGAGATGAGGTAATATTTCCCGCCGGCCAAGGGAGACTTGCTTCTGCTGATTGTCAGGGCAGTGCAAGTCCCCAGGTGTTGTGTTTCTTCCCTGTAAATGCAGCCTATTTATTTGCTGGCATCCATCACGAGCCTCTTGGTATTATGTCCATGAAATCCAAGAAGCATGGGGACCTAAAGTAGATGACCAGAATGCTGCAGCCGACACTTTTGCTGCAATAATCTTTTATCTTTATCTCAGAGTTTGATCCTCTGTATCCACGAACTCTTAACATGCTTCCTTTTAGTTTAAAAAGAAAGAAAACATAAATTCTCTCATCCCTTGTAGAGTTCCTGACAATTTATACCTACAAAATAGGCCCTATAATGTTCATTTATATTATTCCAAAGCATTAGTGACCAGCACCTTGGCTCATCATATTCCTGAGTGAATGTATAAGTTTTTTCCCCCTGAGATTTTGTCTTTCCATTTAGAGAATGTTCTCTGGGGAGTGCATGGCCAGGAACCCTCAGAACTCCCCACCATCCCCCGATGGCAGCATCTGGCTATGGTGGGGCCATGATGGAACCGTGCTAGCTAGCTGGGTTCCCTGCCCTTAGTGACATCAGTGGCTTTGCAGAAGCACCACCCCTGCTCAGCACATTCCCTGCTTCTTTCATCGTCTGTCTCCAAGCTTCCCTCACTCGTCCTGTCTCATAGCCTCTTTCTCAGGAAATAGAAATGTGTATAAATCAGCTTTTTTTTTCTTTCTTTCCGTTTTTTGACTGGCTGCTGTCCAAGACTCTTTCCCTAACAAGGCTAAAGAACACAGCTAACAGCTAACAAAAAAGCAGAAAGAATTGGCCTTTACCAGGGCAACCAACTACTATGTGTTACCTGGCTCTGAGGGTTTTCTCAGGACACAGGACTTTTATATCATAAATGATGACGGACGAAGGGAAACTCTAGATGTAAGCGCTATACTTCCTGAGATAAGTTTGATGCAGCTAAGTCCTCATTAAAATTTTTTTGAAGCTCAACAACCAAGAATTTGGTTGTTTTTTGCTGTGACAATCACCTCTTAAGGCAGGAAATGCCACAGAATAAATGATGGAGAAGGTGAGAAAAATAACAAGAGAAAGGAAGAAGATGCAGGCATGTCTGTATAGGAAAGAACAGTTCTCAGGAAGCAAACGAATGTGAACGATGGTAGCTATTTCTTGGTGCTAATCTTTATTAATATTTATCCACGGTATATTTTAAAGTGTCTATGATAACCATACGACTTTTATAATTGGGAAAATCTGATTAATAAAGCTGTAAATTATGAATAAAGGATGGATTTATCAAGGCCCATGTTAAGCAATTCTGAGAATTGTTAGGACTCTATCCTAGAGACAACGGGAAATCTGTTGCTGACTTTTAAGCAGGAAAATGATTTGCATTTGGCCAGGTTTTCGGAAAGGATTCTGCTGGTGCACAGAGAACTATCTCGCCAGCTGTTTCCTAGTGGAGACGCCTTCCTTTCAGACCTCCAGGCACCGGAAACTCAAGCGCCATGACAAGCATCTTATAGTTCCTTCGAGGCACAGGACCCAGCTCAGTGCCTGCCACATATTTTGATGGAAGAGAACGCTTTGTTCTCTTACTCTAGTAGGCCACCCTTTTCTCTATCAAAGCATTTAAAGGCCAGCTTGAGAGTTTGGTTAATTTACAGTGTCCATGCCTCTAAGTTTCTGGTAATGTGAGGGTTTCTGAGCTTATTGTGATTGTTTTTGATGTCTCTTGATATGAGTTTGATACAAGGTTGTTACTATGACACAATTGTATTGTGCCAAGGAATTATGCAAAGAAGTGGGCAGGATTTCCGTGTGTGCATTATTCTTATTCATTCACTTATTTTTGTTACCTATATTTATTGGGGCTCGAGACTAAGTAATTCTATAATCATGTATCATAGAGGAAAATTGTATAAAAAGAATACAGAAACATCAAGGTGTGTTCATGAACACGTTAGTTACTGTGACTTGAACCCAGGATCTGACTGAATCATGAGTCCTTTTCAAGTTTCTCTTTAGTTTCACGTAGGCTCCAGAGTTTGGGACTTTAAAGTGTGTGGGGGGGCATCTCTCATACTCTTGCCATGAAACACTGAATCATTAAGTTCCTATGACGAGGATGCTGGTTTCTTTCCTTCTGGAGTTAAATTGCACCATTGTGTTGCAATTGCGTTTTTCCATTCTGCGCTTTCCACAAGCATGGTCCGACTGGAATTTCCAGTGTGCTGCTTGCTTGCCATGTTGTAGTCATCTTGCTAAAACACGGGATGATTTAAGTTTCACAGCTGTTATTGTTTTCTGCGGAGCAGCTGCCCAGTCTTCCAGGGACAATGCCAGGTGCGCACAGAGTCTGTCTATAGAAATTATGGTGGAAAGGAGAGCCGTAAGCTGGTAGATCTGATCATCACGATCAGTCAGTCTAAATAATTCAGAAGGAGGCTAGTGGAAAGTGGTTGGATCGGCCAGAGAAATGTTGCAAATTGCTTTACTTTCCTCGTTTTATTTGTGTAATTTCAGACTTAGCCTTACTGATTGACTTACTAAACGAATTCACAAGAGACTGAAATATGAACCCAAATGCCAATTCACAATGAGAACCACAGTTCATGCCAGTAGGTTGGTTCTCTTTTGGCAGGAACATGTGAAATTCAGTGCAATAATCACAAGAGTTCCACAGGATATCCTGAGCAAGGCTAGGCAGCACTTCTATCCATAGTGATCTCAATGATGGAAATAAAACCACTCAGTGATAGCCCCAGGATCTGAACCCCAAGACATGACCAGTGAGTCTCTTAATCACTGTATCACATTGTTAGGAACATATGCTTCCTCACCAGTGTGAGACTTGTTTCTAGAATTCTACTTTATATGCCTTCGTTAACATACATTTTCTAAACCCGCCTTTCATCCTCATAGATGTTTTCAGCATCCTGAACCACATCTCCAGGTGGTAAATGCAGCTAGTAGGGGTTGCTTCCCTTATGTTTGGATTCTTAGGTGTTGGACTTTGTGCAGGCTCTGTGAATCTTTTCTCCAGGCATAGACATTAAATGTCATAAAGGCTCTCAGAGTCAGTCTGTCTATCTATCTATCTATCTATCTATCTATCTATCTATCTATCTATCTATCTATCTATCATACTTTCCCAAACAGTTAATAGCTTAAAATACAAGTTTATTTTCTTATAACTCTCGAGGCCCAAACCACTGTGTTGGTAAACTTGTTTTCTTTCTGGAAGCTTCAAAGAAAATCTTTTCTCTTGTGTTTTTTAGGGTTTAGACACTTCCTGCCTTCTTTGGCAGTTTGTCTGTCTGTCCTCACAGGGGGCTTCCGTGTAGTGGGAGCGTTCTCCACTCCATTTTGTTTTACCTGAGGAGATACCCTGGATTAGCAAGTGTTACCCTGGCACGAGGGAATGAGACCCCTTTTTGTAGAGCTAGTGTAGTGTTCTCTCACAGAGTAAGGGGCAGGAAACATGTTACACACTGAAACTGAAATTCAAGGGAAAGCAGGCGCACAGATGGTGTAGCTGATTAAACGTGTCAGCAGAAGAGGAGACCAGGGGATGACGGGACACTGAATTTGGTTAAAAGAACCAATACAGGCGATGGCTACAGAGGAATAACCAACTTGAGAAAGAATGTGAAATGTTTGTCCACCCAAGTGTGGAGGGTGATTTAAGGAAAGAGATTTAACCACACTCATGTTTATTTAGAAGAAGAGTCGGTAAAGGAGAAAGGGGATAACGCATAAATAGTGTTGGAAAAAGCAGGACAGCACAGAGTTGGAGAGAGCTAGATGGTGTTCTACACAAGACCACCATAACTCCCAATCAGTGGTGTGGGTCACTGAGGCATTAATTAGAGGGAAGAAAGACCAATTTGGCTGAAGGTCTCAGTTTCAGAAAGTGGGAAGGAAGTAGTGGAAACAGGTCAATTCCCAGAGATGGGGTGTTTGGGGAGGCTACTCATATCAGCTGGACCATGAAGCAGAGGGAACCAGGAGCTGGGCTGAGATAACTTTATAAGTTCACCTTTGATCACCTACTTCTGTCAGGTTTGGGGAGTACCATGGCCTTCCCGCGCTAGCAGCTGGGGAACATATGTGCAAAACAAGAACCTGTGGAGCACATTTCAGATGCAAACCATGACAAGTGAGTATTTCTGGAAAACTACAAAAATGTGTTTTTAAAAGCTGCTGGTTTTTTTTTTTTTTAAAAAAAAGAACAGTTAACGAACACACAATATCTGTAGAAAGAGGAAAGAACAATATTGAGCATAAGTCACAAAATGGATAATTTAAAACATGTATAAATTGACTGTGAAGCATATTGTGTGTGATTTCTCAGGCAGCACACTTTCATTTCAATGGATGCTAAATTTACATAAAGAATAGCTTTTATTTCTTAGCACAAAACCCACGGAGCGGAAGGAACCGAAATGCAGAATTTGAAAAGTAGCCACATGTTTATAGTTGAGGGCTTTTTATAAACATAAGACTGCTTTTCATTGTTCTAAAGGTAAACCCTTTCTGGCTTTTTCAGCCTTCAAATTTCACCTTGAGAAATATCAAGTCATTGGATGAGAGCTTAGGCCTGCTTTCTTTTCTTTGTGTTCCCCTGGCTACATGCTGCAGCAGGGAAACGTGTGGGGGTCCTTTGTCTCTTGGTTGTCTTGCCTGAAAACTAGGAGGTGACCAGATGAACTCATTTCTGCCATCTGGAGCTAACTTTCTGAGGAAGGGTCTGTGTTGGGGATTGCTAGTTAAATAATGGGTTTACACTTCATATGATTATTTACTAAATTATTTCACATGTGTAAATGCTGCCTTGGAGGCTCAGACACTAGGGAAAGATTTGTGTTGAGAGTCTATGGAGCTTGGTGACTGTGGGATCAGGAGTTACCGGAGTAACTTTCCATGCAAAAGAACCTTGGCATTTTTCCATTTGTTTGAGAGCTTTTCCTCTACATTTCCTCTGTGGTATTGGGGCTGTCCTGTGCCAAGTAGTTCTTGCTTCTTATATTCCAGGATGAATTCCTTTTGTATAAGAGGATGACCTTGGAAGCCCAAGGTATCTAGGAAGAAAAAAGTGAATCTGGAGTGCCTAACACTTCTTCACAGAAGCAGACTAGGGTTCATGATAAAACAGAGAACCCTGACAAAGAAATCTAATTAATCTGGATAGGATCAATAAAGCCTGGACAGTGTTCAATCCTTTAACAGTAGGACACTTCATTTACATCAGGTGGTCCCGTTCTATAAGAAGAGCCCTTTACAATGGAAAACATTCTTGCCTCTTCCATGGCAATCTGTTTTGATTCTTTATTCTAGCCTTGCCCTTCTTCAACTCTGTCTTTCGTTGCTCCCCTCCCTTTCCCTGGTCCCTCCTTGGCTCATCTCCTCTCTGCTTCTTCTTAACTGGTCTTGGCTTTTCATACTTAGATTAATTTGTTTACCAAGGCCCAGGGAAGGGGAAGTACGTGTGTGTGTGTGTGTGTGTGTGTGTGTGTGTGTGTGTGTGCAGACTGCAAGTCTCCGCTGAGCTCTTACAAGGGCTGATAAGAAGATGAGGGAGGGTAGAAGGAATCATACAGATACCCTGAGGTAGGGAAGGTAGCTTGAACTGAACATATGTTCAATTAGGCAATTTTAATACTCAAAAGTTTATTTTCGCAGGAACTGGGAGTCTGAAATTAAAGTCTAAGGCAAATCAAGTCACCACTCTAAATTTTAATTCATTAGAATGAGTACATTTATATTTTTTCACAGTTATTTTTGGAGAAGCACAAAGTAGATCATTTTAGGGAGCTATGTGATATTACACACAGCTCTGGGCAGTAAGTTATCCTCTGTGAGAGGCAAATAATAATGATTAAATGGTTTTCATAAAAATTTAAGGAGATAACAGAGCCAGATATAAAAGCATGCTCAGTATATTCTTTTAGGTTTTGGTTTTCTTGAATATTTGGATACCATATAGATTTTTTTGTGTTACTGACCCTTACTTAATACTAGCCCAAAGACATAGTTAGGAGTTTAAACTTTTTGGTGATTGTATAATGTGTTTCAGAATAAAATGAATTTGATGTGATCTGTGTATGTGTGTGTATGTTTGTGTGTTTAAATCAATTAGCTACTGACTCAAACTGAAAATTTATGATGTACAAATGCTGAAGAGAGAAGTATCAACTGCATGACTTCACGAGTTCACAATAAACCTCCACCAGTGCCATGTGTGCATCAATGCAGTGGAACGGACATCCATCAAGGTGCTGGCATAATCCCAGAATGCTAGACACCAAGGGCTTTGATTCATGCCTAGGAGAATCAGGATGTCCTTCAAGGCTTTTGGAGCAGTGACTCTACTGACATGAAAATATTTTAAGTGAGCCAGTGCAGACAGACTGGGCAGCACAGTCCATACCAGTTCCCTGCAACTAATGTAACAGAATGCAAACAAAAACCCCAAAACACTCCCGCACATTCTCTTTTCCTCCAAAACAATAATTTAAAACCTACTGTAGTATTGACTGACAAGTTTCTGAATGCAGGTCAAGTCACAGAAATTTCACCATTTATAGATTAATGGAATGGAGGCAGACCTCTTAGATAAGGCCCCGGAGCAGTCACAGAGCAGGTGGCTAGGGCTAAAATGTATGTACCCAACGCCTGACACTTTACTGCTGGTTAAAAATTGGTTTCCATAAGTATGAACTGCTATGAAACTAGGACCCATCAATCATTCCATTTCATTGGGATTTATTTAGTTAGTTATATCAAAGACTTGAGCAACTTGATTGATTTCAGGGCATGAGGAGGAAAACAGGTTAATTGATGATTAATTAGATTTAGAAGAAAGCACACATTATAGAACATTATGTTGGGGCATCTGGACATTCCTAAAGTTGATGACTGCCTTGGAGTCATGGGAGAGGAAAATAAAATATCTCAGGAAAAATAAAACCTTAAGATCTGCCTAGTGACTGATATGGTCAACATATTCCATTCTTCAGTTATGTGTAACATTGGAAGTTTCCACGGGCTTCTGAATGAGTAAAAGACTGGTCTACATCAGCTCTTGATGAAGTCATAGCTGTGTTATCTCCACAATTACATAAGAAAGGAAAAAGTTAGGAGATAGACACAGGTAATTTTCTTATCTCGAAGTAGAGTCATATACCCACTTATAATATTTAATGTCTGGAAACTTAGATTTTGGGGGACATCATTTGAGATCAGGCAAGAAAGAAGACAGAGTCACATTGTCCTAAGTACAGTTTTAATAGAAAATATCTTGGAAGATAGTCAACAGTTAACCCCCTCAGTGCTAATTTCTACATAGTTGAGATCCACTTTGAGACAACTACTAAGTGGTAACTTGGGCACAAAGCTTCCAGCTTAAGGTAATATAGACACTAGTTTAATTTCACAGCCACCATCAATGAAAACGTTCATAGACAGAATGGAGACCTGGTAGTAGAGCCTTTGTCTGCTGTACACTGAGGATTATGTGTCGTCCTACCACAGATCAGACCTAGAACATTTGAAGTTTCGTTATATTATCATCCTATATATCTAGAATTTCTGGAACATGAAAAAATTTAAAGAAATTAGAAAACCATGTTTCAAATCAGCTGTAAGACATTGTTGGGTCAAACAATTTCCCAAGTGCAAACTGTAGTTGAGAGAGAATTGACTTTTTTGTTAACCATGAATGATATGCAACATGCCTACATGTATAAACTTGATTTTATTCAGTTTGACATGCTAGTTCAGAGAAAGTTAAAAAGAAAAAGCCCAGTTAAATCCAGTTAAAGGTCAGTTCCCAAAGTTAGTTTTTAGAATGACAGCAAGGTTAAAATCACACTTGACGTCCTAGGCTTGGTATCCTTGAAAAGTAAAAGGTAATAGGAGTCCCTCAAGGGTTTCTAGAGAAACAAAAGACTTTTAAAGAAATTGCCTTTAGTCCTATAGAGAGAACCACAATTACTAGCAATAGAAATCTAATGAAATATAGGGAACAGTCCAATTACGTTAGTTGACTAAAATGATAATGTTCTTGGAGTTATTACACTTAAATGGTTGTCTGGGAAGGTAGAGTATAGTATTTGGAGATATGGAGGAGTGAAACAGAGAGTACTTGGTAATAAAGAGTTCTAAAATGGATTACATTGCTAACACCAGTGGGGAAAAGTAGACAGCTCATCACGAAGCCAAGGAGACAGAAGGCAGGTGTTGAAGGGATATTGATGTGGATGTTGGGTTCACTGAGAATGATAACAGAGATAATGAAAGTGATAACAAAAGGCAGGGAGATAGACATGTGAATGCTGACAATAGCAAAGAATGACTCCCAGGGGTGTAGTCTGATGGGATGTGCTTTAAACGTTGGCATTCTCACGAAGGAGAAAAGAAAGGCATTTTCTGAAGCAGCAATACGGACGAGGTGTCATCTATTCTATTTCCAAGCCTTTGATGACTACAGAAAAACATAATTGTAAAGGAAAGGTTGATGTGGGATACCCGACTATATGCTGTGAATAGGTTTTATTACCACTGGTTAATATTGTTTGTGAATATTTGTTCTCATTTAAAGGTGGTTGGTTATAAATGATTAGTGGTCATAGTCAATCTCTTTCTAAAGAAAAAAGGGTAGATTATTGAATCTACCTAAATCCAAAAACAACTGTTAATCTTAAGATATTTACATTGGTATGGATTTTGGATTATTGATAAAAATTTAAGGTCAATTTTGTTATACTATATGTATGTTTCTACTCTTCTTTAAGGTATTATGATTATGCAGACATTTAAAAACATAATGTGTAGTTTAAAATACAAATTAATAGCCATCTATAATAGTCAAACTTATAGTCACATTAGTTAGATTTTTAGATATGCAGAGATATATTTTAGATGGATAATCTTCAAACTCTTCAAACACCTACAGAATATGACATTTAGAACATTTTAAGAACTTTGACTTTTTTCAACAGTGAGACACATCTGCTCCTGGCAGCATCAATTATTTCACGAAGATGACAGACTTCAAAGAAGCTTTTTAAAAAGTTCACTTTCACTGTGGCAAGGCTCACCATTTGGACAAGAAACTGCTCTTGCTTGGACTGCTTGATTGTATGCTGTACAAACTGGACATGCAGCACCCACAGGAAAATAACCACTAAATTTTGTCAAAACAAGGCAGAATGGTCCTGTCCTTCAGGGTTCCTGCTTCACAGAAGACAATGTCAGACATTCTGCAGAACTTAAAGGAAAATGACTGACAAACTGCCAATATAGGCAGGACAGTCTTTCAAATTTCCTGTTTCATTAAAAAGTCTTCCAGATACTATGGGCCTGTAGGCTGAAGATGGATGCCTCAATGTTATAAAAGATCTTTGGGTGACTGTCCAGGCAGCCAGATGTCTCTGTCATTCCTAGAGTTTGGGAAGTTGCTTACAAAGCACTTTCTGTTTACTTAGGTAATATTATATCCTTCTGGGGCCTTTGATGGAGTTGAAGGCAGAGTTATAGTTTTCCTTAGTTATGATGAAAGATAAATTAGATATTAAACTTTAGACATATAAAATAGAATAAATGATGGAGTATTTTCTTTAATTTTTTCAAAAACAAATAAACTAAATATTGTAACTGCAATCCTTTCTTGATAACTGTTTTGTTATATATAAAACTTTCCTTTTTAATTAGACAGAAAAGGGGGATGATGTTGAATACCCCTCTGTATGCTGTGAATATGTCTTATTACCATTGGCTAATAAAGAAGCTGATTTGGCCAACAGTCAGGCAGAATAGAGCCAGGTGGGAAATCCAAGTACAGAGACAGGGAGAAAAAAGGCTGAGGCGGGGAGATGCTAGTAGCTGCCAGGGAAGAAAGATGTGAGGTAAGAAGCCATGTGCCTTGTGGTAAAGTACAGAATAAGAGAAATGGATTAATTTTAACTGTATGAGTTAGTTAATAATAAGCCTGAGCCACTAGTCAAACAGTTGAAATTAATATTAAGCCTCAGAGTGGATATCCAGGATCTGGCAGGTGGGAGAGAAACTTCCAGTTACAAATGGCTGAAGAAATTGAAATTAACATCTAGAGAAGACTTAAAAGAAGGGTTTGTGGGGATACAGAGCAAGCTTGAGAAGTCAACGATTTTAGATTGAGACATAGACGGAACTGTATGACGAAGCATGTGGATGACAAAGGATGATTTGTGGCAAATCCTGAAACCAAAAATGATAAAACACATAGTTCTAATCATGTGGACTTTCCTGGGATCAGGTCCTTCTACCCTCTATTTCATAAAGCAATTTGGAGGTTCAAGGGGTAGTTTGATCAGGAACACTTGGAGCATTGGAGGTCTCACTTACATTCATAAAATGTGTGAAGAATGAAGCAAAATCTCCTGGAGTTCATATATGTCAGCAAACATCAAAAACAACAAACAAAAACAGAATTCAAATCCATCAATTTATGTCCATAGATTTAAAGATTGGTTACTTCTCAAAGAAATAGCATATTGGATTGCCCAGAGTTGATATAATCAGACACATTTTATTACCCAATTGATATGCAATGTTTTTCCATGCTTTAAATTATTCCAAAAAATTAAATTCCATTGGAAATAACACAATTTCAGTGCAGTGATTAGATATATATGTAAATATAAATTTTCTTTATATATACATAAAAACAATATGTATAATAGATATTATATTACAATATATATAATTACTATATATATAATTAATATATATATATATTTCTAGTTAAATCTGCTTAAAGGTCAGTCATCAAACTATGTTTTTAGAATGACATCAAGGTTAAAGCCACACTTGACATCCTGGATTTGGTGCCCTTTGAAAAACAGAAGGCAATAGGCATCCCTTAAGGGCTTCTAGAGTCACAAAATTTTAAAGGAATTGCCTTTAGTACTATAGAGAGAGAGACATAATACACACACACACACACACACACGCATGCACACACACACACACATGCATGCATGCATTATATAATATTGAAGTATATTTATGTTATGCCTAATACTTTTAGTATAGATTTTTTTAAGGACAGGGTTTCTTTACATATCTTAATGTTTACAAAATGTTATCCTTAAACACTAAGAAATATCCCATATGTTTCATTATTTAGACATTTATAATCTGTTTCTTCAAATGTTGAAAGATGTTTTTAATCAATTTTTTTTAAAATTTGGATTTAGTTTTGATTTTCTTCTGTCACTTTGAGAGACACTTTGAGTAATAAAAAGGAAAATATGCAGAACAATAATAAAGAGGGACAAGACCAGTCCTTGTTATTAGAGTGCGTTCTAGGCCAGAAAACCTAATTCTTTCTTTATTTCTTTCTCTTCTTACTCCTCCCTTATTCCAAGATTTTTTTTTCTAAAGCCATTTTTCCTTCTATAGAGATTCATTACGTTTTCCCTAAAACCCTTTTCTCACTCTTTTACAGTGCCTCTCTACCTGGCACTCAGATGTATCAACTGAGATGTAGCTTTCTCTTCCCAAGTTAAACACGGAAAAGATAAAAATAAAAAACCTCATTAATTGATGTAAGAAAAACATGTCAGAGAGACAGAATAAAGTTACAAGGGTGAGCACAGCATCGGTTCTTGGCCAGCTGACCCAGGACCATCCTTCAAACAGCTGTAATGTCGTTCACTGTGTGGTTCATACAAATGTTATGAAATACTTAATTGACTTACACATTAATTATTAATGCATGATAATATTAGTAATAGACATGAACTCGACTCAGCTGCTTCATTTGGCAATATAATGTTAATAAGCTCCGCATTCAGATAAATAGGAGAAAAAGCAATAAAATCAGCTTGCCATGGGGCCTGTCTCCCACTAGATATGAGAGCTTTCTTAATATGTTCTCTATGCCTTTTTCTCATTTCATCGTCTATTGCAATGCTCTCTACTTTAGGAAGTAAACAAGGGGACATAGAAAATTGTAATTAAGTTTTTCGCCAAGTTCAGCCACCAAAGAGTTGGCTCAGAGGCAAAGCAAATATTTAAGAATATAGAAATCAGAATCTTCTTAGTGTATTCCCTACAATATGCTAGAACTGAGCTGGAGGATTAGAAATGGGAGGACTGTGGTCTTGCCGAAGTCCCAGAAGTGAGCAGATAAAACAGATAATTCATTTAGTTAATATAACCCAAGCTGGCCTCCCAGTTGCTATGTAGCCAAGGCCAGTTTTGAACTCCTGATACGTCTCCTTCTACCTATGTGCTGGGTACAGGCCTATGCCACCATATTCAGCCTAATTTTTGAGATGTTAGTTTGCTATTCATTCTCTGTATTTCTTCTTCTCTTGTTCGCTTTCTAGGAGGTAGCAAAGCTTTTGTTCTTGTCTTGTGTTACAGGGTGAAAAAAAGGGAAATTCATACAGAATCAAAATCATAACATGAAGATCGAAAACCCACATGGAACTCAGATAACAGGGATATCAGTGATACCAGTGATGATTCTAACCTCGTGAGTCTAGTGGTGTCTTCCTAGGATCTCTTCCCAAGGCCCAGCATTGGACAATGGATAGGGGTGCTAAATTTCCTAGCCTCTTATAAGAAAAGAATTTGAAATTGGCAATAATTATTCAAAATTATTCAAAGCTATTTTAATCACTTATTTATACTTCTATGAACATAGGGTCTCCTGCATGCTTGAAAAGCGACCTACTATTTGCCCTCATCATTTGTTTTCATATGGAACCCACAGTACTCATGATCTTAGGTTTATTACATTTTGCTTTCATTGCTTATTTGTGACCGTCCTTTATTGCAGTTAATTTTATGAATGTGTTAACAACATGATGCAGTATGTGACTCCTCTTTCTGAATCAAGAGCCAAATCTTAGTGACAAGTACACAAGCATTTGCTCTTCTTTCCTTCATTTTCTTTCCTCACTTGCCTGTTTCACCATCATTATTTTGAATGTTACTTTTATCTTTATCCCGATTTCAAACAAGAGGTATTACATATAGACCTATGTGTGCGATCCCCAAATATTTTATTTCATGTCCTTTTGAATTTTTTAAAAACTAGTATCAAAATGTATACATCCTCCTGGATGTGTTCCTTACACTTATTATGTTCATAAAGTTCATCCATGCACATTCATCCTGTACCTTGATTCATTAATTTTTATTAGCATTGGACATTTTTTATGATTAGGCCATGGATTATTCAAACTCCTCTCAACTGCCATTTAGATTATTTTCTGATTTGCTATTTGTGAACAGTGATACTAGATAGGAATTTTCTGATAATATTTGCTAAACTTCTTCTCTTAGATAAATACCTAGTAGTGGAATTGCTGGTTCATTGGGTATGCAAATATTCAAATTTTATGGGATAATCCACATTCGTTTCCTAAGTGACTATGTCAATTTGCATTCCATGAGCAATGTGTGAGAATTCATTGATCTGCAGTGGGTAATTCTTGGCACTGTAAGCATTTCTCTTGCTACCCATTCGATGAATGCACAGGAATCATTCCACTCTTGCTTCACACTTTTCTCAATTAGATTAGACAGAGCAGCAGTTGCTCCAACATGACTACTCTGACCATTTTCTAAGTTTCTGTTTCTTTTTATTGACTTGCAGGATTTCTTGTCATAGATATTATATCACCAATTTTAGGCTCCCTCCTCCTGTGAAGTGTTTCTGTGGAATCATTTTTTTTGCCATAATGTCAGAAAAATATTCATCTAGGCAGAAGGTGTGGATCAGTGGTAGAGTCATTCCTTGGCATTTATAAGGTCCTGGGTTGAACTGCAATGCTGAATAAAAGATTTTTTTTAAATGGGAGGAGCCTGAGAATATAGCTCCATCTACAGAGTACCTGCCTTTCAAACACAAGGAAGAGAGTTCAATGCCCAGACACCACATAAAAAATGCCCAGAGTGGTGGCAGATGCCTGTGGTCACTGCACAGAGAGATACAGACGGGAGGATCCATGGAGCAGGCTGGCCACACAGTCTAGCCGTTGGTAAACTCCAAGTCAATCATAGGCCCTGTCTCAAAGGAGATGGGTAACATTCTTGAGGATGACAGACACCTTAATCTGTGCTCTGACCTCCATACACAGACATGCACGTGCATACATACTCCCACATGCATAAACTATCTGAATTTTCATAGCTAACTTTTGATTTTTATCCGTAAATAATAACTACTGTGATTCAACCTTGTGCTCTCTTAAATCAGGGCAACACTGAACGTTATAAGGTTAGGAAAGGAAAGGCAAAGGCCTTTCAGATGTTACGATGGTCTTCTTGAAATACTTTCAAATTGAAAGATCAAGTAAACAGCAGAGGAGTTAAAATGACTAAAAACAGATTAATGAGGGAAAAGTAGATTGTAGATGTCATTAATATTTCTGTGCTTGTGGTATATTTGGGGTATATGCTTGTGTATGTGCACACGTACATGTGGGTACCCATGCACTCGTGTGGAGGTGCAAATGATGGCCAGAGGTCCACATCAGCTGTCTTCATCAATGGATTGCCATCTTATCTTAAATATATATATATTTTAGTCAGGGCACATGACATAACCCGGAGTTCACTAATTTCGCCTAGACTAACTATCGGGAGACTCTCTAGGATCCACCTGTCCCCAATTCCAGCTGTGGGATTATAAATGCACGCTATAACACCTGCTGTTTTGCATGGATACCAGGAATCCAAACGCAGATGCTTACACTTCCATAGCAAGCCATCTTCCCATGCCCTAGTAATAAACCTATGAATCAGAAACAATTAGAATACATATGAAGATGCCATCCATAATTAAAAACAAATTATATTTTTAGAAATAAAATGAAAAATTATGTACAAGGCTAGAATATGGAACATCTAAAACATTTCTGAAAATACTTGTTTATGTAAAACTAATATATGTATAAAAGTTCCTTGTTATCAACGAAGTAGTAAAAACTTTATAGTTTCCTACATGGGTTTTTAAATTAAATGTAAATCCAGGCAAAATCCTAAAAGTATTCTTTACGTCACACAATAAATGTTTAAAATAGAATACTTTTCTTCCCCACACAATTGAAAACATGGCAGAAGAGTTGCTCTTATACATACAGAGATCATGTTAGTTCTGACCATTCATCCAGATCAGAAATCTGTTCACGAGGCAGAACATGAAACTTAACGATAGAGCCACCCACACAGAGAACTTTGTTTTGATAGAGGGAGCCTGGAAGATTACTTGAAAGGGGGAGAAATTGTTCAGTTTTGCTAAAAGGTTGACTGTCTACATAGATGGAACATGAGAATTAATCTCCACCTCCCAGCATATACAGAACAACTTTCCATAAATTAGCAATTGAAATGGAGAAGTACATTTCCACGAATTAGCAATTTAAATGGAGGAGTGCATAGAAGCATTCCGTAGTGTTGGTTTGCTATAGAAAATGTAAAGTTCGGTGACAGTTCCCCGCACCAATCTAAATTTGCAGCAGTGTACTAAGATTGGGTTTTCTCTGTGTATTGCTGTATAGCGATTTCCTGAGTTAAAACAGTCCATCTTGAAGGGAAACTCCTCAAGACTCTAAAAATTCTAAAGCAATGACCCTTAAAACTCAGGAACTACTCAAAGTTCTCAGGTAGTTCCTGAAACTGGCCAGATGTGCAAAGGCTTTTCCTTCTCAAGATTTTTATAAGTAGTAAAAACTGCTGATGAGATAGAATCCAGCAAACTGCCTGGAAGAGACAAACCTTCCTTGAGCTTCCAATTTCTAGGTATCGTGAGCCACACTCACGCTGGGGCAGACTTTTGGTGATTGAATTGCCTCTGAGACATCGCTGCTCCTCTATACTTTAACCTCTCTCTTACATTCCTGTACAGCCCCCATAAACGTGTTGATTTACACTTAGACTTGGGTGCTATCGTAACTTTGGTTGGTTTCCTATAGGAGTGCATAGACATTTTGGGTTGCACTCTCCAGGAAAAGCGTTACACATTGCGAGCTCATATACTACAGAACACACAGATCCCTGAAATAAATTACTGGGTTTTCATTTCCTTTCAATATAATGCCTACATTTTCTAATCTTTATGACCAGAGATAAAAGTCCTAAGTTTAATATATGTATCTTTACTCTTTCCATTTTTTACTAAATAAAGAAGATTATACCCAGAGAAGGGAAAGCAGAAAATTGAAACACTGTTAGAAAACAAGCAGAGAAAATGACAACGGATGGATTTTTAGGAGTTCTCATGTGCGGAGACATTGTCAGAAATTCCCACTTCATTGTACTTACTTCATTCTGGAAGTTCTAAAGCTAATAGCTCGTCTCTCTGGCTCCTCCCCCACAGAGTACTTACTTTAATGATATCCTTACACATCACAAGATCAAGCCAGTTTGATTAAAAAAGAAAACCCTGTGCTTTGTGTGTTGGTTGTAACAGGCCACTGTTAAAGGCTGATGGTGATAAGGCTTCTCCTTCCTCTTTTAATAGAAAACATACCACAGTACTTAGCAGTGACCAGCCGCTGCCAAGGCTGACAGGGAGAGGAGTGGGAGGACTGTGGTGGAAAACACCATGACTATGTAAAGATGTCTTGCATGTGTTTATGTTGCAGAATATTACTTTAACAGTGTAAAGACGTATCACATTTGTTTATGCTGCATTTATTTAATTATGAAAAGATGTGTTGCTGTTTCACCTTGCCTGCCTAAGGCATCTCATTGATCTAATTAAGAGCTGAATAACCAATAGCTAGGCAGAGAAAGGATAGGTGGGACTGTCAGGCAGAGAGAATAAAAAGGAGGAGAAATCTCGGCTTGGAGGAAGAATGAAAGAAAAAAAAAGAAGAAAACAAAGGAATAAGAAAGGGAGATGCCCAGGGCCCAGAGGACAGGTAGCTGCCACCCACCCAGATACAAGCAGTGCAAGTAAGATATACAGAAGGAAAGAAAGGTAAAAAGGCCTGAGGCAGAAGGTAGATAAAGAACAGTAGCTTAAGTTAAAGAGCTAGCCACAGCAAACCTAAGTGAGGCTGAGTATTCATAACTAATAAGAAGTCTCTATGTCCTGATTTGGGATCTGATTGGTAGCCCAAAACAAAAACCCTGCTGTAGGGGCCGCTATCTTGATAACACTCTGGCTCCCATGTGCGGCTGTAAACACGCCCCTTATCAGGTTGCCACCTTCGCCCTTTTACTTTCTTTGGTTGATTGGTTTTGGTTTTTTGAGACAGAGTCCCGTATGTAAGCCAGACTGGCCTCAGTGCTGTGCAGCTCAGGCTGTCTTCAAACCTGCAGCAAACCTTCAGCCTTAGCCCCCTGAGTGCTGGGATTGCAGGCATGTTCTATCATCCTGGGTTTCTGCTACTTGCTTCTGAATATAAAAATAGTCAACAACTCTTAACACAATAACACTGATTCTTGTGTATATAGGAAGCAGTGATTATAATTTATTCATGTAATTATTGTCATTCACTTTAATATGCATCTTAAAATAACAGTTCTCATGGACTAAGATTAAATAGTAAAGACATAAGGGAGTTGAAGCATAGAAATAATTTATTCTATTTAACATGTTTAAGTTAAAAAGAAAGAATTTTGAAATACTTGAGATGTTTTATAAATGTTGACCATGAATTTAGTCACACATAAAAAACAGTTTTTTTTTAAAAAAATGATATTTATTATCATGGTTTTTGGGGTGCTGGGGCATGCATGGCATCATGCGGGTGGAAAGCGGAGAACAACTTTGAGGAGTTGCTTCTTTTCGTCTACATTTTCTGTGCTGGAATTCAAACTCAGTTGGTCAGGCTTGTGTGGCACACACCTTTACATGCTGAGCCATCTTGCTGACCCCCAAATCATTAAAATTTTAATGATATTGATAGGTCTTTTCTTACTTATTTATTTAAAAAAAATACCAATCCAAATTCCCACTCCCTCCCCTCCTCCCATTCTCTCTACATACCCTCCCACCTCACCTCCCTCTAATTCTAAGAGAGGGTAAGGAATTTTGCTTTGTGGAAGGTCCAATGCTTTCCTTCCTACATCTAGGCTGAGCAAGGTATACATCCAAAGAGAATAGGATCTCCCAAAGCCAGTAGTAGAGATAAATCCCAGTGCCACCGTCAGTGGCCCCTCAGTCTCTCCAGCTGTCAACCATATTCAGAGGGACTAGTTTGGTCCTATGCTTGTTCCTTCCCAGTCCAGTTGGAGTTGGTGAGCTCCAATTAGCTCAGATAAACTGTTTCAGTGGATGAATCTTCATGGTCTTGACCTCTTTGCTCATATTCTCATTCCTTCTACTCTTCAACTGGACCTTGGGAGCTCAGTCCAGTGCTCCAATGTGGGTCTCTGTCTCTGTTTCCATCTGTTGTTGGATGAAAGTTCTATGATGATATTTAAGATAATCATCAGTCTGATTACTGGGCAAGGCCAGTTCTGGCAGCCTCTCCTCTATTGCTTAGCTGGGATCATCCTTGTGGATTTCTGGGAATTTTTCTAGAGCCAGGTGTCTTGCTAACCCCATAATGGCTCCCTCAATCAAGATATCTCTTTCCTTGCTCTCCTATCTGTTCTTCCTCCATCTCAACTATCCCATTCCCTCAAATTCTCCTCAACCCTCCTCGTCTCCCCTCTTCTTCCCCTTCTCCCCTTCCTTCTATCCCCCGCCCCCATGTTCCCAATTTTGTCAGGTGATCTTGTCTGTTTCCAATTTTCAGGTTGGTCTATATATGTTTTTCTTTATTACTTAGCTTCTGTAGGATCATGAACTATAGGCTCAATGTCCTTTGTTTATGGCTACTATCCACTTATGAGTAAGTACATATCATATTCATTTTTGGGGGGTTATCTTACTCAGGATAGTGTTTTCTAATTCCATCCATTTGCATGGAAAATTCAAGATGTCATTTTTTTTTTTTACCACTGAGTAGTACCCTAATGTGTAAATGTGCCACACTTTCTTTATCCATTCTTCAATTGAGGGGCATCTAGGTTGTTTCCAGGTTCTGCCTATTACAAATAACATTGCTATTAACATAGTTAAACAAATGTTTTTGTAATATGATTGAGCATATTTTGGGTATGTGCCCAAGAGTGGTATTGCTGGATCCTGTGGTAGGTTGATTCTTAATTTCCTGAGAAACCGCCATATTGATTTCCAAAGTGGTTGTACAAGTTTGCATTCCCACCAGCAATGGATGAGTATTCCCCTTACTCTACATCCTCTCCAACATAAGCTATCATTAGTGATTTTTATCTTAGCCATTCTGACAGGTATAAGATGGTAAGAGTTAAGAGTTCTGACAGGTAAAAGATGGTAAGATGATAAGAGTTGTTTTGATTTGAATTTCCCTGATAGCTAAGGAAGTTGAACATTTCCTTAAGTATTGTTTGGCCATTTGAAATTCTTCTGTTGTGAATTCTCTGTTTAGTTTGGTACTCCATTTTAATAGCGTTATCTAGAATTTTAATGTCTAATATCTTGTGTTCTTTATATATTTTGGAGAGCAGTCCTTTGATGTGGGGTTAGTGAAGATCTTTCCCATTCAGTGGGTTGCCTTTTTGTCTTATTGACTGTGTCCTTTGCTTTACAGAAGCTTCTCAGTTTCAGGAGGTCCCATTTATTTATTGTTGCTTTTAGTGTTCAGGCTACTGGTGTTATATTTAGGAAGTGGTCTCCTGTGCCCATGCATTGAAGGCTATTTCCCACTTTCTCTTCTATCAGGTTCAGTGTGGTCAGATTTATATTGAGGTCTTTAATCCATTTGGATTTGAGTTTTGTGCATGATGATAGATACGAATCTATTTTCATTCTTCTACATGTTGACATCCAGTTATGACAGCACCATTTGTTGAAGATGCTTTCCTTTTTCCATTGTATAATTTTAAATTCTTTGTCAAAAATCAGGTGTTCATAGGTGTGTGGATTAATATCCGGGTCTTCAGTTCAATTCCATCGGTCAACGTCTTTGTTTTTATGCCCAATAGCAAGCTGTTTTCATTACTGTAGCTCTGTAATAGAGCTTGATGTCAGGAATGGTAATGCCTCTGGAAGTTCCTTTATTGTATAGGATTGTTTTGGCTATCCTGGGTTTTTTTGTTTTTCCATATGAAGTTGATTATTGTTCTTTCAAGGTCTGTGAAAAATTGTGTTGGAATTTTGATGGGGATTGCATTGAATCTATAGATTGCTTTTGGTAGGATTGCCATTTTTACTATGTTGATCCTTCTTATCTAAGAGTATGGGAGATCTTTCCATTTTCTGTTATCTTTAGTGTTACCCCAAAATATTATATGTTATTTGTGACTATCTTTTTTATAGGTCACATTCTTTTGTTAAAATTCAACAACATTCAAAGTCAATAGTAACCTACTTCTAGAAAAAATGTATTATACATGGGACATAATATGTTGGGATAAAAAGGAAATGATAAAAATCTATTATTTGCTATTTGAGAAACATTGGAAATTAAAATATTTTGTCCTATAGGACATAACAAAAATAGTACTCAAGGCGAAAAAACAACAGAACAATAATCTTAATTTTTTTCATACTGAAGAAGAAAAAATAAAGGAACTCATAACTCTTCTTAAGCCATTATAAATGAATTGCAAAGAAACTAAATGAAAATGCCAACTGGAAATTAAGAGACATAAACTAGATTTAATGAGATGAGACACAAACATTCATGGCAAAAGAAAAAATGTAAAAGATTTTAAAAATGCTCCAATAAAACAGATAATGCTTATTATAAAAAGGGATATAAAAGTATATGGAAGACCAGGAATGTGAAAGTACGGATAAAACTAGGTACATATTAGATTTAAAAGAACTTAGAAACCACATATATTTTCACAAGAAATCTGGACACTTAGAGAGATGGATGATGTTTCTAGCAAGAAATAAAATACCAAATTTGACCTAAGACGATGTAGAATCCTTGAACAGACCAATTACCAAAGACAAGATTGAAAAGGTGAATAAAGATGTACCGTTCAGACAGACAGGGCCAGATGGGTTTCTAGCCAAGTCTTACATAACCTTCAAAGGAAAGTTTATTTCAGGAGATTTAAACTATTTCAGGCCTAAGAAGAACCTAGAAATCTCCCTCATTTATCTTACAAATCTCAGAAACTTAATCAAAATAAACTCTCTCAAGTTTCAATATAGTTCCAAAATAAAATAAAACTCATGTTTATATGAACAACATTCTAAAAATGTTGGGAAATGGAGTGGATCAAAAGAATAACATGATGTCACTAAGGAAAAAAAAACTGTAATTTCAGGGCCATTAAATAGCACTATGATCCATTATAACACCAATAAATTCAGAAAAAAACGACAATCTCGCCTTATAAGTAAGTTTTGAAAAGACATTTAATAAAGCAAAACAGTCTTCCTAATTAAAGTCAGTGAAACTGGAAGTGGGGGGAACCCACTTAAGTGTCCATGTGTTTTATCACAAGCATACAAGAAATACCATTTTGAAACAGCAAAATGCTTCTAAATTATCAAAGTAGAGTTACTAAGTCAGTGATAAATAATATTAGCCCTTCTGTACTGCTAACTAACTCTAGGCAAGGATCGTTGTCTCTATATGTCTTATTTTCACAGAGCCCTATGAGATTGGTAATACTGATGTCTTTAGGCTGGCTGGAATGTGGAGATTTTTAACACTGGGCACAGAGAAGATAAATACCAAGGAACAGGATCTGCTGCCTTTGAGACTTCTGATCATGAGTTGCGCTCCACAGGCTAATCTCCTACTCCCTATTGTATGTCTACAATCAGAGCTAACTGTCGACATTGCTCCACACCACAGTTTCAGGGGAGCTAGATGCTGAGATAATATAAAAATTATATATATATGTGTGTGTGTGTGTGTGTGTGTGTTTGAATAATATGAAATAATTCAACAAATGGAAAATGATTATTACTTAATGTCTCAACTCCCCCAAATTAATACAGAATGTTAATGAGATTCCGCTACCAACACTTGGGATATGGAGAAAAGCCATCTTAAATTGTAATGTTAGAAGAGTAAAATGCCCCCAAGATTGCCAGAGAAGGAGTGAAGCAGATAAAGAACGATGAGGTAATCTCCTGGCTAGGAACTCAATGCATCATAATCTAGCACTCCATAGCAAAGCAGGAGGTTCATGGTAGCCATGGCAAGAGGCAATAATTTCTAAAACTCCAAAAGAGGTTTTTCAGATGTTGGCTATCTCTCTTTGCTGGACACTTCAATATGAAATCATACCAGCCACAGAGAATTGGAACCCAATAGAAGTCTTTATTTTTGAGATGTGTCCAGCTGTCTAACCCTGGCTAGCCTGGGGCTTTTTAAGTGCACCAGGTTGGCCTTGAACTTTAAGAGATCCACTTGCCTCACCCTTTTGGTTGCTGAGCTTAAACAAGTAAGGTTATAGAACCCAAAGGCTGAGAGTGCCTACTACAGTTTGATGCGCATCCCCTGCTTAACCCTGAGTTTGGGTCTCTATTCAAAAGATGTCCATAGTATTCTGTACCCAAATAGAAAGTCCTAGTGAAGCATAAACCATATCAAACATGGAGGCCCAGTGAGCTGCTGGGGAAGGCTGGAGCTCAGAGATCAGAGATAGCAGTTTTCCCTTCTTTGGAAAAGGGACTAAACACTGATCTTGCCCACATACTACTAAGTAACTTTACTCACCAAACATATGTCTAAAGTTTGCCAAAGTTTATAGACTACCCTTGTTTATGTAAATGTGGATATCCTCACAGTTGGAAAGCTGTTGTGCAGAGATTTCCTCCACATTAAAACATTCCCTAGATAAGCCGGGCGGTGGTGGCGCACACCTTTAATCCCAGCACTTGGGAGGCAGAGGCAGGCGGATCTTTGTGAGTTCGAGACCAGCCTGGTCTACAGAGCTAGTTGCAGGACAGGCTCCAAAACCACAGAGAAACCCTGTCTCGAAAAACCAAAAAAAAAAAAATTCCCTAGAGAGAGGAGGGAAGCTCTTAAGACTTAGGAACTTACAACTCTCAAGAAGCTCAGAAAGTTACAAGATCCCCAAGCCCCATCCCCAAAGTTACACAAGCAAAAGTAACACTTGCTTAAGAGAGAAGACTGCTTGAACTGCCTGTGAACTGGGCAGGAGCTCCAGGGATGCAGGGAGCTTCAGGGATGCAGGGAGTTCTAGCAATGCAGGGAACTTCAGGGATGCAGAGAGCTCCAGGGATGCAGGGAATTCCAAGGATGCAGGGAGCTCCTGGGATGTAGGAGATTCAGGGATATAGGGAGCTTCAGAAAACTCCAAGGTTGCAGGAGCTCAGGGATGCAGGGAGCTCCTGGGATGCAGGAGCTCCAGGGTTGCAGTTTCATGCATCACTGCCTATTATGGTTGGGTCTTTTTTTAAATTGTTGTTTGGTTTGTTGTTTTATACATTCTTACATGTGCCTTTTAGAGGACTACTTTTTAGACATGAGTTCTTTTCTTCCACCATGTGAATCCTAAGAATGAAACTTGGCTTATCAGCCTTGGCAGCAAGTGCCCACTGAGCCCTTTAACTGGCCCTAGAAGGATGCTTCAATGATGCAACTGCTGTTGAATCACCCACACCTCATCTTGCATATTCCCAATTAATTCATTGATCCACTAAACTGGACTTGAGTAGAATCTTTTCTTCAGTCTGTTGTTGGTGTCCTATTGGAGGTTAATTGATATTATACACGTCTTTCCAGGAAGCATCATACAACAACAGGCTAAAGTTGAGTTCTGGGCATGTTGCTCAGCAACAGAGAATTTAATTCACATGTGCAAAACACTGGGAAGGGAAAAGGGGAAAAATCCTCGGTTGTCTCACTTGTCAACTAAAGACTACTGCATAAAAAAACTTTGGATGTCAGCGAGCAGAGGCATCTGAACCTTTTGGACTCATTGGCTGGTGCCAAACAGCAAAGAAGGTTTGATACCCCAGGGATTACTTCAAACTGCCATGTGAAGATTTGCTACAAGGATGTGGATCAGTTTTCATCCCAGGATGTCACTGAGCTGACAAAGAAGATGCTGGTAGCATCCAAGATATGGTGCCAAGAACAGATGCGGCAACTATTAAAAGGTCTGTTACTTGAGGCAAGACCTGAATTCTCAAGCTCCTATTTGGTCCTTTCCATGGTGTGGAAGGTTATTCTACTGGCATATCATATCTTGCTTCACACACTGCCTTTAAGTTGAAGCTTCATGGCTGTGGTTTCCTTTTTTTTTTTTTTCTTGCGATATGCTATTTTTTATGTTGAGCCTATAATGAAGCAGGAAGGTGATTTGAGAAACAATTCACATTTTCTTTCATTAGTTTATAGTTTAGGGCTCTTTGCACTTAGGAGATTTCCTCTTCCATCTACAGGATTGGGATGTACAGTGTACCACACCGCAGTCCGTACCGTACTTTCCATGTTGAACAGAAATAGTAGTACAGGCAATTGGACCAATGAACCACCATATTTTCTTTGTGCTGTGAATCGAGTCCAAGCTGCAATCACTACATTTCCCAGGGCTCAGTAGGATAGTGACCTGGTTACATGTAGCTGAGACAGTGACTAAAGTGTATAACCCTTTAATCTGTTTCCCTAGTACATGCAAATGAGTGTGCATGGCCTTTGAATTAACCTTCAGTTTGCCTCTGGGGACTGGAAGAAGTTGCCTGTACCCCAAGTTATCTTTCCACTTAAAGCAGCTGATATAAACATACAGGGAACGGTATCCAAGAGGAAGAGAGCAATTCTGTGATGTGCAATGTTGTATTGCACGTGTATTAGATTTCAAACATGCCAGCAGCTGCTAACTAGACAGTCTCCCAAGGCTCACACTACCTTCCAGAACTCTGTGGTTATTAACAAAAGGACCATTATGGGTGATATTGCCCCTCTCTGCTCTGGGAGCTAAGTTTTCCACTCCTCAGACAGAGTCACACTGTTGGGGAGAGCTAGTGGACTATCCCTCTTTGTCTTCTTGTGCTTGACTATCACACAATGAGTTCCTAAAAAGACATCCTGGAAGCTACAGCAATTACTGCCTCCGTTTATGACAACATCTCCTGGCCCTTTGGCATAAGGACTAGGAGAGTTTCCCAAAGGAGAGAGAATGACCGCCGATTGTTCCTAAGGCCATTTGTGCTGGTTTCTACTGAGTGTTGAATTGCATATAGAATCTGCAGTTGGAAGACCAACACACTAGTCAATATCTCTTCTGCATCTTGGCCCTACAGTTAATCTCTGTCAGGAACTCTCCCCAAAGTCAGAGGTTTCTCAGAGCAGGCAAAAGTCACTGAAATGCCCCCTCCATAAATAATGGGTAGATTTAAGATTGAGAGAAGGGGCTAAGACAAAAGATGCCTTAGTGAGGCCACTCTTCTTTGAGAGGTACAACATGCCCCAGATCTTTGATGCTTAGACATCAGCCTGACATAAGCACTGAAAATGAACTTGATTTCTGGCTGCAAATTTGCTCCCATTTATATTCCCATTTATACATGTATATTTCTGTAACTCTCTGCTGAATGGGGTTGTAGCTGTCTAAGATGAATCAGTACTATATATTATAATGTGGAGGACATACAAGTGATAACCTGATTGACAAGACCACACATTAGAGGAGGTACTTAGTATCTAAGTGTAAGCAGAGTTTTCCTGTGCTGGAAGCCACTTCCCAAACAGCTGCTCAGAGTCTTAATATGAATGATAAATGCTTGTCCAATAGCTCAGGCTTGTTACTAGCTAACTCTTATATTTGAATTACCTTTTCTCAGTTTGGGATGCATCTGCTGGCCACTCCTCTGATTCTGCCCTCCTTCTTTCCAGTCGTTAGTTTGGTTGTCCTGCCTATACTTCCTGCCTAGCTACTGGGCAATCAGCTTTTTATTTACATTAAGAGCAACACATTTTCACAGTGTACAAAGACTGTTCTACAGCACCTTAGCATCCTGTGGCATCTGCTTTTAAGTCATTTCCCAACACTTAATATGGAAATACCTCTTTAAATTTTCATGAATAGGCCAATAATTGAAGTGCCCTATATCAAGTAAATCTAGTTGGCCAACATTTTTGCCACTAATATAGGATTATCCAATTAACTTAAGCAGGTGCTCACAGACACTTGCAGAGAGCATGAGAGCCCTGACCTATCCATGTTCCAAGTCCTGACTCAGGAAAGCATAACTTTTTCTTATACTTCCCCCACCTTTCATTGATAATAATTTTTTCTCACATAATATATTCTGATTAGGGTTTCCCTCCTTCTACTCCTTCAAGTTCCTCCCCATCTCCCCTCTTATCTGGATTAATCTACTTTCTATCTCTCATTTGACAAACAGGCTTCTAAGAAAGTATAACATAATATAATAAATATAATATAGTATAATAAAATAAAACAAAGGCTAACATATCAGAGTAGGAGAACATAAAAAGAAGGAAAAGGCCTGAGAGAAGGCATGAGAAACAGACTCAGACCCGCTTATGGGCACATTCAGGAATCCCATAAAATCACTGATCTGGAAGCCACAATATGTATCTGCAAAGGACCTGTATGGTAAAATAGAGCAGAAAATATATAAATAAAATAACTATGAAAAACTAAGATAAAATTAAAAATAAATAAGGGAAAAACCTTGACTTGACATTATGAGATGAGGAACCTCCAAAGATACCATGGAGTTTGTCTTGTTCTGGCCATCTACTGCTGGGCATGCAGCCTACACCCAAGGGTACCTTGTTTCCCCTGTGAGACTCCCTTGGAGAAAAATAAGTTGCATTTTACAAGTAGCTACCATTTGGAAATTGTTTCTGGGTGAGGAATGGGGCATGTATCCATTTCTCTCAGCTCTAAGACCCTGTCTGGTGCAGTCCCATGTAGGTGCATGCTGCCACCATCTCTGTGAGTTCATATGCTCATCAATCTTGTTGACACAGAGGGGCTTGTTTGCCTGGTGTCCTCCGTCCCCTCTGGCTCTTACATTCTTCCTGCCTCCTCTTCTGCAGGGTTCCCTAGGAGAGGGATTTGACAGAGATATCCTGTTTATGGATGCATCTTCCGAGGTCTCTCACACTCTCTGCACATTGTCTGACTGTGAGTCCCTGTATTTGTTCCCATTGACAGAAGTGTCTCTGATGATGGCTGAGCAAGGCACTGATCTGTTTCCCTGGCAGGCATGCCCTTGTACTTTGCTTTATCCCAGTTTTGAATACTGGCCAAAGGCTTAGTTTGCTTTCCCTGGATATTTGGGCTTTTTAACTACTTCTTTAAAGCCCTGCCTCCTCTTGTCCTGTGATTGCTTGTTGATCTCCACTGCAAACACCGAGGCTCCCTCTTTCTCTTCTCTAACTCCTTTCTCCTAGCAACTGCCCAGATTTAGTGTGCTTGCCCTATTGTTTTATATTTAAACACTAATAAAATTATTCTCCAGTGAAAGAGAAATTAATTCAATTAATTAAAAAGTAAATAATGAAAAACTTCCCCGAAGTTTCTTCTCTTTTGTTCACAATGGTGCATCTGTAACCACGCCATCCTCGTCACAAAACTTGACAAGTTAGACAAGTCGAAGGGTTCTTTATAAACCTTTTTTTCAAGGTTGTATGTTAGCCTGCCAAAGTTTTGTAAAAGGCATAAGATATTTAGTACATTTTATTGCTTATTGCAATAGAAATAGCCAGGTATACCATTTGCTTCTGTGAGTACAAAGAACTAACCAAGGCTGGCACATTGTTAAATGTTTTCAGGGTAATAGTTGACTGTCGTTGTTCTTGACAATATTTCCAGAGATATATGTTCAGAAATAGCCTGGGAAGACAGAGACTGTCTGCCTGCTGAGCGGGAGGCAGACGAGTGTGGGCTTAGAGGATGAAGACAATGACTGGCTGTGGAGCAACCTTCAGACATAATTCCTGCCTGTTAAAAACTTCAGGATCCTTAAAGGCAAAGTCTTTCCTCCAAAGCAGCTTGCTATACGCAGAGAATCCAGGCAAATAATATTGATAGTGTCATGCTACGGTTCAGGTGTGATCTCTCCCACGACGTGTCGTATGATGAGAGTTTGGTCCCCAGTGTGGAGATATTGAGAAGCTGTAGAACTGCCCATTTTTGGGGCATTGTGGGAGGTGCCACTGGTACCACCTGTTGCCAAAGGTGAGCTGGAATCAGCACCATGCCCTAAAATCTCCTGAACTCTGAGAAGGGCACTGTTCATTCACTTATGTTTCCACTAATTGTTCAAAGATCATTGAACTTTTGACTTAGAAGGAATCTAGATTCATTTACTTAAATGTGCAATTCAATGCACTCTCTTTTTAAACGACCACTACAGATTTAATCTTTATTTTAAAACATTAAATATTTCTGAAAATAATTTAAGATCATGTGGGATGCCCCTCTGTATGTTGTGAATATTTTTTATTACCATTGGTTAATAAAGAAGCTTATTTGGCCTATGGCAAGGCATAATAGAGCAGATACAGAGTCGGAGTGATGCTGGCAGCCACTGGAGAAGCAAGATGTGAGATAATTCCATGGTCACATGACAATACACAGAATAATAAAAATGGGTTAATTTAAGTTGTAAGAGCTAGTTAATAAGCCTGCGCTAATAGAACAAACATTTTGTAATTAATATTAAGCCTCAGAGTGGTAATTTTGGAACTGGTGAGCAGAAGAGAAACTTCTAGTTACATTAAGGAGCCTAAGAAAAAGTATGTTGGGATATATTAGATCTAAAATACATCCTGTATTCTGCTTCTCTTCTATTCAAGTGTTTAGATGACGTTGCCCCTGGGGTGTCTTTATGGTTTCATGTTTTAACAATGAAAACAACAAAGCGTTCTTCCATTTGAAGTATTTTCCGTATCCACAATGAGGTCAGGTTCCTGGTGTCTTCTTCCTTTCCACGATGCACTGGATTTTAACGCCGTTTTCAGTTGATGAGTGACTCAGTGAGAATGAGGCTATAGGCGAAGTACACAACTAAGTGTCCGGGCTCCTTAGAACCGAGCCAGTTATGGTGCTACTGCTACCTAGCAGTGTAGCTTCATGTCATATGATCTCTGTGTAAAGCAGGAATAATAATAACAAATGGGAATCTTTCCCAAAGAGCATGGGCTGGAAACTCAGTCCACACCATAGCAGTGTTGGGCCTACACATCTGCTGAGAGGGATTTAGATCACACAGGTTTCCCCTTCTTGGATGATTCGTGTTGATTATAAAAGGGCCAGCGCATGCAAGGTTGTTAGTCCCCTCACCCCTTTACTTTCTACTGTGGCGTGCCGTGGAAAGAAGGTTCCGTCCAATGCCAATACCTTGATATTGAAATTCTCAGCTCCCAGAACCATGAAGACCAGTCATCGTTTCCTTATAAATATCCATTCTGTAGGACGTCAAAAAGTCACACACAACAGACTAGGACTCCCTCTGTGAACAGTTAGATTAAAGGAGGTGACAAGGTTGAAACTTGGCCCTGCCTTGGGTCCAGAGGTAATTGTGAGGAAGAAAACAAGAAAACGATAAATGTAATGATGATATCAACATACCAAAAAGCAGCGTTCAGGAAAACCCAGTATGCTTCTCATACAGACTATTGGTTTATGGGATTTTCAATGCTTACTTCTGTCCTTCTATATATCATTTTATATATTGCCTCACCTTCATGGGTCTCCTCCGGGAGGGATGACTGATGCCAGATACTGCTGCTGCTTCTTCACCTGTGAAAAGCTAGTGCGTGGGGGGAGAGGGAAGGGGATGTGAATGGGAGAGGGTAGCGATTGCATGAGTGGACCAAATAAATACACGCTGTGTCCAGGTGTGATTTCTGCAGCCAGATAGTTTTTTTTTTTAAGCATTTCATGAAGCTGGGGTAACTAATCTGACCCAGAGCCCTATTAGGAAAGTCAATATTTTTCTCCCTGTTTTACAGAGAGAGGAACTGAGCCAAGACATGGTAAATGTCTTTGTCAAGGTTATATAGAAAGGCCGAGCTGAACTACACATTTATTTCTGAGTATTGATTTCAAGGCCTTGGGTTGTATAATTCTGGCAATGAAAAATATAACTGGAAATACATTCTGTATGCTAGATGATTATAAAATAGAATAACTCAAATATAATTCTTAAAAAAAAAACCTCCCAAGTCATTGTCATACCTTTGCAAATCTCTGACTTCTAACTTGATTACAATGGAGGCAGTTGAAGCATGAAAGGCAAGAAATTGCTGATCGTATTGATAAAGCAACCTTTGAAAAAGGTTGAGGGGGGTACTTCAGAAGAGAGGGGTGATTCAGTACATTTAAAAATTTAAACTCCCTGCATTTCAATATTCAATTGAGATTAATAATAATAAGAACACACTGGAAACATTTCTGATGACATAAAGGACGGTACTGAATTTCTTTCTCCTGTACCATCTCCTGCCGTGTGTCTCTGTGTCCACAAGGGAGGCAGATATGCAAGCGAATCCATCACACAATGTAGTAGCTCTTGTCCAGCAGAGACGAGCCATTTATTCCCTTTGGGAAACAGGGTGTGGATAGATACTTTAATTAGAAGTGTATCTAAATTGAAGGAATAGCTAACTATTTCCTTTCTCTATTTTAGTCCTCAGCCTCTTGCTGAAACGTGTGATCAAGCTGCCTCTGGAATCCAGAAACACTTTAAAATGGTACAGACAGATTTTTTTTTTTTTGGCTAAATTTAGCAGGACAGGCAGAATTTTAGTAGTCTGTCTCACCCACTCCAAGTTAATTTCCCATTTAGCATTTGTGCCTGCTAACTGGCTGTTGTTTGTGTTGAACTCTGTGGTTTTGCTTTCCAAGAGAAAGGAGTTGGGAGTGGAGTACAGTCGGCCCCCAAACAGCGCCTTGGCCAGGATTAAATGCTATTTTCATCTTCTAGGAGGAGATTAAGCCAGGCTTGTACAGACAAGTCCGGTACAAAAGCCATCTCAAACATATCCACTTTCAGCAATGCTATTTCACGTAAGCTTGCAGCACCAAATACTGTCTCTAAAAATTTCCCAGTTGCTAAATTTGGTGGAAAAAGCGATATTCCATTTGGATAATGGATAAAAGGGTACTATCCCAGTGATATTTGATATAAGAAAAACAGTTCCACGGGG
This sequence comes from Microtus pennsylvanicus, assembly GCF_037038515.1. Classification (NCBI taxonomy): domain Eukaryota; kingdom Metazoa; phylum Chordata; class Mammalia; order Rodentia; family Cricetidae; genus Microtus; species Microtus pennsylvanicus. Next base: position 35,805,115 of record NC_134581.1, read on the forward strand.
ACGGCTAATTTAAGAAAGAAAAACCTGCCATGCCTTGGTGCTCATTTCAAACACTGCCTTTGCTCTCAACGTCGGCCACACCGCTCAAGTCACATTCTACTCTCACTCGCAAGAGGAGCTAGAATTTGCTTGGTTGGGAAGTTCATTGCAGTGACTGATTATCACGTCCGGGTCCAAGCAGACTGATTTTTTTCCTTGTCCCTCTTTCTCCACAGTACCCAGATTATGTCATGAAAAAGGAGCTAGCCCTCTATCAGCTCCGTGGCAAATGCCCTGCACAGTCTGTTTGTCTCGCTCACTCAGGTCTTGTCTTCCGAAGCTCTGCCTGCTGCCTGTTCTGCAGTTCCCTGGCAGCTGAGGCTTTGTGAGCCAGCCATGTTTGCCTGAATGAGCCTGATGGGGTCCTTTCTCCCTTTCCCTCACAAAAGCCCTTTGGTTAGTTTTCTGAACTGCTCTCCCTCTTTTCCCCTAGATCTTTTTTATGTTGTGTTGTGGTGTGTGTGTGTGTGTGTGTGTGTGTGTGTGTGTGTGCACGCGTGTGTGCATATATAACTTCTGTGGGGGAGTTCGGGGTATCTCTGTTCTGAAGATGGGGACTAGATGGGACTAGTACACCAATTATTTATTTATTTTATTATTATTATTTCTATTCCCATGCTACAAAGCAAAATTTAAAACAATTCTCTGTTCTTTGTAAAGAGCAAAAAGTCACACTTCTCCTGTATCCAAGCCAGTTTTGAGCAGAGGAAAAGGAGGCATTTCCTAAGTGAACAACTGTATAAATGAATATTAGAATTTCCAGCGTTAGTGTCTGTGAGATGTAAAAGAGGCACCTGTATTTTTTAGTAGCCTCATGAGATAATGGGCAACAGAAGAGGCTAAAACCTAGACGATAAACTCCCCCAACCAGTAATTTTGCTCAAGGCATTACTCTGTTGCTGGAGACATATGATGGAGGATGGTCGTTGGTTAAGTAATAAAGAAACTGCTTGGCCTCATAGGTTAAAGCATAGGTGGGAGGAGTAAACAGAACAGAATGCTGGGAGGAAGAGGAAGTGAGCTCAGAGACGCCATGCTCCCCTCTCCTGGGCAGATTCCATAGCTCTGCTCTCTGAAGCAGATGCGATAGAGCAAGCCACCAGGTCAGACATGCTGAATCTTTCCCGGTAAGCGCACCTAGTGGTGCTATGCAGATTATTAGAAATGGGTTAGGCAAAATATAAGAATTAGCCCATAAGAGGCTACAGCTAGTAGGCCAAGCAGTGTTTAAGAGAATACAGTTTCCGTGTAATTATTTCGGGGCATAAGCCAGCAGGCAGCCAGGGTGCTGGGGATGCAGCCCCGCCTCTTCTATTACAACAGACATAGTTGCATCATTAGTGTCAGATGTATATCTGTAGTCTATTGTAAAACTCTGGTCTATAAGAGAACTTTTTTCCACAGGAACTGCTCTAGTAATGGAAGTGATTATTCTCCAGCAAGACTTGATAAACCTAACTACAGTCTAGAGCTAGGTTAGGATTAGGGTTAGGGTTATCATTAAAATAACCCCAGAAAAGAGGCAGAACCACATGGAGACAACTTTCCTAGTGTGTACATGAGGCATAGACTCCAGTGTCACTAAGGAAAAGTTCAGGATGTCTATGATGAAGATGTTGGAACAGGGAGAACTTGATGTTACTCTATTCTTTTCCCCATGTGTAATGCTAAAGTCATATCTAACAGGTATCTTTGGTCCCGGGCATCTGAATCAAGGTAGCAGCCTCAATGGGGCCACATGAAGATGACAGGGGAGGTGTGTGACAGGGACAAATCTTGTGGTAAAACATATTAGTGCTTGACAATTTCCCAGGTATGTTCCTGGGAGCGCTGTCACCAGATTAATGTGCATATTTGAAAAAAATGATAAGTTTGTGACTGCATATGGCTCCAGACAAATCAGAATTTTCTATTGATTGGGGGCCTGGGATGTTTGTTGGAGAATTATATTAGTTTGCAAAGGCTAGTACATAAAACCTTCAGATTGGAGACCTAAATGACAAAGGTTTTCCTTCACATGTCTGGAAGGCCAAGATGAAGATGGCAGAAAATTGGATTTCTGTCCTTGGCTTGCCGGTGCCCTCTCATTTCCCCCTTACGTGATGCCATCAGTACATTCACATCTCTAGAGTGTCCCTGTGTGTCCTTATCTCTCTTTTATAAGAACACCAGTCACCTGGCGTGTGCTACTCTGGGATCACCAGGCACATCTGTGAGAGCCATAACCATCTAGGGCAAGGAACACCATGTCCTTTTGAACCTAACGAGATGATTCTTTCCTTCTAAACTTAACTCTCTCTTTAGGAACTTGGAGGACAGTAAAACAATTTAGCACTGGAGCTTTGACAAATTTACAAGCATACATTTTATTTTGTCCCGCACAACAGATACCATTGTAGGAACAGTGCTGCCTAATAGAGACACCAACCTCTCCTGAACCATTAACCAATGTTGACCAAGCTTCCATTACAAAAAAACCAACTTGTCATCAATATAGCCTAGCTCCTAGCTAGGCGAGTAGCTACGGGATATGACATTTGCTGTGTGCTCTGCTTTGAGCAGTGGTCAATGTTGAATTGTCATTGTCAATGCACGGTAGTAAATGCTGTGTCTTTAGAAGGTAGTTGCACAACTCCATTTTCATGAATGAAATCAACGTTCTTATAAAATTAGTTTTATGCACTATCATCCCTCTGTGGTAGTATGTCTCTGTGAGGACCTAGCATCCAGGAATCGTCTTGGAAAGGAGTGGTCTTCATAGATGTGGAATCTGCTGTCAGCTTGATCTCAAGCCTCCTACCTCGAGAACTACAAGAAGTAGTTTTCTTCAGACACCTGCCTGTGATATTTTGTAATAATGAAGGTTACACCACTGTCTAATTAATCATAGGAGAGTAGTTTATGTCTGCGTGGTGCCGCCTTTCACATTATATCACATCGGTGTTTACATATTCATCTTTTCTTTTGCTATGTAGAAACTTTCAGGAAAGGGAAGAAGAAAAATATTTGCCTTTACTGTATTCTTCTCTAAAATATTGTCATAATTATTTTTGGGCTAATGATGACTTTATTGGCAGAATGCCTTTAGGTTTGAGATTTGTCAGGAGAAAAGCAACCTTTATCTCCACTAACCTCACCACTAGATTATGCATGTTTGCCTCTAAGTGTGGAAGAGGGATGCTTCCACCTACCTGCAAGGCTTAAGGGCTACCAAATGCAACTAAATGCACGGATGGAGTTCAGTACACATTCTGGAGACGAAGTGGTGGCCATGACTAAGAACAGTTATGAAAGAAGTGTAAACGGTATAAATCCTTTTGGGCTGTGACATCCTTAAAATGAACTGGCCAAGTTTCAAGAATCACAACATAAGCCAGCATCTACTGGGCACTCTTAGTATGCTGTTGCTTACCCCATTTGTCTCTTCTTCCTCATGAACAGAGAAGAGGCTATTGGCTTGGTATCAGATATGTCCTGAGAGATGATGGGATTTGGCCAGAGAAGATTCTGCCATTTAGATTGTCCACTAATGCACCTCCCAGAATGGATGTAAGAATAGCTTTCTGTGGTTTGAAAATAATAAGCAGTAACTGGAAGGTGCTGAGATTCTGAGGCGGGGTGGGAGCCAGGACTGAAGTAGAAATAGACTTCTGAGTGCTGGCAAACAAAGTTTATGCGAGATTGTTTTGGACTGAACTCTGGCACTGAGTCTCAATAGACCTGGCCAAGGCAGAAAGGAATCATTGTGGCACATGTCTGCAGTCAAGCTGAACTTACTTAGAAGAGTGACAATTTGTCCCAAGCCAGGAGATCCTCAGCAACTAATCACAAGGGACAGTTATCCTGTTTGGGTATAAAGCAGTGGTCCCCTCTCCTTTAGGGACACAGGGAACCTAATGTTAGCCTGTTTGCTTTTTTTTTTATGTATTTCTTCCTGCTCAGGTATTATGGTTAATCCCAGTGGACAGTTAAATAAGATGTAGACTCACTTGGGAGATGGACCTTTGGGCATGTCGGGAATTATCCTGGAGTGTGAAGCCCTGCCCATTATTTGCTGCTGCCCCCTAGCTAGAGAAGAGGAGAAAGCTGAGCAGCAGCGGCTTTTGTCAGAGTATTTTATCACAGCCACAGGAAAGAATGAAGACATCAAGCTACCCTGCAAGAAAAAAAAAAAAAAAGAAAAGAAACAGGGCTCCGGAACACCTGGCAGAACCCTGTTCTATGTTCCAATTTACAAGTTACTAATAAAAAAAAAATCAATCTGCCAGGCAGCGGTGGCACATGCCTCTAATTCCAGTACTCAGGAGGCAGAAGCAAGAAGATCTTTGTGAATTCAAGGCCAGCCTGGTCTACAAGAGCTAGTTCCAGGACAGGCTCCAAAGCTACAGAGGAACCCGTCTCAAAAAACAAAAAAACAAACAAAAACTTAATCTGATTTATTGAAATTTTATTATTTGATAGCTCATCTTCCTAGATAAAAATAAACAACTGGACAAGGAACCAAGAGGCCCAGTATAAGGATGGTGGGCCTCTTCTTTATATTTGAAATATTTCAAGGGACTCTTTGTATGGTTCTGGTATGTTTGACCATAGATAGACTGGTGTGCCCACTGATTTCAGTGGATCATTTGGACAGGGTTACATTTACTTTGTTGTTCACGTACTTTAAGTACACTCTTTAAGTGTTCATGTACTTAAAATGCATTTATTAAAGCATAATTTGGAAATGAGACTTACCTACTTCTTGGTTTTCTTTTTTTCTTAGCCTGGTCCTCCTGTGATTAGCTGTTAGGAGCTCACCTGCTCTGCTCCTGTTGTTAGAGTGGAGTCAAATCACTTCACGCTAACAGGACTTTTTTACATTCTTGTATTCTCCAAAGAGCAGAGTACAAAACAGGAACATAAAAGTGATCAATAAAGATATATTGCTTGCTGAGAAGTTTTTAAAACTCTGATAGCAAAAATCCCACAAGGATCTTCTGATTTTAACTCAGTCGTTTAACTTGCCATAAGTCTCTCTGAGCAAATTTTAAGGAAAACATTAGGCATTAAAGCCACCAGTTCCCTTTTCTAAAAAGATCAACCCTCTGTTTTTGCTAGACATTAGAGTAAATATGAACCCACTGAATTCTCCCCTTTGTGGCTCAGTAGGCCCTGATTTTGAAACCAATCTTGAACTGAGCTCTATTGCTGTTTGACTGCTAAAATATTTCCACATTTGTGTCAGATCCAGCTCCTCAGCAGTCTTTCAGATACTGAGTCTTCTGGCTGGGCATTAGCCACCCCCTCCATCCTCCAACCACCAACTGGGAACCCTTAGAGCCACTACCCCGCCTCTCCACACTTTATATCACACAGTAATAAAAAGGAGCATCTCTCATTTTTGGAAAAGAAGTAAGCTGTCTCTTTTCTTCTCTTTCTCCTGCTGAGTGTTTCTGAAACGTGGGTCCGTCGCTGGTCACCAGCTGTGCTAATACAAACCACAGCAGTACCTTTGTTAGAGCCTCCCCTCATCAGCTCTGGTCCTGATGACTGCATTTGAATATGTACACCATTGCTCTCAAGAGGAATAGAATGGGCTTGTTTAAAAATAACCATCCCCTTCCCGTCTGCGCTAGTTTGTTCTCAGTAAATGCTCTATGTTGGAAAATGAGTTTTGCTTTTATGGTGACTGTGTGAAGAAAGATTTCACAGACATCGTGTATCAGTGATTGTTGAGGAAAGAAAAGAAAACTAACCATTAGGGGTTTTTCCGATTGAATTGTTGGATGGGTAGGAAACTTAAGAAATAATATTAATGGATTATTTATTGAGAAATGAGACCCTTATAAATGCCAGCTTCTTGATTAATTTCTCAGTAGTTTTATGTCATAGACTCACAGAATCTTAGGGATAGAAATGTCTTTACAAACCCTCTCATCCAGCCTCTTCAGTTTCATTTCAACAATTAACAGAAGACTGTACATCCTCAAAGGTATCAAGCTTCCTTTAATTTTAAGGTTGGGAAATATAATAGAGTTAGTCTTAGAATAAGTTACACTTGCATAACTTGCAAAACTAGATAAAGAATTTCCCTTTTCTCTAACACAATTTCCTCTGTTATTCCTATCGTAAATTAATGTGAAGCACTTGTCATGGTCAGAACACCAAACCTGCTATGCTATCACACATTAAAGTTGATACATTTTTTCCTTTAGACTTCTTCCGTCTTTATCTAATGTCCTTTTCCTGTGATGTGTTTCATATCCTCAGCATACATCTTAGGCCGTTCTCAGCCCTGGCGGCTTCTCTGGCTTTTCTTTCTTATGACCTTGGTGGCCAAAAGAGGTGCTTGCTGTTCAGGCATTTTGAAGAATGCTTCTCAAGTAGTATTTTTTAAATTTTTCATGTATTGGCTTGGGTTATGAATTTGGGGGACGACACAGAGACAAGTTATCATTTTCTTATACACACACACACTCTCACAATGACTTCCCACTGTTGTTGGTGACTCTGATCACCTATCTAGTGTCTGTTGAGTTTATCTCCCACAGTTACTATTTTTCCCATTTCTAGGGTATATTCTTGGTGCAGAAATTATTCCCCCTGGATTATTCTTCTGATAGGAGATTTGACTATTCTCCTTTATTTTTTTGTTAATCTATCACTTTATATATATATATATGTATACATGTGTATATATACACATATATATCAGTGTTCGATGCATGATGGACATTTTATTACTTTGAGGTATGTCTTAATATTACTTCATTGGTTTTGCCTGTTAAATATTTCCAGCACTGACCCTTGAGAGCTCTTTCTGTTGGTTTCTGTGTTATTTTGATAAGGAACCATTGTTGAAAGGTTTTACATACATAGATATTAACTGAACACACACACACACACACACACACACACACATATATATATATATACCATTAATTAGTTATGTTCAGTTTCAAATTGGTGTCTCCAACTCTAGCCATTACATCACAGACAGTTCTATCATCTCCCATCCCTTCTCCCTGGCTTCCCTTTCTAATAGTGGAGACGCATTTTCCAATACCTGCCAACTGTGTGTTTACTTGGTCCACATACACTGATTTTAGATTTATCCACCTGTATGCCTGTGGAATAAAACTTTACCAGCAGTAGCACAGTACTCATATAGAGCTTCTCCTACATTTAGTCTTAAAGATTCTTCTGATTTACAAAGTTACACAAGTTATTGGCATTTGCCCTGTCAGTGAGATGGTTACTTCCTTTATACATTATTAGTACAACTGGGGTTTCTTGTCCATAGTTTGTATTCTATTTTGGGATATTCTAACATCCTAGATAATTTTCAACCCTGCATCTAATATGTGTCTCTTTCTTCTATAAACACCTATAAAAGTTTATTAATACATTATTCCATTTACCCATCTTATACTATCAGTCAGGATGATTTCACTCATCTGGAATGTCTGATAACTTCATTCATTCAACACTCTCCTCTTCTCCTAATTCCTACACAGCCCTCTTCAGAATGTGCCATAAGTAGAATGATTCAGAATGATCTTTTCAACAGGCTTCTTGCCAATGCTTGGGATTTAAGACACATATAAGACTCATCTATGATTTTATAGCTCTAATAGCCCATTCCTTTTGTTGTTGCATAGGTCTGTATGGTATATGTATACTGCCATTGATCAAGCTACTTATTTACAGAACAGTGGCACATTCCAGTCTGGGAAGACAATAATTAAAGTGTTATGAACATCTTTTTAGCACTGTGTAGGGTGAGTAGGAGTTGATAGTATTGTAAATACTTTGTTCAATCTTCCAACGATCCAAGTCAAAGGAATTTGACACCTTCAAGGTAGGGATGCTTAGTGTTACCTGGCTATTTATATTCAATTTGGCAATGGGGAAAGATAAAAGAAGTAGAAAGATGTTCTGTGAATTTTGTGTGCAAGGTTTGGATTTGGTATGTACATCAATTCTGTTCACATTCTTTGATGAGAATCCAGATTAATGACACTATTAACTATAGGCTGGACATGTGCCCAGAAAGGGAAGGAAATAAGATTGCTGAACACAAAGCATTATCTTGCCATAACACCCTATTTATTCACAGAATACTTGTTTTCCTTCTATACATAGAACACACACACATCCTTCTCCAGACAACAAAATCCGAAGTCCCACATAGCTTCTTTATCCTGACAAAGTCTAGAATCACAGACTTAATGACAAGATGTTGCATGTCTTGGTCTGGTGATTTTTTAATTCTAAAGATAGCCTGTGGTGACAGAGTTGACGAAGGTGGGCAGAAATACTACTTCCACTCAGAGGAGTAAACAGTGGGCAAAGATGTTCCTTGTACAAAGAAACATGGGGATGCTGAAGGCCCAGTTTGGGGAAGTTCCTCAGGTGATGGAAAGGGGACCTTCTTCTCTCTGGTTGAAACTGCATGGATCTTGAGTTTCTTCTTCAGGCAGTTCCTCCTGCTTTTCTCTCCTTATGGGTCACATTTGATATGGGCATTTGGATGCTCTTGTTGGTAGCACCCTTTATGTATAAGAAAAGATTAAGCACTGGAGTCACAAGAAGTCAATCATTTTCTGAACCCATGGGCCTGGTTTCTTTCTTAAAAGATAATACAATTCCCTTAAAAACACAGTAGGCATCTGATCCATGATCTTCCAATCATTCCCCATGCTCATATTCTTATCACAAACCTCCACTACATGTGATTCTCAATTCTATTTTATTTCTTGTTTTTTCTATCTTTTGCCAATTTTGTGTGTCTCACAACCAAATGGTAGCTATTTTGAGGCTATTAATCTTTAAAGGGAAAGACACACTCTTAATTTGATCTTGCTACAATCTTGGGCTTTAAAGATTTCTTTGATTCAAAGTCTGCCTCAATCTTAAATCTTAAAATGAGATATAGAAGCAGTTGACTTTCCAATCCTATCCAAATCTCTAGAAACTAGATGATTAATTCCACAATACACCTTTTTCTTATACTGCCATGCCAAACTTAGCCAAGGTAACTGATAAATATCAATTCATTATTTTATCCAACGGACTCCCCCAAAGTACCCCCTTCAGTAAGCCCTTGACCTATTTTCCACATTAGTGCAATTTCCCCAGTGATTTGCCACATTAAAACATTGATTACCATCCTTTTGGCACTGAATAGTGATTTCCCTGTTAATGTCACACATTTTAAATTTGTGTCACAGCAGTGTCCTGTGCCAATGGTATTGATTTGAGTATTAGGCAAGATAATCATTAGAAATGCTGGTTTTCAACAAAAATCTCAAATAAAAATCTCAGAGGCAACCCACAGAGGCAAACTAATTCCTTTTGCCATATTCTTATAAAAGTCTGCCAGAGAAATTGTTCCACCTCCCTATTTACAATACAAGATTGACAGTCAAATTGCCGTCTCAACGTGTGACTCACAAAGTCACGTTGAACATCAGTATTCTGTAAACCAATGAGAGAAGATCTCACTGATGTATCTACTGTCCATAGTCTACTGGCCCCCAACTCAACCGTGTGGTTTCATTTAGCTACAAAGTAGGGTCAGGTGTGTCCTCTAGCCCTGGGCACATCTATCCAAAAGAAATAAGACATAGATTTGGTCAGCAGAGACCACTAATTTTCCCATAGTCTTCCTAAATTCTTATCAGGTCAGTAATAATCTCGTTCAGCTATGCGCTTTATGTTAATGAAGACAAGACATATTGATCTTTTATAGTGCATCATACAGTCAGTAGCATTACATGTCTACTGATTATAAGTCAACAGTCATATTTTGTTTTTGTCTTTATGTGTCTTTCTTTCACTGCTTATCTATACTTGTTCCAAAAGTCCTGTTAATTTACATGAAAATAACTGGATTCCACCACACATATATTTGTTTTTCTGGTAAAGGGACACTAAAGATGAAGAGAACCTTCTTGGTTTTGTTCTTCCATCCATAGATTTTTGTCTTCATCAAAAATCCAGCGAGTCCAGGAACACAAACCATCTGTAATTAGACTCACCTAGACTTTTATTATTTTATAAGGCATACACTGAAGATAAAGATCATACTCGCTACATCTAGATCTGCCAGACAGCTCCTGGTGATAAGCTTCAGCAAATGACTCTCTTCTCCCATGGTAGACATCAAGATGTCAAGCCCTTTAGACGGATACATCATGATAATCAGTGCTTTAAAAAAAATACTGAATACTGCATAATGAAGATACAGAAATGCTGGAAAGGCTTGGCAATGTTTCACCCTAATTGTCTCAGGACTGAAAGCCTGGAATCCCCCAACAGCTGGAAGCTGCTGCTATGGAAACCTTAATGTTCCATCATCTGAGAGATTAAAAATTGAGACTATTAATGGACCCGACAGTAGTTTGCATGTTTCATTAGTAAAAAATGCCATTATTCTAGAGCTCAGGGGAATTGGATTTTTGAGTGATGATTTTATTCTTCATTAAAATAGCCCATAATTTGGATGAAATAGTAAAAGAAAGAAAACAACTGAGGAGGAGGAATGAGGACACTTTAGAAAATCAATTCTACTTTCCCCAAACCTTCTCTTGCTGGCTGGTTATCTAACTGGGCAAAGAGAGGGCTGCTGTAAGGAGGATAATAAATAAGAAAGAAGCTGACCTGATACTCTCTTCTTTTCTAGAAAGGCTTGTTACAAATGCCCCCCCCTCCACAACATGAAGATGAAGTTAGTGTTGATAATAAAACAATTTCAGTGAGTCTCAGTCAGAGAGTATTTAAAACAATGAGACAGGATAAAGAACTCCACATCGTTAGGCTAGATATTGCTTTCTAAAACTCTTTGTACTGGTGTACCATGCAAAGTGATTTCCCACTGACCATAAATGTCTGAAGAACATGACTGGTGTACATGACTGAGCATCCAGGCTATGGAGTTAGAGCATCTGGATTTTACTAGAGTTGCCAGTGCTAACTCTATCCAAGCCAGTTACCTCCCCACTCATCCACATGCCTGTGTGTGAAACAGGAATAATAATAGCAGAACCATAAGCCTGCTCTACAGATTAAATAATTAAGGTACGTACAGCAGTTGTAATATGTCTGGCACATAGGAAGTGCTCACACGAGGGTTAGCTATTGAAACTAGATCACTGGGTGCTTGAAAGAACTGTTTCTTTCAGTCATTGAACATGCTCATCTTTTCAAGTATACTTTGGTGAATAGACTTTGTTGTCCTGTTTTATAAAAGCATTCTAAAATTTCCTTTTAGCTCCAAAATACATCACATCTTCCAAATATCTATTGAAACCCAGATGCAGATTTTGCATCTGTCCTTTGATACTAGAATAATGGGATTTTCCAGCCTCGTGAATTTCTTGCAAAAACGTTGTAACGGCAAATGTATTACTAGTCTTGATTTTTGTAAGAAATGTTTTTTGTCGCTGCTGCTGCTGTCTGTTTTCAGCTTTCCCAGAAGGGCTTCATCCTTTCTGAATGAACCACTGAGGTCCATTTATTGTGGCAAAACACTAATTCATTAAATGGTGCCTGAAGGTTACCACAGTCTCTAAAATGGAAGACACATTTCCAAAAGCTGGTCCTGGGAGAAGAGGGCTCTCCGTGGCCAATATGCAGTATTGCTCTGAAGGAACCAGTCAACAGAGCAGAGCATAAAGTCTTGAGTTGCCCTTGGGTCTTCTAGTAAATGGTCCCTTTGGGGGTCTGAATGCATGGGTCTCCTTGCTTCCTAAGAGGAAAAGACATATAGAGAACCTTCTTTTAACACAGAGGAACTTTGTTAGACAGAACCTGTTGGAAACAAAGGTGTACTGGACACTGAAATATGAGGCTAGATTTGTCTATTGGAATTCTTTACCTTCACCAAAACCCCGGATATGGAAAATGAACTTGCGAGCACAATCCCATCCTACTTTTCATAGATGCTGCAGTTAAGTACAAAGCAAGTGATGTGCATCGAAGGTTAGAGCTGGAAATGACCTAATAGTCCAATCTTCTCAGCTCTATTTTTAAAACTGAGAGTGCTGAGGCTCTGGGAGATTGGAAAGGACAGGGGGTTGATGATAATGACAACTTCAATTTCCTGAGCACCATGCTGTAACTGTCCCGGGTGCTTCAGTGAATGGGCCATACAGCGAACCCTTCCTGGCACACCCACTGTGGCTCTGTAATACTGGTCTTGCAACTCCTGTTTTTCTGATGAAACTGAGGCATTGAAAAAAAACCGGACTTGCTGAACATAGCGGACAATGAGGACTACTGAGAACTCGAGAACAATGGCAATGGGTTTTTGATCCTACTGCACGTACTGGCTTTGGGGGAGCCTAGGCAGTTTGGATGCTCACCTTACTAGAGCTGGATGGAGGTGGGCGGTCCTTGGACTTCCCACAGGTCAGGGAACCCTGATTGCTCTTCAAGCTGATGAGGGAGGGGGACTTGATCAGGGGAGGGAAATGGGAGGCAGTGGCGGGGAGGAGGCAGAAATCCTTAATAAATAAATAAATTAAAAAAAGAAGAAGAAAAAAACCTGTTGACTAAATTACTAAAGGTAATCCAGCCAGTAATCATTCTAGCATGTTCTCCTCAATGACTGGAATAGACACTTTCACTTGCCTTCTCTTATCCCATCTTCCTTCTTTGAGTCATTTGAGAGCCTCACTCTTGCTTATTCCCTTTGCAGTGCTCACCTGGGATAGTGCTGAGCTTGAATATCACAGCTTTCTGCATTTAATTTAGAGTGGTTCCCCCACCATCCCGCACAACCATGTGAGCTACTAGCCCTGTTTACCTTTCTCCAGTGCCTAGAATCTGCCTCTGTCTCTGTCTCTACAGAAGTAGCCTTCAAGCAGCCATCAACTCCCATCCGAGACCCTATGCTGCTCTCTAGGCTTCAGTCAGAACAATCTTTTAACCATAACTCAGATCACGACTTCCATGTTCTAACCGTTTGTCACTGGCTGGAGAACAAACTTGCCGTAATGAGGCTCCCTTCTGCTGCTTCACTTCGACTCTCGCCATTCCCTGTGTGCTTTCTTTGCCCTAGCCCAACCAACAGCCCTGCTTCCTTGGGCCCTCGCAGTTCATTTCTGCCTGAGGGATTTTGTGATTGCTCTTTCCTCTACCGAACTTTTGTCATACAAGTTCTTAACTGGCTCCGTGTCATCAAGTCTCAGCTCAGATCTTGTATCACATGAGAAGCCTTTCTTGGGCATTTAGTGTGAGCACCTTTTTGTGACAAAGACATCAAAGAGAACTAGTGATAAACTTGACTCCAAAATAAGATCTTTTCCCCCTCTCTTGTTATCCGTTTCTACTTTCAATGCCCTGAAGTGATCTCCAAATATTTTTTGTTGTTGTTGCTGCTCTTTAAAGCCCAGAAACCTCAATCAAATCTTCCACATTGTCACCTTCATTGGAATCATAGAAGTCCAATGACATGAAGGTAGAGTTTCCTCCTGTGATTTCCAGGGTTGTGTCTCCTCTAGGTGGCTGTTCCTGGGAGCCAAGGTCAGGCCTGCTCTCCACTCGAACCCCCTTCACTGACAAGTGGAAGCCAGCTGTACAAACACATGTAAATACATGTCTGATGCAGCACAGAGGAGATACTTCAGGCCCCACCTGTGCCTCTCTGCTTTTCATATTCACAAAGTCAACTCTTACGTCAGAATGGCCAAGTGCATGCTTGCTGCTTCTAGGAACAGAACCAAGGCATAAGTGATGCCTTTTATTGAGGCTGTGCTCTATGCTGGGTGGGTGAATTTACCTGTGTCATCTCTAAAGTTCGGAGAAACAGGAAAACTATCTAAGTTTCCATCTGAAAGATACCTCTGGCTGCATCCTTTTCAGAACATTGTTGCCTTGAAATAGCATGCATTTGAGTAGCTGCCCTTTAGGGATAATTTGTGATCAACGCATTCCATTTCTTTTGCCCATCCTTCCTCAGTTTTAGCATCTTTGACCTATACCTACTCAAGTCTTCTCTTTGTTTCTTGGCCAGTCAGACAGATGTGGTATAACATGGCCCACCTTAAAGACTGAGAAGAAAGAAGCATGATATATATATATATATATATATATATATATATATATATATATATGCTTAGTCCCATGGAGAAGAGACAGAAGAATTGAGAAGATGCTCTTGTCCTCAACATGAAGCCCATAAAATGTATTATGTAAGCAGCCACTTGTCCTTAAAGGGTCTGAGGATAGCCTTCATCCTTATCTCAACCCTGTGACATGTACACACCCTGGACACTGGCTCTCTGTGCAGTGCCAACTGCTGGAAGTATGCTGCTCCTGGCTCTAGGACATTGTACCCTGTAGCCTCTTTAGAGTCCTGCCAGGAAACAGCCATGCACAGCTGCTGTTAAACATATGAAAGAATATTCTCTATAAAAGGTTCCTCAGCTGTTTCTGAGTGCAGACATTTTTTTTTTAAAAGAACTAAGTAGATGGTTAGCTTGGTTGGTGTTCTTATATGAATCCTAACAGTTAGCATGAGATGATGTCTTTTACTATTTCATCTACTCTTGGGACCCTTTTCCTCCTATTGGGTTGCATTGCCCAGCCTTGGTATGAGAGTTTGTGCCTAGACGTATTGTATCTTGTTTTGCCATGTTTGGTTGATAGTCCTGGGAGTTCTGCTCTTTTCAGAAAGGAAGGAGGAGTGGATCTAGGGGAGAGGGTAGTTTGGGGGGTACTGTGAAGGGTTGAAAGAGGAAAACTGTGCTAGAAGGGGAAACTGTATTTAAAACAAACAAGCAAACAGAAAGAATTTAGTAGAAGTTCTCACAAACAAGCTGTGACTTCCGTCCAGACGATGCAATGAGGCAGTATTGCCTGGTGACTGGTCACACTCCAGACAGCAATCACTCATCATTATTATTTTCTTGGCCTGAATTTCATTTGATGAGGATGCTGTTCAGAAGATCCACTCCCTACTTGCTGACCCAGATGCATCTGCGGGGTGCGTATCACCAGAATCACGCAGCACTGGCGATCAGGAAAAGCAACGAGGGAACTTTCCACTTCTCCAAAGGTCAGAATCTTTGCATTTAAAAACACCTTTAAGAAAATAATCATGGTATACAAAGTGCTTGCTTTGGCAGCATCCATACTAGAAACTCTGGAGTGGAGTTTGTGTCAGGATAAATAAATGAAACGTGGCTGAAACAAAATCAGTTCTTGGAGTTATAGAACATGGGCAGGAAAAAATATTTGCATTTTATCTTCCAACTTGAAGTTGGATGAGTTATCTTGATCCTCCATCTCTTCATTGACATCTGAAATGTGTTATTTCAGTTCTGTTGACCTATTGTCTCTGGGCTTCCTGCTGGGACTATATTCAGCTGCATCCCCATGAAGTTCTGCAAAGGAGGAAGCAGGGACTGGCTGCTCTGGAGAGCTTCTGAGCTTGGCTGAGGATGATGGGTTCCTCAGTGTCACCTCTACACGAATGGTCCTTCTTGGCTGCAGATGCCTTTTTGACGGTGTCATGATGGTCATGTGATTTTAGTATTGCCAAAGGTTGTCCCCAGACTCAGAGGAATGGGTGCAAACAGCATGTAGCTGAGCCTGCTTATTTGATATCATAGTATGGGTACCGTCAGATCCTAAGTGATACATTTTTGAACAGACAGCTTTGGCAGCATCCTGATTTGGGCCTTTAAAAATACAATAGCCATATGTTTTCTTTAAAATATTCATCAAGTAAATATTTTATTTGCTGAAATATTCATAGGAGAAACCACAAATTAATGATGATTGGGTTTTCTTCATTTCCTATGTGTTAGGCCCTGTTTCCTAACCCTTTGTGTCTTACTCAGTCTTAAAATTACTCTCTGGCACATATGTTTCCTTTACCATACCTGAGAGGAAATTAAGACAAGAGAAATCAGTTAGATTATTCAAGCCCACTGTCACCCACTGTGGAGGGCTAGGATTTGATCCAGGACCGCATGGGCTCTTACCCAGTATGTTGGCTAAAGCTATTCAGTGTTTTGTTTCTGTACTGGAGGTTGAACTCAAGCTGCTGTGGATAGCAGGTAAGCACTCTACCACAGAGGTATGTCCCAAGCTCTATTTTTTATTTTTATTTTAATTTAGGAATTTGCTAAATTGCTAAGGCTAGGATAGAGCTCACTCTGTTGCCCAAACAGGCCTTGAATTGTGATCTTCCTTCCTCAGTCCCCTGAACTGTTGGAATTTCAGGTGCATGCTACAGTGTGCAACTCAAGGTTCTGACTTCACTTTCAGGCAAAAACTTCTTGAGCTGAGCCACGCTCATGGACTGTCCCACATATGTGTCCTCAGATCACTGCACGAGCTGGGGAATTCTAGGACTCACATAAAGGATATAAATTGCAATTACTTGTAGATTGCCAGTCCTGCAGGGCCAGCAGTTACCTCCTGCCTTGCTCATCCTTGTTCTCCAACACCAAACATAGCTTATGACAAATTTGAAGCCAAAATAATATACTTATATGATAAATGTTTATATAATTATATGATAGATGTTGAGACAATAAACCACTAAGCATATTTTGGAATTCTTTACCTTTTGCAGAGTTCCAGATAGGGAAATTAGCATTTGTTGCACAGAAATCTTTTTTATTGCTAACGGTTTGCACTTAGAAAGAGACCTAGATAACAGAGGAAAATTTCAAATTATTTATCCCAGTCAGAGAAAAGACGCACAGTCTAAATTCAGGAGAGCAGAATTTTATAAGGAAAAAACAATATCCTAAAAATACCAGGAAGAGTAAGAAATTGTGCTTAAAGATTATATTTAGTGTTTCTCATCAGTACCTAGGGGATATAAACAAATTACAGAGGACAAATAATACCAAAATAAATATTCTTTAAATGTCAGGATTTTAAGGGCAAAATAAAAAAGAGCAAGTGTGAACCCTTTCTATTTCACTGGAAAGGAAGTGCACAGCTCTGTGAGCAATCAGGTACACTGGAGGCATGAACCTGAATACTAGGGCTTTGGATATCAAAGGAGAGAAGATGCCTTTGGGAACCTTAAGTGGGAAATGTGTTAGGACAATGATAAGACACTCTAAATGTGAATTGTAAAAGTAAGTGTAAAGTCGTGAGCTGGCCATCTCAAGTAGTTGAGATTCTGCTGAAGACATTGCCAACAAAAGGACATGTATGTGTCTAGAGTGACTGAAATCGATGCTGTAGCTAACTGTGGAGAGAGAGGATGTTTTCCATAGTCTATGACTGAAAGTAGAGGGGATGCTTAAAATTGTTGTAAGAAGGATGTAACTCTGTTAAGACTGTGGTCCAACTTCATAAAGTTGGAAGAGGTAGAAACTAGTGAAGGGTCAGTAGGATTGTTCTAACTCAATAATGGGCAGAATGGACTTATGGCCTAGAGATATGTATGGCAAAGGCAATACTGAAAACCCGTTATCACAATTCTAAACACTCTCAATGGGAAAATACTCCCCGTTTAGAAAGAAATGATTTAAGACCTAAACAAATAAAAATGTTTATTGTTTAATTTCAATATGTAAATTCTTCTAATAATTCTCTTTTTTAAAAAAAAAGCACAGTCGTCCATTAATACAGTATTCTAACAAAGGTTAATTGAGAGAACCTCCATATATGGCATTGGGTTCTATCACAGGTAACTCAGTCACATGAATTTGTTTCAAGACTGGGTTTGCTATAAGTCAGCATCTCTGGAACATCCTTCAGCCACAGTGTGTGTCTTGACATATTGCTATGCACAAATTGTAGAGTTTGAATGATGACTGTAAACACAGCTAAAGAGGATTCTGTTTTACTTTAATTTTATCATTTCATGTTACAACGTTTTAAAGATTTGTCAAAGCTAAGACTCAAAACAGAAACTTTAGCTAACATTCATTATTGCAACAAACTAAAATACCAATGTGCCTTCTTTTTCTCTGGAAGTTTATCTCAGATAAATTAAGAACTCTGAGAAAACAATCCACTGTGTTCCTTCCCTATTACCATCCTATCTATTTCTGGTACAATTTTGCACATAAAGATCAATGAAGACAATTTTCACTGAATTTTTTCTATTCATTATTTTCAACTCATGTCACAGTTTTACTGAAAATCATTTTGTCTATAGAGCAGAAGCTGCTGGAAAACTGATTTTCTTTGGGTCTCAGATACAATAGAGATGTCCCTGGGTAGAAGCATGGGGATAGCTACGGATGCTTAGCAAATCTTTCAAAATTGTTATTGCAAATGAAGCTCAAGAGACCCTGAGTGAGGGGCATGTCATCAGTTACATTTATTGCCTGCATTTCTTACTGATCCCTTGATAAAGTGGAGGAAGAATAGCCTTTGCCCAGGTCTGTACCTCATGAAAGTCTTCATCTTCAACTCACTAACGACACTTCGGTGAGTCTCTTTGCATTTCACACATGATTTATAGTGTTTCACTTAGGGTAACCTTGCTGATGCACAAGATAGTGGCCAGTGGTCTGTTCATTTTTATTCCTCAGAGATGTTGAATTAAAGACACTGGTAGGGATACACTAACAATGGATATTTAAAATTCAGATACCTGGTAAGCATTAATATTGTACTTGCTGTGATTATCTCTATTTCCCAATGTAAAGAAAGAAAGCATGAAGTTTAATAAAGAAAACCATTTTTCTTCACTTCAATAAATATCAACACGGTAACCAATAGTCATGATATTTACCTGCCCTTCAGACCTTAAACTTCCAGGTAAATTTTCTCTTATTCAATTATGGAACAAAACTAATACAAATTGAAACATTAAACCATTAAATATGACTCAGATATTGGTCAAAGTCATCTAAAAATTGGTTCATCAGCACCCTCAAGAAGTCTGAAATATAGGACATTACCAGTATTGATTTACAAAGAACAATTCCTTTGAATTAATTTAACCTTCTATAGCAAAACATCTGGCCTGGTGAATTTTTTAAAGGCAGCAGATAAAAACTTTCTGGGCTATGAGAGTTGTTTAAATATGTCACATGCCACTTTATCAGGAAACCGAAAAGACATATAAACATCATCATCTGACTTCTGAATCAGGCAGAGTTAGACAAGTATCAGTCAAGTATTATGGAAATAAAGGCCCAGTGTAAAAATTAGGGCCTCTGATAGTCTTAGAAGAGTTGTGTCCTAAGAGTAAGGAAGGCTACAGATTTGAGGGGTTGAGGAGATGATCACTGGTCACCTTGCCCTGAAGCATGGATATTTTCAAAGGTTACTTGGGGAAACTGCTGACGTCCTCAAGTCTCTCTTGAAAAGCCTGCTACTAGCAGGCACTCCGAAAAGTATCTGGGATACATGGCCATCCTTCTCAAGAATAATAGCTCTGACTCCCTCTACTATCCTAATCTTGCACCAGATACTCTCATAAGCAAGCTCTAACTTAGCATCACCCCAAATAGTTTTTCTAGTGATAGTAACAAGGGGACAGGCAATTCTACGTTGGACCAAAACCATGTGTTCAAATGGAGACTATTACTTATAGCAAGGGATAAATCAGACTTTGTCCTGTCCCCACGTGTGTTGCCTGTTGATGGGAGATGGAAGCAGCCTTATTCAGTTCCCCAGAACATGAGCTGGGTGGTAAAACAACGGACTGAGCAGCAGACGGGAGAGTTAGAACGGAAAGCTAGCTCCTGTGAAACTGAAGCTTCTCAGAAAGTGTAATCCCACGGGTGGCATGCGAAATTGCATGAATACGAATGAAAATGTCTAGGGAAGTATGGCTTTAAAAAAGAAACTAGCTTTGGTGAGGGAAATGAGAACCGTCTGGACCTCGTAAGGGTCATCCAATACGTATATATCTCTCCAGAAATGTATTGGTTATAAAAAGAGCTGCAACTATAATAGATTCTTCCGGGAGAAATCATAAGGCTTCTTCGTACATATTCATCTCTGTCCAATGTCTAATTCTGTTATGTTGACTCAGAAATTGGTCTTTGAAGGTAGAAGTGGGCAAATCGGAGATGGTGACACACATTTTATGCTAACATAATGCCAACTTATTAAATTTCTATGATAAATGGAACTTCCAGAGACCAGAAAGTGGCATTAGTTTGAATAGAACATTTGCTTCCTGTAAACAGGTGACATGGAGTGCAGAGACTGTGGGAAATGACTCAGATGTTCAATGACAGCACGATCTCAGGGTTCTGTGGCCTTCACCCAGCAAGAGACCAGCATGATCTGAGTAACCTGGTTCACCCATCCTCTCTAGAAGTCATGCTGGCTCTGTCCTGGTGTGACGCTCTGCTAGCCTCTCTCATTGTGCTGTCAGGGGGGATCAAAACACCTGTCCAATGTAGCCATCTTTATTTTGATGTGTGAGCTAGTCAGATGGCAATCTTGACGGTCTGGATATTCCTCCTGCTCCCCATCAAAACTGTCCAATTAAGGCCATCGTGTATTGATTTTATAATTTCAACCCCAGGAGCAACTGTATAGTCTTTATTTTTTGGCAATTTATTGTTTAACAGCACATGAGATATGGGGGTATCTATAATTTTAGGGACATCTGCCCATCCACTGAGGGGGGGTTGCCATTTCTTTCCAGTGTCCTAGAACATTCTGATTTACAAAAAAAAAAAAAAAGAATGAAGCATTGGAAGGGATTCAGAGGCAAGCCATGAGAATGATTTATGAATCTGGGAACGACTTGTGTGGGAAGGTCAAAAGTACTGGAGAGAAAGAAGGGAAAGGCGATTTAATGACAGTTTTAAAGCACTCGATTTTACACATAGGAGACTGAACACGTTTAAGTTTTGAAGAGTTAGAATTAACATAGAACTTCCCGTTTGTGAACAATGAATGGGCTATGAAATACTTAGAGAATCTCTTCCATGGAGTTTGAAAAATGAAGTTATTTTCATTTATTTTAGGCTATCATTCTTTTTTGAAGGTGAAGGAAAGGGCCACACAGCATTTCATTTCCCCATAGGTCTGAGATTCTTGGGTTAGCTTTTTCCAGGAATAAGGGGATGAATCCTTCCACAGGTAAGTGACCTGAGAACTTGAGGCAGTGACCCAACTGAAATTCCTCTCTGTGCCCTGGCTTGACTTGTTTTTAATAAGAGAGGGATAAGACCATAGACAACTGCACATCCATGTGCAGTATTGGGAGTGGTGGCACACACCTTTAATCTCAGGACTCAGGAGGTAGAGGTAGTTTGATCTCTGTGATTTCAAGGTTATCCTGGACCACACAAGATTGAACCTGTCTAAAAGAAAAACAGCTCACACAAAGGTGATCCCAGCACTTGGTATCACATATCTTTAATTCCAGTGCTAGGGTGGAGACAGCAGTATGGCTGGGCAGAGAGAGGAATATAAAAGAGAAGAGACAGGCACTCAGTAGAGTGTGGAGTCTTTAGGATTTGTGGAGACAGGATCTGGCCCATTTTGGTCTGAGGCAGAGGTAACTGGATGCTTTGTTTTTCTGATCTTCAGCTTGAACCCCAATATCTGTCTCTGAGTTTTTATTATTCGTGCTAAATAGGAATGTAGTTGTTTTTATTGGGGCAACCTAAAGTTTCTTTTCAGGGCCCTACAATTAAGTCCACAGCAATGACATCTCTTAAACAACCCCTTTTTTTCCAGTCCCAGACCGTAACATACCTACAGCTATTTGAAGGACAATATCATGATTGAAATACGTATAATTAACCACAGAGTGGCAGAGAGGTAGGCGAGGGGAAGGCAGCAGAGGTTAAAGAAGGGACTGTCTAGAGGGTTACCATGATCGAAGACTACAAACTCCTTGCTTCGGTCACCACAGGCATTAAGAAATCCCTGAGGTACAAAATCCATAAGAAATAAGAGTTCTCCTCACTCTAGGGGCCTGCAGTTCTAAATATGGAGAGCAACCAAGGTTGACAAAAGCAAAACTTTAGTGTGCCCTCCACTAAACAATGCAATCTTTCCCAGGTCCTGAAATCTTCCAGTAGAGCTATAGAGATATTTTTCTCTATTATGTTCTCTCCTTTTTTGAAGAAGAAGAAGATATTAAATGAATAGAATTCTGGACTGTCCGTGTCACCAAACACAATTACAAGAGGATTAACCCACCACTGCACCTAGATAGGAAAGTAACTCCATGCTGACCTTCTGACAGCAAGCAGCCTGGAGTTGGTCCTGCTGTGTGGACATCCAGACAGGCAGGAGGGGACTGGGAGGATTGACAGTGCAGGAAGCAGGGAATGGTTGCAGGCATGGAGGCTGAACGGAAAGCTCTGCCATTTGAGACTCTAGAGTGATCCACAGAGCCGGTGGAAGAGACAGTTATAAATGGGACATTGCCTAAAAAGCATCAGCAAGAGTAGGACTCAGAGTCCCTTGGCACATAGTGACAATTCGTGCTCTTTATAATTAGTAAATAAAGGCTATGACAGTTCTTTATTAAAAATAATTGGCTGTACTGAAAAAGTCTCTTTCCTACTATTTTCTTTCTTTTTCGAGCACTTTCTTTATGAGAAATATATACATATATATCTCAAAAAGCTTTCAAGTGCATATATATTATATAACATATATATGATATATATACACACTTGACAAAATTACCTGAAAACCACCCAGCTACTCAGCTGAGTTTATGATGCGCTTGACTGCATATCCTCATGCAGTTGCATGGTTCTCCTTTGTGTGCATGTACAATGGTGTCTTTTGTGTTGGTGCATAACTTGGTTAAATGCTCAAGGTCCCCTCCTTAGGTTTGTTGCAGTTTTCTTTCTTAGAAATAGAAGAGAGGCATAGTTCTTTCCAGTTTGGCCAATAGGGTGCATTGTCAGCTGTTTAAAGCTTTCCCAGCCTGGTAGTGGCTTCCCATTTTATTCATTACTTAGGAGTAAGGCCAGGCACTTCTGCAAGTTTAAACAGCCATTGGTAGGTTTTGGTGAATTATCTTTTTTTATATTTTAATATTTTTTTAACTTTAGTTTCTAGTTCTTCAGTTTTTGTATAGTAGAGACTTTAGCTATTTATTTGGGATGTGTGTTGCAAATATTTTACCTAGGTTTTTTGTCTCTTAATTTTATGATGGTTTCTGCATAATTTTTATGTCAAATTTATCATTAGTTTCTTTTCTTGCCTCTGGATTTTGAGTTATATTTAGAATGAAATTTCTTATACTAAAATTTCTTAATTCATCCATTTTGTAATATTTATAAAATTTTATTTTTATATTGCATTTCCTTTTCTATTCAATATTTATTTTTCTGTACAGAGTACATGAATGATTTGATTTTACTTTTGACAGATTTATATGAATTATTATAAAGTTGTCTTTTGTCACTGAATTTGAGGTGCATTTTAATCATATATGGGATTTTCACAGATGTTTAAGTTGATTTTTGTTCTTTTCCTTTGGACTCTGTCCATCCATATTCCAGGACCACAGTCTTATCACAGTTATGTTCCAGGACCTGAGCGTTAAGGGTTGGGCTATTTCCCTCTCACAGATTTTCCTTTTCTGTATTTTCCTGAGTTTTCTTATGTATTTATTTCCATGTGAACTTTACTGTGAACTTGTTTAATTCCATTTTAAAAAGCAACACTCTGGGATTGTGATTTGTAGGCTGGTTTTCTTTGCTTTATGTTTAAAAACCACTTGTGAATGAGTTCATGTGATAATTGTCTTTCTGTGTCTGGGTTACCTCACTCAAAATAATGTTTTCTAGCTCAATCCATTTTCCTGTAAAATTCAAGATGTTATTTTTCTCTGCTGTGTAGGACTCCATTGTGTCAACATACCACATTTTCCTTATCCATTCTTCGGTCGAGGGGCATGTAGGTTGTTTCCAGGTTCTGGCTATGACAACAAAGCTCCTATGAACATAGTTGAGCACATGTCTTTGTGGCACAATTAAGCATCCTTTGGATATATGCCCAAAAGTGGTATTACTGGGTCTTGAGGAAGGTTGTTTCCTAATTTTCTGAGAATCTCCACACTGACATCCAAAGGCGGCTATACTAGCTTGCATTCCCACCAGAAATGCAGAAGTGTTCCCTTTTCCCCACAACCTCTCCAGCATAAGTTGTCATCAGTGTTTTTGATCTTAGCCATTCAAATCACAATCCCAGAGAACTTAGACAACAATGAGGACCCTAAGAGAGACGTACATAGATCTAATCTACATGGGAAGTAGAAAAGGACAAGATCTCCTGAGTAAATTAGGAGCCTGGGGACCTTGGGGGAGGGTTGAAGGGAAGGGGAGAGACAGGGAAAAAAGCAGCAAAAATGTAGAGCTCAATAAAAATAAAAAATGCAACACTGACATTGTATTTGTAGTTTATATCTTTGTAATGTTGAGTTGGTTTACCCAAGAATGAATGAAGGGTCTTTCCAATTGTTCGAGTCTTTTCTTATGGATTTCAAGAGAGTGTCCTTAATACTGTAGTCCAAAGAGGAGATATTAATGAGATCTCCTGACTGTAGGAGATACTGGGTACCAATTTAAACTACATGCTGGTAATTGTATCATTTGTTATCCATCCAATTAATATTTGCATATCTCTCAGATAGTAGGCTCTGTGCTAGGTGCCAAGGATTCAGAAGTAAACAACCTCATCCTTCCAAGGAGATGCTCACAGTCTAGTCAGTCTTCTTGGATGTTATTAAATTGGTAGAGACAATGATTCTGTCTTGTTTAAAATGGCACAGCCATTTTACTGAGGAGAACTAGATTCTGTGTTGGTGATACACCAAGAGGGATATGGAGTTGGCTGTATGAAACCCAGCTCTAAATGTATATGCTGTTGTTATTTATGCATGCAAAGACTTTTGCCTATGACCGAGTCTCCCAGAAGATAATTTAATGTCTAACGGTAAGCTCTTGCAGCCCTCAGTGTCTGTGCATGTGTATCTGCTGAGATTTCAAGCGGGATGTGGTAATTAGTTGACTTCAGCAGCAGCTGGTACCCAGCACGCTTCTCTTCTCAAATCACCTTCTTTTCCTGTGGCCATTAATAACTCGATGAGAAAGGAAGCAAATCTTTAAAGATTTTTATTGCTCGTCCCAATTTTTCCTACCAAATCTTGCAATTTAACATGTGGTTAATACTGTGTGTGTGTGTGTGTGTGTGTGTGTGTGTGTGTGTGTGTGAGAGAGAGAGAGAGAGAGAGAGAGAGAGAGAGAGAGAGAGAGAGAGAGAGAGAGAGAATGTTGGCTGACATATCTATATATTTTTCAGAAAATATAGTTTGCTGCTTAAGTGAAGGTAATCACTTTAAAATGACTTTTTTGTTTTTTGTTTGTTTGTTTTGCTGTGTTGATTATTTCAAGCTTAATTCAAATCTTACTTCAACTTACTAAATCATCAGGATCTTAAGTAATTAAACAAGAAATTGGCCCTTTCAGAGTTGTCATGTAGAAAACAAAATTATATACTTTCTGTCTCTCCACGGGTGAAATAGCCACCATGGAGTTTCCAGTCATACAATCTCTGTGTAGCAAAGCATTCCAGCTTTCAGAATGAAGTGTGGGCAAGATGATAATGCAGGCAGCACAAGCTACTGCAGAATTAGAAGTGGTGAGTGCTGTCGTTAGGTAAGGGCCTGAACTAGAGGGAAGGACTCCTCTTCCTTTGGTTCCTTTCTTATCTCAGCTTGAGAGTAAAAGGAGACTTGTTCCTGTGGCTTTTGAAAAGGCAAAGAATGTTTCTTTGTGGAGTTTAAGAATCCAAGGGGAAACTGCTGGAAAGTGTAGAAGCCTTTCACAATGGGAAGCAGGTGGCTATTATCCAAATACAAGCTGAGATAGCCCTGCCTGCAACCTGCTCAAGAGTCAGGCCTCAAATGTTACAGTAGATTTTTTTTTCTGTTAACGTGGCCCCTCCTATCCTATTGGCATTGCGATCAATTAAATCTATTCAGCCCCAGTTACCTGTCCTGTATCATCTCTAAGCCCTTTCTGTGTTTCTTTGTATACTTTCCACTTTGATTTCCATCAGGGTGGTACCAGAATGTTCTAAGAACAGGATAGTGAGGTAACAGCCAAAGAATAATTAAAATTAAATACTGACTGACAAGCTGAGAAGTATGGACTATGGAAAGAAGAAGACTTTCCCCCAGTAGGTCTCCCAATAATTATATAAGACTGAATCTTTTAAAATACTTTTTATTTACTGTAGCCTAGTTTTATTTTTGCAGACTGTGACGATATGTCAGTATGACGTAAAGACTTGCCATAGTATATTTCAACACTATATATTGCCACATCCTCCTACCCTGACCCATGACCTACATATACCTCTTAGTAAGCAGAAGAGGACCTTTTTCCACCATCATGGTGCTGTGGGATAATGCTCTTGTACACTGTAAAGATTTATCACTCATATTGGTTTAATAAAATGCTGATTGGCCAGAGAATTCTGGGAAGAGGAAAGGCAGAGATGCAGCCACCAGTCAGACAGCAAGGAAGCAAGATGAGAATGCCTTACTGAGAAAAGGTACCAAGCCACATGGCTAAACACAGACAAGAATTATGAGTTAACTTAAGTTGTAAGAGCTAGTTAATAATAAGCCTGAGATAACAGGTTAAATAGTGGTATAGGAGGTCCTTCTGTCTATGTGTTGTTTTCATTGGTTAATAAAGGAACTGCTTTGGACCTATAGCAGAGCTATAGGGAAACAGAGCTAGGCAGGGAAAACTAAATGGAATTCTGGGAAGAAGAGGTGGAGAAGGAAGCCATGGAACCGCCAGAGACAGATGGTGGGAATTTTACCGGGTAAATCACTGCCACATGGCAATATACAGATTAATAGAAATGAGTTAAATTCAGATGTAAGACTTAGCCAATAAGAAGCTAGAGCTAGTGGGCCAATCAATGTTTTAATTAATAATACAGTGTCTTTGTGTTATTTTGGGGCTAAGCTAGCTGAGCAGCCAGGAATGAACAAGCAGGCCTACTCCTCCTACAAAAGAGTTTATAATTAATATAAGCTTCTGCGTGTCTATTTGGCACTGAATGGCTGCAGGAATGGGCAGGAAAGGGCAGGAAAGAAACTTTGCATCATGGCCTCTTATTTTACCCCCCCCCCCATTTCTATTTCTTTACTGTCTTCTTATACCTGGACACTCTATTCGCTTACACATTAGGATTTAACAAAATACATAAAAAAATAGGCACACACACCCAGATCTCCTCACTATAGTACTATTCTTTTTTCTTTTGCAAGTTAAAGCTTTGTATTTTTTTATATTCCATGAATGGAAGAGGGATTACTATTAAGCCATTTTTTGCAAGGTTTATGTCTAAGGTCTATTTATTTGGTTTGCCCAAAGTTTTCATATTTTACCATATCTGAACTAAAGATAGAGGAGCAATATTAGCTTGGCTTTCTTTGTCTTCCAGGAACTTATAAATTACTACATCACATCTTAGGGCAAGCCAACTTGTTTTGATTTTTATGGTTGAGCGCTGACCATGTTTCAGATGGACAGCGCCTCCTATTCCTGAACAGAGTCTAACACAGGGGAAGTGGAAGACAACCCAGTTATAAAGCTGGGTGAGAGAGACCCTGTGGAAAAATGAACACTTCACTGCTTTGATGAAAAACTATTTCAGTTTTCTTTCCTGATCCATTCTTACTTCTTGTCTTCTGAGATGGCATTTATATTTGACAGTTAGACATAATCTTAGTTATGTGTGTTCTGCGAATTAAACGTTTGCTTCTCACTTCTGCTTAGATAACTTTTGTTGATTTGTCTTAAGCTCACTCCTGCTTTAGCCGACTGCAACAGTAATCTACAAGGAAGCCCAGCCAATGAATTCTGAATTTGACACTGAATTTTTATCTGCAATAAAGTCCATCCAATGAAATTCTGAGTTCTGACACCGAATTTCCCACTTTCAAAAATAGCATTTGTTTCAATTTTTCATAGAAAATTAGAAGTTTCTATTTCTTCACTCACAAAAATTCACTTTCCTCTAAATTCTTGGACAAAATTATAAGTTCATTTAAGTCCCCAAAGACTAATCTTTTTTTTTAATTGAGAAAAGGAGAAAAAAACAAACAAACAAGTTTCCACCTCCTCCCAGCCTCCCATTTCCCTCCCCCTCCTCCCACCCTTCTCCCCCTCCTCCCATCCTTCTCCCCCTCCCCCGACTCCTTTCCCCCTCCCTCTCCAGTCCAAAGAGCAGTCAGGGTTTTCTGCCCTGTGGTAAGTCCTAGGTCCTCCCCCCTCCGTCCATATCTAGGAAGGTGAACATCCAAACTGGCTAGGCTCCCGCAAAGCCAGCACATTACGTAGGATCAAAACCCCGTGCCGATCCATACACTAATCTTAAAACCTAAATTATTTCTGTGTCTCTATTGTCCCTAAATTGTCTCTCATAGTCACATTTTCTGCTTCCTTACATTTTAACTCAAATTTAAAATATAATATAAACAAGTATATTATAATGTATTACACTTCATATTCCAGGAGTTGCAGAACATTGGGTATCAGAGCCTTGTAACAAAACGTATTGTTGGTTGGGAATTGCTCTGGGAATGGTTGACTCTAGACTTGGAAAACCTCAGAATCTGATAACCATTACTATGCCCAGAACTTCATGCCAGTCTTCCACCAGTCCCTTACCTCTGCTACTTCTCAGGATAGGAAACCCTGGGTAGATCTACTCACTGCAGTCTGTTTCTCCAGACTCCCACCAGCCCCATCATTCCAGAAAGGCCCAGCTATTTCCATTTCCCAAAGACTCTTCCCATTGGTAGTAGATTTTCTGGATCTAAGGACCAGATATGGAGGACATTGCCTTTCTCTGCTCACCTACGAAGCACTGTTCCTTGGAGATGAACTTCACCAAAGCCCCCTTATTGTGCCATTTTTTCATTAGCCCCACAAGAGGTATGATTTTTATTTTGTCTGTTTTATCTTTTTGCAATTCTAGTCAAAGTAGAAATCTAACATACTTCTTTAAATGAATATATACATGTCCTAAACAAGGTCCCTGGACACTGATAAGGAGTCATGAAGTCTCCAGGGAGTTTCACGGTATCGATCTCTTATGTGACAAACTAGTTGGGAAAAGATAGTGGAAAATCCTGAGGAAATATCATTTAAAATTGATATTCACAAATGAGGTGTCAAAGGAAAAATAGAGGACCCAGGTGTATTATTGCAGGATTGGAACAAAGAGGTCCATACTGTTGCACTCAAGGCATTTGGGGCTCATTTTTCAAACCTTGATATTTATTCTAGGTTCACTTGGTAGAAAAAATGATCCATTTGCCGTTTCTAATGTTCTGGAAAATATGCATTTAAATCACTGTTTCATGAGAACTGTAACAAAGGACTGTCTTTCCTTTGTCATTTCTAGTAACCCCCAATCTAAGAATGTATGATCTCAATTTTTAATTTGAATGTAGTATGTTGTAAAAAAATTTGAAAAATTAATAATCGACCACTGCATCAACATCACTCTTATCCCCTCTCCTTCCTCTGACTCCCCCAATATATCCTTCTCCCAAATCCATGACCTCTTTCTCTTTCATAACACACACATGTACACACTCTACTAAGTCCATGTAGTGTTGCTCAAATGCTGTGTGTCCATGGCTGATCATTTGGGATTGGAAAACCTGTGCAGACAGCTCCTCTCTGGAGGAATTACTTTATTAAAATAAATAGAATTTAGATTTCCTAACCCAAGAAGGAAAACATAACCTGTCACACTACCTCCATATAACAAAAACTAGTTTTGTTAAGTGGAATTGTCATCTTAGAAACTGATTATAGCTCAGGCTTATTTATGTAAGCCTAGGAAGAGCTGAAGCACCAAGGCCATGTTGGAATATAAATGAGCTCTTCCAGATCTCTATAATATATGAAAAAGAATATGATAGTTCAGGACACACTTACGGTGCCAGAAAATGCATGTTTTGGGGTATTCAAAAATTAAAATCAGATTTAATTGTAATTGAGCAACACGTTCACTGCCTGAAGACTTCTCCAGTCATCCTTGTCAGGACATGACCCACTCTTTGGTTTTTCAGCTTGAATTGGGGCTAAAGGCTCTGCTTCCTTTTGTGTCTTTCTCAGAGTTCGAGAAAATCATGCTGAATAATTGTTTTCATGTTCAATCAAGCAATCAGTAGCTGTTTCTACAGGACTTCCATAATTCCAATGAGCAAACATAACCCAACCAGAAACAGTAAAGGGACGAAGCAGCTGTGGCATACACAATACTGAGTGAGCTCAAAATACAACAGAGCACAGAATAATGCAAAATGTGTGAATTTTTAGGGACAGAAAGAATGAAGGATGAGGTTAATAAAGAACATGGTATATGATTAGTTACACCAAATGGGAGAGAGAGATCCACATTCTTTCAATGGTTTGCTTATTAAACATGGTTGGTGCTTTCTTTGGCGCTTATGGAACTGTATATGATAAGCCAATCCTAAGAAGGATTTCTTCGTGCCTCCCAGGAGTTGGTTAAGATAGTAGAAGGGCTTTTAAAACAGATTACAGTCCATCAGTACCCAACAGAGGTTCTTCGACATGATGATTAAGAAATAATTATGGTTGCTGTCTGTAACCATCTCCTAGCTTAGAGACATCTTGTGGTTTCCAAACAGAATTCACTAAGTGCACAGATTTTGTTGGAAGACTGTCTTGACTCGTGTTTTGGCTTCTTTTATTTACTCGTTGTCCCTCGTTCTTTCTCTTTTAAATCATATTAAATGGAAAGGCTATCCAATATGTCCTCTTCTGCACAAAGGTCAGCCTATAATACCACAACTTCTGTTTATGGCTTTGGTCAAATCTCATTTTCCCCATGAGCACTGCAGCTTTTCCCAAATACCTATTGACCTTCTGTCTGAATGGTTCACCCAAGAATCATATATTGCTAAATTTATTGGCTAATATTACTGTCTTGTATAATTGTAAAACTCTTAACTTGTATGCTAGCCTTTGAATATCCATACATTTTCTTCTCTGAAGTTTTATGCTCATTGAATCCTTTATCTACTAATTTTCCTCAGCCCATTATACAATATCTGCCCCAGAACTGATCCTCATCTGTAGGTAAAATAACAGCAGATAAAAATTCCTTGATTTTTTTCTTTTGATTACAATTCTCTTTATCATCAGAAATTCTGGTTCTGAGAATTGTGGGATTCCCCAAATCTGGAAAAGTCTTGTTCTTCCTCTAAGTGTCTATCACCATTAATAAAACCAACAGATAGTCCATGCTGGTTCTGTTCCTGCTGTCAATACTATTTCCTAGAGTAGATCACTGGTTTCCTGGAAAAGAAACAATGAAAGACCATTATCCCCAGAATTGCCAGGTCACAGCTGATAGAGATTCCACTGTGCCCATCTCCCTGGAAGGCCACCAGTCAGGCCAGAAGAGTGATGATGACAGGGCCATCTGGTTCTTCCCTTAGGATTCAGGGTTCTTTTTAACCAGTAAGTTCTCTTGAGTAACAGTAAAAAATGAAATTATAGTTACATCAATTTAGCTTAGCTAAGGTTAGTTTATTAGAGTAGTCAGAATTCTCCAATGAAATGAAGCAAAAACAATAGGATATGCAGTGTGTGTGTGTGTGTGTGTGTGTGTGTGTGTAAGCAGTCATGGGTGTGTATGTGCTTGAATGCAGGCTATGAATATAGTTTGAGGAAAGATTACTTCAGTCATTAAAAGAGATTTATTTCAAGGACATGTCTCATGTTTGTTGAGATCTAAGTTGAGATGGGTGGACCCATAGGCTGAGCCATTGGAAAGAATCGACATTGCAGATAAGGTTTGCAGGTGAACACTGCCTAGTGTCTTCTTTTGCAGGAAGTATCTTTTTCAGCTGATTCAAGCCTTCAGTAGATTGAAAGAGGACCACCATATTTTTAGGGCCACGTGCTTAACTTGAAGTCCTAGAATTTATGTGCAAATTTCACCCCAAATATCCTTATAGAGAGAATAACATTTGATCAAATACTTGGGCAATATGAACTAGCCAAGTTGAGACATAAAATTTTCCATTGTATATATGATACAAAGGTGAAAGTAAAATTATCTAGTAAAACAAAGTTGTGGGAGGAAAGGGGAACAGAAAGGGAAGGGGGAAGGGACAGAATATGTTTGACATACATTATGTACTTGTATGAAATGTCCTTATGGAACATGCTACCACGTACAATGAGTATACACAATAAAAAATTTTAAAAAAACTTATTGAGGAAATGGGGCTGGGAAGATAGTTCAGTTAGTAAACTGCTTGCTGTGAAGGCTCAATGACCTGAGTTTGATCTTTAGAACTCATGTAAAAAGTCAGGTGTGGTGGCATGCTCAGGACTGGGAGGCAAAGATAAGGTATCCTTGAAGTCTAGCCTAGTCTCAAGAAAATAAAAGGTGGACATGATATCCCACTCCAACACACACATGTGTTTACCTGCATGGAGTGGATATGCATGTGCACGTGCCGCACACACAGAGAATTTTAAAATTGCTTATACTATATTCCTTATAAATATTCAGAAAGTCAAATTGCTAACTAAATTATCTTTTTTATCACATGTTTTAGGCTAACAAGATTTTTTTAAATTGAGATATAATTCCTGCACCTTTTGATTCCTCATTTAGAGTGTACTGTGCAATGCAATAGATTTTACAATTTATGAGGTTGTACAACCTTCACCACCATCTGCAATCATTCTTCATGTCCCATGCTCCAGGCCTTAATACTCACTGATCTGCCTCCTGCCTCTACAGATTTGCAGATTTTTCTTTAACTATAATGTGCTGTTTTATGTCTCACAGACTGAAAAAATATGGTGACCTCATATGAGGAATAAATGAACTAATGAAGCTTATGAGTTTTTCACAACTTATGATTTTATGCCTGGATTATAAACCAATCAAGACAGTAGTAAATTTCTGTTTAGTTACTTCCAAATGAGACTAGGAATATGGTCTTCAAAACAGACTCAATTTAATTTTCAATAAGTTTTGATAGTTACTGTCAAGTTGGGTTATGAATATGGTTTGAGGGAAAATTACTTTAATTATGTTGATTGAGAATAAATATTAGATGAGATTGGATACATCTAGCCTATGCCCAACACTGCCTGGATGACAAGGAACCAGAGGCTATCAGACAAGTTTCTTTTTCCTTTGATTTAGGATGAATGCAAATACTTGTGACTGAGAATAAATGATGGATGCTGAGTTCTAAACAAGATATTTATTCATACCATCTTCTCCAAGGCTCAGGGAACATTGTGGAAAATAGGGGTAGGAAGATTATTAAGAGTCAGATGATAATGAAAAAGGCTATGAAATACCATCTTCTCAGCAATACACAGTCGTTGTAATCATGGACTGTCAACAACTATGGACGACTGCACTGTGTCTGCACAAGAAGAAGCTGTCAATATTTAGGCAAGGATGAAGGAAATGATCAGATGGCCCTACCCCTCGCTGCCTAACTATTGCCTTCTGTTAGATTCAGGGAAAAGAAGGAGGTCACCTACTGGTGACCCCACCAGACTTCAATGGATAGTCCCAACAATTATACAGATGGCTCTGTTTAAACTAAATGGGACACATGACCAGACCAAAAGTCATAAATCTGGAAACAGGGTGACTAAAAATGGGGGGGTGTTGAAAGTGATAGATGAGAGAAAAGAGAGAGTGTGTCAGAAAGAGTTATCAGCATAATATGAAATCATTAAAGAACTAAACAAAAAAATAAAGATATGGGGATATAAAGAAAGATTTTCATGAATTTAAATCCTTTATTCTCATATAGAAAAACTCAATAATGGCATGAAATCTTAAAATGCAAAAGAATTAAAATCTGGGAAGAAAAAGTTTAGCATCATAATGTTCTTGCAGTTTATTATACCCACTGTTACCCCCCATTCTCTTTTGGCTCAGTAGGGTCATTATCTCTGAACTAGAAGGACACTCTGCAATTTTTTCTTTACTATATCCAGAGCATCATAAATGAACATACACACTGGCATGCACACATGGTGGGCACACTTTTCCTTATCTTCCTCTTCTAGTGGTGTTCAGATGACATCTGCATTGATAATTGTCCCAGCACTTCTTTGGGTAGCTCCTATGATACACATATGATGTATGAAATGTCCACAAACTAGAGGGGAACACTTTGAAAATGAATGACCCTAAATATGTGGCCCATAAAATTTATTTCTAGTCATGCTGCTGGTCAAGTGACAACACTTTACATTGTCATAGCCCACAGGAGCTGGGCTGTTTGTGTTGTGAGGTGCTATCTGTTTCCCTGAGCACACTGAAGTTTTTCAGAACCTGGCTTTCTTTGCTTATCTCCTTGGTTTCTGGTCCTAAATACATGCCATGAATATAGTCTTTCTCTATTTGTCCCTCCTTCTACCTTCTGCAAATAACCTCTCCCCTTTGATATTTTCATCAGTCCAGAATGAGAACCCTCTTGATCCTAAGATTCCAGTGGCTCTTTGTGAGTCTTTCTTGTCTTCCGGGAAGACAATCACTTGCTTTTATTGCCTCTTAACATTTGCACAGTCTTAGTTCCTTCTCTGTTCAAAATCATCGACTTCAGCATCACCTTAGAGTTGGCATAGTCACATCACTTTCATAAAACTAAAATAGTGGATACCTAGAACCTAAATAAAACATGTAGTCACCTGACAGGAAACACTGACAGGCTTCCTGTCCCTATCAACACCTACCTTATTGTCTATTAGATAACGTCTGAAAATTCAGGTTCAGCAATTTCATCTTTGAACAAGAAAACAATGTAAATATTTGTAGGGAATGTCTTAATAATCAATGTATGCTGCAGAGTTTAATGAATTTGTAAAGAAATGTTTTCTCTGTTACACTCTTACATTGTCTTCTTCCCTAGGAGACAGTACTGCATGTAGAATGCTCAGATCTAACAATGTATACATTTGTAGGTGGTCTGTTTATCTGATTTCCTTGCTCTAATCTCCACAATTGCAACAAGGATGCTAAATTGGGATGTAAACAATTATACTTTGTTGGGAGCTGTGAACCCTCCGATCCTGAATTTCTTGTAAACAGCTTGTTTTCCTCTGCTCTAAGACAGCTTACAGCTGCTCTGAGCACGAGACCCTCAGGAGTTCCTGATGGCAGGGGAGTGGTTTCTGGTGGGTTTAGCTGGAGCGTGGCTATCCCTATATAAGCTGCCCATGGACACAATAAAGGGGACATTCTGGCATCAAGGATGACCTGGGTCTCTGTCCGTGTGTCTTTGTGTGTTTCAATCTCCAGCCCCTTGCCCGGTTCACAAACTCTATGGCAGCACATGGAGCGCAGACAGGTGTGATGTGCTGCAATAATGATCTAAATGT
Source organism: Microtus pennsylvanicus (assembly GCF_037038515.1). Classification (NCBI taxonomy): domain Eukaryota; kingdom Metazoa; phylum Chordata; class Mammalia; order Rodentia; family Cricetidae; genus Microtus; species Microtus pennsylvanicus. The sequence goes on from NC_134581.1 coordinate 35,840,502, forward strand.
TGGCTTTTATGTTTTTAGCGTTATAGTCTTTTTCGAGGGTCCAAAGAAAGCTGTAGAGTAATATGAGGTGAGTTTCCTGTAGGACCATATTCATGCTCCAAAGATCACCTTCAGATCAATGTATAAATCTCCAGCTGAGCTCATCCTGACTTCATCATCCTCTCTAGACTAAGGTAGACTGAACAGAAGGTAAGCTTGTGATAAAATCATCATCCCCTGTGGTTATCCAGTCCTCTCCCATACCTTCTAATCCAGATGTTTCAAAAAGTTTGCTCCAAGTGGATATTTTAAAGCGTGCTTTATGTTGTAAAACATTTTGAGTGTTAAGCAAATAGAATTCAAATGGACAAAAATATTTCTACCTCTTTTAGGTGGCGAGAAAGATAATACGTTATTTATTTAATTCATTAACTTTGTTATATGATACAGTGAAAATTAAGTAAGCCTCCTGCTTCCTACACACACACACACACACACACACACACACACACTATTGTTGTTGGTTGTTTTTTACTCTCTGCTCTTTACTCTTTTGGGGGGCCCATCACCCAGCTCCCAAATAAATCTTTCTTATGAATGCATGGCCTTAGCTTGGTTTGTTGTTAAACAGTTTTAAACTTAAATTATCCCATCTATCACTTGCCTTTGGGCTTTTACCTTTCTTTATTTCTATATTTCTTTTCATTTCCCCAGCATCCTCTTTTTTTCTCCTTTTCTCACTTCTTGATCTTTTCTTCCCAGATTTCTCTTATTTATTCTCTATGTATGGCAGCCCCACCTATCCTTTCTCCTGCCTAGATATTGTCCATTTGGCTCTTTATTAGACCAAGCAGGTGTTTTAGACAAGTAAAGTAACACAGCTTCACAGAGTTAAACAAATACATCATAAAAGAATGAATCTTTGCGTCATTAAACAAATGCTCCACAGCATAAACAAATGTGGGGGTTTTTTTTGTCTTTTTTGTTTGGTTGGTTTTTTGAGACAGGGTTTCTCTGTAGCTTTGGAGCCTGGCCTGGAACTAGCTCTTATAGACCAGGCTGACCTCAAACTCACAGAGATCTGCCTGCCTCTGCCTCTGAGTTCTGGAATTAAAGGTGTGCACCACCACCACCCAGCTTCAGCATAAACAAATGTAACACATCTTCAACTAATATTCCACAACACCACACCACTCAAATTTTACTCTATTTTTCTAGAGAATTTTGACTAATACAACTAAGAACCATCAAATTATCAAGTATAACTACCTTCATGAGTAACTATAGCAATACATTTCATAAATACATTTCATAAATTCTATTTTGCAAAGAATATTCTGTTACATTGTTGTCTAAGTTACAGAATTCTGTTGATATGGTCCATTGTTCTGATAGTGGTGAGAAGTTACTGCTGTAGACATATATGTCTAATGGGATTGATATACAGAATATATAAATAACTGAAAAAAATTCCTGAAAATCCAAATTGTCAAATTAGCAAACCAGTAAATTATTTGAACAGACAGCCCTCAAAGGACAAACAAATAGCCATCAAATACATGACAAAAGTTTAATATCCTTAGCCATCACAAAAATAAAAATCAAAACTCCATTGAGATTCCTCATGTCACTCTGGTCAGATGGCTGTCACAAACAAAACAGCTAAGATATGCAGGACAGAATGTTGGGGCAGGAGCAGTGAGAGCAGGAGCAGGAACCTTGCCACGCTGTTGGTGGGAATATAGACCGGTCCAGCCACTGTGGAAATCAGGGTGCCGAGTCCTCAAAAGCTAAAAATGGAGCCATCATCTGACCCAGCTATACTGTCTCTGGATTTATGCCCAGAGGACTCTTTTGTCAACTCACCACAGAGATGCTTGCACATCCACATTTATTACACCATAATTCACAGCAGGCAATATGTAGACCAGCCCAACAAGTTCTAGATGATGATATAGAAATGTGGTATATGCCCAATGGAAAAATATTCAGTCATATGGAAGATTAAAATAATTTCATTTGCATAAAAATGGATAGAACTGGTGGTCATCATGATCGACAAGTTAAACCAGACCCAGAAAAACAAATATTTCATGTTTTCATTCATATGGTAGAATTTGTGGCTTAAAAAACTGACACAAAATAAATATTTATGCATATGTCATTTTGTAAAAACACATTACTAATCCAGAGATGTACAATTTCTAAAGATATGTTAATTTTATACTTGTTGAAAAGTAAAAGCTAATTTAAACTCTGTCCCCAAGGGTAGCCATACTTGTGTGTGTATGTGTAATTTTTTAAAGTGGAAAGACTCACACTAAATGTGGGTGGCACCTTCTGGAGGCACTTCAGATTACAGGAGACACAAGGAGAAGTTTGCTGTCTGCCTGGTTGTCTTCATTCTGGCTGGAAGTTCATCTGCTGTTCACTGAACCCAACTGCTTTGAGCTTCTGATGAGGGCTGAAGAATAGAGACTCTCGAGGAGTCACCCAAGCCTTTGACAATATATTGGGAGTGTTTAAACATCCAACCTTGAGGACAGAGCAGTTATGAGATTCTTGTCCTCTTTATGGTGAAAACCACCATTTTTTGATCAACCAGCCTTTATCATAAGTCAGTTTAGTAAATCCCATTTGTTTAGTAAATCTTTATCAGTTCTGTTCACCAGAGAAACTAATTCAGGAATCATATTGGGACAAAAGGCTTATTACAAGTCCCAATTCAACACGACTGTTTCACGAAGAAGCGTGAGCACACAGAGAGGGAAAGGAAACATATCAAAACAGTGGGAGATAGGCAAGAGAGGCCTCAGAGGAAGTTTACCCTTCTGACACCTGCTCTTTGATGTCAGGCTCCATGGCAGTGAGAAAGCACACTTCTATGGCTTACATTGCTTCACTTTGTTATTGTGCCCCGGAAAGCTAATACAGGATCCATATGTGTATGTTCAGGGTAATCAGAACACTAAAATGATCTACATGACAAAATGGAAAAATACTTAAACTCATCTATCAGTAAGATTAACCTTAAGGTGAAAATTATGACTCTGTTTAAAAGGATTACTTTGGCAGGATGTGAGCTAATCATGGGATACTATTCAGAAATCAGAAATAAAACTTGTATCTTCGTGCAACATATTCAGTGAATTCTAAAAACCAAACTGAATCTATAACTTATTGCCCCTCACATAAATTTAAAGACATACTGATAATAAGCAATGTATATTGTTCTTTGATCCATATCTACATAATTGCAGGTAAGGTCCATGCATTGCAGGATTCCACTGTCACTTTAATTGGTTGACCACTGGAACTGAAAATGGTTTTGCCCCTAGGCAGCTGACTTTGGCTAGGTTTTGTCATTTTCATGAAATCCCCCTGCATTCTTGTGTGCAGTTATCTTTTCCTCTTTCTCAGTTTCCCTCCATTATTTAAAATAATTTTTGTAATGAATATTCTTCTTCTCATACCCTCCAGTCAAAGGTAGTATAAGGAATCAAAAAAGACTCAGTTTTGTTTCCACATCTCTTTAACCTGTAGGACTTATCTTTATCCCACAAAGGGGAACAGAAAGCATTGAGGCCTCCCAGGGATGACCACTCAGCACCCTCACGCCTTCTGTGCAGTTCCTGGTGCTGACACACAGAAAGGAGAGGGTGGCAGAGAGAGGGGGAGGGATAGAACTTTGTGTGCAGGCGGAGGTGCCACAGGGCAAGAAGATCCCATCAGAAGAGGCAACTTCCGTGTTCTGATTATGAGATGCGATCAAATTTCAAACTGTCTCCTCATAGCTGGTGTCTTCACTTTGAAAGGAAAAGCTGGCATCAGACTGTGGGGCTCCACTTCGGCTGAGTGGTAAAATTACCCAAGGAGTCTCTAAAACATGCTTCCCAGTGCACACAAATGAATTTGGGGTCTCTGAGGGTGAGTCTCAGGCATTGGTAAATCAACTGTGCAGCCAGGGTGGTGACCCATGGGGCTATAATCCTCATTAATGCCATCTTCTATCATAACTAGAGTCAATGTGCTTAGGAAGAATGTCAGTCATCTAACTGAAACAGATGTCAGGAGACTCTTGTCTGTTCCTAATGAGACTCCCTTATCTGTAAGTTCTGATATTGACAAAGCAGAGTATATCTCTTTTCAGAAGAAGGAAGACCTTATTTTCCTGTCACTAATGACTTAAAACAGAAATGGATGCATTTCTTTACAATGCAATTACACTTTATTTCATTTTTAATAGAAAAATATTACGTGTATGAGGGTTTGCCTAAATGCCTGTTCACTACCACATGTGAGCAGTGCCCTTGGAGGCCAGAATTGTGCATTGGCTCCCCTGGGACTGAAGTTCCAAATGGTTGTGAGTTTCCATGTGGGTGCTGGGAATTGTACCTCCATTGTTGGAGGAGGCTGCTTATTCATTCCCAGCTACCCAGTCCCAAAATAATCACACAGAAACTGTAGTAATTAAATCACTGCTTGGCCCATTAGCTCTAGCTTCTTATTGACTAACTCTTACACATTAATTTAACCCATTTCTATTAATCTGTATATCATCACGTGACTGTGGCTTACCGGCAAAGTTTCAACATGTCTGTATCTCTGGCAGCAGCTCCATGGCATCCCCTTACTCTTTCTCCCAGCATTCAGTCCAGTCCTTTCCGCCTACCTAAGTTCTGTCCTATCAACAGGCCAAGGCAGTTTCTTTATTTATTAATGGTAATCACAGCATATAGAGGGGACTCCCACATCACTCCATCCTCTGGAACGTCAGTCAGTGCTCTTAATCATTGAATCATCTGTCCAGGCCCTGTACTTTATTCCTAATTAAAATATGTGAAAAGGTCATTTTTATCAACAAAATAAGGTATTTCTAATTGATCTCTAAGCGCTTTTAATATAGCCATTCCTACGGTGTAAATAACAAGTTGCTTCCAGACTATAATTTATAGAAGTTATGAAACGTAAGTATCAACTATATTTTTCTTCCCTAAGTGACCCAGTTAGATAGAACAGGGAGAAAGGATCTAAGAGAGAAGCCTGTCTGTAATGAGTACAAGCATACTATACTATAGTATAGCATACTAAATCTATTCTCTAAGACAAAGCCTCTTCTGCTCTTCTCCCAGCTGGAACCACCATCTCCACTGAGACCTCCACAGATGGCAGAAGGCTTGGAAAGGGTGGTTTGTAAACATTGCTAATTTATTCGCCCTCTCTTCATTTAACCCCAAGAACTAGACCCTTGCCCTCACAGCTGCTGTAAAGACTATTAATGGTTTCTGGGTTTCCAAATACAACGACTGTATCTCACGCTGCATCAACAACACAATTTGGCTGTCATCACTGCCTTGATCTTCCTTGATCTGAGACATTACTTTCACTCAGCATCTGGGAGGCTCCCCCGCCTTGGTCCCCAGCAAGTCTCTTTGACCACCTCTCTTGGGGTCCTTTTCTAGTTCCTTACCTTCTTCTTGGTTATCCATGGAACACCCAAAGCACTGCTTCTTTCTCTTCCTTTCTCTAGACCCATGATCTAGAGTAATTTCCCATCTAGGGCAGTTCTATACATATGTAGCTGATTGCCCATTTAATCTCATATTCTACCAATTTCCTGACACACAGACAGACTTTCTTGGATGTTGTTAGGTTTTGCTAGTTTAATCAATCATAATCAATTCTTTTTTTTCCTCCCCCAAAGTATTCATCTAACAATCTTTCCTTTACAGTAACTGGCAACACCACCTTTTCAGCTGCTTAGGTCAAGGATGTTCCTCATCCTTGGTTACGTTTCTCTGTGATCCCTTCTAGGAGTCCATACTCAAACTAACTCCGATGGATCTACCTTTGAATGTATCCAGAATTTTACTGCCTGCAGTCCCCATCCTATCCCCAGCCACCATCACCCCTCATCTGAATCCTTCAGGCCCTGTTTATCGTTCTCTCCATTCTCACACTCACAGAACCAACTCTGCCATCCCCATGGCACACATGGCAGTGCACAACACCACTTGCAACAAAAGGCCTCTCTCTTCTGTCCTCAAAATTCTTGGAAGCCTTCCATGTGCTTCTGGATAAAGGTCAAGTCCTCATGCATAGTGACTTCTTAGATCTACTACATAGGGCCTGATCTATCCCCTTGGCCTCAGTTCCTGACTTCTCAGGATTTCACTGGCTATAACACACTGGTCTTTCTCTAATTGAATACTACTACCATGAGTCCCTTTCTAGAATGATCTATCCTTGTGGAGATATAAACCTTATGTCCCTGCCTCCTTCTCTGTATAAATGTTGGCTCCACTCTGAGACTGCTTTGACCATCTCTTCTGAAATAATGGGTGTGTCGACACATGTCTGTAATCCAGCACTTGAAAGGCTAACGCAGGAGGACTATGAGTAGAGGCCGGCCCAGGCTACAAAGCCTATTTCAGGAGGTACATAGCAAGATACTATCTTTAAAAAAATGCCGTAAACAAACACAATAAATAAATAATAAAATCATGACGTCTCTTACCCACAATTGTAGTAATATGGAGCGGTGGCGGGGCTGCGTCCCCAACACCCCAGCCGCCTGCCTGGCTAGCTTTACCCGAAATAATTACACAGATACTGTATTCTTTTAATCACTGCCTGGCCCTTTAGCTTTTGCCCTTACTGGCTAATTCTGATATCCCAATCAACCCATCTCTAACAATCTGTGAGCACCGGTCTTACCGGGAAGATTCTAGGTCGGAGCTTCATCGTGTGTGTCTGCCCGGGAGCGGGGCATGGCGTCTCTCTCTGAGGCGTCTGCTCCCAAGAGGAGAGCTGTCAAGTCTGAGCTCACTTCCTCTTCCTCCCAGCGTTTTGTTCTGTCTACTTCTCCCACCTATCTTCTAACCAATGAAATGGGCCGAGGCAGTTCCTTTATTAGCCAATGACCTTCCTCCATCACACAATACTCATGCTTCTTTGCTTTATTATTTGGTGCTTTGGTAATTTATCTACTGTCTGTCTCCTTCCCCATGATGGGAGGTCTCCAAGGGCTATTTCGTACCCTGTCAAATCTAATAACATTGAGAACAATGCCTTGAAAACAATAAATGTTCAAGGTTTAGATACCCCTTGAATTATATTCAATGTCTTAGTTTCTAAAACTTTTTTCTTTTGCTCTAGGATCTGAATTTTTATCCTTTGATCATTGATTGTTTTAAAAACGGAGCACACTGACAAGTTTTACCAAGCCTTGTATGATTATCTCTCATTAGGACCAGTTCAATAGCATAATACTTGGTGGACTTCAATGCTATTAGAGATAACGTGCATACTTATTTTATACGCTACTAAGAAAACTGCTGTTAGCTGCAGTAGGGATTGCTGGGGAGGGCACGTCCTCTTTATTCAGTGGTGTAGCCACTGACTGTTGTCCAGCTTCGAACTCGTTATGCTCATACAAGTAATTAGAATTAAACTCTGTGGACAACCCACAGAGGAGGGGTGTGTGAGAACAGCTAAAATTCCTTATATAAGCATATGAAACAGGCAAAGAATGAAACACAAGTTTAAACTAAAAACAGGTTATGCCGTCTACAGTATGGCATGTTGTTCATTAAGAAATGCATCTTTTTTAATCATTGGAAAAAGTATTCGCATCTCAGAATTACAGAAGTAGGGTGGCCGAGCTTGCCTCATCTGCTCTGTACTCTGGGGCAACAGAGGCTGGTGAGGGGAGGGATAAGGTGTGCGTGGGTGACAGAGACAGAGATAAACAGAGACAGAGAGAGAGTCATAATAGCGTGAGTCATGGGTATGTTATTAAAGGAGGATGCGGGGAGAATGAGTGTTTGTGTGCCAGAGGCAGGGTGAAAACTGACTTTACCTAATTGAGTCTTTCTTATTTTGTGCTTTTTTTAAAAAAGCTCCTTTTGTTGCCCTTGAAGGATGTTTACTTCTTAAGGGATAAACATAGGTGATAAAAATAACACACACAAAAACAAAGACAAATAACTTTCCAATTAGTCCAACCAATTTCGTTTTAAACAAATAAAGTCTGTTTTTATCTATTGAAAAAGAAGCAATTGACTTCGCGCGATCGTTCCAAGAGCATTTATAGCATCCCCAAAAGGATATTTCTGGTGAATAAAATGAAACTCTGAAATGAAGAACTGCCGGGTCAGTTATCAGAGAGTTTGATTTATGGCTGAGAAGCCATTGACTTCACTCTGCATGTCTGGGAGCCGCCGCATCAGAGCAGAGCCTCTCCTGAGATGACTAGCAGTACACTGAATCACTCGCCTGGCAGCGGGTCGTAAAGGATGCAGGGCTGAAAGCCCATGCGATATTAGATTAGCGGTAGTGTTTTACAGGGACATTATCCCTGGGAACGGAACAAACACAGATATTGAAGGACAAAGAACAATTCCATCCCAAGCTGCTCACTATATTCCTTCCCAAGAATAAGTGTTCCTACTGTCGATGGGAGAAATCGAATATCTTTTGTTGCCAGAGTGATTCACTTAGTATTATCACCATTCCTAAAAGTTTTATATATAATGAAATTTGAGGGAAGCAAAGAAGAAATAAAGAGAAAAGTGTGGGTGAAAATTTCTCCTTCCTTCTAGGCTCTATGCTGGGCTCTTTGCTTGCTAGGTTAGACTTATTGACTTGACCAGTAGACTAAGCTATAGGAAAACAAAAGATTCAAAACAAAACAAAACAAATGTGTGTATGCATTTGTGTGGTGTATGCCTCCCCAGCAGACACATATGTGTGGTATATGTCAACCTCCAGTAGCAGACACATGTGTGGTGTATGTCTCCCAGCAGACACATATGTGTGGTATATGTCAACCCCCAGCAGCAGACACATGTGTGGTGTATGTCCCCCAGAAGACACATACGTGTGGTATATGTCACTCCCCAGCAGCAGGCACATATGTGTGGTATATGCCCTGCTGTGTGGAATAACGCTCTTGTACACTGTAAAGATTTGTTACTTGTATTGGTTTAATAAAACACTGATTGGCTAGTAGCCGAGCAGGTAGTATATGTGGGGCAACCAGAGTAGGAGAATTCTGGCCCATGCTAAACAAATGAGAATCTTTACTAAAGAAATTCTTTATTACAGGCTTTATGGACTCTCCACAAATGGTTTTCCAGGAAGTAAAGAGAAAAGCACAGCCCATAATAAAACTAATGAACCACACAAGAAAAAGGAGCATACTGGGCCACTCTACAGAACAGCAGACAGTAAGAACCGAAGCAGAGAGACCCAGGCAGATGCTAGCATTGGTGGATAAGGACTGTTTCTTAAAACCTCCATGAAAGTGAAGCAAATAAAGATCGGTTTGTAAGCACTAAAGAGCAAATTTTGGAAGATTTATTCAGTTAAGGTGTATAAACGATGCTCCACGCATGCCCTCAGAGTATATTCTAAGTCCATACTGCAATCCAACTTGCAATGAAAGTTAAAAAAGCAATGATAATATTTATCCCCATGTATTCTATTTTACTATTAAATAGGAACACATTTAGCCATTGATTAGAGAAGAGGACAGGGGTTAGAAAGAATTTTGAACTGAATGACAATGGAAATTGTACATTTGAAAACTAATAGGATATGACTAAGATCAATCATGGAGAGAAGTTTATGGCATGCACACACACACACAGGCACACACACACACACACACACACACACACACACACACACATAAAGTCTGAAACATAGAAAATAGATGTGACCAGCACTCACTGAAGAAGTTAGAAAATGAACATTCCAGTAAGATGAAAGACATTGGAAAAAAAGGAAAAGATAAAAGTGAGGACTGAAATAAAATATAACACAAACATGTCACAGCTCAGCAAAGCCACAGATGGCTCTGTAAGGACTAATACAGTCTACAGACTTGGGGCACCCTTTGTGAAGGCGAGCTTGCTGATGGATGTGAAGTCTATGTTTCTTAAGGAAGTTCCTTAGGATCACGCTGCACAGGCCTGTTTGGAAATCATGGAAGTAAATGACACCTTTGCTCTTAGCAAGAAATGGCCATTTAGCCTAAAGACCTGTGTTTCATGGGGACCCTCAGGTTATGTGACATGTGTTTATTTCTCTTACCGTTTGTCATCAAATACAGTAAACCCCACAGCCTAAGTGAAAGTGAGTTTAATACCCCATCCCACTACTGATTCTTCTTTGCATTTACCATTAACCCTTTCCATTCCTTGTCCTTTAGCAGGTGAGCTGGCTTGTTTTATGTCTACTTGACATAGGCTAGAGAGAGTCATTTGAGAGGCGGGAACTTCAACTGAGAAAATCACTCCATAAGACCCGGTGGTAGAAGCCTGTATGGCATTTTCTTAATTAGCGATTAATGGAGTAGAGCCCAGAGACCATTGTGGGTGGTGCCACCCTGGGGCGGTGGTTCTGGGTTCTATAAGAAAGCAGACTGAGCAAGCCATGAGGAGCAAGCCAGTTAGCGTCAATTCCCCCATGACCTTCCATTAGCTTCTGACTCATGTTCAAACCCCCCTGAGTTCCAGCCTTGGTTTCCTTCAGTGGACTAAGACTCAGGATATGTAAGCCAGATAAACTGTTTCATCCCCAAACTGCTTTTGTTCATAGTGTTTGTCACTGAAATAGTGACCCTAAGACAACAGCAAGGTTAAGACAAGGCCAATGAGCAATTAGTGAAAGAAGGTTTGAGAGATGAAAAAGGGGGCTTTTGACACGGACAAGTCCCTAGTCACAACATACTAGAGCTTTTATTTTGTTAAGTTCTTTATCTCTTTGTTTAATGGAGAGAATATAGACAATCCAGTCAAAATGAAGGCAATGACCCATTCTTGGGTCCTGAAATAGCAGCATGAGATTAGGACCCTTCCTTTCATTCTTCCACTGATGCATTTTGGAAACACTGACTCTTAGGTCTTTATGTCTATAAAACAAAGGAAAGCCAGCATACTCCAAAATCCACTCTCAGTTGGAATCACTGTCCATGTGATCAGAAATATGTTGTTTTCCTTTCCTGTGTTGTGTCTCTGCCTGCATACGTGCAGCTGGCCAGGAAGAGGAAAGATGCCTGGATGATGCGATCCTTAGTTTGGTTTCATTTTAAAGTCCGTTTTACTTTTTCTAAGTCTTAAGTGGGATACTATGTTAGCTTTAAATGTATTTCCCCCTTGATTTTCCCTTGAATAAAAGTGATTTAAGCTTCTTAGGATGATAGTAGCTTGGGTCTCAACATCTTAATACTTTCCAGTTTTATATTTTGTTAAGCAATGTTGTAAGTAGTATGTGCATCTTTCAATAAAATACATGAAAAATACACATCTTTAAGGGAGTAAATTCTCTTAGGGGATTAAGTAATTTTTCCTTAAATATATTTATAATTCAAATTTTATATCTTGAAGATTTCATATATGTATATACTATATTATGGTCACAGTCACCAGCCCATCCTTTCTTGTCCCCTCTTGCCAACCTGCTCCAAAACCCAACCAGTTATGATCCCTCTATCTTGTCCTTTTTTGTTTTCCTTTACCAGGGGGTGTCCTGCCTAGGTACAGGTGTGGCCCTACGCATTGGAGCAGGACTAACTCACAGCTGGTTTTAGGGTTCCTGTGATTCGGAGATTGCTGCCATTCAGGACCCATGAGCAGAAAGCTAAATACATATCAGACAGTAAGAAAGAAACGTGACAAAGATCAGGCACCTGCTTTCCAACACAAGTATAGTGGAATGATGTTAGTCTGTTTCAGTGACCTTTGGTGTGAATTCTAACACTGGAAGCCATAACTTAAACACTCACAAGGCAAATATCAACTATATTATAAAGTGCAGTTCAAGTCGGCAGTGGAACAATTGAAGTGGTGTGGATGCTGTGTCCTTGGAAAGGGATAGTTCACACCCTCTGCACAGCATTTACAGGTTAACATAGCAAGCCAGCCAGTAGTGGCACAAACCTTTAATCCCAGCACTCAGGAGGCAGAGGCAGAAGCTGGCAAAGCTCTGTGAGTTCAAGGTCAGGCTAGTCTACAGAACAGCCAAAGTTACACAGAGAAAGACTGTCTTGAAAAAAAAAACCAAATAAACAAAACCAACATCAACAACAAAGATGTTAACGTATCATAAGAACAAGGGGTTGTGGCTTAGGGTTGCCTTAGAATTACAACCAAGGGCGAGGGAGCAGAGCTATAACACAGAAAGCCCAAGATTAGAGTCAAGAGTACAGAAAGGCTAGGCAGAACTTCTTCGGGCCCTTCAATGTTTAATGAAGGGAGAGAAAAATGTAGAAGAGAAAACATCATTCCCAGGTCACAAAGAGGCCAGACTATGATTTAACTCACCCATTAAAAAATCTAGACAAGAAATCTTCATGAATTAAATGAGGAACAGGATGTCTTTTACACCGATATCTCAAAATGCATAATGTTTTGGTTTATTGGCCTCTAACACTACAAAGATCAGCTCTATGTCCGGCCACCGTATATTCTAAAGGTTGTGTTTACTTTATTGATTGTATAAAGAGCTGTGGCTCCATCGAAGAGACATTTATGATAAAGAGGAAGCATGAGTGTTTTGCTGCACCCTGGGCGCTTCCTCTCGGTTCTGTTCTTCAATGTATTTGCATTCTCAGAACTTAAAGACTTAAATTTGAGAGCAGAGCGGCCGCCATGACTGGGTTATCTTCCTATGTTTTCAAAATGTCTTCAAAGGGTACTATCTAACTCACCTAAGCATGGGCAGCAGGCCTTTCCTGTGGAGCTTCCAGACTGTTTCCAGAAGTATCATTTCACCGTCGGGAAAATGAAAGAATGTCCATAGAGCTATTTCTCTGACTTGAGGTTCTCCGTGGCCTTCGCATGGGCCTAGCATTCAATTAGCTGCCCACCTTTGCCTGCAAAATCCTGCCTTTTTGTAAAACCCCAGTCTTCACTGCTATCTTCAAACATTTTAGGAGGTCCAGACCTCCTTTAGTAATACACTTCCAGAAGGATTCCTAACCGCCTGGTTTGCTAAGCTAGATAAAAGTGTTGATTACCAAGATGATGCCGATGTTACCCCTGATGAGAAAGTAGATCGGCCTGGACATGTCTAATGTTGTGTTCCAACTTTGGACAGAATACTATTGGGTGAATTTTTTTTATATTCTAAACACTCATTGACATTGAATGTTTGGAGAATTAAAGCTAGCAATGATTCATTTACTATAATCAACTGTGACATTAAAAGTCTAATAATAGTTAAAGACATCATCTCACTGGTTTTAAATATTAGCGAAGTGTAATGATTCACTTTTACTGTCTAAAACAAGTATTTAGGGATTCTGATTATACAAGCGAAAATAATTTTAATCTTGCTATGTAACCCAGGGTGGCCTAGAACTTGTCATCGTCCTGTCTCAGCTTTCCAAGTTCTGGTATTACAGATATATGTCACCGTGTCCTGGCCTAAATGGGAAATATTAGGGTAGTTAAAGTAAACAAACTATATCTGCAAGAATTAGCAGTTCTCAAAAGAAGACTACGGAGAAATGCCCGAAGAAAGGACTTGTGATGCTCTCAGTACTGGCACTTTGACTGCGGCTGCACAGTCCTATTTACAGCAAAATGAGATTTTCTCAAGAAAATCTGCACCGCTGAAATTCTTCATCTGATGGGTCTTAGGATATTCTTTTTCAGTAAAAGAAATCTTATTAGATACATATTAATTTGTTTCTTTTTCTTATCCTCCATACAATTTTTGTGCATAATTCTTATGATAATACAGTATTTATTATAAATTGCTTGCATTCATAATAGGAAAAGTTAAATGAACTCTTTACTAAAATTCATATTTCCTGGGCCTGACAAGATGACTGGGTGCCTAAGAGCACATGCCACTCTTTCAGAAGACCCAGATTGGGTTCCCAGGACCATGAGGACCAGTCATGAGCTCGTGACCTCCTGTAGCTCCAGTTTCAAGGAAGCCAGTGCCTTCTTCTGGCCTCCCTAGGCATGAGTAAACATATGTGGTGCACATACATGCATGTAGACAAAGACTCATACACATAAGACAATACAATTAACAAACCTTTAAAAGCACACTTTCTAATCGCATTGTTCTGAGATAGCCTCTCACTATGGAGCCCTGACTGGCCTCAAACTCTGAGGGTAGACCAGTCTGTCCTGGAACTCACAGAGCTCTGTCTGCTTCTATTTCCTGAGTGCTGGGATTAAAGATGTGTGCCAACAGATATGGCTTCCAATTATATTTTCAATGCTTAAATTAATTATTAATGAGCAACAAAAAAACAGCTTGTTTGTTAAAAGTATACACAGGAGAAAGTCTTCCTCAACACTTATCTCATATTTCTTATGTCTTATGTTTTCTTTCTTCTCACCCATCAATAGTTGTTTCATGTGGTTTCAGCTTTTAAACCCAATTGATATGCAGCAGCTATGTGGCCAGAGTAGCTCATTTATTAGGAAATTTATTTAGGCATATTTATAGATCAGTCAGAACATGTAAAGCAATATCCATTTCAAGGTAGGTAAGACCCATTTATTTCTATGGCTTGGTCTATTTTCCTTTATAGTTATTAACAATACATCATTTCTGCCTCAAAAACATCCTGGTTTGGATGATGAATCAAGGCATCGCCTGTAGGGAGTAGTGCAGAGGGATCGATGCAAGCACATGACCATTAAAACAGACACTGCATTTGCAAGCACATATGATGATTAGGAAGAAGATGTGGGAGCAACAGTAGAGTCTCCTCAAAGCATCATTTTAGGGTTTCTAGCGCATTAGGGAGAGGAAGATAGGTGGTAGCTAGTAATTAAATAGGAAAGTCGGAGAGAGGAGAAATTTTATAGGTAGTGTAAGAAACGCTAGTGACGGCTGCCATGAGTAGCTTTAATCATCAACTTGACACATTCTAGAATAATCTGAGAAGGAGCCTCAGTTAGGGCTTATCCAGATCAGGCTGAACGGTGAGCACATCTGGAAGGTCGTCTTAATTACGTTAATTGATATAGGAAGACAAAGTCCACTGTTGGTGGTGCCATTCCCTCTGGTGGGGCAGAGTGGGGGTGCTGGAGTATATAAGAGAAGAGAAGATAGACTGAGTTGGCCGCACACATGCATTCATTTCTCTCTGCCCTTGATTGTGGATGTGATGTGACTGGTTTAAGTTCTTGTCACCTTTACTTCCCTGCTATGATGGACTGTAACTTGGAATTGTGAACTGATATAAACCATTGTCCCCTAAGCTGCTTTTACTTTTCGTCAAGATGAGAGCAACAATCTCCCATTCCATGTTCCAATCACCGTCTCTCCTTGTGGGAGTGAATTATATTTGTTTATATATCTTTTGCTGCAAAACTCTATTGGGAGGAAGAAGCCTATATTAGCCTAAGATAACCATATTATCTCTTTACTAATTGTCTATATTTGACTTAATGATCATGTGACTAAGAGGTGTCTAATGAGTGGAAAGATGTCTGCAGACATGTTCATGTAACAATATTTTGATCAACTACAGATTCTACACAGTAACATACTGCCTGGTGTTGTGTTAGTAGCTTTAGTCCTTGTTTGTCATTGTATGAAGTTCACATCCAGTGTTACCCAGTGACGCATTTCTCAGAAGGTGTTCCTGCCTTTAGCCCTACAGAGAAACATCAAGAACAAAAGTCCCTCTTCCTGACTCAGCTATTGTAGGAAAAACAGTAGCAAGACAGACATTCTTGGAATTACCCTGAGACCATGGGGATTGGATAAATGACATATTAAGAAAGGCAGGGTGATAAGAGAGAGAAATCCCAATGATACCAGGACATAAATTACTTCTGGAACTTTCCTACACCAGGACTTATTAGGTGGAGCAACAAAACCTTAGAGAAGGTTTGGAATTGTGGCTTCTAATACCTGTATGCCCCAAATTCCAAGGTGACATAGCAGTACTAAGGTAGAATCAGGCGGGGAGAAGACATACATTTGATTTTGATTTTTTTTCTTTTTTTTTTTATTGAGAAAAGGAAAAAAAAGTTTCCCCCTCCTCCCAGCCTCCCATTTCCCTCCCCCTCCTCCCACCCTTCTCCCCCTCCCCCCACTCCTCTCCCCCTCCCTCTCCAGTCCAAAGAGCAGTCAGGGTTCCCTGCCCTGTGGAAAGTCCAAGGTCCTTTCCCCTCCGTCCATGTCTAGGAAGGTGAACATCCAAACTGGCTAGGCTCCCACAAAGCCAGAACATGAAGTAGGATCAAAACCCTGTGCCATTGTCCTTGGCTTCTCATCAGCCCTCATTGTTCGCCATGTTCACAGAGTCCGGTTTTATCCCATGCTTTTTCAGTCATAGTCCATCTGGCCTTGGTGAGCTCCCAATAGATCAGCCCCACTGTCTCAGTGGGTGGGTGCACCCCTCGTGGTCCTGACTTCCTTGCTCATCTTCTCCCTCCTTCCGCTCCTCATTGGGACCTTGGGAGCTCAGTCCAGTGCTCCAGTGTGGGTCATAAATAAGGGTCACGGAGTCTACAATTGGTGAACCTAAAGAAGCTAAGTAAGAAGGTGAACCCAAGGAAAAACATATAGTTATCCTCTTGGCTATGGGAAGCAGACAAAATTGCCGGGGATAAAAGTGGGATCTTGGGGATGGGGTGGGATGGGGGTAAGGGGAGATGGGGAGAGAAAAGTGAGAAGGGGAGGATGGGGGGAACTTGAAGAAACAGGATGATTGGGATAAAGGAAGGCTGGATAAGGGAGCACGGAAGCACAATTCTTAGTTAAGGGAGCCACCTTAGGGTTGGCCAGAGACTTGAACCTAGAGTGGCTCCCAGGAGCCCAAGGCGATGTCCCCAGTTAGTTCCTTGGGCAGCTGAGGATAGGGAACCTGAAATGACCCTATCCTATAGCAATACTGACGAATATCTTGCATATCACCATAGAACCTTCATCTGGTGATGGATGGAGATAGAGACTGAGACCCACACTGGAGCACTGGATTGATTTTGATTTTATTCCTAGCTGGAGTAAGACCCTGGCCACCTGAGCTTCCATAGCCACGCCCCTTGCCTGCCTCATCTCCATTCCTATCTGCCAAGAGACCTCCCAAAGCAGAGATCCTGCCTCTCCACAGAGTGCAATCCTTTCTAAATTCTTTTTGGTTTTAGACCCGTCTTGTGGTTCTTGCAATGTAAAGCCCATTATGCTTACAATGGAGTCCCAAATAAATATTTCTTTAGTTCATGAATATGTTGAATAAAATCAAATAGGATCCACGATTTTACATCTAGGTATGCAATCTAGGCAGTATTAGTGTGGTATGAGACAATCAGCCACAGGTGTATAGTTGAATTTAACACTCGAAGCCCAAGCTGTCTGAATACCTTCGGCATTAAAATTAATGTTTATTTCAGGATAAGTAATCAAAATTTTAAACATGTTTTAAGTTATTAGACCTGGTTTTGGAGATTTTTGATTTTGTTTTTGTTTTGGAGAAGCACAAGAACCCTGAGGCTTAATTTCTGTGAAATAGGTACACTGAGCTTTGAAATCCACTCCACTCTAACCGATGGGACAACCACCATATGTGAAGTCACATTGAACCCTTAGGTCCCACACACATTATAAGCACAGGCAAGCTTATCAGAAGCCAATTTGCCAGGTTGGGCAGCAGATATTGGTGTCTATGTTTTTAAAACTGTAATGTCCTTTATCTCAGAAAATGAATAATTCTTCATCCAAACATGCTTTACATAAAGAGGATTCATACATATAATTACAACTGGTTCTTTTTATAATATTTATCTTTCAGAGAAGAAACTAGTTACATTATACCTTCAACTAATTATTTTCTATAGACATTGCTATTTTTAATAGAGGGACTTCCTTTTCCTCCCATGTCTCTAGTAAGTTCAGGACAGATTCTATCAAATGGAGGATAATGTGAATTTGAAGTTTTCATGTTAAGTTAAATTTCTCATAGTTTCCCCAGGCTAAAGAGATAACTCAGCGATTAAGAGCACTAGCCGATCTTCCAGAGGTCCTGAGTTCAATTCCCAGCAACCAGTTGGTGGCTCACAACCACCTATAGTGGGATCTGAGGCCCTCTGCTGGCATCAAGTTACATATGCAGATAGAGCACTCATGTATAAAATAAATAAATCTTTAAAAATATGGCTTTAGGAAGAAGCATATTTCACAGTCCTGAGTTATAGTTTTTTCTTTGTTTGTCTTGCTAAATTTAGAGTATACAAACCAAAAAATATTTTACATGTCAAAGCTCACCAATAAGTGCTTTCTCATACTCGTGAGCAATTTGCCCAGTTCAGCTACTGAAACATCATAGACCTTCTGATTAAACTTCATTTAGTGAAAAATACATTATATCATAAAACATACACTGAACCATGATTCTTTGCAAAAGCCAAGATGTTTCAAATTATAATTGTATCATTTCAGAACTGTGTCATATAGGCTCTGAACTCTCCAGTGTATGTCCTTTCATTTGTAGTGTGTGCTTTAATGGTCTTAGAAATACTGTTTTATTAACCATAACTACCAAATTTGAAATGTTGGAAAGGGTGTGGAAAAAGAGAAATCCTTGTTCACTGAGGGAGGGATGCAAATTAATACAGCCATTATGGAAATCAACCTGGGCGTTCTTCAGTAGAACTATCGTATGATCCAACTATTCCACTCCTGGGCATATACTCAGAGAACTCCACATCTTACTATAGAGATATTTGCCACATCCATGTTTATTTCTGTTTATTTATAATAGCAGGGAAACTGATCCAGCTTAGATATTCACCATCAAATGAGTGGATGATGCAGATGGGATTCATATAAAAATGGATTATTATTCAGCTGTAAAGAAACACAACATCATGGCATTTTCAGGAAGATGGATGGACCTTAGAAATATTACAAACTCAGAAAAAAAACCCTCATGTTTGCCCTCATCTGTGGACCTATCCTACAGTGTATTCACGCTTATATGTAAATGTCTTAAATGTGAGTATCACATAACATTTAGAAAGGAAAAGCAGAGAGGTTTCTTGGCGATGTGGAAAGATGGGATGAAGGCAAAGGGACATAAGAGTTATGAAAGAAGGTTTAAAGCTAATTGTTTTTCTAGTTTCAACTTTCCCATATTTTTTAATTGTAGTGGGTATGTGACTAAATTTGTAATTCATAGCTAAAGCAGAAAACCCTAAGTTAAGCCGCATGGCTTCAGAATGGCTGTTCTAACTGTATAGGAGTCTGCTGAGATGTTTTAGATGTGAGGCCAGACAAGCGCTTGACTGACTTCCTTAAACCAACTATGCTGTGCTTTCATTTGTGAGTTAGTTAGAACCAAGTGATTTTTATTCATCAAAAACTGATACTTTGTTCACTTGAATGATTAATTGTGTAAACTTACCAAGTGTAACTCCATATATTAAATCACCTTGAGCACGATATTTCTACAATAATATCATTTTTAAGGTAAATTCTTCATCTTGTTTTCGTCTTCTGGTTTCTAAATAATTGATGATGTCACTGTGGTCCTAACGGTGGGTGGTTAATATTAATGAGGATCTTATACAAATTACACATTCATCATAGTAGTGAACTTTTTAAAAGGTCATTGCTGCTTGACTGACTACAAAATAGAAAAGGCTATATTAAATACACATAAAAGGAAAATCGTTACATAAAAATGATGAGTTTAATTGTTCTCCATTTTGTAGTTCCAGTCTCATCTAGTAATATGTAAAGCACAGCAAGTGTCAGAGTTCATATGAAGCACACGGATGTACTGAAGGATGACCAGTGAGGGGTCATCTTCTTTGACTGATCTCTCTGGGTGAGTTGTGATTATCTCGTGTTTATGATTGCATACTAAACTATCTGAAAAGAGAAAAATCATTCTCTATGCTCAAAGATACTAGGCTCTCTCTCTATAATGTCATCTATCTATCTCTATTTTCCACATTTATTTCATGTCTACTAATAAGAAAGATCTATTATTGTCCAATAGAATGTACTGCCCAGTAATAGATTCATAATTTCAACCCATGGCATATGGACCTGGGAATTTGGTGTAACTCTTGGGCTTCCATGTTTATCAAGACATAGCAGCAAGTATGGCAAATGGCCGCTAGGGCTAATGTATCAAGCTCCTCCATTAAAGATGAGAAGGAAATGTTTCATCATTCACCATGAAATCTTTAGACCACCATGGCATGAATTACTCCAGGTCAGACCACATGAGTAGGGTTGAGAAGGGCCAGCATACATGAATGAAATGATCTTGAGTTTTCCATTCCAACCAACTAAATGTAGCCAGGTAAGTAAGTGCAGATGAGTCTAGTGGAAGAACCAACCAGCCAGTCCGTGGAAATTTAAGCAAAAACAGTTATTTAAAAACCTAAATAAGCATCAATAGACGACTGTCTAACAGTGTTAATTACATTTCATCTGGAGTTAGCAAGCACGCTGAGCTAGCACGGCTTATCCTTCAAGCTTATCCATGTGTTCAGTGTAAACCCTGACAATACAGAATTTTCAATTGTATTTAACTTATATTTTACATTCTACTAAATGAGACCATTAGGAACTAGAATGAAAGTGGTTTGTTTTAATGTAACTATTAATAATGTATTATAAGAATTTTTTTTTTTTGTAAAGCAATCATTACCAAGGTTAAATCGGTGGAATGGTCAAGATGTCAAGGATGAGTCATACCAGGGCCAGGAAAATGGAACACAAGGTCAAATCAGCCACAGTACTGATGCAGGGTTATTTTTCCTTTTTAGTATAATGGGACTTTCTCAGCACCATTGTTCTTGACCTAAGGGTTTAGGGAAGCAGATACTCATCATGAACAAAGATGGACTTGGGGCAATGGTGCCTAAGCTCATGTCCCACTTCAGTAGTAATTAAAGATGCAGATGTTCCTGCTGCGGGGGGCAAACAGGGTGGAATCAAGTTTGTTAAGATATGTTAAAGAAAGCTGAGAATGAAAGGAGATGTAAGAAATTAAAGAAAAGGAAGCAATGTCTAAGAATGAAAGGGGCTCCTTGGAGAAAGTCCTTGTCTCTGCTGTTTGGCTCTGGTTTTTAATAGAGCCACAGCAGAAACTAGACAGAGGCTGAGGTAATTGCTGTGAGATGAGTTAGTCACCTGGGCTGTCCTCAGCTGAGTCAACAGAGGGCCCACACACTCGACACATATCCCCCTGACCCAAGAGGAGGATGATCCTGAGTTATTTGTGTGCTTCCCAACCTGTAGTCATGGTTAAAGCATCTCTGACTCCAGCTTTGTTAGCTGTTGACCTCTACTGCCTGTCAACTGTTAGTCCTGGCTGGTGTTGCCACCTTTGACCTTCCTGGTGTCTCCTTTGCTGTTCATTCTAGCAAGCCCTTTTGTTCCTCTTGATACCAAAAGGTAGTTGCAGCTCTTTGCTAATTCCTTGTCTACGGAGTGGTCCAGAGTCTCTTTCCTAAGTGTAGGAGAGGCCTTATTAGAAGCTGTCTTTCCTTAGTCTTTTACAAATAGTAGCACTTTTGAAGCAACACTGTACAGAAGAGTGCTAGTATCTAGTGTATGTTCATTAGATGATGTGGGATGAGGTTGTCTCAGAGAAGTTAACCTGCTACCAACGCTGGCTTTATTTCCCAGAGCCTGCCTGACACACCTCAGGTTGGTTTGACTGTCTTCCATGCCACTGCAAGCATCTTTGATTCTTCTCCCCAGTGCCCTTGGTTGAGATGTTAACACTAACATTCCATGTAACCCTTGATCCTCATTCTAACACATGTGACAACTTGTAGGTTTTCCTCATGGCTTTCCCTTTACCTACAGAGAGCTAGCTCCTGGGCCATTGCAAAATGAATTTCTAAAGAATTGGGGCTCTATGCTAGGCAAGACAGCATAAATCCATAATCCCAGCACTTGGGAGGCTGAGGCATGCAGGATGGTTATGGTTCTAAGACAGCCTCAGCTACATAGCAAAAGTCTGCCTTGAAACTGACCAACTACTCAAACAAGTTGGAAACTGGGACTCTGCATAGAACATCATAATGACACCCATTATTTTGTACAATAATTATATGCTAATAAAAAAGAGAGTTCTACTAGTTCTGTGTGAAAATTCAAATGGTAAATTGTTGAATGTGCTCAAAATTTCACAACATGAGCAACCAGAAAAAAATTTTCTTACTCTTCCTTGTCAAGCTTAAATGTACTTAAAATAGAGCCCTGTAAGCTTCCACCTTCATGGAAAAGAGGTCTCTTGGGGAGATGATGGAGCTTGGGGGTAGAATGATTGCATAACATGTCTGAGTCTTGGACTGAATCCTCAGCACTGAAAAAAAAAACACAAAGCATCAGTTCTAAAAGCTCATATATTTAGAATTTGTTCTTCATGAAATTAATGGCTTTAAAAATTTATAATGCTATCCTCTCCCCCATGGGCTTCTGAGCACACATCTTTGAGGCAAAGGCCTTTGGGCCCCGCTGTATCTCCCACCTCGATTCTGAAATGTTGATTTTTCCTGATGCTTTCTTCCCTTGTTTTACGGTGCTGTAGCACAACGGAAAGTTAAAGCAGCAATTGATTTCTGACAAATGAAAGGAAAAGAGTAACATCCTAGGGATGTTTATTATTCTGTTTCCTCTAGGTGTGTGATTTTTGTATCTGTGCAGTAGCTGACGTTATGGAAGACCCAGGCACTTTGAAACTGCTTCTGCCTGGAAACGGTGTAAACACTGCTCTACCTCAGGTCAGCTAGGTGTGCAAATAGCACTGTCCTACAGACACGACTCTTCAAGGGACTGTTTCATTTGTTTGTTTGTTGCTCTGTTTATTCGTCAAACTGGGGATCCTCCTGCCACCGCCTCCTGAGTGAGGGGATCACAGGCTTGAGCTCCCATGCCTTGTTTGTGGGAGTATTCACAGAGAGGGCTTCATACCCAGCTTCTGTTTGAGTGCTGCCCCAGTCTGTGGAACTTGGTTGCAACTGCCCACTTGACACAAGCTTGAAATGGGTATCTGAAAAATGCAAGTGAGGGAGACCGAGCACAGCACCCTGTGTAGGAAGAAGGGACAAAGGAACAGAAAGCATAAAGATACTTTGGCCTAACCCAAAACCCACACCACTGAAAATGACATGACATGCCTTTTATTTTTCTTCAAGCCATTATTTTTTAGATATTTACTTTCGTAAGTGTATGTATGTATGTATTGTATGAAACCCAGGATCTTTGGTATGCTAATTAATCACTCCATCCCTGAGATAGAGTTCCAGCTCAGATATTTGAAGTTTAGTATCTTCTACATACACAAGCACATATAGGGTCAGGGAGACCCAGTTCAACTCAGTCACTTCTAGTCAGTGACAGAACCAAGCACAGCTTGTTCAGGAGGGAACTGGAAAACAATGTTTTCCCAAAGGAAATATCTTTCTTTCATAAACATAATAGAGATATTAGTAGCTGAAGTCTATTAGGCAGATTGTCCCTTGGCATTCACCCAGTTCCCGCTCCACTTTCTTCGGTATGTTTGAGTGTGCAACCGCCCAAGGGTCTTGTGACATCAGCACCTGGCCTGTGGGCTCAGCAGCTCCAGTCACCCTCAGCCTACGTGTTGTGTAAGGTTGGGATGGCAGATTATTGGAACTCTTAGATCAGGCCCACTGTTTGTACTTCTTCCATTGGAAAGGGAACAGCATTATTTGTTGGGGTTTAGTATCATATTTACGCCACTATTTCATTTATCCCCTCATAAATTCTCTGACGTGCTACTACTACTCTATTTTAAATATACAAGCATCAGAATCAAATTGAAAATGCATCCTGCGATAATTCACATTCACGCATCAATGGTTGCCTGCCTATCCACGTTCTACCCTAACAAAGCGGTCCTGTCCAGTCTCCATTAGTGATCAAGCTCTGCAGAGCCGTGGTTTATTTCCATCCTCATTTCCCAACCTGGTTAACAACTGCTTGTTTTTTTTTTTTGTTTTTTTTTAATTTATTTATTTATTTATTTATTTATTTATTAAGGATTTCTGCCTCCTCCCCTCAACCGCCTCCCATTTCCCTCCCCCTCAACTGCTTGTTTTTAAAGTAAGGATGGAGACAGAATAGACCAAAGACACACCCAGGAATGACATGCGTTTTTAACCAATCAGATTCTTATTCTCAGAAATCAGAATTAACCAATGCAGAATGAGTCGCTATTAAGAGTAGCTGAAGGTAAACAAATGGTCATGCCAGGACCAGTTTTGTGGCGTAGAGTCTGTGCTGGCCACAGGGCTCCAGGCTCAGCAAGGCCTTGCCCTTCGTTAAGGGTTCTGCTGTTGCCGTCTAGAAAATCCTAATCACTGTTGAGCAAAGGACCGTAAATATTCACTTCACACTGGGCCCCACAAATGACAACAGCAAACGAACGCTATGTAGACAGTGATGCGGTCCTGCTGGAAGGGTGGGCTTTCAGCAGGACCCTGTGAGGCAGGGAGTAGTGGGGTGGGAGGGAAGTGAAAATATGAGACATTATATTCAGTTCTCTAATCCATGTTTCAGTTTATAAAAATATGACAAAATTATTATGATGTCAAGGTCTGAAAACCAACCAAACAGAATCACATTCATTTCTGTGTCTGGGTTCCAAAGAAAACACAGAAATCCCCGACTGGAGTTTACTTGTCGCTAGTCCTGAAGCATGGGTTGTGGTTTCAAAGAGGAAGTGTGAAGGAGATGTTTACACGTACGGAAAGTTGTTATTGGTTAGTGTTGAGGAGGGTGACCTGGACAGGGCGTGGGATAAACTTAGGCAGAGCTGGATATAGGGAGAGACCCAAGGAGGGCACACAGTGCGCCCTCTGACCATCCCTTGGCCTCTTGTAATCAGCGCACAGTGTCCTCAGGTCTGAGATCTCTGCTGCTCTTTTCCAGAGAAAACTGTGCACCTGGCACTCCTTAAAACAATCTCAGCCTCCTCACCTTCTCATATATACACAATTAGTGGAGGATCGTAATTTTTGGTTAGCACCTAGTTAATGTAATCATAATGCTAATATCGCCACGCTTTTCTTTTACTCAGAGGCCCAGAAATCCTTTCAACTACACGTTCTGTCTCCTCTTCTCAGCTATGCCACTTGCAGTAAGGGAAGAGACATTAGGCATTCACTGATTTGAGAAGGAAACTGTAAAAAATGCTGTGAATTCGTGGTCTGCTTCCTGCGGTGGCACCTCAGACATTGAGGACAATTCTTGGGACATCAGGGAAAGAGTTCTCACCTCTAAGTACACAAAATAGAACGTCTCAAATTAAAGAGATAAAATCACTGATCTAGATAATTTGTTAATGAGATAATTGAGAATTGCCAGAGGACAGTTTTGTTTTGTTCTGCGCTGTTCTCATTTCCAAACATGTGGGGTGTTTTATGTTTGATTTAGATGCCAGGACTCTGTGGCACAGAACACCCACCGATTGGCGATTCACTGGGGAGCAAGCACGAAATGGAAGCTTAAATACCTCCCCGGCAATTTGCAGTTATTTTGTTTGTTTCAATTCTAAACACTCTCCCTTCACCACTCTGGAACATTTCTGTGCCTCAAATATGTTATTTTTCAATTGAAATAGCTTAAAACGTTATTGTGGGGAACTTTTCAGAACTGTATGACATCTCTTGAAATAGCTAACGACCCCTGGGGTGCTGTAAAATTCAAATAATAAAAGCATTAAAAATAGCAGAGGAAAGTCACCTGAAGCAACTAGGAATAAAACTTTATTTTTCCTGTGGAAAATATGTACACACACATGCACACAGTCACCACGCACGCACACACACACACACACACACACACACACACACAAAAGAGTCTTTTCATCTTCAAATACATACTTCCATTCTATGCCCAACTAGAAGTTTCTCTTTCTAAAACTTTAAAACATTTAAATAATTATGTAATATGGGCCACAATTTTTGATAGGATTATGTAATTTTTCCAATGCAGTTTCCCTTATCCAGATCATGGGAGATCAAGTATCTGAAAAAGGCATGATGAGGAACTGATGAGGTAAAAAATGATAAATGTGTTTCCCTCCCTCCATTTAGAAATGACAGTGTTTTAAAGAGAAGCGGGGGACAGGCAGGGCAGCCTGATTTGAGGGATTAAACCAAATGATATCTCTTGGGGACAGCTTTTTAGAAAAGACTGCTGTGTAGAGATCTTGCCCCAGGAGGGTGGAATAATTACTTAAACTTAGATTCGTAGCATAGAATAAAAATTGAAAAGAATCTTTGGACTTTCTAAGAACCTTTGAGACCTGTGGTTCTCAAATTGTGGTCTCTGGACCACAGACATGGGCATCACATGAGACACTGTTAAAAATACAAATTCATTGGACCCCTTTCAAATCTCCTAAATTAGGAAGTATAAGAAAGACTAAGCACTCTGTTTTAACGTGTGAATGCCAACTAACCTGTCAGCACCATTGAGCCAGACCCTCCCACCAGCTCCTGATTCTCTCCTACGGCATTTCTTATAAAAGCTCTTCTGTACACCAGAACACATATAAGGGTTCCTCACAGAGTGGAACATCACACAGACTCCTGATACAGTTCACATGTAATGATAACAAAAAAAAATCACCGTGATTGTCATCTCATAGTCACTGCTTAAAAAGCACTCCACTATCAAGTGGCACCCTGTGTTTAGGTATCTATCCACCAGAAAGTTCTTTCATGGAGCTAGAGAAATGGCTCAGAGGATAAGCACATGCGCCACTAACCTTGAGGTCCTGAGTCCAATCTTGAATGACTAGGAAGCTAAACTGTATGTGTAATGCTCTGTCTCTTTAAGAGACAAGCCACACCCACTCCCTTTCTGCTTGCAGCCTCAGCCTTCTCCCTCCCTGTCCTCTCTCTCAGAGAGGCTGCCTCTCTTCCCCCCCTCCCCCTCTTCTCCTCCTTTTCTTTCCCCTCCATAACCTATCTAATAAATGTCCAATTTCATTCTGTATTGTGTGCCTATCTCTGTGCCTCCCACCTGCCGCCTGCCCAGACGCTCCCTGGGGACCAACCAGCCTCCACATAGCTGGGGACCATCCACCTTCATTTGGGGATCTGCCGCGTGGTCTCGACACCATAGCAAGATGCCAGGGACTAGCAGCAAATCCATTTCAGTATGTTTATTATGATCTTCAAAAAATAAAATCCCAAGCTCCCTCCACCTTTATCCGATTGACCTGAAACCCAGGTTTGCTCTTTCTGAGCATGTCCCTGTGAGTCAATCCTCTTTTCATATGTGGTGTTCATAATCTCACACAAAAGCAAAAGGTGAACTGGGGATAGTTTCTCCATGATGAGAGGTTTTTCATGATTTTAATGCTACTTAAAGATTGTGTTTGCTTTTTAGAAGGTAGCCAATTCCCCATTCACTTTGCAGAGGTCATTCATGTTTGCTATGATTGATCTCACAGCAGTTTGACTCTTTCACAGTATAGCTTTGCATTTTCTTCCCAGCCTGTGCGGTAGTCTGTGAACATCTCAGCCTGTTGTTTGTTCTGCAATGAGAGCATGTTATGTGTTTGGGCCATTCTTGATAAACACAGGATTAGCTTGTATAAAACTCTTTTGATAAATTTGGAGCAACTTACATTTTTTAAGGGGCCCATCCAAATTATGGTCTTTAATATATTTCTACATATTGCCAGGAAGCTGATATCAAACCTACTGGTTTTAGCCATTTGAAGAGCAAGGTCACCCTCTTATTTCTCACTGTGATGGTTTAAATGTGAAATGTCCCTCAGCATAGGTTCAGATATGTGAACATGTGGTCCCCGGTTGACAGCACTGTTTGAGGAGGTTGTGGAACTTTATGGAATTGGAGCCTTCCTAGATGAAGTGTGCCACCTGGGGTAAGATTTGAAAGTTCATAACCTTGTCCCACTTCCTGCTTTCTCTCTCCTCCTCTCTGCTTTGTGTTTATAGCTAAAGATGTGATCTTTCAGTTTCCTGCTCTGGCTGCCTGCTGCCATGCCTCTCCCTATGCTCCCTCCTCCCACCACTGCCGCCACTGTGAACTCTCCCTCTGGAACTAAAAGCCAAAATAAAGCCTTCCTTCCATAAGTTGCTTTTGGTGCTTTACCACAGCACCAGAAAAGGCATTAATTCACTTTCCTTCTGCTTTCCACATGGCAACTTCTCATGGCAACTTCTCAACTACGACAGGTGGTGTCTCTTCTGTGGCTGCCTAAGTTGTTTCAGTAAGCAATTCTAACATTTTATGAGCCCAAAGATTTAGTTTTTCTCAAGGAATTTATAGAGATTTTAGTTTCTCCACTCATCTTGATTTTTTAATGTCTAGTTTAGAAGAGTAAGTTATTTCACCAGGCATGAAATGGCAGCTCATAGGTATTGCTTAGTGGGCGGGAGCTAGGCTCGGGGGTGTGTAAAACAAGACTATGTTGGTCTCTTTAAGAAACTTTAAGTACTCAAAGGAGGGAGGGAAATGAAGCAAAAAAAAATATGAGACAGGTAAGAAATAAACACAGCCTCTGCATGATTGAAGAGATGATGTCTACTCTTTAGAGTAGACCCTGATGGAGTTGGAACAGCACCTCAGAAATTTCCCTACCTTCCCAGTCACAAGCATCTCTCTTCCATCAAGATCTTCTCTGACAAAGGGAGCTCTTCTTGGTCAGTTAGCTGAGGCCATCTGCTTGAAGAATGGCGTCTCTCCTGAGAGCTAGGGGAAGAAGCTGGTCAACAGAAATTCCCTTAGCCTTAGGAATCATCAGCCTTGTGATCCTCCAAGGGAACAGTGGAGGCAGGAGAGCAATGGTGAAGAGCAGCATTAAAGGATCTCTGTCTACACAGAAGGATAAGCAAATAGAGAATGTACATCCTTCGCTAGCTAGGCGTCTCTGCTCCACCGCTTATAGTTTCTATACCCCAGAATTTACAATATTCCTTGTACATAATTTTCTTCTCTATAACATGGAATAAATAATATTTACGTCACTCTTTTTAATATCTGACCCATATTGCATTATTACTAGCTGGTAACCATTTTTGGTTTGCTTCTTGACTCAGAGCATTTTAAACCTTTGGTGCGCCTTTTAATTTGGTTGTCCTCGGCTGTCTGCTGGCTGTGGTCCTTGACTTCCCTGCCATTAGCCTAATAGTTCACACTGTTTATACTTGCCTCTGCTTTCCCTCCCTCTCCTTACCTTATTTGGGTTTGGTCCTATAAGCCTGGGCTTATCCAGCTCTCTGGTTTCTACCCCTCTGGTGCCAACCCATCCCTTCAGCCCATCTCTACCTTGAATTGCTGAAAGGTACAGTCAGAGATTTTTTTCTTTTTTTCTTTTTTCTTTTCTTTTTCTGCTCAGGGTCTTTGATCTTCATGCAGCGCTTTTTCCTTTGTGGCTGTGGCTGTTGGCATGTGATTATTCTTCATGGAGTTCTTTGAAGTCTGCCTAGAACATATGTCCAGAAATGTTCAGCATCTCATTTTCTTACTTTTGTGAACTCCAAGATGGCATGGTCACTTTTCTCTCTTTCTGTCATTCCTGTGTTGTCACCAAGTCATGTCAGCTCATACTCAATGACATTTTGCTAGAGGGCCTGAAATGATAAATTCTGGTTGGGACTACTTTATATGGCCTTGAGCGGTATCAATGTCAAACATTCTCTCATTATTTAGATTTTTATCATTTTTTTTCTATTTATACTGCCTGCCACCATAATTCCCTAAAAACCATTCTATAGGTACTCATAATTCATCTCAACACTCATCTGTCACTTTAATGGTCTATTTTTCAAATAAATACACACTTTATATATATAAGAAGATTTGAATTTTCTGGCAATAGGCTTCTTTCCAACAGAATGGTGGTTGATTGAAAGTTTTAGAAAGCCACAAGTTTCTTTTGCTCATGTTTTCTTAAAGCAAATCTCCTTAGAAGGAAACACCGTCAAGAAAGTAAAACTACTTTTCTGGTAAGAAAATTGGGTGAGGATTTTTTTTTTTTTAGCAAAAAGATACCAGTGATTCAATAGATATTGTTAATGGTTTCCTCTCTATCTGTATTTTCCTTGCTTCAAATAATCACTAATGATGGCAAACAGCAATTAATTTAGGAAATGTCTGAGGTTGCATAATGGAAGAGCTGCTAGTTTAATATGTACCTTGTATTAAATGCAGATTAAAAGCAATGCTATACTCCTACATCATTTTTGTGAGCATTTTAGGGAAGCAATTCGTTAAAAAGGACTCCCTCTGTTTAGCTGGGAGCACCACTTCAACCGCACCTCCCTCTTTCTCCAGACCCCACCCTCAGAAAGCTGGCCAAGCTACTGTCCCTGCCCACCCCCCACCCCCCCAGCTACTCAAGACTGCACTTACAGGGTATTTAAAGTGCCTCCTGGATAGCAGCCACGTGCCTCTCCCCTCCTCTTCAGATCTCATCTCTGGGGCCCAGGAAAATCACCAGGGAACGTTTTGTCCAAATAACCTGGTCTTTTCATTTGAATTCTGCTTGATTTGGATTACTACATGGGCGGAGAGACTTAATATCAGGGTATGAAAACCTTTCATTATCCCATAAAAGGTACTTAGAGAATTCTGCATAATGTGGTTGTAAGGGTCTTGTTTCCTCAAAAATCCCCTTGAATGCTTATGATGTACCAGACACGTAGCTTGCATATGTTGGTTTTATGTTATTTTTAGCATTGTGGAATTAAAACTGCACTGAAAAGTAGCTGATTTATACCTTACATTTGAACAGCCATTTCATATGCACCATACACAGCTGTTGAAATGGAAAGTACACAAAGGATTGATTAACATGTGTAAATAATGTAAATTCCTCCATCTTACCATGACTCCTTTCCTTATGCCAAGCTGCAAAAGCTTCACAGGTGGTCCAAATTTGTACAGTTTAAGGAGCTCAGCTGTTAGCTAGACACTCAGAGGCTCAATTTACTAAGTAGTAGAAAATGCGCGGGAGTGGAGATAGTCTGAGTAGATTGCCATTGTGCCCGTTGCCAGTAGACTTAGAAGACAAAATGTCACGGCGTATTTTACAATCTCTTTCCTTCCTCCCTGTTTCTCCTTTCCACTGTGTTATTCCTCTTTGGCATCTCAACCTCCAGGGAGGCGTCACTCTCGGAATATCTGTTTATAGAAGTGTGTGTTTTTCTGATCCCTCCACTACTTTGACAGTGGGCAGTGTCCTGCCAGACATGAGATGTTGTCATCTGTCATGAGGTCAGTGCTGGCTAAAGCCACTTGTATGTTTCTCGGTCACCAGACCCAAAATATTCACACAGAAACTATATTAATTGCAATACTATTTGGCCAATAGCTTAAGTGTATTTCTAGCTAGCTCTTACATCTTAAATTAACCTCTTTTGTTATTTTATATTTTACCACAAGGCTCATGGTTTATGGGAAAGATTCCAGCCGGTAGCTCACTTCTTTCTCTCCTGGCGGCTACATGGTGTCTCACTGACTTGCCTACTCTCTCGTTATATTTTTTCCAGCCTGGCTATATTCTCTTAATCCATTGGCTGAAAGCAGCTTCTTTATTAGCCAATAGTATTCACAGCATACAGAGGGAAATCCCACATGAGGTCAGTTTTTATTGATCTATTAGGAAGCTGTAGCTGACTGAGTGGGACTAGGGTGGCAAAGAAAGGTGATATTCAAGTAGGGAAGCAAGAGCTCTCTCTGCCTTTTCACTTAGGAGAAAACAAATCAGGTCTTGGGCCTGGACATGGAGATATGAATAGCTTAAAGTTACATTAGGTGCACTGAAGGCAGATATCATTGGAGGCTCCAATAAGCATTCTTCAAAAGTTCCACCACTTTTCTATACCAGTTACTGAGTCCATAAATAGACCTTCTGTTCTAGCTTCCTAAAAGGTGATGTTTAACTGGAAGCATTCTTTGTTTAGGACAGACTGGCACTTGATGCTTGAGGACCATTCTGACACACAGCATCGTAGAATCCCTGGTCAGTTACCACTTTTAGATGCTATCATCTACAGACTACTTGCTGGGTTTTTTGTTTGTTTGTTTGTTTTGGTTTGGTTTGGTTTTGAGGATAGAGAGGTCTCTATAGAAATTGGGAGATCGCGTACCTTATTTCTACCAATGAAATTCAAATTGTTTTACTGATACAGGGTTTATCAGGAGCTCGTATATTTTATAGCATCCCCCTTTCAATACTTACTGATTTATGAGCCAGCAGAGGAGTAAGGATTGTGTAGTCTTTTGAAGATGTCAGCTCCTTTGGAAAGCTGGAGACCGTGAGCATATACCTCTTGAGGGTCACTATAGCAAGATCCTCTTGTGTTGAACTATTCCTGCCTGAAGTCTTTTCGCAACCTAGGATACAAAGCAATGGTTCAGGAAGTAAAGAGAGTCTGGCATGCAGGCACCTGATAAACCACCTGCAACCAGAACACTGCAGCCAGGTGTCACCAGCTCTCAACGGTCAGATTGGCACAAGGCAAGGCAATACATTCTGTTGGCAAGGCTGCCGAAAGGCAAGTGCCAGCTTGGCTAACCATTCAGAAAAGAACGTGGCAGACTCTCACAAAATCTCCTGGGTCTTCAAAGCATGCAGTTTCAGTTCTGTGTGTCACCTAGAGAGAACCCCGGCGATACAGAACTGCACCCTTTGAAGGAAACCCAATGGCAGACACAGAAGGTGCATGACCACCAGCAGAACACTAGCTTCATGTCCCTCGCAGAGCACCAAGCTCTGAGATCAAGGAGGCCCTTTATCAGGAGAAGAATTGCCTGACTTTAAACTCTTCAATTTAAGCTTAGCAGCAAAATCCAAGCAATTACATTTCCCAGGTTTCTATTTTACCCAGTGTTGAGAAGAATGGCCAGTTGGGTGTGATTAACAGCAAACCTGGCCTCAAATCCCTACAGCAGAGTTCTTGAATGATTTACAAAATCAGATAGCAAGTTAATCCAAGGGCCAATTTTAATATTAGAATGAAACTGACTATAAATATCCATAAGCTCTGTAATTAAGGCATTTGGTAATGAAAAAAATAAACAAGTCAGGCTTGTGTAGAAAACTAAGCCATGTCCCAAGAACATATGGAAATTTAATATATACATATAAAAGATAGTACTAAAAATGACAGAGGCAAAAATGGATGTTTATTAAAATAGTACCAGGAAATTGGCTTTGCCTTTCAGAAGAAGATAATTCAAATATTACATAGTGTTACACAAAGAATAAACTCCAAATATGTCAGGAGAGTAACTATTAAAACATGAAACCATATAAACATGTAAGAAGGATAGGCATATTCCTTTATAATATGTGGACAGTCAGTCCTATTACTTCAAGGTGAAATTATAATAATTTTATTCCAAAACTTTAAAAATTATATAGAAAGGAGAGGAAAGCACCTACAATGAAGTCAAAAGATCTGATAAGGCAGGAGAAATATTTTAATGTAACTCAAGGAACTGACATCTCTAATGTACACAACGAGCTATCCAAATAGAGAGAAGAAATAAATGGTTAAAATACATGGCTAACTCACACACAATATATATTCTATATATGCATATATAGCCCTTAAATGTATGAAAATAAGATAGTCAACTTTATATAAAATGTGTGAAAAGCAAATTCCAACATCATCTAGAGGCAACACAAATGAAGTGTAAGACTGATGGCCCATTGTGCTGCCATCACTGTGAACACCAAGTACTGTCAAATGGATTTGGTAAGAATACAAATGGGTGCAATTGTTTGGGAAGGAAGTGTGGAAATATTTAATAAACCACACAGAGATTTATGTTTTTGACTCAGTAATCCCATTTTGAAGAGCTCACTCTTGGAATATACCCTCCATAATACAGAAACACATTGTTTCATTTATAGTCAAGCTATTTGAAACAAATAAAATGCTACCACATAGCAGGATAAAAATATTACATATTATATTGACTGTATGGGAGGGGAGAGGAGTTAAGACATCAACGAAAGGAAAGTCAAATGATACAGGTGACAGGAAGTAGGGAATGAGGTAAAAGGGATGGAGAACCGATTTTTGAATATCCCTTTATATGCATCTGATAAGGAAAAGTCACACTGATATTTCATGTATTCAAGGGAGAGAAAAAGAACATGTGCATATCAAAACTCATAATAAGGTGATGCTAAGTGCACTGGAAAGAGAGACAAATGATCCAACTGTATCTCAGAGGAATTGCATGGGACTATGGGCAAAAGGTGGCTGGAGAGTAATCCTAGTACCTTTTAAAAATATACCAAGAAACATAGATAATAAAGAAGCAGGAATGGAAAGGAAAGAAAGAGACGTAGATGTTAATGCATAAAAAACTTTTCCCAAGAAATAGCCTTGTCAAATGGCCGCACTAAAGCATTTCCCCAAATCTTTAAGGAAAAATAGCACTGATTTTCATCAAACTCTTTTAGCAGATCTTACAAAATTGACAGTTTCCTACTTTTCACTGAAGACCAGCACCCACTTAGCATCAGTGCCTGGCAAGATTTTTACAAGAAAGAATAAATCCAGTCAATTTGTTTTTCTCTTTTAATACAAAAAAAATATTTTTCACCATTAAAAATTCAATCAGTGTGATTGACATTTACAGAATAAGAAGTAAAATAACGCATTACTTAATAAATTTAGAAAAGACACTGGAAGAAATGTGATACTCAGTTACAGAAATAAAAACAGAAACACATCTAAAACTCTATGATCAGAGGGACCATGAAGAGTGTGATACGAAAAATTATATGTGATATATTATATTCAGTTAAGTTATTTAAAGTTCAGCTCCTATTGAATTTATCATTTTTGCTCAACATTATATCCTACTTAATTCAAGAGTTAAGGAAAAGAAATGAAACTTGGAGAAGAATCAAGAATTAGGACTCTGTTCATTAGAATACATTGTGAACATGAAAGTATTCAAAGACATAGACCCATGGGAAAAACACTTTCAGTCCCTTTCCCTCAAAGGGATTGTGTGGCAGCCATCAGATGCCCTACAAATAGCTACCATTCTGCAGTTCTTGCTAGTTGCTAGGGAAGGTACAGTCAACGTAAGTGTCTTTCAACTAAATATGGAAATATGTACATTCCTTTCTTCTTTTAATAATATCCTTACGTGTCCTTTCTCACATTTAAAATTGTTTTATAGTCAGAGTGCTTGTGCAATTGATGCTCATGTCAAGTTTATCTCCCTTTCCTGGAGTATTTTTAACATTTGATTTTAAGATTAAGAACTACCTTTACTGTTGGTTATCTTTCTCCATACTCCCTCTTCTACCTGCTCTCCCATCTCCCACCCAGTTTAACCCTTTCTGTTCCATGACTCCTTTTTCCTCCTTCATATCACCTGCACTATCCCCTTCACTTGAGATGTCCTCTATGACCCCTTCATATTTTCTTGACTTCTACATGTGTTCCAATTTTATCATACATACCTAAATATTCTCATGTAGCCTCCACACATGAGAGAAAGTAGGAGGTATCTGTCTTTCTGGGTCTGGATTACCTCAGTCCAAATTATGATTTCCACTTGTATCTATTAACTTGTGAATTCCACAACTTTGTCTTGACAGATCAGTGATAGCCCATTGTGTATATGCATGACATTTTCATTATTCTTTCATCTGTTGATGGACATCTTGACTGTTTCCATTTTCTGACTACTGTGAACAGATCAGCAATGAATGAGAGTGAGCAAGTATCTACATAGAAGAGGAAGGGCTCAGTGGGACTATGCTCAGTGGTATAGTTGGATTATATGGTAGATCTACCTTCAGCTTTTTGACAAAACTGCACATTGATTTTTATAGTAGCCTGTCAATTTGTATCTAGCTAACAATGAGTAAGTGTTTCCCTTTTTCCAGATCCATTCCTGAACTTGTTTTCTTTAGCTTAGTTGTTCTAACTGGGATGAGATGTGGCAGTTCCATATATGTGAGTTTGTGTGTGTGTGTACATATATATATGCACATAGAAGCACATACACATACATACACATGTATGAAAGGAATTAAAATGGAGCTGTCCTGTAACAGTGGGACGGTGCCTATTAGAGGCTGTGGAAATATACAACATGGGGCAATTAATAATTACTCTCCATTTTATAAAGCAAGGGTGAGGCTCTCACTGAACCTGGAAGTCACCAACTTAGCTAGTCCAGCTGTCAGTTTGCTCTGTTGATCCCCTGTCTGTATCCTAGCATTTCAGTGGGTGCAGGGGATCAAATTCCAGTTCTAATATTTGTATGAAAAATGCTTCACCCACTGAGCCACTTCCCTACCTCAAAGTCTCCTTATAAAGCTACTCTAATGATAGTGATAACTGCAAAATTATAAATATCGATATGTATAGGATTTATGTATGAAAATATATACATTCACATAAATTTATATTTTTCCCCCAATGTTATGATTATAATTTTATTGAAAGTAAATTCTTTGTTCATACAATACATCCTGACCACAGTTTCTCCTCCCTCCACTCCTCCCAGCTACCCTCTCCCTCTCTTCCAGATCCACTCCCCCATTTTTCCCTTCAGAAAAGAGCAGGCCTCCAAGAGACAACAACCAAACATAGCAAAAAAAAAAAAAAAAAGGTACTACAAGACAAGGAAAAAGCCCTCATATTGAGGCTGGACAAGGCAACCCAATAGGAGGGGGAAAGTTTAAATAGACATTAATGGCTTCAAAATATTTCAACTCTTGGTCATGACCATATTTCTGAATTTTGATAGTCCTTATATTATTCTCCTATAAATAATGTGACAGCATATATATTTAATGATAAATAATTCTCATGTTGAGGATTATTTTTATTACATATGTCGTAAAAGTAAGAGTTCCATAGGATAAGACCTTTTCAGGTTCTTATTTTAAAGACTGATTTTATCTTTTATGTGTATGAGTGTTTGCCTACATGGGTGTGTGTGCACCACCACGTCATAGGCAGTGCTGGAGATGGAGGTGCAGGTGGTTGTGAGCTACCCAACACTGGCACTGGCACACAAACAGGAGCTGCCTACAAGAGCAAAAGGTGCTTTTAGTTGCTGAACCATCCCTGCAGCCTCCACATTCTTGATTCTTTTTCATGTTCTGCTTTTCAAAAGGCTTACACAGTTCCTAACTGCCAGTGGCAATGTGTGAAGTATTCATTTCGCCACAGTGGGTTAGCACATCTAATAAGTGCTACAGAAAGCCAGCGAGAAAGCGGGGGGGGGGGAGCTTCCTGTGCTACTATTAATTTATTGGAAGTAAGGAGATTAAGTACTGTTTCAGGTTGGCTCATATTAATTGTATAGATATCTTGGGATTTTTGTTAGTCTGTTAATTCACCTAAAATATTTATGTACCTATATCAATAATATATGACAGAAATTGTTCTCTGAACTGGAAACAGTAATGAACAAATGAGACCAAAGCTCCTGCCTCAGGGGCCACATTATATGTTTTATATGAGTGATTCTTAGCTCAGAAATGTAAAGCTATTATTCATTACATGATTAGTAGGAGTCTGGCCTGTGTCAAACACATAATATTCACTTCATTTAATGTGCAGGGAGAGCTATGTCATTTCTTGATGAGAAAAGG
The DNA here is from genome assembly GCF_037038515.1 of Microtus pennsylvanicus. Taxonomy (NCBI): domain Eukaryota; kingdom Metazoa; phylum Chordata; class Mammalia; order Rodentia; family Cricetidae; genus Microtus; species Microtus pennsylvanicus. Next base: position 35,878,090 of record NC_134581.1, read on the forward strand.
GAGTCATGGAGCACCTGATAACCGGCTAAAGCCCAGAGTCACACAGTCAGTCACTACTACCCTCCCAGGTTCGTCTGCAGCTCAGGCTGACGTTCAGGTCCCATTTCTGTGTGATGTTTACTTGGAAGAGTCATTGTTTTTCTGTAGTGATCAGTAAGCATATTGTTCTTGTTTACTGTTTACTTCTAAACTTTGGGTTGATTTTTAAATTTACATGTGAAGTACTAAAATTTTTGGCTCATTAAATCACGATGGTTTCCCACCTTAATTTCTAGTTTTCTAAATTTAGACATTCTCAGAGCTCTGTTAAGCATTCCCTTCTTTTTGATACTTACAATATTCACCTGTCAATGCCGGGCGATGATGGCGCATGCCTTTAATCCCAGCACTCGGCAAGCAGAGGCAGGTGGATCTCTGTGAGTTCGAGACCAGCCTGGTCTACAGAGCTAGTTCCAGGACAGGCTCCAAAGCCACAGAGAAACCCTGTCTCGAAAAACCAAAAATATATATATATATATATATTCACCTGTCAAGATGATCTGAACTTTGTCTTGTAGTGTAGTATAAAGTGAGACTTTTATTTATTACCCAAGAGTTGTCTTCCAGGACTAACCAAGAGGTTAATTCTCTCCTATATTGATAACTATTAACGAAAATATAGCTCTAAAAATATCAAAATCCTGGAAAAGTCATGCATTAAAGACCCACCACGCAAGTCCAGATAAAAGTATTAAAGATAATATATTTCATGAAAGTTTTGCTATATTACCAAGGTTGTATAGTTTTACTTATATATGTCATACACATGCCAGGCACCCAACATAAGCACATACTTTTAAATTCCAGAAACAGAAATATCCATTTATATATGTATATATACACACACATATATATATACATATAGGTTTTATTTTTTTAAAAAATGAGATTATAAGTTAATTGCAACATTTCTTCCTCCTCTTTTCCTCCCTCCAAACCCTAACATATATCCCTTCCTTATCTCCTTCAAATTCATGGCCTCCTTTTTCTCTATGAATTTAGATTTTATCACAAGTTTTATCCATACCTGTATCTTTCTTAGTCTCGTCAAATGATCACTCAGCAAATATTTAACACTGACAGATATATTTATTCATGTGTACTCTGAAATGGAAAAAAAAACTACAAACATGTTCCTTAACCCTGATCTTCTAGGAAGCCACTGCCGAGCTGAGGCACAGAAGACGTCTGTAAGAAGATAGCTAGAAAGATGAGCAGCGTTTGTTTATATCCGATTGGCTGGCCCTGCCTGCACTGCCGCTGAACAGCGAGGGATGACACTGTTGGTCGGCCCAGACCAAGAAGTCTATCCAAGTCAACTGAATTGGAACGACTTCCCCATGTGGAAACAAAGGAATGCAACTTATGTACCCCTGAAGATAAATTCAACCTACATACTAAAGCAGACGTGTGAGGTCAGGTGAGTGTGGAGAACGGGATGAAGCCCAAAGGAAAGAGATTTAGCGGATCCCACACCTAGAAGAGACTCTCACATTGCACAGACCAGAAAACAGGTCAGAACGGTCCGCAGCAACAAGGAAAAAGTTACCAATGTGAATAGCGTTGACTAACAGCAGTTCCCATTTCTGCTTGCTGCCAGCATTGAGCAACCAGCTCGGAGATGCTGACAACCAGCTCGTAGCCTGGCTCCCGAGGCGCGCTCTGCCTTGCAGCTCTTCTCTGTTGTTTCAGTTTTGAATAACAACAGTTAGGAGTTTCACCAATTTGGAATAGTGTTGCACTAATCGTAATCTTCAAAACAAAGACTTTGGAAAGTCAAACACCATCAACAGGGTGCAGGTGGTTGCGGCTCCACCATGTCTTGAACTGAAGATGGACTTCTCTACATGGTGATGAGATTGCGTGAGTAGGTGAGTCTATTAGCCAGGTTCTCCATGGAAACAGATGGGAGTGGCGCAGACAGAGACTGGGGTGGGACTGGGGGAGAGTCTTATTTTAAGAATTTGGTTCACAGTTTGAGTGTGCTTGGCAATTCCGAGAACTGTGGGTGTGCTGGCAACCTGGCGACCCAGGCTAGTGTAGTCATTCCGGCTCAGAGGCAGGCTGGTTTTGAGATGGTCTACTTAGAAGAGGCCTTTTCTATTAAAGCCATCTACTGATAAGAAGAGGCCCACTCAAGGTAGAGAGGGCAGTCTACTTAGCAAAGTGTGCAGGTTTAAATGGTAATCTCACCTTTAAAATACTCTAGAAAAACATCTAAAACTGATTGCACTAAAGATCTGGTTACTCCAGTCAATCCAGCACGGAGCATTTACCGTCCCAAAGATGAGTAAGGTTTCAGGGCGACAAGAGCCCTAGGTAACTGAGGTTTAAGCAAAGCAGACCTGGGACATGAAAAGGGTTGACTCCAATATGGCCTGTATATAAGTTTTCTCAGGACAAAAGCTGTGTCTAGGATGGGGAGAGAGGTGCCTTACTCCCTTTCTCTGGCTCCAGTAGCCTGCTACTCCTGAGACTTTGCAAACTCAGACCAACATCACTGTGACCATGCCTAAAGACATTTCTAGGGCGAACAGCTGTCCAGTGGGCTCATCCACAGACACGCCCATATTGTAGCTTTTAGGAGCAAGGCATTCCAGTTTTGAAATAACTGACTGCTAATGAGGATTTGGGTTTCAAACTGGGAACTCTGTATGTCATTACTAAGAGGCCTGAGTGAGATGCTTGAGAAGTAGCCTGGATAAGGATAAGAAAAAACCCAAACACAATGGTTCCTCCAGCTCTGGGTGCTGAAGAATCCGCTATCCATATTTTTTGTTCCTTGTTTGCTTATTTTAATTTTAAGAAGGGCAAAAACCAAGATCACAGAGCTTTTTAAAAGATCTAATGAGGCTATGCAGCTTAAAGCGCACAGAAAGGTCATTTTGTTAGCCTAGAATCCAGGAATTCACACCACACTGATTTTACAACATCTGTCCTTACTTCAGATGGATTAGCTCATGAAGCACTAGCAAGGAAGGTTTTCTGATGCTCCAAGCAACTTTATCTTCACATTCTGGTACTTGTCTGTCAAGTCAGCATGGAGCCTCCACCCTCTGCATTAAAGTACATTTACATTTTAATGGCGGCAACCTGAAAATGTCACCAATTTGTAGAAGGAGAAAAAGTCATGAGAAACAATTAATGAAAGTATTTAAATACTGTCATTCTATAGAACTGTCTTTGTATTTCATTAAGGGTTTGTGATGGAATTTTACTTCTCTGTTTCTATAAAAGGGCCCATGTCAAAGTAAAGATACATGGGAGCTAAATGTGCTGGGACTCTGTGCCTGTTTATGAACCTCGGTGGCTATGAAGTGAGTGTCCATCTTTCTCCTTACCCTCTGCCCAAATGGTGAGTTCTCTAGATCATAAGGTCCCTAACCTGATCTGAGATCAAGAGCCCCCATAGGGAGGCTGTAAACAGCAACCCAGCCTTCCATCATTCACACTTCTCCCCCCGCAGACTGTTTCTACTTTACAAAGTAGGTTGCTTTTGGTGTTTTTGATCAGTTTTATCAACTGAGCACTCTTTGGTATCCATGTTTACAAGACGTGAAATGAACCAGCCTTCTTCATGGCCTAAGCTAGATAGTCCTGGCCTCTCACAAACCACGTCCCCTCCCACTTTCATGTTCTGAAAACACTCACTCTAAACAAGTCTAAATTAGTACTCCAAGGAGTCAGTTGTAATATTTTAAGAATTTAGTTCTACCTTTCATTAAATATCAGCTAATGATTTCTGCATTTTACTCCTTTAAGATATCATAATTTAAATGTGGTTTTCAAAATATCAAACTGGATTAAAATGCAATTTGTTTTAGGGCAGTTAAACTTCAGTGCAGAATTTTTAATATATATATATATATATATATATATATATATGTATGTATTATCTTCTATCTGTTGCTACCATATAATTTACAGAAATCAATATAAATATAGACTATATTGCCTATGAAATGTTTGTTTCCAATGTGGACTCAATTTCAATATTTTAGGGGTGGTTTAGTTTTTTATCAGGTATCATCTGATTTTTGTTTTTCTCCTTCGAGCCATTATGATTTAACAGTAGTTATTGCTGTGGCCGCATATGGTTTTCCCCTCCAAACACATACTGCATTTGATCACCTTAGCAGACAAGACCTGTATTCAGAGGGGAGTGATGCCTTGAACCTCTCTTGCTTGTCTCTTTCCTATGAACTCAAAGGCCTTTCTACTTACCACTATATGCTGAAGCAACATGAGGCTCTCAACAGAAGCCTGCCCAGTACCAGTGTCATAACTGTCGGCTTCCCATCTTCCAAAACCCTGAACCAAACAAAATCATAAGTCATTCAACCTTAGGTATTTTGTTATTCAATAGAAAGCTGCTGATGGTTACATATAAAATTAATGAAATAATTATCTTGTGGAACCAGCACAATCTACTATCACATTGACATCAAATCATAACAGCAATGTGTCCTTTGTGAAGAAATTCTTTACTTCATATGTAACTATAAAATAATATTTATTATACTATTTAAATATAAGACAAAAGGTATAAACGAGAATGATTTTAAAATATGTCTAATCAAAGCAAGGATTTAGTGGTTGTTACTTACAATATAAAATTGCAAACAATTTTGATACTCTAAAGTCTTAAATATTTCTGTCTGAGTATGTATATATGTGCATATATATGTAGTATGTATATATGCATGCTGAGGGAGTGGGAATGGAGTTGCACCTGCATGTGTGTCAGTACCCATGTAGAGACCAAATATCACCCTTGGTGTTCTTCCCTGTAAGCGACTTACCTACTTGGGGGGATAGGATCTCTCAGTCACCCGAGGAGCAGGTGTGATAGGCTGGATGCCCAGTGAGCCCAAGTGACATTCTTGTCTTTACTTTCCTGGCCTTTTATTGGCTTCTGAGTATCGAATTTGAGTTCCTGGCATAGCAAATACTTTACTGACATAGCTATTATCCAAGCTCTGAAAGCTGAAAAATTTGAAGAAAGGGCAGATCATATAAAATGAGCTTTGTCAAATGCCTTGAACATCTTCTGCAAATGGTTTGAGATATTGTCTATTAAGTTTTTAAAAAACATGTATTTATTTTTTTAGGTAAGTTTGTACGCCTGTATGAACATATGTGTACCACTTGCATGCAGAAGGCCGTGAAATCCAGAAACACTTCTGATCCCCTAGAACTGAAGTTACAAGTGGGTGCTGGGACCTGAACCTTGGTCCTCTGCCAGAGGAGTAAGTGTTCTTTTTTTAATTGATTTTATTGAGCTATACATTTTTCTCTAATCCCCTCCTTGCCTCTCCCCTCCCCTTGTGCCCTCTCCCATGGTCCCCATACTCCCAGATTTACTCTTGTCTTTTTCAACTTCCCATGTAGATTAGATCCATGTATATGTCTCTCTTAGGGTCCTCCTTGTTGGAGTCAGTGTTCTTAACCAACAAGCCATCTCTACAGCTGCCCCATTAAGCTCTTCAAGCATTTTTAAATGGTAACTACTTTAGAATGTTGCAGTTCATTTCTCCTTTTCTCTAGTGGATAATGACATTTTGTCACAGTAAGACTGTCACATCATGAAGAACACTTTCCGATAGCAGCTGCACACATTTGGTGTGTGTGCATGTTAAAGTCGACATGTATCTCTTTCATTTTTGGAACCAAGTGGTGAGTTAGACGTGTGCAGTGCAGTTAGTAAGTGAGGAGTGATTTTTATTCATACTTTAAATCTTATAACATCATTGACAGGCACTAGACGCAACCACTACATGGGAAAAGACAAGTAAGTGCTGGCCATTTATCTGAGAACTATTATATCATAATGTGGAGTCCTGTCACATTCAATTCATAAGCACACCACACTAACAATTAAAGAGTTACTGGCATGCAAATAATGTTTGTTACACGGTGACATCATTTAATTTCTTCATATAGGACTTTAAATATTTCCCAAATAGTCTAAAATAATGTTGATAAAGACGAAAAAGGGTGACCAATCATTTTGTCTTCAGGCACAATCAAGGGTGCTAACTTGTTCAAAGCCAACAAAACTTGAACACTTTATAACAAGATGACCAGATGTGGCTTTTTTTTTTTTTCAGAAAATTGTGGAGTCCAATAAGACTCAGCCTTGATAAACAGACTTCACCATTCTTCACGACTGGTACCTTAACAGGACATTCAAACTTTCTCCAGTAGACCGTGTGAGTCTTATGGTACACCGAAAATCTCAGCTTCCTCAGTTCCTGAGAGGTGAAGTACAACACCTTAGTTCCTTATCCACACCATGAGCACATGACTTTATTTATTTATATAAATAAAAACGTGGTTACTAGCTGAAGATACACACTAGACCGAGACAGTCAAAATTCCAGGAAGGTTCTGTCCAGGTTCTATTCCCCTACTGAAGAGCTGTGGAGGCAGGGAGAATCATTCTTTTTTTTTTTTTTTTGTTTTGTTTTTTGGTTTTTCGAGGCAGGGTTTCTCTGTGGTTTTGGAGCCTGTGCTGGAACTAGTTCTTGTAGACCAGGCTGGTCTCGAACTCACAGAGATCCGCCTGCCTCTGCCTCCCAAGTGCTGAGATTAAAGGCGTGCGCCACCACCGCCCGGCGAGAATCATTCTTTTATGAAGATGTTCTCACTTGTCATTTTCTATTCTCCCTATGCATATGTGGGCATCACTAACTGAATGTACTGTGGGTGGAGCTGGGGTTGATAGCTAGATAGCTCAACAGTTAAGAGTATGTAAAACCCACATCAAGCATTTCGCATCCAAATGTAACTTCATTTCCAGGGGCATCCAATGCCTCTGGCCTCTTTGGGCACTTGAACACACACATACACAAACACACACACACATGTACACACACATTCTCACACCCATACAATTAGAAAATGTATTTAAAAATTACGTAGGAATAGGAGCATGTTGGGATGATATGGGAGGAGTTGGAGGAAGAGAGTGGGGAAGAATATGATCATTTTATTGTGGACACATGTAAAATTCTTAAAAAATAAAAAATTATAATAGTTAAAATATATGGTATGAAAAAATAAAAATGAATATACATTCCAGTCCCACTTATTGAAAATTACTCTCCCACACACTTTCATTTAACCTTAGTTTCCCAAAGTTCCAACCACAATGGTGTGAAGTATTGGGCCATGTTGATCCTGCAGTTTAGAGAGTTCAACTCCCCTATTCTCAACGTGATGGGAGGAAAATAGTAAGAAGCAAATGTGAGTGTCAGGTTCAGTTTCCTGTTAACACAACACATAAGAGGTTAAACTGTCATGCCCCATTTTAAACAGAAGGTAGTGAAGAGGAATTGGAAGTGGTGCCTATAAGCTCAGCACTTTGGAGGAGGCTGAGGCAGGAGGAATGCTGTGAGTTAAAGCCACCTGTGGTAGGTAGTATGAGCCTGTCTCAGAGAAAGGAAAAGAGAGGTTGGAGTGAAGAAGGGAAAAGAGAAAAAAAGAGGGTAAAAATATCCACGTCAAGAAGTCACCAATTTTTAGAGATCATTCAAAAATACATAATTTTTTCTTTGTTTTGGTTTCTTGAGACAGAATCTGACTCCACATTTAAGATGGAGCGGGAACTCCCTATGTAGCCCAAATTGGCCTCCAAATTTAGACTCTTTGACCTTTGCCTACAGAAATACCAGGTCTCTTTAAAAAATATTCTTAGGACTACTAGGTCATGCATAATTAAAAGGGAAGAATTTGAATCTATACTGTTAGGGAATTCTTCACTATTCCAAATTCAATGTGTATGGAAATACTGAATGAAAGCCGTGCTTGCAAGCTTACTAGTGGCAGTTACGTGTCACTTTTCATAATTTTGTTTCTAAGGATAGGCTGGTGGGGTCTATTTAACCCTCCATCAGTTAAGGTGTTACTGCACATGTAAAGGAAAAAGCTACGTTCCCATCTATGAGCTACATAAATACAAGTATGATACTGCTTTGGGTGCTCTTTGTCTTGATTAATGTAGCTTTTCATGCTAATTATTTTGTTCGTTCACACAGCTTGGTAAACTATCTCAGACTCCTAAACATCTTTTGAAAAAGGTGAACCAACTAGAAAACACAGCTATAGTACAAGTGTGTTTACTAATGCAATACAGATTATCTGAGCCTAAGTCTGTGTGTGTGTGTGTGCATGTGTGTGTATGTGTGTGTGTGTGTGTGTGTGTGTGTTGGATGCCTGTGCTGAACGCACTCCTACATATGTGTGTGGGTATGCATGCTGATATGTATGTGGAGGCCATAGGAGAGTGTTGGATGCCCCCCAGCACTGTCTGTCTATCTTACTTCATTAAGGCAGGATCTTCTATTTGGCCTGGAACTAGGCAGGTGACCAGCCATTTCCAACCATCCTCTTGTGACTGTCTCCAATAGCACAGGGGTTGCAGTCGCTCACAACCATACCCAGCCTTATATTCTCTCTTTATTAGTGTGTGCATGTGCGTATGTCTGTGATGTGTTCGAGGGCACTTGTGCTATACAAAGCGTTATGTGGTGGTCAGAGGGCAACTTTCAGAATCCGGCTCTTTGTATCCATGTTTATGTGGGTTCTGGGAATGGAACATAGGTCACCTGGTTTGCCCAGCAAGCACCTTCTCCTACGGACCCATCCCTTTGACCTCCATAATGTTCTTTATTAAACAGTCTCACATGACAGATTCGATATGGAATTGTATTCCAGAGATTACCCTTTAACAAATGAAATCTCCCTAATCTTCATCTTCGGCATCTAACTAGTTAAGACATTTCCCTTCAGAAATGTAAAATGTATAGTTTTACATTCGTAAAACCATAAAATTAAATGATCAATAAAGTCTATTATAATTGGGCAGAAACATTCAATGGGAATTTGAATGGTATAATCACAGAGGAGGGCTGTTAGAGAAATTACAATAAGTCATCTTTTTACACAGAGTTTAGGCACAGAATCTCATCAATTCATAGCAGAGCTGATTTTTATTAGATCACTTCAGGTAAGTAGAAAGTATATTCTTGGAGGATTTAGGTCACCAGAAGGAGAAGAGTGAATTGACACAGTCATTTGAGGGATCAGACTTACAAAGACAGGAGACATCAAAATCACATTTGGAATTTCCAAAACTATATCAGTGTGATGTGAGTTAAATAGAAAAATATGAAAGTTGGTATTATTGAACCAAGGCCTGCCACTAATCTAGAAGTGGTTAAGCACTACACATAATACTTGTTTTTACCTTTTAGTAATTTAAAGAATATACAAAACGATTGTTACTTTCTTAACCTTGCTTGTTAAATGGGGCTCAGAGACTCATGTATGTGTTTGTTCAGAAGTCTATATGGCCCCAGACTTATGGAGCTGTAAATGCCATTCATACAATGCATGCATTCAATCATCTGTCCATTCATTCAGAATTCATAGAACCCTGTATGCTTAGTAACAAAAGAAAACAAAGTTTGTCAGATACACATTACTCAATATGCTTACATTCTATTAAGAGGTAAGTAACTCCTAGGTGACGTTATTACTATGTAAGAAGTGAATGTCAGGCAAAAGGCACAAATGCAGCAAGGAAAACTGTCAGAAGAGGAGGGTGATTTACAGCCTGAGGTGCCGAAAAGTCACACTGAACTGGAACCTCAAGGATGTGCAGTAGTTGGTCTCCTAGGAGCAGAGAGATTCCAGGAGAAAAAATCAGCAAGGACAAAAGAAATGAGGAAAACCACAGTTGTTTTATTCAGTAGCTCCATTAGACAGCTGTTACCAACAAACGAACAGACAGACTGGTAAATAAGAAAAGAACTCATAAAAGAAACCTAAATTATCACCCCTTTGCTAAAATGATAAACTATTTTTTTAAAAAAAAGTTTCAGGGAGAAGTGCGGGCTTTCTGCAATGAGATAGTTGTTCCCATGTCAACAAGGGGAGACAGAATGATGGAGGCACACTGGCTTTGCAGCCTGAGAAACCTTAACTGTATATTATCTGTTCTTTTCAACAGTGTGTGTCCTGGGCATAGTACACAAACCATCTGTGTTTCAGCTTTTTCATCAGCAAAGTAGTTAAAAATTTCATTTCGGCATCATGCTGAACCTAGAGGCAACGCATGTCATAATATGACAAATACAGCGTGTTCAGAAAATGGTGCCTGTCAATGAGATTTGGAATTAACTGGGATTCATTGACTCACAAGCACAGGAGACAGTTTACAGTGGCTGAGGCCAAAGGGGTATCTGGGCTTGTATTGACCACTGGCCTTCTATTTCTACAGAGGAACTTGAGCAGAGTGTGGCATTTGAATGCCTTCATATACAATCAACGTTTAATATCGCTGGCACAAATAAGGACATTTATTTCCTAACACATCAAGTTCTTAAGTACAGAGGGTTTTAACAGTGTTTGATTTGTTGTTTTTAAAGTGTCATTGAGGTCCTGTGTTCCATTTTTCTCTTCTGTCATCTTGGTGAGACTTTCTTTCTCAAGTTGCAAAGATGACTGAAGTACTTCACACCTCACAACTGTGTCCAGAGGCAGAAGAGAGACCATCTCTTCCTGTGACTTTGTGGTAGAAGGAAGGGCATGTTTCTTAGACGATTTCTCCTGCATCTCATTTTTTGGATTTGATTAAACACTTATTCCTAAACTCCTCTTGCATCTGGTTTAGGATTAGCATCAAAACTGGAACAACAGTTGGGAACAATCCAATGTTTTGCTTATTTTGTGTACAATATGTAAATTAGGTATGAACAACAAGTTTCGAAAGTTTGATTAAATAAATGTAACACAGAAGAAGACTCATTCTCAAAGTATGCTTGTCATCTTGTCCTTAAATTCAAAGTTCTTTTAAGTATCATACATATGTACATGTGCACATGTGTGTGCACACACCCACACACACTGCCAAAGTACCATGGGGCCATGCATTGCATAAAGTAATTATTCCACACAATGTGTTGATATGACTGTCTGCCTAGCATCCTGGAGTGTAGCAGACAATTTCTGCCCCTTATCCGAAGACCAGTCTAACATCAATTAGTCCTTACACAGAAGAGTGAGCTAATACCCTATGTCATACAGAGGATCTGGTAGCTCTTTCTTTATTTGGAAAAGTAGAAAACATGCTCCTAATACAACAGACATCTTAAAATGGCACAACAGCAGCCAATACGTCCTGGGGCTCGGGGAGGGAAATCAGAAGAGCCCCCTCCCTCCTCATTGTCTCTAGGGAGGTAGCCCTAACCTGAGAGCAAATTGGAGAATGGGCACATGATTCCATTTATCCTGGGTGAACGTTAGGATTAGTGGGCTTTCCATTAACTCTCCTGATGGCAGCTTCTAATTTCCCCCACGAATCTGCCTGCCTCAAATGGCTCCTGTGCTATTTATCTTCATATGCATTTGCACCACATTTCTGAATTCATGAATTACAATGACTTTATTTGACTTAGAAGGGATTTTCTAGAATGCTAAATTCATAAAAACTAACCCAAGGCCTCTTTCCTCCTCCTCATTATTTTATATTCAAAATTTTCCTATAGTTTAGCCAGGGCTAGGGGTACCTCCCCCCAAAAAAGTTGTCTTCCAGTTACTCAATTATCTGACCCCCACCCCGCCACTATATTTCTTCCTGTAGTACATACTCGTCTAGGTGCTAAGATTCAACAATGTGGGCCCCATACCTGCACACACTGAATTCATCACTGAGATGTGAACATTTTTACCTAAGAACATGGTAGATTCAACACAGCTGGAAATTGTCATTATCTCATTTCCCTAAGCACTTACTGAATTTCCTGCTATGGACCAGGCACTGAAGACACAAAACAAGGACAGCTTCTGTGTCCTAAAAAATCCATCCAGCACAAGAGAGAAAAGCACACATCTCTAGAATACCCTCATTTTGCTGTGGTGGTAAGACAGTGGCTACGGTGATGAGATGCAGCAGAAGCCCAACAGGGTGTCTGATGTTACTGGGGACAAAATAAGGAGGACACGGCTCCTGAGCATGGCATTTGTATTAATTTCTTGTGGTTTCCGCAACAAAGTACTACTTAAAATAAAAGAAACTGATTTTCTTGCAGGTCTGGGTTAGAAATCTAATATCAGGATATATGCAGGGTCGTTTCCCACTGACAGGTCCCAGCAGGAATCCTTCCTGCTCTCTCCTCATCTTTGGGGACAAATGCTGTTCTGTGGTACCTTTTGGCTTATAGTTCTGTCGTTCTCATCCCCACTTCAGCTGTCGTGTTGACTTCTCTGTGTCTGTCCCTAAGTCCCGCTGTTCTTGCAAGGACTCCAGTCACTGAATTTAGGGCTTGTTTTAATCCAGTATTGCCTCATCTTAATCTGATCATATATAGAAATATCCTGGCCTCAAACAGTGTATTTTAGTAGTTAAGACTATAACATACCTTCTGTGGGGGATGCAATTCAGCCCCAATAGTGTAGTGGAGAAAACTGGTCATTAACAAGACAAATATAAGGTCAAAAGAGTCCTTGTGTAGAGGCCTGGGAAGAGGGCAAGTTTGGGCTTAGGAGTCCTAAAATAGGGCAGGCTTCTTGAAGCTTTCACATGTCAGGTCCTCTGTCACTTTTTCTCCTTGTTAAAGGTATATTTGTCCTGGTCATTTTCATTTCAAGGGTTTTAGTAGACTGGTATTGGCTGGGAATGTCATTGATTGATTGACTTGCTTTTTTTTTTTTAAATGATAGGATCCAACATTGGGTGCATATAATAGACTAATGTGTCTGCCTTTTGGAGGCAATCTGTATCTTTTCCCAGCACTGTCTCGACTGTTCCATCAAACTAAAAAGGTGAATGCAACTAAATACAAGATGGGCAAGAATAATTTTGCTGAATAATTTCTGTGTTTCTTATATAATTTCTTCTACCAATCATTTTTTTTTCCATTCCAACACTACTTCTTTGGGTATCTGCCTCCCAACTCTTGCTAAGGGGTTTCAGGCAGTGTTTGTGTGCAATCCAAGCTTCACCAAGCAAGTTATTGAAGGAAACGGTGGATTTAGGACTGAGAAGCTCTGAATAGTCCATGAGAGCTGTAGAACTAGGAAAGAGACAACGCTGAGGATGGTACCATGCTTGCTCTGTGCATTTCCACATGCGGAAACTGAGTCTGTAGAGAGAAAAACGAAGACAGATCCTCCAGATAAAAAGACAAAGGGCCAGCTGTCTAGAGAAACAAAGATCCCTGTTTCTCAGAGGTGAACCTCTTGCCTTTGAGTCTTTAGTTCCTCTGTGCCTGGTTTATCTTAATTCCACGGAGCAGATTTCTGCATCGGATGAAGCAATCTGACTGATGCTCTCCCGCACTGCCTGTTCCATCTGTGCCCAGACTTGGATCTCAGTGGGTCTAAGGATGCTAATGTTCTTAGCTGCCCTCTAGTGCTCCTCTTTCCCGCCTATAGTTTTCCCTTCTCCAGACGCTGCCTATCGAGTGTCTGCCTTTCCAATATGGTGTGAAATAATTAATCCACTTGAGGACATTCTACCTGACACGGAAGTGGGAACTCTCGGCAGAAAACTTGGCCTTGTTACATCGATATGACAAGTATCATTTATGTATTTTTATTTCTTTCCAGAAAGCAATCCTGTTTATTGTTGAAATGAAAAACAGCTTCCAAGGGCAAAAACTCATGACGTTAGAGTAAATCATTAGTTTAGATCATATTCTCCTTAAAGGAAGCTGCAAGATGAATTTCTATGCTGAACGGAAACATATTCCCTTAGCTTTTGGCCTTCTAGAAAAAGACAAGAGTCATGTTCTATGAACTTAAATATAAAAGGAAAAATATGAGGAAGTGACAAATGTATAGTATCTGAGAGAGAAGTAATTTATAAAAAAAAAATTCACACATGGTTGCTGAGGCTTCTCAACTAAGACAAGAACACTTTGCCAATGTAAAGAACAAATTGAGCTGGAGCTGGTTGAGTTGGCTGACTTCTGGAACCTCAACTGAGTACAGTGGTTAAAATAAATTACAGTTAAAGTTTATTTGGCAGAACCACATTTTATGCTGAGCAGTCGGTGTGATTAAACTGTCATCCTGTGGAGAAGAGTTCAAGTCCAAAATATCTCTTAATTTGCAGCAGATTGGCTTCCTTTGGATTCCCCCTCTTTCACCTTAAATATCTTTCTCTGGCTTTGAAGATCTGAAGGTCTGCTTGAATTCGTCAGAGACTAGCCCTTTGAGGGAATCCAGCATAGGTTAGACCATATCTAATTGGAGCACTTCTTTCTTTCCTCCTTAGCCACATCATTTCCGTAGGTTCAGTTCTCAAATAGTTTAAATAAAGTTCCTAATCCCTATGGGGCTGGTGTTATGAGACAGGAAGAGAAAGATGTGTTGGAGTCTTCCTCCCTCCTGAAGCAGCCTGAAGAGGGATTAAGATGGATATCTCCAGACTTCCTAAACTGCTTTAGGAAGGATCTGAGTTGGCTCGAAGACCTGAAAGTGGGTAATATTCAAGATTCAACTAAAATAAGGAATTCCAAGAGATTAAGTAATGATAGGTCTGATAATCTTAATTCTCTTTTTTCTTCGCAAGAGTTAGTGCACACTGAACATGCAGTAGTGTTTATTAAATTATAGTCATGGTCCATGCCTTTAAGTGCTGGAATTAAGCACTTGGGAGGCAGAGGCAAAGGCAGGCAAATATCTGCGAGTTCAAGGCCAGACCGGTCTACAGAGCTAGTTCCAGGACAGATAAGGCGGTTACACCATAAAACCATATCTCAAAAAACATAAGTGTGTGTGTGTGTTTCAATTAAAATCTTGTGTTTTAATTACAACACTTACCCTTTCCACTTTTTCCCCCCAGCCCCTTTCAGCTACTCTTCTCCAAACCCCTCCCACGCTCACTCAAGTTGATAGCCTCTTTTTCTTTGATTATTATTGTTACATATATGTTTACAATATATATATGCATATATGTGCATATGTCTTATCTGTCCCCCGCCCCTCTTTCCTTCTCTCTGAGACACAGTTTTGCTATCACCCAACCAGGCCTTAGATTTATTGTGTACATCCAGGTTGGTTCCAAACTCATGAGCCTTCTGCCTTCAGCCACATGCTGACATAGCAGGAGCGTATTAACACACCTGGCTATCCTCTGACTGTTCTAGGACATAGCCGCCTTGAAGATCTTACTCCCAGCCTACTCAGCATCTAGCCCTACACGTTGTCCTGAGTGTTCTTTTTTCACTTGTGCCCTCCCTGAATCCCTCTGAGCTAAAGAGATTCCCCCACAGCTGACTTCTCGAAAGCTTTTGGATTATGACATGCTTTGTTTAGCAATAATTAGTAACTTTAGCTCAAGATAAAATTAAACCACCCTTCATGTTTAGGGGTGGATAATATAAGCCTATTCTATTCGTCTCTTTGGTGTTCTTCCATTCTGAATTGATTAGAAGGATAGAGTAACCAAGAACAGAAACAAACCATATGATGGGGGAAGCATGCAAATCAACTTAATTTTTTAAGTACTTCTTTTGAACTAGACACATTTGGGAGTAATTATAACAGGGGCTAATATGTAGAGTAGGTTTACTGTGTTAGGGATCTGTACTAAATACATGATTACAACATTCTCTGCTATAGTTCACATAGCATACTGGCAAGTTACATGTTAGTTGTACATGTGACGTTTCACTAAATTGAAAGCTGAAGACCAGAGATTAAATGACTTGACTGTGGCTCGGAAAGCTGTTTTGCTTAATGCCAGGAGGTTAGTGGCTCTCCATCTACGCTAACTGATGGTCAACTATAATCCAGGAGGTGCCATTTGCAGAGATTCTGAAGTGAATGTGTTCCTGGAGTTAAGGAGGTAAAACTTAGTCCTGAGTCCGAGCTCAGGCTAGGTCTGATGTCAAGCCCTGGCCTCATCACTGCTGAGCTTCACTGAGATAAACATCAGTGTTTTAGAAATATGATCTGTCCTTTCCCCAAGTGATTAGGAGGATAAATGGGGATATATCATATTACTTTTGCAGGTGTGTGCCTTTTTATGTATATAACACTCAATGCTAAGGATCCCAGGCCTTTTAGCAAAGAACCACTTCAAGGCTTCCTGGCACTAAATGATAGAAAAGTGTCGCCACTGTGGGATGAAGAAGATCAGTGTCTGCCTCCGAAGAAATCATTATAAGTAACTCAGGCTTATATTTATATAAGATTTATAAGAGTGATGCTTTGCTCCTCTGGTGATATCATGCATTTTAATACGTTGTGTTTATAATAGAAATGGGAATTTTAAATGCGAAAGAAGAGGCAGTTTAAGCTTTAATATATCTAGCTGAATGGAATTGTATGTTCGCACCAAATAAAAAAGAAATACATGAGAAAAAAACTGAAAGGGAATATAAGCACTGCGAAAGCACACACACACACACACACACACACACACACAATGGTAATAATAGTTGCTGTACTAGAGTTTGTGATCTACTTTGTTTATTCTTTCATCAGTTCGAAATGTTCCTCTAGTGTTTATAGATTTTGAAAGTAAAGCAAAAATATGTCAAAATGAATTTTGTATAGAAGAGAAATATAATTTAATTTAAAAGATTTATTTAGTAGTCCAATTTCCCTCTACACACAAAGAAAAATCCAATCAGAAATGTTCATGTCATAGACTTACCCTACACTGCAGTTTTTAGCAACTGAGACAGAACAATTGCCAACTTTTCTGAAGATCAACCCCTTCATAAGCACATTATAAGTCATAAGTTATCGTAACTTATAGAATGCAGCAGAATAAGATTGTATTTGCCTTCCTAAGCATCCATTAGGGAAAATATTGGTGATTAGTTTGCACCCAATTTGTAGTTTTTTTTTTAAACTGGTGTTCCATTCCAATTTTTTTCCTCATTAAATTACCACTTGGCAAGTGTTTAATGGAGAGTCACAGCTTATAATATTCTAAAAAAATCTGAACTGTCAAAAAATATATCTCATATCTCAGTCCATTTGGGCCGTGAAAACAACGAGCCATGTATAAATAACAGAGATTTGTTTTTCACAGCTGGAGAAGTTGGGAAGTTCAGGATCAGGGTTCTGGCAGATTCAGCATTCTCCGAAGGTCTGTTTCCTGGTTCATAGACGATGCGTCAATATGCTGGCTAGTTTCATGTCAACTTGACACAAGCTAGAGTCACCCGAGAAGAGAGACTCGATTGAAAAAAACCTCCACGAGACTGGCTTGCAGGCAACTCTGTAGTGCATTTCCTTATTTAGTGGTTGATAAGGGAGGGTACTACAAGCAAACAGACTGAGCAAGCCATGGAAAGCAAGCCAGTAAGAAATACTCTTCCACAGCTTTGGCTTCGATTCATGCCTATGCTTCAGTCCCTGGCTTCCTTCCATGACAGGCTGTGATGTGGAAGTCGATGTGAACTAAACCTGGTTTCCCCCAAACTGCTTATAGTCATAACGCTTTATCACAGCAATCGGAAACTTAGACAGTCTCCTTGTATCTTAACATGGTGGAAGGAACAAGCTCTTTCGGACCCCTTCATGAGGGCACTAATTCTATTCGCAAGGACAACTCCCTCATGATATAATCACTTCCCAACTAGCAGCCCCCAAATGTCACTGGCAGTGGTGTGTGAGGAGAGCAGATGTGGATTTTTGGAGAGACTTGGACATCAGAGCAAAGCACCTCAAAATAAAGTATTTTTAGACTCACATCAAAAGACAGAAGAACATTTTGTCTCTTCTCTTGTGACAGTTGGATTTGGTGTTGAACACTCTGAGTTTTGATTAGGGAAATTTTTGTTTATAAAGCCGTGTCATAAAAGTACTGAGCTTAAGGCAGAATGAATTAGTCTTGGCCCTACAAGTAAAAGGTCAGCTTTTCTTCTCCATTCAATTTTGGTTACTTTTCATGAAAACAAATCTCTATTGAGAGAGATAAAAGGGCTTCCTGAGGTAAAGCGGTGGTCCTCTCTCAGTCTTAGGGATACAGAGAGATGGGATGGGAGAGAGCAGAAGATGAGAACATCACCACAGGTTTTGCTGTAGTTAAAATCTGTCGCTTTAAGAAGTCCACTCACCTTTATTTGGAAGTCTGGGTGCAGAGATGACTGGGGACCTATGTTAAAGGGCCTGAGTTGGAGAGCTCTCTCCCTGGTGTCTTACTCTGTGACTAGGGATGTGTTCTTGATTTTTCACCTTCACAGCAATGTTTTATTTCTCCAGAGAAAGTGAGGGAAGCACTTCACAAAGCACTGTCTTTTCCCTACCCAAATAGCATTACAGCTCTCAGCGATCTGTCACCGTTCACTGAGTTTTTCCAGTCACTTTTCCTAGACTTCCTATCTTACATTCACTCTCTGGGCCCTCAGATTCTTGGCAGTGCATCTCCTCGGTTCTGGCATCTATTCAGACGTCGCACCTCTGGTCCAGAGCATTCATTCACACGACTGTTAGTTGTGTGTGTTCTTCCCAGGTTTGGTGTCTGCGTTGACCTCAGTGTATTTGTCTTTCAGGTTTGGGTCTGGCTTCAGAGAAACATTCTTCTCTGTTTGCAGCCACATCAATCCCACCATGAGAGGAATGTGTGAATAACACCAAGCTGGGGAGTTCAAGAGGAGAAGGTTTATATAGATAGAAGATGAAAAACAAACTATGGTTAAGCCATGTTGAGTTGGAAGTTCTTTAAGGACATTTAAAAATAATTCTAAGGCCTTTAGAATTATGGATTGAGATATCACAAACATGTCGGTGAGATCTGAGGCCAAGGATGTGGCTAATAATCTCTGGGAAAGCAGTGAGAAAAGGAAAAGGAGCATACGGCAGACACTATGTAGAGTGAGAACCATGCTTTCAGAACAGAAGTAACATTTGGGAGAGCAATGCTCAAGGAGAAGTCGGAGTCCATTCAGCCAAGATGCAGTCAACAGGGGGTGTACTGTGTCTGTACATTTATCTGTTGTTATCTATGTGTTTTATACGCCACCCAGTCCTAGTGGCAAGGCAAAGGAAACTGCATCATATTTTTTATAGGAGATAAAAGATAGAGGAGAGAGGTTTCTTGGAAAGGGTCACCTGGAGACATGCAGAAAGTTTGTAATATTTGTTTCACCTTGAGCAAGCCTATTCCATATGTAGTGATTTTTCCACGATGTGCATGAGAAGCTTCAATGCATTTGTTTGTTTGATATAAGAACCCAAGTCTCAAGGTCACCACTGCCTCTGCCTCCCAAAGATGCTTGAGTGATTGGGGTTTGTCACCATGCTCACATCCTAGAACTCTTCATTTTGAATTTGTAATTCATCAAAAATGGAGAGAGAGAGAGAGAGAGAGAGAGAGAGAGAGAGAGAGAGAGAGAGAGATATGAAATGCAGTCATGAAAAGTAAATATAAGTATTGCTAGGTTGCAGCTAGGTTTGGGTCCAGGAAACCTGGTTACGGGTAGAAAAAGAATGAACAAAGGACAGACAGACAGACAGACAGACAGGGGGATAGTATAACTGATGTCAGGTGGACTTGGTTACCACTACCACTGCAACCTGGAACCCCAGTGTGTCTATTAGTCCAACACAGGAGGAGTTGGTTTTCATAGGAGGACTCTATAGGGGAGCATCACAGGCTGTAAACACCTGGAAAGAAGTTGCCATTGCCAGTCTCTATACACACTAGTCAGTGATTCATAAACACTCATGCTGGGACCCCTGAGAAAACTGCTGTTCTTTCTCTTGAGCAGGGCCATATGGGTAACATTTTGCCAATTTCCCACATGTCTGAAGCCTTGACATCCTTGGTATGGCTGTGACCATGTCAATAATACACAGTCACTCAGGACTTCACTCAGGGCTTCCTTCTTCTCAGATAGCTAGGTCTTACTTTTTGGTGCTGAGAATTGAACCTGGGGCTTCCTGTGTCATTTGAATCCACCGAGAATGCTAATAAAATGCTATTCTTAAAGAAGCAAAATAGGAGAAGGGAAGAGGACCAGCCCACAGACACATCTTGGTCTCTGGATCATAAAAAGAAGCTCAGAGTTGGCTGTCCAATAAGAGCTGGCCCAAAACAGCCAGCCTAGGGCTAGAGAGAAGCTGTCTGTCTCCGAAACACATCCACGCCATCAGGAGATCTTGTTTTCCTACATTCCTATGTGATGTCCCCCAGACATCTTTACTGGAATCCATCAAAATAGTCATGCTGATTTTACAGTCTTCCAAAGTGCAGATGAGCCTTCTACAGTTCGGTTTCTTGATAGCTGGACAGTAGGAACTTTGCAATGGGGCTATTGAAGATTGAATCTTGCTTCCCATAGCAAAAATATGTCTGAAGGTTAAATATGTGATTCCCCCTTTAAAAACTGAATGTTAAATATTTTAATATTTAGGGGTTAGAAAAAATAATTAATGAAAATTTTCCTTTGAAAATACATAGTAGTGAATGTA
Organism: Microtus pennsylvanicus; assembly: GCF_037038515.1. Taxonomy (NCBI): domain Eukaryota; kingdom Metazoa; phylum Chordata; class Mammalia; order Rodentia; family Cricetidae; genus Microtus; species Microtus pennsylvanicus. The sequence continues at coordinate 35,898,571 of NC_134581.1, forward strand.
TCAGATTTTGTAGAGTTCTGCAGAGCCTGATTTGTTATGCAAGTTATAGTCATTTACAAGGGACCACAGAAGTTTCCCTAAGAAGCTTCTCGCAGGAGACATTATTAAATGGCACCCCAGCTCAAAGGACTTGTACTCGCTCTGCCTAGAAGCTTTTATTTATTGTTGAATGGACTTCCAGAGACGTATGATGAAAACCGGCCCCTCGGAAAAGTCTTGTGAAGGCTAAAATCCCAGACAAGCAGCCATCTTGGCAGACTTACAGTTACCTGTCCCTGGTAGGCATCTGAACAGTGTCCACAGGTGTGGTCTGTGGCTTTGGGTGCATGAGGCTTCCTAAAAGGCCTGGATTAACTTGCAATTTGAAGTGAGTCCTTTCTCCTATGGGCAAAACAGCTGAGCATGTCTCTTCTCTTTATGACCCGAGCCCCAGGGAAAAAGCCGCCCTCTTTCCTGTCTGCTTTTAAAATAACATTTTTTTCCCTATAGATACAAATCTTTCTTCTTTTAAGTCCTCTCCCTAAAAAGTCCTTTTTACCATCAAATCATTGCTTTAGTCAAAAGCCAGTTCTTTTTGTGGAGGGAGAAGGCAGCTTAAACTTCAACTGCTTCAAGAGCAGTTTGGAATGGGGAGAAAAGGGGGGCTAATTGCCATATGAAAGCAGCTTATTAACAGCCTAAAAAAGTAGCAAAAAATCTATTTTATGTGTGTTTTCTCCCAGAGGTTAGGCTTATGGAAGACCCAAATAAATGTACTACTTTTGTTAAAAACAAAAACAGAAATTATGAAAAACATAATTAACTTGGCTTTGTGCAGCAAAGACGTGGGCTGCAGCCTCAGCTCTTCCTTTTGCAGCTCCCACAAAGTCCTGTGATGGTTTTCTTACTTTGGGAGATTTGGGTCTCTTTTTGACTCAGCCCTGTTGTTTTTCGACAACAATATGTTAAAATGCCAATTTGGGATCCGTAAGCCTTGGTAGTATACTCAGTTCATTCACTGAAGAATATAAAGAGTTTGCAAGAAGGATCAAATCTTATTTCGACGAAAAGATCAAGTATGAGCACTTGATAGAAGAGACCCCAGTCTGGCCTCCTCCTTGTTTGAATACAGATTTAAAAACAACACTTGTTTTGTTTTTAAAAGTCACCATGTGATTTTGCTAGTGGAACAGTGTGGACCCCAGTGTGGTCTGCTTGCAGCTGTCACGCTTCCTTTGGAGGTCAATCCACACATTCTGTCTTTGGCAGACACCAAGGAAGAAAGAAAGAATACATTTTGTGGTCAGTATGTTGAGAATTCTCATCAAAAGCCTTTGCACATTGTTGAAAATAGGAGAAATAACTTTTTTGTCCCCAAAGACAGAATCACGTTTTCTTCCTGAAAGCTCGTATGGTTTGATGTTTTCTTTCCTTTGCTTTTCCATCTCTCACAGTATTAGCCACATTTATAAAATAAAAGCAACTTACTCAAGAAAGTATTTGTTTGAGGCTGATGGTTTCAGAGGGATAAGAGTCCACTGCAGCAAGTCACAGGCATGGTGGCAGGAACAGAAAGCTGAAAAATCACATCCTAGCTACAAACATGAAGCAGAGAGTGAACTGGAAATGGCACAGGCTATGAACTTTTTTTCTTTTTGTTTGTTTGTTTGATTGATTGATTGACTTATTGATTGATTTTGTTTCAACACAGAGAAATACAGGGTTTCTCTGTGTTACAGTCCTGGCTGTCCTAGAACTAGCTCTTGTAGACCAGGCTGGCCTCGAACTCACAGAGATCTGCCTGCCTCTGCCTCCCAAGTACTGAGATTAGAAGCATGTGCCACCACCGCTGGCTATGAACTTTCTAAGCATGCTCCCAGGGACATATTTCCTCCAGCAAAGTTGCACCACATCCTCAAATAACACGACCAACTGGGGACCAAGTCTGAACCTATGTGGGACATTTTTTTCAAATATCTACCACACTAACTAAAATGCTTCTCCCAGACATGTCCACATTTACCTCGTATATCTATCTAATCAGTCCTTGACTATTCCCAGGGCTAAATCAGGAAATAATTTAGGAAGCTTTGGAACTGGAACAAGGTGGTGAGAGCAGAATAGAGAAGGGTAAGAATTAAGGTGCAGAGGGTACATAAGTATACAATAGACTACATGTTCCATTTGTTGAACATTTGCTATGTGTTAGACTGTAGTATATACATATCACCTCACTTACTCTTAAACTCATGTAAGACAGCGTTTATATCTCTGTGGTCTAAATGAGATAAGAGGGTTGCATAGAGATCTCAAAAATCCCATAAATCATACTCTACCATTTGTTCATGGAATTGGCATCTGGGCAAGGGCAGAATTAAAAAGGGAGAGTACAAAAGATATGCCTATATGATTACATATATGGATAAATATCTCTACATCTGTGATGCTTAATTTTATGATCACCTTAGTGGTTGTTTGGGTGAGTTTAGAGCCTGAATTGATAAACTTTTGGGGAGAGCAGATTGCCTTGCTTAACAATCATCCAATCAACTGAAAACCTTAAGCAGATCAAAAAGATCAGCTTCTCAGAACAAGAGAGAATTCTCCAAAGCTATGCAAGAATTCCCCCACAACATCCATTCTTGTACCTCCAGCATATGCGCATGCATGCCATTGGTTCTATGTCTCTGGAGAACCCTAGTACATTATCAAGCAAAGCCAAAAAATACATAGAGCTGCAAATAAAGATGGTTAATGAGGCTGAGATTACAAGTCATTAGCCATGGCTATAAGTACTAGAATGAAATATGGAAGAAAATAGCTAATTAAAACTATTAAGCATGAGTTTGAATGTTCTTTCCTCAACATAGCTGATGCCAATGCTAAGTACAGTTGTCTATATGATAAACTAGGTGCCTTATATGAGTATTTTTGGACAGTGTGTGCATACACGTTTGTGTGTGTGTGTGCGCGCGTGCACACACGCACACACACACACTTCTGACCACTATATGAGTCTATGGAGTAGACATGGGGACAATGCTGCCTTCTAGTCATCTAAAGTGACATGAGATGAGCTTGGCAGCTCAACCGAGGGCCTTAAATAGTAAGTATCCCCCTGCTGCAGACCCCATGATTGAGATAACATTTCCTTCATTTACAGCAAACATCATTTCTCTTGTAGAGCCATGAGCAGCAAGAGGCCTCCCTCCAAGCTGCCTGGGGTTTATATTGAAGGCCCAGTCTGCTAGGCACCAGACAGCATGAGGATCAGGAAAAACACCCTCCAGTTCTCCTAGCTCGAGGGGACCCAGCTCTCGGATGGTACCGCAGGGACTTAATAAAACGATATTAAAAGACTGAAAATGTCATGGTGACATTATCTTTTGGAAATACCAGACCATCAGTTAAAGTGTGGTTTCCCAGCGGTACCGTTCACAGGATTTGTAGCAGGAATTTGCGGGTTGTCGATGGCAGTTCTCAGAAGACCCTTGACTGAGAGTTGTGTGGCTGGAGCTCGTCCTCCCGCCCGACACAGCAGGAATCCTATCAAATTGTGTAGCCTATGCGCATCCTGGCAAGGTTTTTACTGTTAATAAGTGGCCATAAATCAGGGCCAGGCGACAACTAATTGCATTTAGTTACAGAAAGAAGCCTGAGAGGGAAAACACACGTGCCTGGGGCGCCATGTTTCCTGTGACGAGTGTCATTGAGTTTTATAGGACTACAGAGCACACTTAAAGCAGCCAGGATTTTTATTTCTTTTGTGGAGGTTTATAAGAACTCCATCAATAGTGTAGATTCCCTGGTCACATTAAGAATGAGAAAACATGGGGATATTTTTGCTAAATGGTGTAAATGCCTTCTAGCAAATGCAGTTCTAAAGCTCATCCTATTTTTCTTTGATGTCCTTGAAAAGTTGGGAAAGATTTCCCAAATGGGCAAATCCTTCTAAGACTCTAAGCTAAAAAGTTCAAGTGAAACAATGGCTAGATAGTCCAATAGTATGATGGAATTTGGGATGTATTAAATATTTTATTGGTGGGTTATTAATCCACATTCAGACACAAGTTCTTTCTCCACTTGAAAACCTTTCTTACTCATTATTTTTTTCCTCCACTTTTACTTTTATTTGCTGTGTATTGCACATGTTTAGGCATGCATATACAGATCAGAAGACAATTTGCTGGAGTTTGTGCTCTCCTACTATCTAGATTACAAGAATCAAATTCAGATCTTCAGTCTTGGAAGAATGCGCTTTTACAGACTAGGCCATCTTGTCAAAAACCTCTTCATTATTTTTAATATATATTACAAACCATAGACATTTCCCCAAATTATTTCCATTACTGTTATTATTTTCATGTCATTTTGATAAGATTATTCATATACAAATGTGGGATAGATACTTCTAGACAGTGGAAGAATGTAGATAAATAGACAACACTTTCCTCTTTATGAGCACTCAGTCTCTAAGAATAACATTTAACTCCCAACTAATAAAATCTGTATATCACTTCTTAGATTATTTAACATATTCGTGTGAATTCTTCCTTTGAGGCTGTCTATAGCCACTTTTACAGAGAGTAGGTTAAACGAATGTTTTCATGTGCATGTGTGTGATGAACGTTTTTATGTATGCTTGAGTGTGTGAATGCACATGTGTACATGTGCATGGAGGCCCAAGGCTGATATTAAGACTCTCCCTTGGTTTCTCTTCTACCTTTTCTTTGAGGAAGAGTCTCTCGATCAAAACAAGAAGCTGCCTGTGCAGCTAGACTCACTAAGTATCTCGCTTCGGGATGCCTTGTCTCCCCATTCTAAAAGTGGAAGAACAGGAGGGCTACCATGTCCACCTGGAATTATGTAAATAAATGTGGAGATCAGAACTATGGTCCTTTTGCTTCCCCAGCAAGTGCTTTAATGAATGAATTCAGATTTAACCTCCAGCCCCAGGTTAAATAACCATTATGCTTCTAAACATAGAGATTGAGTTGCATTGCCCTTGCCTTTGCCTGTCCTAGATGACACATGCTGCTTCAAATCATGTGCTCTTTTCACTGTGCTGTGTAATACTGAACACAGGTTCCTTCTGAAAAAGCAAGACTATATTTCTCTTTTGGCTTTATCCACATCTAATGGAGCAACTATGTATGCACGCACATGTAGTGAAGAAGTACTGCCACACTTAAAATATGGAGGTCACAACTATTAGCTGATTGCTTGTGGAGAAAATATTCTTAGTGACCCAGTGTTCTCCTCCATATCATTACAACCCTTAACTTATATATAAGGAGTCATAAGGGACTTTGGTGAAATGAATGCCACAGCAAAACTATGTAGGTAGTCAGCCTCTGAATGGTGCCAACATGTAGCAGGGCACATTGAATAAGTTGCAGAAATTAGACCCAGAATCTGAAATTCACTGCCCAGCTGAATATTTTTATGTCAATAAATATCCCTAATCTTTTAAAATGCCATAACTGAGTTTTCTCAACTGCAAGTAACAGTAAAGACTGAAACAGCTCATTTGGAGTATGTGCAGTTAGAATTGAAGAATGTCAGAGATGAGTAGCTTCTGTATATGTTTCTATATATTTTACCTCAGAAAAAATAAGATAAAAATCTTTCTGTACATTCATTTTAAAAAACAAACAAAAGGTGATGTAGGAGTCACCTCTGTATGAAGTGAATACCATTAGTTAATAAAGAAACTGGCTTGGCCTGAAAGGGTAGAGTAGAGCTAGGCAGGGAAAACTAAACTGAATGCTGAGAGAAAGAAGGCAGAGTCAAGGAGAAGCCATGAAGCTACTGCAGGAGACAGATGTGTTGAAACTTTGCTGGTAAGCTATGACCTTGTGGGGATGTACAGATTAAAGGAAATAAATTAAATTAAGATGTAATAGTTAGCCAATAAGAAACTAGAGCTAATGGGTCAAGCAGTGGTTTAATTAATACAGTTTCTGTGTGACTACTTCAGGAGTCTGGGCAGCCAGGAACAAATAAACAGCCTCTCTACTACAAATTGGCACTCCAAATTGTGCCAGCTAAATCCACATAAAACCTGAGGGGGGCTTGGAAAAGAATTCTAGACACTAAAAAACAAAGTTTAGCAGCATTTTTTCCCAGATAGGCTCTGCTTGCTGGAGTCATGCTGCAGCTCCTTTAAGAGAGGTCTTACTGATTCGGTGGTAGCAGGAAAAAAAGCCCCATGGTTTTAAAAATGGTGGCTTCCTGGTTGACCAGCACAAATGACTCTGACTTTTTCAGGGGGTCCAGCTATGGAGCATTTAAATAGATTCTTGAGCAGACTGCTACAACTTGCTTAATGGCAGCTTAGACCCACTGTGAGCCTAAAAATGGGTCTCAGAGGCAATGAACATTCCACCATGTCGAACTGAGCAGAGCAAACAGGCAGGCTGTATTTGCCCTAGCAATGCTGCCTCCTAGGTTTTTAAGAAGTACTTTGCATTTTAAGAAGCTGTTCTAGTCAGAAAAGGATTACAGATACACAGTTAAGACAAATTCAGATGGAAAAGACCTCTAAATGGGTCACAGTGTTAGATAAATGTACATAGGCTTAGGAGGGAGATGAAAAAGAATATAGACAATTATAAAAAGAAGTAAATGATTTTTTTAAAGGTAAGGTCTTTAAAGAGATAAAGTAGAGACAGACATTGATTAAAAGGAATAAGAAAAGTAAGCCACATAAAGATGGAAAATTTACATGGAGTCTGGATGGTGTATAGTATTGTGTTTTCTTTAATTTTTTTTTGACTGTGAAGGAGCTACATAACAAGAGATATTTCATTGTATGGACTGATAAGATAAACCAACATACAGATATCTTGTCTTCAGAATTTGGGTCTAAGGATATCTTGCTTTGGAAAAGCAGTTCTTCTTTTGTTTCCACAGAGGAGGAGAACCTATGGATTTCTTCCAGACTAAAGTGTTTTGATGGACCAAGATCCCCTGAAAGGTCTCTGTGAACACCCTAAAAATTACTTTGCCCAATAAACAGCAAGGAGTAGTTTGGAGAGAATTATGCCCAAATTCTCAAATATTGTTTATAAATGTTTCTTTACAATTAAAAGGAGATATTCTATAGAGATTTGCATTGATTATGGATCTTGCTTTATTGATAGAAATTTAAGGTCAATTTTGTTATACTATGTATTTCTTCTCTTGATTACTTTATTATGTCTGTGCAGCTCATTTAAAATATAATGCATAATTAAGAAGTATAGGTTAATAGGGAGTCATCTATAATAGTCAAGTTTATAGTCATGTTAGTTAGGTTTTATAGATATATAGAGATATATTTCAGTTAGATAGGTATTCTTCAAATCTTTCAGAGGCTTTCAGAATATGGCATTTAAAATGTTTAAAAACTTAGAACTTTTCATGACAGTGAGACACATTTGCTCCTGGGCATTGAAGAGGCTCCTTATGGAGTTTGCTAGCCATTTGGGCAAGAAACAGCTCTTGCCTGGACTACTTGATGCTATGTTGTATGAACTGGGCATGCAGGACCCACAGAGAAATCATCTTGCCTAAAGGTGAGATGGTCCTTCTGGGCTCTTGTTTCATGAAAGAGCCTGCCAGACATTCTGCAGGACACAGAAGTGACTGACAAACTGCCAATATTGATGGAACTGTCTTTGAAATTTCCTGCTTCATGTAAAAGTCTAATGGATACTGTGGGCCTGTAGGCTGAAGATCAATGCTCCAACAGTAAAAAAGAACTTCGGTGACTGTCCAAGCAGTGAGATGTCTCTGTCATTTCTGGAGGTTTTGGAAGTTCCCTATAACGCACTTGCTATTTTCTTAGGTAATATTATATCCTTCTGTAGTCTTTGATGGAATTGAAGAATAGATAGAAAGTAGATAAAAAAATATTGTAATTGTAATTCTTGCTTGAAACCTGTTTCATTATATGTAATTTTTCTGTGTTAAAATTTAAACCTTCCTTTTTATTTAAACAGAAAAGGAGAGGTGATGTGGGATTCCCCTCTGCATGTGGTGAATACCATTGGCTAAATAAGAAACTGGCTTGGCCTGATAGGGTAGAGTTGAGCTAGGCATGGAAAACTAAACTGAGTGCTGGAAGAAAGGAGTCAGAGTCAAGGAGAAGCCATGGAGTTGCCACCACAGACAGACATGCTGAAAATTTGCCGATAGGTTACAACCTTGTGGTGATGCACAGATTAATGGAAATGAATTAAATTAAGATTAATAAAATTAAATTAAGAGTTAGCCAATAAGAAGCTAGAGCTAATGGGCCAAACAGTGATTTAATTAATACAGTTTCTGTGTGGTTATTTCAGGAGTCTGGGAAGCCGGGAACAAACAAGCAGCCTCCTATAACAAAAAGGTACAGAAATAATGTATAGAACAGCAAAAGTAAAAGATTCAAGGATATTTTAACAAATGCCACCTTCCTTAAAAACTAGAAAGAAAATTAGATCTATGATAACAAGGTTCTACTCAAGAGGAGGCTTTTGAGTTAGAAGTTAACATCAATCCCACAGAAAAAATGAATGCCTTGGTCCATTTCAGCAGGCTAATCACTGTACAAAGTAATATTCTCACAAAGAAATTGCTTTTCTGCCACCTTTGGGACAATGTTCTTCACAAGCTAATAAACAAAAGTCCTTGCACACAATGTTTAGCTTCCATATAAAGATGGTCACTCATTATGTGAAATAATTACTATTTTCCTAAAAACTATAGTTGAGCAAGTAACTGTGAACTAGAATACTAAGTTCTTTGGGCATATGGCAAAGAGTGGTATAGCCTGATCACATGATAGTTTTGTTTTTAGTTTTGTGAGGATTCTCCACTCTTAAAATTAGTGTGGAGATTGCAACTAAGGTGTTTGGGGTTTTTTTTTTTAGCTATTTTTAGAAAGTTGGGGGTTCTTTTTGGTCCAGTTTTTATTGTGTATGTGGGTGTTTATTTGTAGAAGTACATGCCACTGTGCATGCTCAGAGGTCAGAAGACAATGCATGGAAGTTGTTTCCTTCTACTGTTTGGATTTTGTGGATCCACCGCGGGCCATCACTCCTGGTGTCAACTGTTTTTACCTCTGAACTATCTGCCAGCCCTGTTTGGTAAAATATTCAAAAACTACCATTATCTTGTAGATTTCAGATTGACCTCGGATAAGTTTAAATACTTTGGGCCTGCTTTTTCATCTCTAGAAATCCAAGTGATGGGGTTATAGAAAGCCTTCCAAAGGGAGAAACACAAAACATCGGTTGGGTTAGAAGCCCTCTACTGATATCCTTGCCTATCACCATCAAATTGAAAAACACCTAGAGTCTTCTTTTTGATAACAGGGTACTTATCTAGATTTCGGAGCAATTAAGTGGGAACTTGACTTTGAAGAAATAACAAGATCAAAATCAACAACAATTTCTGCATGACTTGCCTTTCTTTTTGCTATAAACTCTCATTATACAACCTCACTGGAGAAGAGAGATAGTTGAATTAAAAAAAAAAACATTGCTAGTATATTATATATGAGTTTCCAACAATGCATTTTGTTTAAACACAGAAAAATTAAAGTTCAGAATAACTTTTCCTATATAAGAAAACAAGTGAGAGACATATTCCCAACACCTCTCTTTGACAACATTATATTCTGCTTCTGATGAAATTAGGATAAAATGGGTAATTATTATTTGATATGAATTAAAGTGATAATTATTCAGTTTTTTCCTGCCAATATCTCTGAAATGCAAAGAGCACTCAGACAACACAATTCAGTAGTTGAGAACTCAAGTTCTGGAGTTAACTGGAGCTCGAATTTTAGCCCAACAACAGTCCATTGTGTGACTCTCAACACTCATTTACCTCCTTTAAGCTTCAATGTCTTAAGATCTTCTGAGTAAAGTGGGAACATGGGAACCATGGGAAGGGGAGAAGGGAAGGGAAGAGGAAGGGAGGGAAATGGAGAAAAATATATAGCTCAATAAAAGCAATTTTTTAAAAAAAGGTTCAATATCTTCTCTTCAAAGTGGATCCAGCTATAGCACTTACCTGGATAGTTGTTTTAAAAGGTTGAAATGATAATGCAACATATATTAGTACATTTATTTACTTCAGCCTTAATAAAGGCAGTGTTCAACAGATTATAATGATTATTGCTGAAAATGTGTCTGCAACATTAAATATCAGAAATAAATACCTTAATCTTAACTAAGTTATCATCTTTAATATAAAGTTTTGTTCTAGATTATTCCCATGGTACAGTTGAGGCAGTCCATAGATAGGGTGACTAAGTGGTAATACCCATTCTTTGCAAGCCTACAGCACACATTTGAGTAACAGGATATAAACTAGTAATGAGCTACTGTGAATACTGACATATGATCAGATGCTAAATCAAGAAGGTTTGGGGGGGAAGAAGACTTTAAGTAAGACTACTATTAATTCCTGAGGCAACATGATTAGGACTTAAAGTGATGAAGGAGGAACAAGACATCACACTGTTAGTTTGACAACATATTTACCTTAGAAATTCTAAGCCTATCACAGCTATGCCTTCTTTATAGTTTAGGAACTTAGATGTGAATGTTGTAAATTTCAGTTAGTTTATCAAATATTGTTTGAGGGCCTATTTCCATCCACAGAAACATATGGACTGGGCCCAGCGATGAGGATATCTGTGAATTTGAAGCCTGACTGGACTTCATAGCAAGTTCCAGGACAGTAAGGGCCACATAGAGATACTGTCACAAACAATAACAATAGCAAAATGAACAAAACATAAGAAGGTACACCTTCTTAAGGCACTGCTGTTGTTGATTGTTTTTACTCTTTACTCTCTGTTCTTTAGGGGGCCCACCAAGCAACTACTAAATAAATACATAGAACATTATTCTTTCTTATAAATGCCGACTTTAGCTTGGCTTGTTTCCTTCTAGTACAGTTTTCCTTAACTTATCTTTTGTCTCCGGGTTTTAATCTTTCCCTGTTGTCTATACCTTTCTTTACTTCTTGCCCCGTGGCTTACTATGTAGTGGAATGGCTGGCCCCTTATGTGCCCTCTCCTTTTCTTGCTCCTTGATCTTTTCTCCCCAGATTTCTCCTATATATTCTCTCTGCATGCCATCCCCCCCTATCTTTTCTCCTGCCTTGCTGCTGGCCATTCAGCTCTTTATTAGACCAATCGGGTGTTTTAGACAGGCAGAGAAACCCAGCTTCAGAGTTAAACAAATAGAACATAAAAGAATGCAACATTTCTTTGCATCATTAAATAAATATTCCACAGCATAAACGAGTGTTTATCATCAGCTAATAATGATCATTATCAACAAATATTCTACATCATCCACTAATATTCACCATCATCAACTAATATTCTACAACACGCTACTTCCAACTAGAATTTTCTGTGACCGTAGACACATTCTATACATATGGTAGCCACTAGCCACAGTTATGCATTGAGCCTTTTAGATATAGATAGTGTAATACACTGAGTTTATTTTATTTTAAGTATTTTCAAAGCTCTGGAAATTCATTGAGCATGTGCATAATTATATAATAAATATTATTATAATGGATATTTGTCTCTAAGAAAAAGAAATGTGGACTTCCAATATTCTATATTTTAGGATATTATAATAACCTTATAGTTGTATAAATAGGAATCCAATGATAGTCATCAGATAGTTCATAATATGTAATTGAGTCATTTCCTATAGGTAAATAAAAGTAATGGTATTAAGAAAATAACTACTGAACAGTTTACATATACATATAAGTAACATACAGACTGGGCAATCGTATGTGTGTATAAAACCATAATTAAAATTAAAAAAGAGGGCATGAGTTTGACAAAGAGCAAGATTAGGATTAGGATTCCAGCCCAAAGGTCTGTCAAAATACATTCCAAAGTCTTAGGCAATAGTCACAAAAGAAACAGTGTTTGTTGGCCGAGGTTTTCTGTCCTGCCCAGTTCCTACAGTCATTAAGTCCCAAAGAAATCACACAGAGGGTATACATTAACTATAAACCGATTGGCCCATTAGCTCAGGCCTCTTCTTAACTCCTATAACTTATATTAGCCCATTATTCTTGTCTGTGTTAGCCATGTGGCTTGGCTTTTTTTTCAGTGAGGCAGTCACATCTTGCTTCTTTCTATGGCTGGTCACAACTGCAGAAAGAGCTTCCTGCTTCCCAGCATATTCCTGCTCTCCTTGACCCGCCTCTACTTCCTGTCTGGTTATCCCACCTGTACTTCTTGCCTGGCTGCTGACCAATCAGCATCTATTTAAAATATAGTTGACAGAATACAATTGTCCCACACCAAGTGTTAGGTCAGTAAGATACAAAGGTTGATAGTACATGATTATGGAAAGAAAACAAAATAACTCAAGATAATTTTGATCCCATGACCTGCCAATATCAAAGGTCAAGTCTGTAGGCTCTTGGATAGGGATGTGACCTGTTAGGAGAATCTCAATTCACACCACAGCAAGACACCTCTGCACACTTATTAAGATGACCACTGTCCAAGGAAGCAAGTAAATGACAAGTGACAGTGAGAATGTGGAGAACTTGGGATGCTGATGTTCTCATGGTTGAAACAGTACAACCACTGGGAAGAGGTGTGCTGGGTCTTCAAAATAACTTCAAAATATTATTAGCCTATGTGATCGTGGAATGCCAGTTTGGGGTATTTACAAGAAAAACTAAAAATCGGGCCTCAAAGGTCTATTTGTGCCCATGTGTTCATAAAAGTATTATTCAAAATAGCTAATATGTAGAGGTAGCCCACTGTCAATGCAGAGGCAGAGAAGTAAAATGTAGTGTATGCTTAAAACACAATACTACTCACTGACATACACTGCAAATGGGTGAAACTTGAGGGACATAATGTTGAGTGAGATAAGTCAGCCACACAAAAATAAACACAAGTCCTGCCTGTATGACATTAAAGTTGTCAAAATCATGTAGACAGAAGCTAGAATAATGGTACCAGGTAGCGTGCAGAGGGGTAAACAAGGAATTGTTTAATAAGTAGTGTCAACTTTCCATGATAGAGAGTTGTATAGCAGGATGATGGTGTCAACCACGAAACATTCTGAATGTGTTTACCTTTGAAGTGAACTCATAGACAGGCAGGGTGGCAAATAATATACTAGGCACATTTAAACACAGCACAAAATCAAGTAAAAACAACAGTATGATATACTTAAGGTTTCTTTCATTCAGCTTAGAGTTTGAGACGTGCGGTCTCCATTAGAATTTGAAGGAATTGTTTTTCTGAGTGTATTCCCTCTTCTACAATGCATATTTATTCTATTAATGGCACATTATGAATATAAAGAATCTCCCACAGAATGCGAGCACTTGCCTCTTTAGCTGTTGTTTTCTTGCTGACTTGTAACCTCTGAGTCTAGAACGCTGTCTGACATATGGTAGTCATCCCACAAATATTCTTTAAATGAAAGAACAAATCAAAGACAGTGCCTTCTTTCAAGGCAGTGTTGGCCTCTGGTATCTTGCTGTTTCTTTGATGTTTCTGTATTGGCAGGGAGCAAACAACCAGGAAAATGTGGGCTTGGCTGGACAACTGAGAATTTACTACTTTTCCCCATGACTCGGTTCAGACCAGGCTGTTTCTCAGGCATCTGAAGCCTGGTTGTAGTTTACTCAAACATGTGTGTGCTCATTGTGTACAGAGGGATTTTTATCTGAAGCCATAAAACCTCAAATTGCATCTCCTATTTTTGTTTTAGGATTTGGAGCCAAACTATGATAGAGACCAGAAGAAATTAGCAACTGTTCAAACATCTGGAGGTAAAAGAAATCATAATTAGGGGATTTGTTGTTGTTGGTTTTTTTTTTTTTTTGGCTTTTTGAGACAGGGTTTCTCTGAGTAACAGTCCTACATGTCCTGGAACTAGCTCTTGTAGATCAGGCTGGCCTTGAATGCACAGAGATCTGCCTGCCTCATGTCTCCCAAGGACTGGGTTTAAAGGTATGTTCCACCACTGCCTGGCAAGGGGATTTTTTTTTTAATGACTCCAAGGTCACTTTTTCTTCTTACCTTCCCTATTCATTGCTGAAGATTCTCTTGTCTGTTGAGAAATTGAAGTTATCAAGCTAGAACTGACACCAATGTGATTTCCACTGTGTATAGCTCACGGCAGTAGGGGTATGACTGATAATTTTCCCCTTTTGCTTATGAGCAGCTCCCCTTTGTCACTAGCAATTCTTTGGGTGGCTCTCCTCCTCTGAGGATATTCTGCAGATGAGCTAACAAGATGCACGACAGCTTGCAGAGAGTACTGCCAATAAGAATTACCCACACCACATCCTCTGGGGTTGAACATAAGCACAGGCCTGTAAAAGGTCAAATCCTGGGGTAACTGAGCCTACCAAAGAGTTCCAGGAGCCACGGACGGGGGTTAAGCAAAGCAGCGGTTGGTATGAAAATACTTCCATTCTGCTAAAGCCACGTCTGGTTCTTCTGGTCAGACAGGAGGTAGGAACAGGTCCTCTTTCACAGCAGGGTTTTAGAAAGGATAAGAAGGAAAAATAAGCCTAAGAGGTCAGCTCCCCTGCACAGTAACTATCCAGTTCTACGAATTATCACTCAGCTCCATCATTGCAAAGACAAGACATTCAGGGTTCACTACTGTGGATCCCTTTTGAAGGTAAACTTCTAAGAAGAGTAATTGGCACCAACAGAGCCCATGCTTGCTATAAAAATAGCTGTAGGCTCCATCAGAAGCAAAGTCAGAATCCATCTCACAGATATTTGAGACAAGGTCAATCCAGCCAACAAGCTCCAACTTTATGATATTGAGACAAGTCCTTAAGGTAGCATGTATATATGAATGCACGCATGTACATATATATATATATATATGTATATATACATATATGTGTGTGTGTATGTATGTATAGGAACTCTAGCCTGTACATAAACCTACATTTTATTTTTTGTTAAAAATTACAAACGTGGAATAACAGCCATGTAGGAAGACACACAACTCTGAGATGTCACATACAACACATTTTATGGATACATTACATTTGACAAGTTCTAGTAAATTCCCTGATTCTACTCCTAGTCACTAGCCCTAAAAAAACCATGCCTCCATGAAAGATAAGTTAGCTCTGCTTATTCCTGAATCTGCATTTAAACACACACACACACACACACACACACACACACACACACACACACACACGGGATTCTTGCGCACATTAAAGTTGCAAAACACTGATTAGAAGTTCTGAACAGAAGACCTTTGATCCAGGCCCTTTAAATATACACATAAAATGCCTGTATATATGTAACTGTCTATAGTGTGATGATAACAAATTAGTGTTTTCAAGTTCACTGTGAAACCTCTGCAAGAAAAAGAAATACAACTTTGTGTGGAAACAAATCTGGATGATGGATGTCAGAGAGCTCAGCTGAAGCGAGGCTCTTAGGAATGCCTGTTTTAAACAGACTGAGATGCCTCTTGGACAACAGTGGACCTTCATTGCATGGACAAAAAAAAAATCCAACACATACTCAAGTCATTTTTTCCTGTCCATTGTGGTATATTTTCCTTACAAATTTAAAATCTGTCATTTTACTGTCAACTTTCTGGCTCACTGTCCTATTTTAATACTGAAGGCACGTTTATGTTCTACTAGATGATCATAGGGGGTTTGTTTCTTAATGATTCCAAATGAGCCTTCAAATGTTAAAACAGGATACTCTCTATCCACTTATTATGGTCGGTTTCCATGCCAACTTGCCAGGAATTAGAATC
This sequence comes from Microtus pennsylvanicus, assembly GCF_037038515.1. Lineage (NCBI taxonomy): Eukaryota > Metazoa > Chordata > Mammalia > Rodentia > Cricetidae > Microtus > Microtus pennsylvanicus. The sequence goes on from NC_134581.1 coordinate 35,914,341, forward strand.
ACCTGAATAGGGAGCTGAACCTGAAGAGTTGTGGGATTGCCTTGATTACTGTAGGAAGGCTCACGGACCAGACTGTGGGTGGCGCCTTCTGGGAGCAGCCCAGACAAGAAACAGTATTTCAAAAGGAAGATGAACTCACCTTTACCAGCCTCCCTCTGGCCACCGAGTTAGTTTATCCTGTTTATTCTGATGCTGATCCCTTTGATGCTAGCAGAACCTCTTGCCAAGCTTTCACTGTAGTCTGGAGACCATCGACTTTCCAGGAACTATCTGGGCTTCCTGACCCAGATTGGGACCACTAAAGCACCCCAGCTTGTGGAATGAGTCACTATAAGTTATCCAGCCCCAGTGAGAGGCAGTTATTATGGGACCACTCTGACTGTTGAGGTGTCCAGACCCAAGGACCAAGTAACTACTGGATCCTCAGGGTTTTGGATGTAACTTAGTTGTTTAAGATCATACACACAGACAGACAGATGGATGGACATACACACACACCAGAATTTATTAATATATATATTTGTCCTCTTGGTTCTGATTCTCACTGACCAAATCACCATTTTATGCTTTTTTTAAATCTTGGCCAAATAAGAGAATGGTTTTTGGTTCTTCTTTGTCCATCTTCCTCTATCCTTTTCGTAGCATCTGGTGGCTCCATACTATTCTTCTAAATCGCCTTCAACAGTCCTTTTTTCCTTTAAGGCCAATAGTAAAGATTTATTTACTGAATAATCTATGGATCTCTTTTCAACTATCAGTGATTACTCAATGCTTTAATGTCTTCCGTTCAACTTTTGAGAACACTTGCCCACATCAACATTACTCTAATTAAGTGGAACTTTGAGCCGGGCTATTTCAATCTCATCCATCTCCCACTGAGAGTTATAATGGAGTCAAGAACACCCAGCCATAATGGTGTTTGTGATGTTTGTTAGTTATAATTAGGCAAGCATTTAATCACCCAGAGTCCCCATCATCAAAAAGCTTTCCCAGGAATCAGTGGCCAAAGTCACTGCAATGGAGAGTTCAGTCCCACTCCGACTGACTCCATCAGAGTCTTTATGATGCAGGTAAATGCTATAATTCAGGCCAGATGACCTATGCTGCAGGGACTGGAAATTTGTTCCAACCATGTAATGACACTATTCCCCATCAAATCCTGTGGATTATGACTTACGAGTGAGATTGCTAATGCTAAAACTCATATTTTTTGTATGTATGCATGTGTATGTGTTCATGCGTCTGTTGTGTAGAGCACCCACATACCTATATAAGCTTTTCCATTCCCTTCCACAAAGCATACTTTACATTCTAAGGCACAAGCAATTTGTCTTGCCATTTGTATCACATTTCTATGTGGCAGCATAAAACTAAGAGGGGTCGAGTTAAAATGAACAACTCTCCACAAAACTAAAGGTGACTTTATAATGTCCAATATAAAAGACAGGTGAATAACAAATGGTATGGAAATACTCAAAAATCATAAATGTCACCTGAGTCGCCATACATGACAGTATCCAGTCCTGTTGTGAACTGGTTTCTTTTAGACTTTTCTTCCCTGTACCTTTGACAAAGGTTCCTATCACTTGGAAAATTGATACTTGAGCATAATAAACTCTACTTTGCTAAAACACTCCATAGTTTTTAATAATTATACCTCGTTGTATTTATATAACAGTTGAATTTTTAATGGATAAATTTTTCATCCATTAAACTTTGAGCAGTAAATCTATTTTTAAATTATTTTTACTATTACAAATAAAGCTTGGACCAAAGTCTTTACTTATTAGATATTTTTTATGAACATTTCCTTGGGTGGATATCATAAAAATTAAATGTAAGTTTAGGAAGGTATTTACCATTTTAAGAGTATATACTAGCATATTTTTAAGCTAAAAATTCAAAGGACACAAGGGTGGACAATACATCCTGTATGGGTTCAACCCTCTGTTACTTAGCTTTTGAACTTATGGTAGAATAGACCTCATAAAACTTAAAGAAGGAAGAGGGATTTTTGCTAGAAATTTAAGGGTACAATCTATTGTGATGTGTAAATCTTTGTGACAGGAACCTGAGGCCACTGGTCACACTGAATCCACCGTCTGAAAGCAGAGAGAGATGAATGCTCACATCCAGTTCACTTTCTCCCTCCTATGCAGTCCAGAACTCCAGCCCATTTGATGGTGTCACTCACATTTAGCGTGAGTCCTCCCACTTCATTGAAGCGAGTCTAGACACTCCCTCACAGCTGTGCCCAGAGGCTTGTCTACTCGGTGATTTTTAAGTTCTGCCAAGTTGACAACATTAACCAACAAAACACTTCCCCTCATCTAGAATTCTTTTTTTTTTTTTTTTGTTTTTTTCGAGACAGGGTTTCTCTGTGGTTTTGGAGCCTGTCCTGGAACTAGCTCTTGTAGACCAGGCTGGTCTCGACTCATCTAGAATTCTTATACATGAAATAATACCCTCCTACCATCTTAGAACTTGAAAATAGACAACAGTTGGGAAAATTTAAAAAGAAGAAGAGTTAAGGAAAGAGGGTAAAAGGAAGGGAGAAAAGAAAGGAGGATTGGAAAAGAAGGAACAAGGCAGGGAAGAAAGAAAGGACAGTGAAAAGGATGGAGGATGGAAGACGAAAGTGATGGACTTTTATAAAGCCCATGAATCTGGAAGTTTTCCCTGTCCAAAATGTAGTTTATGTAAAGTAGTTCTTGCCAACATTCCTCTTTTCCGGTTCAGGATTGAGAATATTTTCTGTCATGAACCAGATTTGAAATCTGCTCCTTCCTCACAATAGCCCTCCTTCCTTAACCCGAAGCTTGAAAAAGCAGAACTAGATGAAAATCCGTCTCTTTCTCATTCTGTCTCCCTACCAGTCTTCATACACATCATTTCACTCAATTTTCTGGTCAATTATTGTGAAGTAGATATTATTACAGCAAAGTGAAAAAAATGAAAGAATGAACTCAGGGAATCTAGGTAGCCAGTTCTCAGTTTTTATGACTGATTTTCCTTTGTTTCAAGGACTCAGTGGCTTCTTGATTTTTAATCTGCTTATCTGATTTTTCTCATCTGGGTCTTGCTTGGGCATTCTTGGAGCTGTGCCTTCCTAGTCTGGGCGTCTTGCCTAGCTCCTTCCCACTGTTACTGCCCACATTTCAACTTGTCAATTTGCCAGCTTCATATTATTGAATAGTGTGTTCCTTTTAGTATATTTTAGAAAGTTAAGCGACTTTGCTAGAAATTCTCGTATAGATATTTCCTGATATGTAACCCTCTGGCTTCCTAGTTCATCAGCAGGTCTGCGCTATTCTCCCTCTGTCAATTTCTCTTGTGTACGTTCATCATCATGCTAGGTAGAGAAGAGTTGTTCCTTGATGCCTGTACTTCCCCGGTGACTACCCTCCTGTGGACACACAATGAAATCTCTATTTGTCTTACGACCATTGCAATGGAAGTGATATTTGTCATTTCCAGGCCTGAAAAATTATTGAATGTTCAATTAACCCTTTATATTCACTTCGTTTCACTGGCTTGAAGCTGTCCTTTGAAGCCACGTGTTAAAGATGGCAGAGTGACAAGCAGAGTGAACCTGGGTGGATTGCTGCAGAGAAATGAGAATGAACTATCAACAAAAAAGATTCACTTTGGACCTTTGATGAGCAAGACATGAACTTTCGTCTTAGTGCCTCATGCCAAACTTGGGGGTTGTGTATGCACATTTCACCAATTAGCATATCCTAATTACACAGCCATGAATATATGCTATAAAGTCCTTGCTTATTAAAGGTTAGGTGCTCTTGCTTGGCTGTGTAACAAAATTAAAGGCACCCATTTTTATTTTCTGAAATGTCCAGGATCAAAGCCAAGACTTAGTGTGTGTATACACACGGTCCCCGTGTGTGTGTGTGTGTGTGTGTGTGTGTGTGTGTGTGTGTGTGTGTCTGTGTGTGTGTCTGTGTGTGTGTGTGTGTGTGAGAGAGAGAGAGAGAGAGAGAGAGAGAGAGAGAGAGAGAGAGAGAGAGATTTTGCCTGCATGTTTATAAGTGTACCATGGTACACATGCATGCAGTGCCGTCAGAGGCCAGGAGAGGATGTCATATTCCCTAGGACTGTGCTTGCAGGTAATTGTAAGCCACCATGTGGATGCTAGGGGTCAATCTCAGGTCCTCTGGAAGAACAGTCAGTACTCTTAACCACTGATCCATCATTCTACTCATCATGCAAGACCTTTTATATACTATGCAGACACCCTACCACAGAGCAACATCTAGCCATCAAAATTTTTTTGAGGCAATGTCTCACTGTGAAGCTCAAGTTGGCCTATAACTCACTAGCTCTGACTTGTCTCATACTTAATGATCCTTTTGCTTCTGCCTCCCAAGACCTGGGACTACAGAAGTGCACTACCACACCCAGCTAAAACACTAATTTTAAATAGTTGTGTGTGTGTGTGTGTGTGTGTGTGTGTTTGTGTGTGTGTGTGTGATATTTTAGGGGCCACAGAAACATTACTGTTCCTGCTTTTAATCTATAAAACAAAGCAGTGTGCTTCTCATCTGCTGTTTGGAATTGCATGAATATCTACTGCATTTCACATCAATTTGTTTTAGGGTTGGCCAGAGTCTAATGAGCATAGGCTTCAAGCCCAATCAGTAAAGACACTCTCAGGGCAAACACAGTAGTGTCAAGGAAACCCTATCAGGCAAGGCATTGAAGGTGGAATAGCTCTGTGGCCCCTTCCCTTTGTACCTGTCAGCAGCAGATGCCATGAGCCTGGCAAATCATCCTTTGGGGATATTGAAGTTAAGTCAGAGGAATTTATTAACAAGTCCTGGTGACTTTTGAGATGTGTATAGAACCTATGAGAATGTTAGAGACCTAAGAGGAAATCACTAAATCCTGTGTCTAAATCCAGTGGACAACAAGATCAAGGGCCCAGCAGCAGTTACAGGAAAGTCAGGAGGAGAAGGGCGCATCCCACTTTGGTGGTACTGATGCAGAGACCAGCAGTCTGTCTCATCCAGTAAGCGTCCCCTTCTCTCCTCTCATTAGGCTCATCCATCTGTTGTTCTCTATCCTTAGCCAAAACCCTCATCTCTGCTTTTGACATGTGTTTAGCACGTCACTGAGTGATCCTGCGTGTGTTTCTAAGTATGAACATCTTTTGGAGTTGTCTTGCCAGAAACCAGAATTGTTTTAAAGGGAGGGGGAAGCAGCCAAATATAATTTATTCACGTTTTATTGAATTTTGTTTTTTTTTATTTAAAAAAGTTCTAACCTTCCTGGTTCTGTGGCTGGAAAATAGTCTATACCATTGATTTATCTTGTTTGGACTAGAATGCATCCTTTGGTTTGTATGTTTTGCCAGTAAGACTGCCAAAACTCAGAACAACTAGAACATTACCACGTGGCAATGTTGCTGATTAACAGACACCTAACAGGTCAAACGACCAAGAGACATTGTGATCCAAGTAATCCCACAGCTGTGTGTAGGAAAATACACCCTCATTGCCCTAGATAAATGAAAATCCACTTTTAAAGTAGATTGAGTTTATTTTGATGATAGATCTAAATATTCCATAGACATATCCCTACTCTAAGCTGCCCCTCTCCAGCATCTCTACCTGGCATTCTCTTCCGATACTCCATCCCCTGAGCCACCATCATCTTCAGTATCCCAGTGTGGCATCAATTCATTATCCTACTCCGGCTACAGCCTTATTCTTTCAAAAAAAATCTCACTCCATTGTTTCTGACTCACTTGAACTTGGCTTTGCACTTGCGTGGGTTTCCCAAACTGTGGCCACATCTGCCTTTTCACAAGCCACCATCTACCCCAGTACCCACTGAGCCCTTGGGTGTCTCCTTGGCCAAGTACTTTGTAACCAAGCCTAATTCTATTTCAAAATAAGTCCTATTAGAATTGATTTCCAGTTCTGTTGATTGGAGCCTTCCCTATACTTATCATGTAAGCCTTGTGTGCTCCTATGATGACTTTTAAAGACTTGGGAAGAAACCCACATGGTACATTCACTGTCTCTGATTCCAGCTGAGGCCCCAAGTCACCGAGATACCATTAGCAATTATCTTCCTTCAGTGGCTAAGCCTAACCTGAGTCATCACTTCCTTCTGCTTCACAGAGACGTTAGAAGCTGTCTTTGAAGGAAGATCTTTCTCACATTCCATTGCTCTTAGAGACCGTCTTATCTACAACTCGGCCATCCACCCAGCAGGAAGAAACAGATACTCAAGACTGGTTTCTCCTGTTCTGTGTCTGCTCTCTGTTACTCAAGGCCCTTACCTTATCATGATGATCTCTTCTCCTTTCCTGCAGCCTTCGGCTTCCTCTCAACTACATTCTTCTGTTCCAATCAAATGCCTGAAAACTTCTTCCATTTTAACGAAACTTCGCTAGTCCTCTCTTTAGACTTTTGCTTCGCAGTCAAAAACCCTGTAAAGCTATGTCTGGCTCCTATCCTCATGCCCTCTTATTTCTTCCTAAATATTTTGCTCTTTGCTTCAACTTCAATGCCACTACTGAAATTACTCAATTATAGTAACATAATATCAGTGATCACAAGGTATATATGTGTGAAGCCCAGTTTTGCAATCTCTTGTTTGATCTTCCTGAGATATTGGATACTCTTAGTTACTCCTACCCCCTTCACATGCCTTGTCCTGAATTCTAGAACAACATCCCACCTGTTTGTACTCGCACTTCTTCGGTCACTCTTTCTCAAGCTAACTGCTGGAGTCTTCATCTCTGTGCCAAAAAAAAAAAAAAAGCTTTTAGAAAGTATAAGTGAGATGAACCTGGCACAGAAAGACTGACAGCACATGGTGTCATCATTCTTCTGTGGGAATCTAAAGAAGCCGATGGCATGAAAATCGAAAGTGGAAGGTTGCTTATCAGAGGCTATAGAAGTAAAGGGGAGAGGGCTAGCCAACAAGTACAATGTCACAAATAGGAGAGAGAACAAAATCTCCATTGTTCTGTTTTTCTTCTCATTATCTTTGCTTTTCATTGACTTCTAATAATTGTACACCTTGGGGGGGATTATCTAGTATATCACATATTAATCATTTTTTTGTATCAAGAGTATTATCCAAAATTTCTTCCTGTTTCAAATATCAATATGATTGTGTTGATCATATCACACTATGAGAACATTCCTCCTAGCTAACTGTGACATTGTGACTGTTCCCTATCTACAGTGAATGTGGACTCTAGTTTAAATAGTATCCTTCCCACCACTCCCCAGCTCATAAGACAGTGACTTCACTGTGCAACCGTCTTTTCTCCAGCCTTCCAGGATTTCTCATCTGTTCTCTGTAATACATGCTCTCTGTTGACGATATCTGAGAATCTTCTGTTCTGAAGACTGACACAAGAACCAAAGTATGCAAGATTCTGCCATGAGTTCTTGGCAACATCATTTGTGGCTATACTTCCTCAAGGAAGAAATTTTTGAATACTCTTTGAATAGTCATTAATTAAAGTGTTAATCCTATACCATGCATATAACACATACATAATTTATGATATAAATCAAGTGTAAAGGCTGAAGACAGGAGCTGAAGACAGCTTGCACAGACTTGCGACATGGATTTGACACTTGTGTGTGAACCCGGTGACTCATCTCAGCCCGTCTACAGGACAGACGGAGCTTTCCCACTTGGGTTTCCATTGCTCTGATCAAGGAGGATGTCAGTATCTGGGAGGCTTAGGACAGAGCCTGGAATCACTCAGATTATGCCAGCTATGTAGTTATTGTTGGTTTTGTTAAGTTGCTGATTTCTTTCCTAAAGTTAACAGAAGACAAAAATCAAAGGACAATCTGAATTATGAATGAACCATCTTAAATCTGAGGTGAGGCAGTCTTAGTAAAAAGTTCAGTAGTTTTCTGGGATTAGGCAAAGAAGAGACACTGGCAGCAGACTTCGGGAGCAGTATGGGTAAGACAGCTTGTACTTAAAGGAGGGATCTAATGCTATTTTATGCTATTGGTATTATCTATATTCACCATCAACACTGCATATGAAATTAAAATTGTTACTTTAAAGCTCAAACTTCTGTACCATTTAAGTTAAATTCTGTAATCGGGACTAAAATCAACTCTTTTGTAATATTTTCATTTATTTTTTTAATTGTATAAAATACCAAACTTGTATGATGGCTTAGCAGCAAAGGTGCTTGACACCAAGGCTGCTGTGATCAATCCCTAAGGCACACATGGTAGAAATAAAGAACTGACTACCGAAAGTTCTCTGTTCTCTGATCTCCACATGAATGCCAAGTCACATGTGTGACCCCTACATACCTATTAATAAATAAGGAACCATAATAAAATATGTCAAACAGTTTTCTAGAAAATGTGATGTGTTACTTCAAATAGTTAAGTTTTTCTCAAAATTAGAGAACAAAATATTACCACCATCTTAATCAACAGTTTTAAGAGGTGACTGTTTTATTGGAACTGAAACATAGAACTCTCAAGTTTTAGGCCAGTCAAGAAGAAAAAAAGACAAAAAAAAATTTACACTAAAAATTATTCCAAGTAAAATCTTTCCTTGTAACTTTATCAGGAGGAAAGTCTGTTTTACATGTGTGTTTCACACTGAAGTTTAACACATCAAATTTTGGTCCTCAGGTCAGAGACCCATCACAAATACAAATAACCAAAGTCTGCAGCGCAAACTACCACTGCATCCCATGTAATACTTATTGAGCTAGGATAAATCACAGCCACAGAACGTCATAACTGCATGGGTGGGCAATCACTCCATCAAATTACCAAATGTCTACTGATCATGGTCTATTATGAATTCAAATTATTTTACTCTATATAACTGTCTGAGAAGAATTATCAACATGGTCGATATTGAAATAGCAAATAGTATTGAATATTTAATAATGCACTTTATTTGTGTCAACTCATTTTGTCTGAATAAAGCCAACTGTCTTCTTCATCTTATAGATGAGGAAACAGACACATAGAGTGCGTAGCTCTCCCTGGGTGACACAGACATAGAAGAAAGAGGTGGTCAGAGCAGGGATTAGAACCCAGTGTGGTCAGGTTCCAGGTCCTGTTCTAGGCTGCATGCTCTCATACACCGTCTCCTCGACATGGTTTCCTGCAGACTGATTTGCTTAAACAGTTGTGTATGTGCCATGCTGCATGTGTGGCAATCAGAGAACAACCTCAGGCCTTGGTCTTCCACCTTGTTTGAGACAGGCTGTCCCTCTTTGTTGTTCACCATGGTGGACATTAGACTATCTGGTCCACAACTTCCAGGTATTCTCCTGTTTCTGTCTCCAACTCTGCTAGAGTTCTGGGTGTAGCACACCACACCCATCTGTGTTCTATGTGTATACAGTTCGTGAACCGGGCAAGGGGCTGGAGATTGAAACACACAAAGACACACAGACAGAGACACGGTCATCCTTGAAACAGGAATGCCCCCTTTATTGTGTCCAGGGGCAGCTTATATAGGGATTCTTAATTGATAGCCATGAGCCAGCCAAACCCACCAGAAACCACTCTCCTGCCATCAGGAACTCCTGAGGGTCTTGTGCTCAGAGCAGCTGCAAACATTACAAGTTGTTTACCATAAATTCAGTATCTGGAGGATTCACAGCTCCCAACATCTGGGGATTTGAACTCAGGTTCTCAAGTTCACATGGCAAGCACTTTACCACTGAGCTATCTCTCCAGTCCATTTTCTTCCATTAAAATCTAAATATTCAAAACTGTAACTTGCCTTTCTCATTCAAAGTGGTGAAAGCTCTGGGTTGTTGGACATGGATACAAATGTCTTCTATTATTCCTTCTTTGGAAATGCATATCACGATAATATCTGCACACACAGACAAATCTGTATGAGGTAAGCTAAATAAGAGGTAATAACATTTCCCCTGGTCTCTGTGACATGTTAATAGTGTAGAGGATGATGCGGAGTTTAGAAAACGGAGCTAGGCAAAGAACTATGGGAAGAAGCTGCTTGGGTATTTTAGAGTTGAAACACTGGACTCTAAGGCAGGTCTTGACTGTCCTGGCATCGGCTGCTGTATCGGGGAAGCACTGGGATGCAAGAGCACCAACCAGGCACTGCTATACAGTACATCTAGTCCATGTCACAGATGGATACAAGCAACTTTGTTGAATTGTTAGTGCCTTAATTAGCTTTACTTTATTTCCAGTGATAACTGTCCTTGGATAAGACACACAGTAAGTCCTGCCTTGTAATAAATTCCACAGTATAGAATAATTAGAGCATTTATTGCCTCGAGCAATGAGCTAAGTTGTTTACATATTAAATGTTATTAGAATAAATTATCAGGAAAACAAAAATGTCATGCATAAAGACATTAGAATCACATTAAGACAAGGGGTAAAATCTAACTCCGTGCTTCGTGTTTTTAATGCCTTTATTTTCTAGTTTATGCACTTACAGATAATTTAATGAGACCATTTTCGTTTTGTTAGGTTCTATTTCCTTCAAAGGGAGGGCGTAGTGTCCTAAGTTTCCATTCCATGGTCAGAATTTTCTTGATGTGAGATCCCTGGGATCTCAGGTAATAGTCACTGGGTTCTGTATTAATTTTCCAGTTGCTGTGATAAGACACCCTGGCCAAAAGCAGTTTAAGGAAGACCGTTTATTTTGGATTATGGCATGAGAAGGAAAGACTCCATCATGGCAGAGAAGGTACGGCACGGCTGTAGGAGCAGGAAGCTGAATGCTCACATTTCCATCCATGTACAGGAAGGAAAGAAAGAACAGGAAGTGAGATGAGTCCATATACCCTCAAAGCCCACCCCAGTGACAGACTTCCTCCAGCATAGCCCTCCCTCCCAAAAATTCCATAAGATCCTCAAACAGTTCCACCCTCAGGGGTCCCGGTGTTCAAATACAGGAGCCCATGGGAGACATTTTTCATTCTAACAATGACAGTAGCCTTCACTTACCTTTGTTTCCATGGCATCAGGCAGAGAGGAGGTGGGACAAGTGACAGATGCTCAGAGTAGTATTGTGAATGAGAAAGCTGATGGAATTTTAGAAAGAGCAGGAAGCTTCCTTTTGTCCCATTCGGAGGCAACTGTGTGGGTCATCCCAAAGCCACCCTGCTCCCTGAAGCTTCCCTGGCAAGTACGGACAGGAAACAAAGAAATTACTGCCTTGATCATCTCTTTGCCGCAAATGTCAGTTCTGGTATGTTAACTATGAAGCCAGAAATTTCATTATGTTGGGAGTTCAATAAGTTAGTGAGAAAACAGGAGACCATAAAGAACTGCAACCATTACATTTACAAACTACCTCCGACATTCAGAATAGAAAACAGTTTGCAACCTTGAAATGAGTTTAGTTCCCATTGAATGAACAGGGAGAGAGATTTTCTTTGCCACTTCTGGACTAGTTGATCTGGAGTACACTAAATAAAATGCGTAGCATTTGATTCTTAAAAACTGCATATCAATGTATATGTGCACTGTATTCCCACATTCATTTGCAATGCCTATATGTGTGTATGCACATATGTAAAGTTCCAAAATTCATTTGTAAATACTATAGTAGTTATACAGATATTTTGATATGCTTTCTTGGGAAACAACTTAAAAATTACTTGAATTAATGATATGCTTGCAATGAGACAAGGTGGAATCTTCTACTTTTCATTGCCTTTGTATTATTCCCACAAGATGTGCTGGTTGTAATTAGAATCTTTCAGCCTTACCAAGGTAAGAATATCTCAGCTCCTTTTAAGTATTTACCTGTGTTTTTTCATGTGATATGATGTGATATTACATTAATCTTCCAAGGTAATGGCAAACTTTTCAGGAATGATGGAGGTTAAGCTTGTTTTTGATTGGCTCCTATTTGCTGGTGGTGCACAGGGAAAAGCAGCATGCAACTTTGAAGTTAGCAAATTGTTGATTTTAAGTTAAATGTTCCCCTTAGACACTGTTATATTGAAAATCCATTCCATCTCACCTATTGTGTAAGACTTTTAGGTTATTTGCATATATCTTATGTGTGGTACAGAAAGAGAGAGAACAAAAATAAAAACAAAAACAATGAAGACGCCGTATGGATACCTGAAGTTTGCCATGATGGGATACGCACGCCACAGAAATGTAAAACACTTAACATGACTTTGATCAGTATTCTGTAAATGAAAAAAAGATATCCATACTCATATGGATAATTTTGAAAGTTCCTTCTAAGTTTAAAATTCTAATATTCCTGTAATTCCAGATTGAAATATTGTAAAATAAGAGCAATGGATACCGTCAGCACTGTGAACCATTAATACTTAGTACTATGCTGGTTATGTCTTAGAGACGGTTGGTCCTGATGAATAGGTGAGAAAGGTATTAAATAGATATGAACTGCATTGTTATAAGCATGGAATAAGGATGTATTCCACTGAAGTGACCCTAAAATACGGCTCAGTCTCACACTCTAATTGTAGTGTACAGTCTCTAGTAGTGTACTATCTCTGGTTATAGACCAGAGATGATAATGTGTGTGTTCCCATTCCTTGTGTCTTCAGGTGTGCATTTATAAAGCATCTGGTTGATGATGACATCAACACACTTTATAGCCACAGACCGAAACTGAATTCCATGGGACACAAATGTTGAGATGAAGTCAAAGAATTTTTACCCTTAGAAACATTTCTTTGGAAGGCTACGTGAGTCACAAAGAATGGATTACATACCTCAGGGTTGGAAGAGAAGGAAATCCAGATTGTAACTCATACCTTAGTATTGGGGATGCACACATGTCTTTCAATTATTAGTTGAAGGATTTCTTTTTTCTTGGTGCTATTCAAAAAACTCTTTAAGTCCCATGAGCCTCACATTTGAGCAATTGCTTACAACTGAACCTTTCTGTACTGGGCAGTAACAGGATGAATCTCCTGAGGTGATAATCTCTGTGTATTGAAAAATAATATAATATATAAATTACAATGTCTTGAAGACACAGTGTAAATTAGACATTTAAAGATATAATCTGGAAATGTAAAGAATAAAGAACAGTATTCAGTGAAATTTTCTAGAAATTACTACTTCACCTCTTACACAATTTTTTCTCATTGTAGAAACTGCTCCCTCACAAATTACTTTATTACAAGGAAATTATACTAACTTGGCTATGTAATTTGAGAGGCAATTGCAAGAAAATCCTATTTCGCTGATAAATTTTACTCCTGAATTTTATACTTGGCTTTTAAATTATTCATCATTTTCTTTCCACGTTTTTCTTGTGTTGGTACATAAGTTACTTTTAACACTGTAATTATGAGACTCAGTTTGGTCTCTTTTGCTTACTGATTGTGAATAAATGGATGTAGTCCTGGCTATTATTTATACTCATGAAAAGTAAGAATAAAAAGGTCTAAGAAGCAGTTGTAAAAGTGTATCAAGTGAATTTCTCCACATGTCCCTGTAGAAAGGCTAAGGTGTGTCCTTCCTACTGTTTTCTTTTTAAGATTTATTTATTTGTTTGTTTGTTTGTTTGTTTGTTTGTTTATTTATTTATTTATTTATTTATTTATTTATTTATTTATTTATTTATTATGTATACCACATTCTGCCTCCATGTATGCCTGCAGGCCAGAGAGGGCGCTAGATCTCATTACAGATGATTGTAAGCCACCATGTGGTTGCTGGGAATTGAACTCAGGACCTCTGGAAGAGCAGGCGGTGCTCTTAACCACTGAGCCACCTCTCCAGCCCCTTCCTACTGTTAAGTGCAGTAAACAGCTAAACCAGAGTGGCTCAGAGCTGTACAATGACACCTGGAGGAAGTGCCAGGTAGATCTTTCCAACAAAGAGCACAGAAAGCAATGAACGTTCATGGCACAAACAACTAAGCACACACGCATTAGCTGTGTTAGATAGTGGAAAGCAGCTGGCCAAACTGCGAGAGACATTGCCTGGATTGAGAAAATGTAGGCAGAGCTCAGCTTTCATGTGAACCGAAGACAAGCTAGAGCAGTGGTTCTCAACCTGTGGGTTGGGATCCCTTTGAGGCTGAATGACCCTTTCACAAGTCACTGAAAACCACTGGAAAACACAGATATCTATCTACATTATGATTCATAACAGTAGCAAAACTACAGTTATGAAATAGCACAAAAATAACTTTTTGGTTGGGGGTCACCACCACAGGAGGAACTATATTAAAGCGTCACAGGCATTAGGAAGGTTGTGAACCACTGATCTAGGGAATGGATCCCAATCCCCACCCCAGTCATAGGCTCTGAGACAAGGATTCTCACCCGCTGAAAATAAGAGGTAGTCCATTTTCCATTTTCTCCACAACACATCTTCTCCCTCAGACACACACCAATAACTGTGGACCCCAGAGAGGAAGTGATCTGTGTACACACTCCACCATGTATTCTAGGGACAAACATTTTGAAGCTCATTTTACAAATTCCTCTAGCCCCAGGTGTCCACAGCAGATGTCTGAAGTTCCCAAACAAGTCTGACGATTTTCCTTTCTCTACCTCACACTTCCACCCCAGTTTCTCTCATCTGTGTCTTTATCAGCCATAATTGAGCCTGCTTATCATCGTCCTTTAAGGATTTAAAGTATTTAAGTATTTGTGTTCACCCCCATAATCTCATAGGGAGTTGTATCAGTAGGAGGTATGGCTTTGCTGGGGTGAGTATGGCCTTGTTGGGGGAAGTGTGTCCTGTGGTGATGGGCTTTGAGGTCTCATATATGCTCAAGCCACGTCTAATGTCCTAGTTTACTTCCTGTTGCCTTTGGATCAAGATGGAGAACTCTCAGCTTCTTTTCCAGCACCATGTCTGCCTGTATGCTGCCATGTCCCACCTTGATGATAAAAGACTAAACCTCTGAACTGTAAGCCAGTTCCAATTAAATATTTTCCTTTATAAGAGTTGCTATGGTCATGGAGTCTCTTCACAGCAATAGAAACCCTGAGATAACCAGTTATCTCTTGTTAAGATGAGCTAAAGGTTTTTGATCATCCCAAATGCATCTCACCAATATCAACCCTTCTTCCTTCCCATTTTCTTGAATTGTATTCATTATCATTATTCGTGTGTGTGTGTGTGTTTGGGTGTACATGTGCCACAGTACCCATATGGAAATCAGAGGTCAACTTTCAGAAGTCTATTTTTCACTGTGCATTTTGGGCTTAAACTCAGGCTGTAGCCAGCACTTTCACCTGCTGAGCCATCTCAAAGGGCTTTTTCTATCTTTGATTTACTTATTCATCCCATAAAAGCAGCCGTGGATTTAATTCCTGGATAAAAACAAAAGGACTTGGTTAAATAAAAATAAACGAAATTGTTTTAGGAACAGCAGGCCAATGAAACTCTCAACTGAATTAAACACACACACACACACACACACACACACACACACACATACACACACACACATGAACACATACATTCCCTTGATAGACAATCAACAATCTCAGGGGGAAAAAAAGAAGTTGCTTGTCTAAGTATGGCCCAGAAACAGAGCAAATACAAACAGTGGTGTTGTATGGTGTTGGGAAGGATCTGAGCCCTTCAGTCTGCCTGAGAGCTGAATCAGGCAAAGGTTCACTAACTCAAAATGATGCTTACCTGTCATGGCTAACATCTGGTGGAAGGTAAGAAGGGTGGATATTACTAGTTACATGGAGCTGTCAAAAATGTTTTAAAATGGGCTAAGGATGTAGCTCAGTGGTAGGTAGAGTCGAGCATACTCAAGGCTCACAGTTCAATTCCAATTCCCCAGCACTTTAAAGAAAAAACCTCCCAATCCCTTTACTTTAGGACAAGACAGACCTTGAGCAAATTTATTCTTGCCTAGACTGGTCCAAAAGTTAACTGAAGTGTGCGAACATGCCAGGTGAATTTTTTTTATATTTATTTATTTATTATTTATACAGTTAGCCAGAAGAGGGTACCAGACCTCATTACAGATGGTTGTGGGCCACCATGTGGTTGCTGAGAATTGAACTCAGGACCTTTGGAAGAGCGGGCAATGCTCTTAACCGCTGAGCCATCTCTCCAGCCCCCGCCAGGTGAGTTTTTTATCTTACTGATAAAAAAAAGTTTCAAATCAGGAAGAAAAAACATAGGTGGTACAAATATAAATATTCTAAAATCAATATTTTATATACTGCAAGTTGTGACCAGTCAATGGGACACAAAATCAATGCAAGGATCCTAAGCAGTATTTTTAAAAGATAGAACCAAGGATTACATTTGAGAAAAAAAATTTTCAGAATGCCACGCTTGAGGATCTGTGTATGTAATGATTTCTTCACATTTGTTTGTAGTTTAAAATGCCTGAATGTGAGGCTAGAGATGGCTCAGTGACTGAGTATGAACTGCTCTTGGAAAGAAACAGAGTTTAGTTCCCAGTGACCAGTGGGTGGTTCACAATCACCTTTAACTCTCCAAGAGATCCGACACACTTTTCCAGCTCTGTAGTCATCTGCACTCCAGCACCCATGTGCATGTGTGTGTGTGTGTGTGTGTGTGTGTGTGTGTGTGTGTGTATAAAATAAAGTTTGAAAGACCCTGCCCTGCATTCCTTTTCTCCAACATTGCTCCAGATATCAAAAATTATAGTTCAGATAAGTGTAGCTTTCTGGCCCTATCACCAGGAATTTTTAATAGTTATGAGATGAGACATCACCCTCCACACACCAATCGGCATTTTAGATAAATTACAAACGAGTCTATTACTGAAGTCATGAGATGTGTTGACTTGTTATGATATTGATATTATTTGCCCTTTAATTATAGTAAAGTACCAGAGGCAATTAATAAAAGTCAAATGTTCAATTTTGTCTTCCAATATGAGAGATTTTAATATGAGATCCAGTGGTCCCGCATCCTTTCTTAGTTTGACAAGGATTTCAGATCAGAGCATACTGCTTGTCCCATGACCAGGAAGCCAAGAGAGAGAAGTCTGGAGCCCAGAAATCCCCTTCAAGAGCAGTAGTTCAATGATCCATGGGATTCCCACCAGGGTCCGCCTCCCAAAGAGTCTACTACCTCCCACCAGTGTCATCCTGGTGACAAGCATCAAACACAAGGATCTCTGAGGCTGTAACAGATGTTACCACTGCTAGCGTGGTGATGAGTAAGTGTCAAGGACAGCTTGGTGCTTCCCTTTCTAGCATGACAGAGGCCTTCTTCATAACCAGCATTGCAGGGAAGAGAGTGAGTGATGTGGGGAGTCCTTCTGTACATGTGTTGCTTTTATTGGTTAATGAATAAAGGAGCTGCTTTTGGCCAGTGGCTTAACAGAGTAAAGCCAGGCTGAAAGAGATATGCAGAATAGAGATAGGTGAGGGGGGGAGAGTAGGGGACAGGGGGTGGGGGGACTAAACTGAATGCTGGGAGAAAGAAGGCAGAGCAAGAAGACGCCATGGAGATGCCAGATGGAACTTTGCTGGTAGGCCACAAGCCTAAATATAAAATAATGGAAATGGGTTAATTTCTAGATGTAAGAGATAGCTAGCAATACCCTTAAATGATTAGCCAAGCAGCGATTTAAATAATATAGTTTCTGAGTGATTGAGTCTGGGCAGCCAGGAACTAACAAGCGGCCTTCCACAACAAGTGTGTGTGTGTGTGTCGGTGAGTGTGCACATGTGTGCACAGCTCAGAGTTCATCCTGGGGTGTTGTTCCTCAGTCATGCCCTCTTATCTTATTTTCATTTGAAACAAGGCTCTCACTTGGCCTGAACTTATTATTAGGCGATTCTAGCCATTGATTCCCAGCCTATCTCCACCTCTCCTGTGCTGGAATTACAAGCATGCACCACCATGCCCTGTGTTTTATGTAGATTCTTAGAGTCAGACTTGGGTTCCCATGCATACACAGCAACCACATTACTAACAAAATGATCTCTCCAGTATGGCACTGTCATTCTTGATAAGAAGCAAGATGACACAGTGGTTAAGAGGGTTTCTGTGACATGAAACAGACTCAAATTCTAATCTTTGTGTAACTTGCCAGGTATGACCTTTTTTTATTTCTTTGTAATAAGGAGTTAAGAACTATCCCTATTGCATAAGTTTATAAGAATTGTGATAAGCAACTAGTGCAAAATAATCCAGAAATATTAGCCGTCCCCTCCTCTTTTGAAGCTCTGATGTAGGTGGGTCTTCTATTTGTTAATTTCATTGGTTAATTAATAAAGAAAACTGCTTGGCCTGATAGGTCAGAACATAAGTAGGCGGGGAAGACAGAACAGAATTGTGGGAGAAAGAAAGCAGACTCAGGCAGATGCCATGGAGCCAGCCGCCAGGTCAGACATGCTGAATCTTTCCCGGTAAGCCACCACCTCGTGGTGCTACACAGATTACTAAATATGGGTTAAAGCAAGATGTGAGAATTAGCCAATAAGAGGCTAGAACTAACAGGCCAGGCAGTGTTTAAATGAATACAATCTGTGTGTTGTTATTTCGGGTGTAAAGCTAACCATGTGGGAGCCGGGCAGGACGAAAAGTAGGCCTGCTTGCCTCATCACTACAGAGCTCCATCTTGAGGGAAACACCATTCAATTTAGTGTGATAGACATTGGGTGAGCATTGGAAGAGCTACTCCGAGTGCTTCTGAAAACACAAGGATGGAAAGCGGTCCTTACTTTCATGGGAACCTGTGTAGCAGAAAATAAACTTAGAGGTTACTATGTTAGTCTGTCCCTCACTTAATATGCGAGGATGGTAAGACATGCACATCTAAGCAGGTTATCCAGAGATGTCTAAGTAGGAGAAGCATCCGAAACAGAACATGGGCCCTATATGCATGCCGATCCTTCCCTCTAGAGTGGATTTCACTTAGAGAGCTGGGTCCTGACAGCCCTCTATGTGGGGATTTGTTTAAATACTTATTTGTATATATGTTTATTCTCTACTTATATAAGGGCTATATGGCACAGATTTTATATGTGATAAAAAACATTCAAGATTGTTATTTTAGGATACAGATGGCCAAGTAATTCTCAGGGAACACTTCCGTCTATTTTTGCTCAACGAGTATAGTCCTAGACAACACTTGGTTGCAGTTAGGTTATAATGTGACAAATGAGATTTGGGTCTCAATCCACTGGACTGGTTCTGATTATAAAATACACAGAATATAGCATGAAGCACCTTGTTAAATTCGAGCATCTAGTTTAGTTGGGTAAATGCATTCAACATTGCTATGTAACCAATGCCCAGAAGTTTTTCATCTCATAAAATGAAAACTCTCTACCCATGAAGCAATAATAATTCCTTATTTCTTCTCCTTCTCGGTCCCTGGGAACCAGTGTTCTGGTTCTATTTCTATGAGTTTGATCCCTCTAGATACCTTATGTGAGTGAAATCACAAGTATTTGTCTTTTAGTTGCTGGCTTATTTTACTTTGTAGAGCATGCTTAAGACTTATTCCTTTCTAGCCCCTTCCTTTCTACTCTCTGTTTACCATTCTCTTCTTTTTCTTCACTAGTATGTCTCCCTGGCTTGCCATAGTAATTGTTTACTCAATAGAGCTGTGGCCCTTGGATCGATTTGAAGTATCTGGCTGCATTAAAATGCATGTGCCTCTTCTTCAAATTGAAGGCAACTGCAATTCTACGATCCTTGCATCCATATTTATCAGTCTATTATATTCCATAGTCCTTCTGCTGTTGTCAAGTTCTAACTCTGGCCCTACTGTGCATACCACCAAACAGCACAGTGAAGCTCTTTGGTCATTAAACATGAGGCATGAATAAAACAGGTCTTCTGTGTGGCAGACGTAGACTGTGTCTTCTGTAGAGGCTGTGTCATCTTATGCGTTAGTCTCATGAGCATGCCAGCTGTGCCAATGGGCCTATGAGAACCTGACCGATACCCCCGATGTGAAAACCCAAATTGAAATCTGCATGACCAACATGGGAAACCGAATTATTCATTTCAAACAGGCAGAAAAGTAAATATATAAATCTGTACTGAGTAGAGAAATACATTTTGCATTATTAGTAGAATACCATGTTTTTTTTTTACTAGAAAGCCTTTACTGATGCAACTCTTCTTGAGAGTAGCTGCAAAGGGTTATCTAAGCTAAGGCTTTATCTAACCTTTGTATTTCTACTTATTAGAAAGAGAAAAACCTTGCTTTTATATCTAAGCTTTTCACTAGAAATTGTCATTTGCTTTGCTGCGGTGCCAAAAGGATGCAACTGAGAAGCACAAAGCACGGAGCTCTGGGTTCCAGAGGTGACTCACAGCATCTAGCAGTCCATTCTGGACATCTTAGCAGGCCTATTTTGGGGCTGTTTTCCACACTCAGCAAGGCTGCAGAATCCCAGGTGTTCTCTCTGAGTGCAAAGCCAGAGTACAAGGATTGACCTAAGAAGCAAGAACGCACGCTCATTAAAGCAGGGAGGCTAGCCAGCTGGCAGTTTGGTGTTATCTCTTGGTGGTGACCCCTTTGCTTGTTAGAGAGGGTGCTGATGTCCCTGTGTATCTAGGTCTAATGCGTTGTAGTTCACTGGGGACCCAGAGAGGGCAAAGAAGTGCTTGGTTGGTGGAAGAGACCAGTGCATTGTTTGTTTCATGGCTAGGACACCATTTAAAATGTCAATACTTTTCCTTGCATGAGACTGTATGCCTTGGACATCTGAACCGACATTAATCAATATGAACAATACAGGGCTCTGGGCAAACGAACTAATGTTGGGTGAATTAATGATGGGCTCAGGATAAAGTTCCTGGACTCTTGAAAATGATTTGAAAAGAGCAGCAGGTATTTCTCTATCTGAAGCGAACATGGAATATAATTCTCATTCTGCAGTTGTCAGGTGGTTAATCAGGTAGAAAGATCTTCGACTGGACCAGGGAATTAGGTCATCATATTGATTTTTTTTTTAATCTGGCAGATACATAGTAATACTAAGAACACTTTGTGGTGAAGGTGAATAACATATTTTGGTGAAAAGTGAGCAATTGTATAGAACAAAATCATGGCAGAAATCCAGTCAATGAAGTAAAAGTGCAAACACAGCCAGCGAATCAGATTTCGTACAATACGTAAAGGTATATGTGTACACGAGGAAACTTGTGGCTGTGACCGCAGTCATGCAGAGCCCTCATGCAATGCCGAGCCCACACCTGAGACGAAGCATTAGACTGAAGAGTGCTGGGGACAGCATTTCATTTCTTCCCTTTGACATGATATTGTGAAAATGTTTTTATCACTTCATTTTTATTTCTGTCCAGAAATAAGGCATGCAGTAAAAGTGTGTTAGAAAGTGGAAGGGCTTTGTTCTTGTTTTGAGAGACTTGCTTGTTTGTTTTTACCATTACTGGAAGAAACACCAACTGTGAAGGAAAGCTATGCTTTACGGGTCAATGTTTTAATCATCTCCTTATAGAATCAGTTCTATCAGTTGGTTCGCGATAACAACTTTTTTTTTCTGCTAAGATGAAAGCATCACAAGCCCTTGGAACTTCTGTCTCGTGCTGAAATTGCTCTCACGTTAGGTATGGTGTTAATGCTCATCCAGT
Organism: Microtus pennsylvanicus; assembly: GCF_037038515.1. Lineage (NCBI taxonomy): Eukaryota > Metazoa > Chordata > Mammalia > Rodentia > Cricetidae > Microtus > Microtus pennsylvanicus. The sequence goes on from NC_134581.1 coordinate 35,935,874, forward strand.
CCATTGTGTTTCCTTCGGTTAGACTTCCAAGCTGAAAAGTGAAAATTCTGCTTGAGTTCGACCACATCCTCAGACGCTGTGCAGTTGCCTTAAACTGTGGCTAAGTAAGCTCCTTTTTCTCTGTCGTGAAAGCCATTGCATGAAGCAAAAAGGTTTAGTTCCTACAATGAAAAGTAGCATATTTTATGAATAAATGAAAAATAAGTGTATAACGTAAATCATGGGTAAGCTTACCAGGAGGGCAGGGGAAGAATGAGACACAAGGGTTGTATCTATTAGACATTTTCTATTTGCCAAGTACCCTGCATGTGCTGCTGGATTGGTATGCACTTCATAGTAAATACTGGGAGGTGCATATTATAAATGGGAAAACTGCAACTCATAAAGGCTACATATCTTTCCTAAATCCACGCACATGGGGGATGGGAGAGGCCAAGACGTTTACCTAGCATAGCTGATTCCATAGACATAGCAGCTCTGCAAGTCCCTTGCCAAACCCCAGCATCATCGCTCACAAAATCAAGAATTTGAAACACTACATAAACTCCTTTGTCCTCACAATACAAACGGGATGGAGGTAGCTAAAATCAACACCTAAGTCTGGTTTTTCTAAGCTTCTACTGCATTTATTTGTTCTTACTGAGATGCATGCCCTTTTATCATCCAAATAAAAATAAATGTAGGGGGATCCTTTTACATGAGCAAATAGGAAATAAGAAAACTATGTTTCCAGTTTTTGGAACTGTGTGAGTCTGATAAGAAAATGCATTTTCTTTGGAGATGAGCAACTGTTTCAAACAAATGTCCAAAATATGCTTATGCAAATATTTGTATTTTTCATCTACAGATTTATACTAGACATATTCCTGTCTTCTGGGAGGAATATAATGACCCAGAAAAATTACCAAGTAGATGCACAAATATTAGAAATGATCTATGTGGGGAAAGTAACACAAAGAAGCTGTTCACTGGTCTCCCTGCTACTTTTTAAGACATTTTTTGTAGATTGTAAAAATGATATGAATATGAATGTTTTGCCTGCATGTATGCATTTGCCTGCACCATATGCATGCCTATTGCTCTTGAATGTCAGAAGAGGGTGTCTGTCAGGTGCCCTGAAATGTAGTTATGGGAACCAAGCACAGGACCTCTGCAAGAGCAGAAAGTGCTCGTAATCACTGAGCCATTTCTCCAGTCCCAATATTTAATTTCTCAATTAAAGACTGCATACTGTGGTTATTGAACATGTTTAGAAAAATCTGAATTTTAAAATTCTATAATAAGTCACGATGATTTTCATCTATAAAATAAAATTGTTTTCCAAAAATAAACAGTACAGTTTGCTCTTCCGAAATGTGCATATTTTCTCAATGATGTATGTTGTAAGCGACAAATGTCTTAGTGGATTCAACTCACTTCTGAAGTTGCTACAAAAGTACAAAGCGAAGAGACAACAATTTAAACTTCAGGGTGGGCACCAAATTGATCAGAGGCATCTAGCTTCTATGGAAGGGTTTCTAAAGAAGATTTTTTTTACTTAATGTAAATGAACTTTTACTAAAATGAACTCTTCGTTGTTGTGAGTGCCGTGTCCCCAGGAGACACAATTTCCCCAGTGCCACGCAGAAACACTAAAATGCACAACTATTCTTTCTAGGGGGAGAAAAAAAAGATGATGTATTTAGTTTTCATTTGTTCTATTATTTTTACAAAAACTGTGAAACATTAAGAAAAAGACTTCATACAAAGCTGTTTCTGTATAAACTAGGCTTCAGAAAGAACGATTTTCTAGTCTGCCTTTAATTCATTCCTCCTTAAGTTGAAAGTCACGATACATCAAGGTTGCTGAGCAATTCAGATTAACCGAGTCTTCTTGCCTTCTTTATATGAATGCTATCCCTTCACAAAAATAATACGCTGACAATCGCTCATGGCATTTTCTAACTAAAAACACCCTTTAAATGGTGCAAAAAATTAATAATCTAATTTCTTTTATTCCTTTGTTACTCTTTTCTGTAATTAATAACCAGAAAAAGAAAACAATCACTTTAAGTGATCTTGTTAATGTTAAATGTATCCTTTATCTACCAGTTCTTTCTAAGTAACACCTAAAAGAGTTGACCAAGGTGGAAAGGAATGCTGACAGTCTGCTTTATCAGAGGTGGGATGCGGTGGGGAGCCCAAATTTCTCATCATTTCAGGGTTGCTTGCAGCTCAGGAACAGGAGAGTTAGAGGAGAAAACAGACAGAGCCAAGCTTGCATAAACATAGGCACATACCCATGTCACTTACATATGTGTGTGTGCCCTCCCACACACACACGTTCATGTGCAAGGATGCATTTTCACACACGGACACACATGCACAGAACTCATGATGAAGTAGAAGTTCCAGGTGTTGTTTGCAACAACAGTTTTTATTGCTGTACAGACCCCAAGTGCAGGTTTGAAGTCAGCTGCTGCCCTGTGGTATCTATGACTGGCTACATTGAGGTTCTGTTGCCTATGTCTACCACCTTGGAAAATGAGTAGTCAAGCGCGCGTGCGCGCGCGTGTGTGTGTGTGTGCCTGTGTGCACCTGTGTGTGGTGCGTGCACGAGTGTGCATGTTGAGGAAGCTGGAGGAGGCTATCAGGTGTTTGTCTCTGCCGCTCTCTGCCTTCCTCATTTAAGACAGGGTCTCTCACTGAGCCAGAAACACTGCTGCCAGGCTGGCTGAGCAAGCTTCCAGAATATCTTCTCACCTCCCAGTGCAGGGTTCAGGTCCCAGTGCAGGGTTCAGGTCCACGCAGCCACGCGAGCTTTTTTACAGAAGTGCTGGGTATTGAACTCAGGTCCCCAAGCTTCCTCAGCAAGGGCTCTTACCCACGGAGCCATCTTCCCAGCTGCTAATTATGTTTCAAGTTGTGCACTTTTATCTGGAGGCAATTTCATAAACAGTTTATAACAAGTGAGAAATGTTCCTGCAGCAGTTAGCTCTTCCGCTTGGCTAGCTGCACAGGCGTCATCGGGTACCTGGCATGGCTCCACTAGCCCTGGGCACTCTGAGGATATTTATTATGAAGCAGAGTGAGGACAAACATCTAAGATGAAGATGACTGAAGTCCTCGGGGGTGGGGGGAGGAGCATCCCTTCATACCCAGGACGTGAAGTCACGAAAAGCTTCTTTAAGGCTTCCTATGGCATAAAGCCACAGCATAGAGACGGGAGAGAAAAAGGGAGGTCTGCTAACAACAGGATGGAAGGAAAGATCCGGGCAAGGCCTGACTAAGAGCCGAAGGGAGAGATGAAACAGGGCTGCTGGACTAAAGGCTGGGTACTCAGTCACCCCGGCTGCTTTGTTACTGCAGAATGCACAGGCATGCATGTGAATCTGATTGATACCTGCAACACAGTCTCTATGTATAAAAACTGTAACACATTGTGTGGGTGTATATCATTCTGATCTCAAAGACTGTGTTTTAATTGCTTTTGCTTTATAGTTAGGGATTTCTTTTTCCTAGCATGGAAACTGAGGATCCGAGTTTAAAAAAAAAAAAAAAATCTTTTTAGGTCAGTAGTTGAGTGATAAGGACTTGACATTCTTGTAGGTTACAATAAAGGAATCTTTTCCAGTTAAAACGTTACAACCTCACTTCTGGTCTTTGAAGAATTTAGACAAAGGTAAGTTGGCAGAGTCACCTGTAGTGGGTGCTTCACTGACATCCTCAGTATGGAAAGAAGGAAGAGTTCTCAAGAAGACCATTTGAACCTGGCTCCTCCCCCTGGAACCACCTGTTGGAGTGGGCTCTCGCTGATACCTTGAGGCCTATGGGGAAGATCCTATGGGATAAGGATGGCAGGAGCAGGGAGGACAGCTTGGTGCATGAGGGGGCTGGGTTGGCACTGTGGGGAGAGGCCTGTGTGGCCAGGTCTGCATGCATGCCTGCAGACGGGTCAGGCATCTAGCTGGAGCCACACAACGGGCAGTGGAGTCTGCTGCTAGCTGTTAAAATGCACTGTTTGTAACCATTGAGATAAATATTTACCTCCCCTAACCTTTCCTTGTGGTAGATAATTTTATTCAAGAGGGGCAGAAAATTCCACTTTGCAGAACTATCACGAAGTTTTCTGTTACGGGCCCAGTGTTTAACACTTTGGAAAGAAAAGACAACAAGAAAACAGCAGCAACAACAAGCCCCCCCCCGCCCCCCGCCCCCGCTCCAGTCCTGTGCCCTGAGCATAGAGTCCCTTCACTCAGTCTCCCCTGCTCTTACTTCACGACTTCTGTGAAAGGCAGCCATCAGGGGGCCTGGAAGCTGCACAGTGATCTATAGCCCAAACCCAGCATCTGACAGGAGTTCCTGAGAAACCCTGAAGCAGTATTAATTGCTCGTTAAGAGCAATTAACGAAAATGACTACATTAAATACCTTCAAAGACCTGGAAACGATCCATTCAAGTTCCCTTCCAAACACAGATAGGAGCTTATGTTTTCTACTTGATGTCTGAAGTCTAGACTCCAGTTTGAACTTGTGTCAGAAAAGACAGGGCTAGCAAGGGAATTAAGTACACAAATAAAAAGTACTTTGGAAAATGTGAGTTAATGCTTCCTATATTTCAGCAGTTGCAAACTACCCAGTCAAGTATTTCCCCATCAATTTACATACGATTTAAATTGATATATCCGACATCTGGGAGACAACTTTTTAAAAAACATCAGTGTGTATATGTGGGCGGGTGGGTGTGGGAGCACATTCATATGCAGGTACACACACATGCACGTGTGTGTTTACCTGCATGTGGATGCCGAAAGTGGATACTGGGTGTCTTCCTTGTTCACTCCACCCCTTATCTCCTGAAGCAGGGTCTCTCACTGAACCTCAAGCCTGCTGACTCCGAGCTAGCCAGCTGGCTCAGGGGTCTATGGTCTCTGTCTCGCAAGCGCTTGGATTGCAGGCAGGCCACATCCATCTGGGCTATTTACATGAGTTCTGGGATCTGAATTGCCGTCCTCACGTTCACCTGGCAGGTGCTGTACCTTCCTGTTTGCGTGTTTGCTTGGCGACAGCAATTCTTTTATTTATTTATTATTTTCCTTCTTCTTCCTCTAAAATTGTGTCACTGAAAGCACAGTCTCTCACTGGGCCAAGGCTTTTGGCACCAACTTTATTAGAAACCTGCAGAATCTCAGGATCCAGCCCAGACCTTTTCAATGAGAACTACCATTTTAACAAGGACTCTGGGGACCTCATGGGCGAACTACCCCTTTGGGAACACCACTCTAAAGCATGGTTATGCATACTGCTTATAAGGGACAGACAATTATTAAAGATAAGCCAAAAAATTTTAATTCTAAAACTTGCAGCTGGAAAGACATCTTGGTTGACAAATGCTTGTCATGAACAAGCATGGGGACCTAGATTCAAGCCCAAGAGTACACACACACACACACACACACACACGCACACACACACACACACACACACACAACCAGGCACTGTGGAGGTCTGAATCTGTAATAACCTCCTCTGAGGAGGTAGAGATAGGACAATCCCTGGCACTTACTGGCCGGGCAGTCTAGCATATCAGTGAGCTCCAGATGCAGGGAGAGACCCTGTCTCAAAAAATAAAGTGGAGAACTGGAGCGATACCAGAGTTCTAATGTTCAGAACCCAGGTAATCTAAGTTGTAAAAGTTATAGAAGCCAGGCAGGCATGGCAGCCATCTGCAATCTCTGCACTAGGGAGACAGAGACGGTGATCAGCAGGGGAAACTATTTAGGTAGACTCGGTAGACTCAGCAAGCTCCAGGTTCAACAACTAAAGTGGGCAGTTATGGAGGCAGACATTCAGCATCATCTTTGGGCCTCCATATACATGCATACATGCATGAACAAGTGTATGCACCATCACAGGAAATGTCTAAGGTCATGTCCTGGTTCAACCAATACATGAAGTGGAACAGATTTTCAACATGACCAGAATTGAATATTCTCTAGAAATCCCAGCACACAGCTGGAAGTCCACAATAAAAGCCTCCCTGAAGAGTAACAGACAAATCACGAGTTGCAAGCAAAAAGAATTCTTGATGGCAAATAGAAGAGGAGCTTTTGGTCTTGCCAATACAATATTTTTAAATAGATAAGGGCAATTGCTGCATCCTTGTTCCTTAAACTGTTATTAAGTCAAGTGCAGTCTTTCTAGAATTTTTCATAACAAGAATATGCTGTGAGTCCTCAGAAAAATGATCCTTACATGCTGTGTTCAGAACAAGAGTAAACTCTGCTGGATTATGGCTATTTTCTGAAAATCCCAAGCCCATGTTCCCTTTGTCGTTATAGAGGAAGGGCACCCAGGACACACCAGACACTTTTGCCTTCATCGCGGGAAACTAGAACATGGATGGAGTCACACGCCTGAACCCTGTAGTTCACGTGGCCCAGGCGCTGAGCAGTAGATCTGCGATGTGATGTCTTGGCTTCCTGCTACGCCCTGAAAGCTGAACTCCGTGTGCTAATAACATTTTCTACTTAAACTTCTATGCCTAACGCATCATCGCCAATTCTTTAATGCTAATTAGTTTTGGAGGGAAAACAACAACGGAAGGACAATAGTGGCCTGAGAGTGGGGGGACTTCGTTGATTTAGTTATTGTTCTCAAGCTGTTGGACTTCTCAAATGTTCCACAGTGAATAATTTATTACATTGTAGTAAAAACTTTTTAAAGAACAAAATAATTTTATCACTGTGAGTCACAATATAAAACAACCCCATATTAAACCAGAAGGAGCTCTGATGTCTTTTGTTTTTGTTGTTTGTTTTTCTGTCTGCATACTGCCATACAATCAAACCATTTGATTCTTGAGATGCTCGATGTGGGGGTTAATCAGAGGAAAGCCACCTCGAGCAATCAAAATCATTGTGCAGCTACCCAATGCTTAACCAGTGGTGGTATCAAACTGAAAATATTCTGTCCCTCCTTATGACTGCCAATTACATGCTCTTGTTGACTGAGCAGAGGAAACTCAAAGGAGATAGACATATCCAAGAACGGAAAAGTAGCGTAAGGTGCTCTTCTAAAAGGGACGCTTGTTTTTCTTGCAGAGGACTGGGGTCCAGTTCCCAGCAGCCACACTGGTTGGCTCACAACTGCCTGTAACTCTAGTTTCAAGAGACCTAATGCTCTCTTCTGGAATCAGAGGGCAACTGTGCATGCTCACCTGCGTGCGTGCGTGCGCGCACACACACAGACATGGAAAAGAAAAAGAATATTGGCTCAGTGGTAGAGAATTTGCTTAGCATAAGAAAGACCCTAAATTCAATCCTCACTATTCAAAAACAGAGAATACAGTTTTGATGTTTCTATTTTTCTCCACTGCAAAAGTTTACTACGTCCTACTGAATAAACTGCTGTTTGCCCATTGAATAAATTCTAAACTCTGGGACATGGTAGAAAACATCCCATGATCTTCTCTCTTACTCCCTCCAGGTGTCATCTACTCTTTTCTTGGATACAAGCAAGTTAAGCTATTATTAGCTGGGCACCACTTGATACTGTTCCACACTGTGACTCCCATTGTTCATATTACTTCCCTCTCCTCAGCATGTGTTGCATTGCCTCACTGAGAAGTTCGATAGGAAAGGGGCATGTTTGAGGAAGGCTGTCTGGATCGTTAACTGACATAGGAGGACCCAGCCCATTGTGGGAGGCATCAATCCCTAGGCAGGAGTTCCTGAACATTATAAGATATAAGAAAGCTGCCAAGTGATGAGTTAAGGACACATATATTCTCTATTGTTCTTGCTGTGGGTGTCATTTGAGCAGCTGCTTGAGTTCCTGCCTTGACTTCCCTGAAAAAAATAGTCTTTAACTTGGAATTAGAACCTTTTCTTTCAATACTCCTTTTTGCCATAGTATTTATCACTGCAATATAAATTAAACTAGGGTGGCAACAAGTTGGGAAGCTGATAGTCTTCTATAACAGTATGCTTTCAAACAATATTTATTGCATTACTTAATGAGAATTTCTGGGATAGATGGAACTATATGCTTTCATCACTCTGGATTGCTGTCTTGATCATGTAGGACATTGCTTTCAGGTTTTGTTCTTTACAGTCGTAAAACAAATGCCACTGCACTGACATCACTTCCTGACAGATCTACACCCGGAAGGACAGGGACTCCAGTGTCTCTCACATACCTTTTCTATAGGGGAAGGAAGTCTTTCCCAGAATGCCATCGGTAGATCCCTGCTAAACTACCGATTGGAAATAACTACCCACATCCATCTCTAGTTTCAGAGAAGACATAGAATATAAGCATTCAGCATTCTTGGCTTTTAAGATAGATCACTACCTTTTGTATAAGCCAGAAGGAGGCTTGGGATAGGGTGGTCTGACTGTTCCGAAGGCAACCAGCAGTTGCTTTTAGTACTTTAGTCTGTTGATGCTCAAATCTAATGACTGAATCCACATCTTCTCGGACTCACCCAGGTAAAGTAACCTCTCCTTTGGGTTTACGCAGTGCTGGGTGCCTTTTCCATCCCTCCTATAGCTCCCACCCCCTACTGTTGGTTCATGTTTACCTAATTTCCTCTGTGGAAATAATACCCTTTCTCTCTCTATCTTTTACTCTTCCTGTGCCCCAGCTTGCTCACTGGCCCTTGGAAATTCTTGAATAAATGTTTCCTCAACTGGAAATCTCACTAATTTGGATAATAGTTAGATGGTTCTATGTGGAAGAAAATGTTCTATTTTTTTCTATGTGGAAGAGAATGATGCCTTGTTTCAAAGTAAATTTAAGTCTTGTACACACTGGCTACTTAGTACACACTCCACAGGTTCTTAGGAGGTTAAGGCAAAAGGATCACTAGCAGTTCAAGTACAGTCTGGACTTAACTCATCAAAAAAAATCTGCTCTTTAATATAAAAAGTACACTGGTAAGAAAAGCAGACAGAATGAAAAAACACAAACATGCTGAGTTCCATCCCCTACCCTCCCCCCCACACACACACTGAAGGAAGAAGCAGGTTTTCCAAGGGCTCTTTCTAGAGTGATTCCAGACTCAAGCCAGTTTAGGTCAAAAGCATCTCGCTCCCAACGAGACTCCGACCCTCAGTCAGCTGCAAACAGCCTCAGTTCCCCAGAAGTTGGTGCAGCAAAGTTGCTGCCCTGCCTTCCAACTTCCAATCTTCCTTCTTTACAACAAGTTAATGAATTTCCTGGCCTGCTAGGACTTCTGCCACTCTCTGAACTTGTCAATAAAAACATCCTCCTCCAGAAGCTTATGGTGCTACCAGAGTCTCATGAAACCACAGCTACCAATAACCATCTTGAGTCAACCAAGCCATAGTTTTAAATTCAACCCCACTCCAAAGACTTGCCAAATGATCTGTCTGGTTAAGTCCCAGCTCTGTGGGCTCTGCTGGCAACATGCTAGCTGCATATTGAGTTTCTCCAGCAAAACAAAGAACTTGTCAAACCCCCTAAACACCACCCTTGTAGACTGTGTTTAGTTAAATGCTATTTTTTCCTACCACAGAGTCATAGAATTGAGTCTGTTTTCCCCAAAGTCTAAGCAACTTGCTTACCTCCAACCAGGAGCCAGCTGACTCAATCCTTGTTCATTCTATTTGTACTGCTGCATTCTTACCGCAGGTCCTCAGTCTGACACTATGGCAACCCACGCAAACAAAGCAACCCAATCGGTTCAGAACAGAAGCCAACTGGATCAGAATGCATGTTTTGTTTTATTCTAAAGGTTAGGTTAATGTAAAACACTTTTTTCTTTGGTTGGAACAGGTAGGTATCTGCTGATAGGGTCAATGATCTCAGCTGAAGTAGGAAAGAAGCCCATTTGTACTTGGAAGTACAGGTTATTTGAACGTTTTTCTGATCGTATTCCACACTGGGGAAAGTTCGTATAAGTCCTGGGATTTGATGAAGACAGCAGACATGGCAGAGGGACAAGTAGCATGCTCACAGACATCTGCCCAGTGAAAGATGCTAAAGACATGACAAAGCTTACTAACTTGGAAGGCCTGCAACCCCCTGCCTCCTATGGTAGATGTGACTCACAGCTGATCATGAAGGCCAAGCACCCAGGAAAAACCCAGGAATATCTGCTGCGATTACCTACATTGCTCTTACATCAACCATCTTCCAAAGGATGCAGCTCATGGCCTCAAGCAAAAACTGATCATTCAAGTTCACAAAGGAAATCTTCGGCACCAATCCCGATCCCTGCGGTCACACAGCGCTGCCACCCTTTCACAGCAAGGGCTTCTTAGCCATCACAGAGATTTTTATTTTCACTTTAGATTTCTAAATGATATTGTGTGCTGTACGAAGCTGCTCATCCATCTGCATGTATGTACATGTGTATGTGTATGTATGTTTGTCCAATCCCATGACCCGGTGCTAGCATTACAGACATAACCCAACATGCCCCGCTTCTTACGTAAGTGCTGGAATTTGGCCTCAGATCTTTATGTTTGCAAAGCAAGGATTTTACAAATCTCTCCACTCCTTAAATGGTAAACTTTGGTCCTCTTTTCAACATGCAATTTATTCAGGTCCATATAATATGGCCATTGTTCCTCTGTATTAAACAAACAAGCAAACAAACAAAATATCAGGGCTGAAGAGACGGCTCAATGGTTAAGAGGTCTTGTTGCTTTTCCAGAGGATCTGAGTTCAATTCTCAGTACTCACAACAGTCAGTTCACAACTATCTGAAACTGCAGCTCCAGGGACACAATACCGTCAAGCCTCTGAGTGTCCTATACACACATACATACACCAAAATAAATATTTCAAAAACATCAAATGCAGTGATTTCTGTGTGTATGACTTAACATTTAAAAAATGGAGCCAGCTAGATGGGAAGGGGTGTTTGCCATCAAGCCTGGTGAGCCAACCTCAAAGCCTGGCGTGTGAACGGCAGAGGAGAGAACGGAATCCTGCATGTGGTCCTCTGACCTCCACATGTGTACCAGGGCACGTGTGCACACACATACATACGCAAATAAATAAATAAATATAAATTTTAAAAAACAAAGACGCAAAATTGCAACTAAATGACCAGTTACGTGGTTTTCAGAATGCCTTAGGCTGCGGTTGCTGGGCAGGAATCTGTGATTTCCTTTTTCCCAGCTTACACAGCACCGCAGGTGTTACAGTGGTACAGGCTGGAATGGCGATACAGCACAGTGGCTAAGAACACCTACTACAACAGAACTTTAATTTCAGCTTCAAGTTGTAGCTGTACCATTTACCTAGCTATGTGAATCTGGGCAGGCTATTTACCTTCCAGGGTGCCCCAGTTTTTCCACCAATGAAATGGTCTCTCTTTTCCCATTAAGAAGACAAGATTACTTAGTACTTTTAGTCAACTATGTGAATAATATAAAGTTATGTATGCAACACAAAGCCATATGCATCCATACCCAGTGTGTAGTGCAGAGCCAATTTAAAACGAAAATGTCTCCATAGCTCAAGCCCTCTCCGCCAGATTAGTCTGCCTACAACAATGGGTATTAGAATCTGACCCCATGGGTTTTGGGGATTTTTGTTTTGTTTTTATGTCTATCCTCAGATGCTTTTAAGTCTCCCCTCTCTACTTCTCGCTCCTCCAGGATCTGGAGAAACCAATACAAACTAACTGACTAGTGCTCTCTTGGTATGGCAAGGCCATTGAGGAGAATTCAAGCCATACAGACCTAGAAACTCTCATCTGGTCTCACATAACCACAATCAAAACCAGATCCACTCTCGTGCCTTGTTCAAGCCAGTCCAGACCAGTGTGAATAATGTCTGCCCTGCTCATTTCAGATCTTTTCATACCTTCTCGGTGTGTGTGTGTGTGTGTGTGTGTGTGTGTGTGTGTGTGTGTGTGATCAATTTTAAAATCCAAACCGCTTTTAAGTGGGGAAATCAACACTCAAGCAATGGAGGGGGAAAGGTGGTGGTCAAGTACTGTCCCCGGCTTGATGACGGCTGGTCCACTGGAGTCTCTTTTCTCTTCCTCTTGGCCTCTCACTGGCCTTACTTATCATAGGCATGCCACAACTTAATACCAGAATTATGGCCTTCACTAAGTTTTCAGTGGTCATAGTGCCTTATTGACATCAAATATCCCATAATAGGCAAGCATGGCCCAGCAGGTCATCAGTTGACTTGGCACTTAAAATTAGCAGGAAAAAAATGAGACCTCATGGACCTTACTCCACAGGTGAAATGGCACATTTCAGTACAAAGACAAGAAGACAAGAGCTACAAGAATTCAAAGCTATCATTTGAACTATAGGAGCAATAATTTCTACTATTTCGACTTTAATTGCCCAATTTGGCCACTGGTGAGACTTGATAGAAATGAATCGCATCTAATAGAGGACCCTCAGTGAAGACTCTCAGATCCAGTGATTATTCAAATATCTAACTTAAATTATTTAAATATTACACTGATGGCAACTTCATCTTCCAAGATTCGTTTGTCACACTCATTCAAGAAACAAAGACCCAGAGGCTCACGGAGAGCAGTGGGGTATCACACATGAGCACACACACACACACACACACACACACACACACACACACACAGCACCAGGCCCTACTACCTCAATTAAATCTCTAGTAATCACATTGCAGCTAACTGCTGCACACTTCCCTTATGCTACTGCAAAACAATGATTTACCTCACAACACCCATGATGTCAAAACAAGTCCAACATCTTTTAGTTCAGAGGGTCACATAATATTAACTTATTTTAATTAAGCTCATTTATTTGACCCATGAATCAGGACCCTCCCAAACAAAAGGTGTTGTGTCTAAACTGCACCATATCTAGAAGTCTGTTTAATATCCCTCCCCCAGGCTCCTTCACTCCAGAAATCTCACCGGCCTTTCCTTATTGTGGCCACCACTGTCTGCTGGTTTCTAAAGCAACGTAAGTGTCCTCCTCTTGCCCGTGCTACACAGTATTGAAACATCAACTGCTTACGGCATCCTCCACAATACTGAGCCATTCTGGAGATAAAGTCCTGCAGTGACCCAGTCTGTGATCCTCAGCATCCAGTTTGTCTCTTGGGTTGTAGACCATGAAACAACACTCTTCAGACTCAGCAATTATGGAGACCTCCTTGTCATCATGGAAATGTCATACAGAATACAACCAAGCTGGGCTTTCTGACATATCTGACCTACAGGAAGAAGTGACTTGCTCAATTGCAGTACTGTAAGATTCCAGCCCTCTCCCACCTCTATTGGAGACTTGAGAGTCCCATGAGATGAGTATTTGGAAAAGGCAGTCTGTAAGCGTTACTGATGTCAAAGTCACCCTGTCATGTGATGACATTCTCTATAAGCTCTTGCCATCTAATCTCAGTCAATACACCCGTGATGAGGAGTTGTCACCAAAATTGCTAAACTCCATGCAGTCATCTTGGCCTAGAAGATGTTTTCTAGCACTCAGTTCAATGTTTAGATTCTGGTAGACTCTTGGGATAGTACCAATGATCTAGTCAATTCATCACTAACAGCAACTATTCTTACAGTTGCATGAATATACACTTACTAATGTAGAAAGAGGTCTTCAGACATCACTGCCAGTGGAGGCAGCTCAATCGTTTCCTGGCCACCCAGACCCGAAATAAACACACAGAAACTACATTAATTGAAACACTGCACTCGGGAGGCAGAGGCAGGCGGATCTCTGTGAGTTCGAGACAAGCCTGGTCTACCGAGCTAGCTCCAGGACAGGCTCCAAAGCCACAGAGAAACCGTCTCGAAAAACCAAAAAAAAAAAAAAAAAAAAAAAAAAAACACTGCTTGGCCAATCACCAATCACTTAAGTGTATTTCTAGCTAGCATTTACATCTTAAATTTATCCATTTCTATTGTTTTATATTTTACCATGAAGTTTGCGACTTACTGGCACCTTTATCCTCCAGCAGCTACGTGGCGTCACATTGACTCCGCCTAATCTCTCTCCACATCTGTCTGCTTGGAATTCTTGCCTTGCCCTATTCTGCACTGCAATAGGCCCAAAGAAACTTCTTTATTAACCAATGGTATTCACAGCATACAGAGGGGAATCCCACATCAACTCATTATCTCTTCCAAGCATGTAGCCTTTCAGACAGTGGCCAAGATCTACATTTCTCTCAACATGCACACATGGTTCCTAAAGACGGCAGTCAGTGGTACTTTTACCACTAGCCTGGTACTTCAGACCTCATCAATGGCAATGTGGCTTGTTTAAACAAGTTATACATCGCTGAATGAAACATTAGTGTGCTTCGGCCATCCATCATTATCAGTGGTATATCCTAACAGTTCACATCCATTTGTGATACCCATGCAGTGACACTTTGTGAGCCTCAGCCGTTCTCTTCCACAGGATGAAGCTAGTGTCAAGATTTCAAAACATCAATGCTCCATCTCTTATTGCTGTTCCCTGTGGTGAGTCTTTCTCCCACCCATCATCTGAGGTTCCTCTTCTTCAAAATAACCCTAAAAGATAACTAGTCCACAACCCCTTCCACATTCTTCCAGCCAAAGTTTCTCCCTACTTGAAATCACACCACACTGTGAGTCTTGGGTCTGCTATCTTTCACTCTATAGCAAAACTGTTTATATTATGCTATTCCAAAAGCTCAAGTTTTGAGCGTGTGTCCTAGAGACAACTCCCCAGACTCGCCCCACACACAAACAAAAAACTTGCAGTTTAAATCCATCTGACTTTTACTAACCTAGATGTAAGGCAGTAAATCACCATCCTCTCTCAACCCCAGCCTGATCTTCAGAGGGCTTTGCTCAAAGTCTGCCTTACAGGAGACACTTGGTAGAAGTTATTATCATCCCTGAGCCTCACTAGTAGGTGTGAAACAACTGTATGTCAGAAACTCATTTTTAAAACTCTATCCCAACAACGGTACCTGATACACAGGAAGCATTCAATAAATATTTATTGACTCACCTGGATAAATGATTCATGGAGCCTCGCTGAGATTTTAAGGCAAATAAATGAGAAGATCAATACACAGTTCACAGCTTGCACGGAATTTAAATGATCGGATACACCCGTAACATCTGAAATAAAAGCAGAGTGCAGGCAAGGACACAGCTTGCCTGGAAAACTACTTCCTATCGTGGAAAAGGTCAATTAACTTCGCACATGTTCCTTCATACCTGCCTCCTTCCTGCCTTCCTTCCACTTCTCTGTCTTATTCTAAGCCAACTAAACTTCTAAATGTATTGCTTTCATGAAGAAAATCGGCACTCACAGGTTTAAAACTGCAACTAGCTGGTTTTCTTCTTATTCAAAATCCTGTCCACAAATGTTTTATTGCTCTGTAAAATTTGATATAAAACCCTTAGGATAAAAGGGGAACTCTGTACTTTTAAATAGGCTTCAACATTACTTTCAAGTTTAGGTAAAGGCAGTCATTCTCCTTCAAGCGTCTGTACTAAGAGAGAAAATGGCAAAAGCAGAAACATAAGCAGGCACAATGCTCACTACAGGATCACCTAAGCCACAAGACCTGCCCTCTTGTATTCTAAAAGCAGCTACCAAAGTAATTTTAGGGATAGTGGCAATGATTGCAAGTAAATCACATGCAAATTACATATACAAGATACAAGTGACAGGAAGAGAAACCAGTTTATCTCAACATTAAGACTTTCCCCACTTGATGACAGTATCATACACTGAGTATTCCTGACCCCTGGAGCTTTAAATACTTAAAATTATGTTTATATTTAAATATTTTGAAAAGTATAAATTAGCTTAAATATGTATTTTAATATGTATACCCACATTTGGGATCTATATGAATGAGCACAGGTGTCTGATTGGAAAGCTGTCTTCGCTGAAGCTCACTGCCATCACATTCTACCACTGGAGACTGTCCATGAAGGACATGATTGTAAACTGACCAGCCTAAAGTCACAGCTAGTCCACTTCCCCTGTGTACAAACAGTGGCCCTTAAATATCATATACCACAGCTGTCTTTGGAGTACTATGTGGGAAAAGCCTACAAGTTCTCAATAAAAAAAATTAAACCACAACTATATCCTTAAATTAAAACATATTATTAAATAGGTACTTTCCACAGAAAAAGTCTTATTTTTGGTTGTATTTTAAGTTTTTGCTTCCTTGATAACAAGTGTTTTCTGACATTAATCAAATTAAACAGAATCATAAATAGGCCTTATTATCATAAAATGTTGGCTAAACAGTGAGAGCATATTTAATAAAAGTTTACGTGTTGGTTTGTAATATAGCAGTCATAACTTAGGGCACATTTTTATTTAGGATAATTAAGCAAACCTAGTTTCCTACACGATGCATTCAAAGGTGCCCATCTAAGTCTCCTCACAATCCACATAAATGTCAAACCTTCTGCAGTCGGTGGCATGTGTGCCGCAGTGGGAGACGGCTGGGGTTCTTGTCCGTGGGGCTGCATGCACAGACAGCAACCCCGTGCCGCGGCAGGACTGGCCAGGCTATCAACACACGGCACAGACAGCAACCCCGAGCCGCGGCAGGACTGGCCAGGCTATCAACACACGGCACAGACAGCAACCCCGGCCGCGGCAGGACTGGCCAGTCTATCAACACACGGCACAGACAGCAACCCCGTGCCGCGGCAGGACTGGCCAGGCTATCAACACACGGCCCTTACTACAGCGAGAGTGCTCCGTGTTGCTGGAGCTGCGCTGTTTGCGTCCAGACCCCGGAAGGATGGCGACACACACCTGGTACAGGCACAACCAGCAGAGCAGACCATACCATGCAAAACTGACCCTTTCGCCTGGCCACCAACCTCGTGGCCATGAACTCGGCCTAATTTGTTTCATTTCTTGTATGTTACCCACAAATAGAATTTCCTCCCTTTCTCGCCTACCTGATCTAATGAAAGTCTGTCATCCTGGTGCAGCTCCAAAGGTTGGACAGGTAGGAGATTTCGGAGCAAGAAGAAAAAAACGTGCCTAACTCTTAGCCTTGCAGATCATCACGGTCTCCGTTATCGAAGTCTCGAAGTCTTTGGAGAAAGATCAATATGGAAACTGGGAATGAGATAAAGGATGAACTCCAGCAAACTTGAGTAGCAAAGCTCCTAATATCTTCAACAAAGTAAGGTTCGCATTAGTGGAGCCCCAGGCCAAAGGGAGAAGAACGAAATTATAACTGCGGGAAAAAGCCATCGACCGGTTGCCTTATACCACAGCCACTGCTAAAAGATGTTACAGTAAGGTGTCACTGATTTTTTAATTAAATACTGCAATGAGCATTAATTTGCATTGATTGTCAATCATGATGTTTCATGAGAACTTACTAATTGGGTCACCCATGTGTTGCAACTCAGCCTTCCTGTTCATCTTTTAGGGAGGAACTGTTCTTAAAACAAAGAAAACAAAATCAACCCATCAAATGTGTTTCAAAGCCTCCCTGCTTTGTAAGAGAAACCTTATAGATGACCAATGACGTGCACTCAGGGCAGCTGACTGGCAAGAATTAAGGCTGCAGAGCGAAAGCCACCAAAGAGCTCTTACCTAGGGTCAAACAGCCGCACTGTCCTAATGTCTTTGCTTCACTAATTAGGCATGCATTCGATATCTGAATAGCTTTTCAAATTAGGAGATTAAGAGATGCATTTTTCTAATTTTCTTCAAATGCAATTTGCTAAGGATAAAGGATGTCTGCTGAATACTTACCTTCTGAAATAAAGTATAGTAACAAAACAGGATTTTCGTAGCTTTCTAAGAGCCATGTATAATGGGAAAGAGCAGTGTTGATACAACAAGTGTAATTATTTTAAATAAAGTCACAACTTGCATCTTTCACATTCCCTATCACCCCCATACGCTGGTTGTGTTTATATTGCACTTGTCCTCCAAGGAACTTCGAATGTTGGTGCGCTTCTGGACCGCATGTATTATAACTGTACAAAATAAGGCTCTAGGTGCATCTGCAAGTTCATGCGGGAGAGGATGGGTGGGGGCGGAAGGAAGAATGACAGCCTCAAAACAGCCACCTCCGAACAGGCAAATCATCTTCATTTGATGGATTCATCACTGCTTTGGGAGTTGATAGAGAAAAAAAAAAGTACAAGAATAAAAACCGATGAATCTACAGAGTTCCTGAATCTTCAGTAATGCACAATTTTTAACTCTTCAATTATCAGGGGGCAAAGAAATAATCCCTGTAAAACAAGCTCCATCAAAACCACATAATATCTACACATCCACCAACCTGCCATCAATAGCTCATTTCTTTTATTTATTGGGTATTTTTTTACTGTTTTTGGCACACTAACATCTTCATTATTCTTTGAAAGTAATGGCAGTCAGCGAGTTTATGAACATCACATACACCCTTAACATGTTCAACGAAACACTAAGTAGCCTTACTCAGGTAATTATAGGAGCAGAAATATTACCCATACATAGTAAATACTATTTCACAAAATAAGTCACACAGAACTGAAGATCTTAAGGCCCCATTTCTGACTAGACCATATAACCAGTTCTAAACATCGAATAGATTCACATAGTTTTGAAAACTGAACCCAACTACAAGAAGTAATCTGCAAAAGAGCTTTATAATTTAAGGTATGATCTATTTATTTATAAAAATAGCAAAGTATAAGTTTTATTTCAAATGTAAGATACTACAGACATGAATCACTTAAAAGCAAGGCAGGTTCTGAAGTTTGTTGGTGCAAGTGTCCTCCTATTTAAAGTTAGGGAATAATGGCTAGATTTAAGTTCCTTTATATAATGGCTTGGAGACAGAGAAATGAAATTTACTGTTCACTGTAGTGACCAGTGATGACAGGGGGCAGGGATTAGAGATGAGAGAGAAGAGTATCGATGAAGAATTGCTTCAATTTATACCTAAATATGATTTATTATTTACGGAGATAAATACACTTACCTAGTGCTCAGAGCTTAGCCTTTTTAAAAAAGCTCTCAAATTCCTAAATACTGAACATAAAACCCAATAATTACTTATAACACTTAAGTAATTATAAAAATACATTCTTTGATCCATTTTGAACATTTAGAAAATATTCTCAAGACTCTGAATTCCAAATTATGACCTCTGAAAAGACTTTGTGTTTTAAAAATATTTTATTCCAGATTATTTTAAGATACTTTATTTTCACACATTTATGGCCACCACATGACTCATCCTTGGCTCTGAAATTCCATGGAGCAACTTCATTCAGTTTTGCTAATATTTCTGTCTTAACAACTTCATCTGTCTAGACCAGGAAGCAGCTGTGAGATGCTTCTCATGAAGAACTCATCACTGTAACCAGCTTCACAATGCTGAACACCATTAACTTGGGGACCTCTAAGAGTCTGGCCCTGTAAATATTTTAATTCTATTTAAGCCCTAAAAGAATCTGGCCATTTCAGAACTATCTTGTCTGTTTATATAAGACACGGCTCTAGTTTGATCTCAGGTCCGCTAACTAATAACTCATGATTTGAACCAAAACAACTCAATATCATTCACTGCCTTTCATCCTCATTTCAAAATACCAAACTTGAACACACCATGTTTCTTTTAAGACTTTTTATTGATGTTTTGTTTTGTTTTTTAAACAATCCAGTCTGTTGGATCTCAATGCAGTTTATAAAAGAAAAAAGAAAAAGAAAGAAAAAAGAAAAACCCTTAGGACGGTTTCCTATAAACTGCAATCAAAAAGTAATTTAGTTTGTCAAAGAGGTTATCTGAAGTTGCAATTTTCTTTAATATGCAGAATAGTAAAATGTAAGCATGCTCTTGGATGCAGGTGCTCCTGTGCACTAGGTTCTATAAAAGAGCTTGCTAAGGTCTGCAGGCAGTTTGGGGATGCAATTATTTTCTCCATAATTTATGTAGGTGAGGATGAAACTCATATTTATGAATAAAGTATTTTTCTCAAAAAATCTGAGGCAGCTTCCGTTGAATGCTCTCTGTGCTATACCTTGAACTGAATTAAGAAAGAGTCCATGTCCATGCTGGAACTTTTGAAAAAAAAGAAAAAAAAACAAAAAAACTCCCTCCGCAGGCATCGAGGATTACCGAAAGGAAAGGGGTAAATAAACATTGTATGCACGACTGTTTATGTTCTTACATTAACAGAACACACCAATATTTTACATAACAAGGAAGCAAAATCCCTTCACTGCTTTCAGTCAAAGTCACTGGTGTGGATGATGGAGGGTGGAGGTGGAGCAAGCCTAGTAAAGGGAAAAAACAAAAAACAAAACAAACAAACAAAAACCAACTGAAGTCTACAGCTCATGCACAGTTGTCCTGTTTCTGAAGTCTACACTGCATGCAGACCAGTCCTGTTTCTCAGACATCAGAGTTGGAACTGAGATTTGTCAACCTGGGGTCCGCATTGATCTCGTATCTGTAATGATACCCTTCCATGTGATCCCTGCACGCATCTCTGATGTTATGCATCCACTTTTTTATGCCTTTACGGTTCAAATACAAAACGAGGAGGAAAATAGCGCCTATCAGAGCTAAAACAATACCTAGAAAGACATAGGAAGTCTGCAGGGATGGGGGAAGGAGAGCATCACAGTCCAGGTCAGAGCTGTTGAGCTCCAAGAGGCCACGGTTCCTCATTTTTTCTGGGAATGCACAGGTGAGCTTGGCTTTATCGGGCACCACCTCTGTCTCTTTAAGCCAGGTCACCAGGTCAGCAATGTAGCAGTCGCAAACCCAGGGATTGTTGTCCAGGTACACCTTGACACGAGGCAGGCCTTGCCACTCAGCCAAAGTGGAGTTGTGAAGGACCTTGAGAGCATTGTCCTCCAAGTGGAGGCTTTCGAGGTGTGTCAGGTTGCGGAAGGATGCATACGTCAGGCTCACCAAGGAGTTGTTCCGAAGGTCCAGGTGGCTGAGACTCGGCAGTTGGGCCAGTAAATCCCGAGGCAGGTAAAGGAAGTGATTACTGGCCAGCTCAAGGCGCTGCAGCCCTTGGAGCGCAAAGCCTGAGCGTAGGGCAGCTGCCACCATGCCCTCAAAGGCCACCATGCCCTCGAAGCTTCCGTTCTGCCGCTGATCCTCAGGGGGCACAATGTGATTCAGGAACAGCTCCTCCAGGGAGCTAGGGGCCGAGACGCTGGCGTTGCTGCCCGCAAAGGCGAAGGCGCTGAGGTTGGTGAGAGGGTTGTGGCTGAGGTCGAGGTGGCGCAGGCCGGGCAGATGCTCGAAGGCACCTGCACACACCTCCTTCAGGTGGTTGCCGCTGAGGTTGAGCGTCGCCAGGTCGGCGAGCGGTGGCCGCCGGGCGAAAGCGCCAGCCGGGAGCACGGTCATCTGGTTGCCGGTGATGAAGAGGTTGCGAACGTAGGAAGGCAGGTCCGCGGGCACCTCCATCAGGTTGCGGTTAACGCACTTAACCGTGCGCGCCGCCTCGGAGCACTCGCACGCCGCCGGGCATCGCTCGGCTGGCGGAGGCTGCACAGACCCCGAGGCCAGGAACGCCGCCGGGGAGGTGGAAGACGAGGGTACCGAAGAGCTGGGCGCCGACGCGGAGACCCAACCCAGCAGCACCAGTGCCAGTCGTGCCAGGCGCAGCCGCCCGTCTCCGGCGGTGGGGCCCCGGGAGCCCGCCCCAGGCATCGCGGCTCGCAGCTCCCCGGAGCTGGGACAGCGCCCGCTCCGAAGGCTCGACCGGCTGGGCCCGGCGGGCGCGAGCCGGCCGCAAGTGTCGGCTACAAACTTTCCACGCGTGGGAGTCAATTGGGGAGGGGCACCAAAGCCGGAACTTGGTTTACCCCGGGCCACCGGGCGTCCCCCTCCCGGAGCGGTTCCCCGCCCTTCCCTCCAGCGAGTACGCACGACCGGTAGCGACACGGGCCTCAGCGCTCCTCCTCCCGCCGCCGCTGGGGTGGCACCTCCTCGACTCTTTTGTTGGCGCCTTTCGCAGGGCAGGATCCGATGAGCGACCTGGGACAAGAGGGAGAGAAGTGTGAGGAGCGGCGATAGCCGCCGCGCCCCGAGTACAAGCCAAGTTCTCCCCACCCTTCCTACTCAGCCCTAGCCTCCGCGCGCGTCCTTCCCCACAGAGGGACGCGGTCCCCACTCCCGAGCGCTAAGCCTGCCTCTTCCGGGCCCACATCTGTACCAGAGCCACCTCCCGCCTGGCTCCTGCAGCGGGGATTGCACTCTTCTCTCGCCTAGAACTTCTCGCAGAGCCCGCTGCGTCCTGCAAGCAAACTTCTCCCTTCCCCAGCTCCCGGCTCCCACCGCCCCCGCCGACCACCTGCCTTCCGGGGTCCCCGCCCCCGCCGCGCCTCCCCGCCCAGGTTGGGATGAGAGCGAAGTTTCGGGTTACACGACTCTTTCCATCTTTTTGTGCCTTCT
The DNA here is from genome assembly GCF_037038515.1 of Microtus pennsylvanicus. Classification (NCBI taxonomy): domain Eukaryota; kingdom Metazoa; phylum Chordata; class Mammalia; order Rodentia; family Cricetidae; genus Microtus; species Microtus pennsylvanicus. The sequence goes on from NC_134581.1 coordinate 35,958,235, forward strand.
TGAATTTGTGGAGAAAGGGGTGCGGAGCCATACAGCTGTCGCCCACTCCCGACTCCCAGTTCGTGGCCCTCCAGCCTCCCCCCCCCCCCCCAGATCCCGAAGGGGCTTCAGGCGTCTCCAGAAAGGGGAAGGGAATCTCCAACAAAGCGGCTGTGTATCATGGGCGGGTTAGCAGCCAGACCCCCACTCCCTTCACGCCCCAGTGTGGAAAGGAATCCCGACCCCGCCTCCAGGTCCTGTTCTGGCCGCTGGGTCCCCGCCGCTCACCTCCGCGCCTGGCGCCTCCAAAGCCAACTCCGAGTCCCCGCGCCTACCCGGCTCCCGCTGCGGGCGCCGACTCTCCTCGCACCCCAGCCCCTAGCCCAACCTCCACTGCTGGGAAAAACCAAGCCGGGGGGCGGGGGAGGGCCGGGGCTGCGGGACAGATTGCATCCGTGCAGCCCACCTCGGCTGCCAGTGGGGGGCTTTAAGGAGGGGAACGAGGGAGACCAGGGCTGCGCGGTTTCTGCTGGCGGGGATAAACGAACCACGCGCCCGGTAAAGGTGAGAGGTTTCCCTTCTGTTCCCCCTCCCTAGCATCCTTTGGTGGTTCCGTATTTTGCATAGCGTATTTACCTCGGATAGAAACAAAACCGCTGGTAGATCTCTTGGAATTCACGCTGCTTCGGGCATCGCCGGCAGTGCTGAGATGGATTTTAGCGTGACCCACATCAACGCAAAGGAACGAGCTGCACACGTTACATCCGCCACAGCAAGCGCCCGGGTTGTGAGGGAGATTCAGAAAGTCTCCTCTCGCGTGGCTCGGTTAGGCTGGCAACTTCAGATTCAGGGGTAGTTAGTTAATGCCTTCCTACCTGTGCCACCCCCGCACGCCTTGGGTAGTTATGAAACTTGGGAAGAGTCAACTTTAAAGTGGGGGAGGGTTAGTGGAAAGGACACTCATTCTTGATTCATTATGAGGTTCTTTTTTTTCCCTCTCCTCTCAAAATTAAAACCAGAGGGAAGAAAACGGCAGCTAAAACACCCCAGAAACAAAGGCAAATAGCAAAGATGTGAGTCACCCGGAAAGCTCCCTCCACCAGATTCGGAGCGTTGTGTCAGCACAAGTCACTTACGCAGGGAGCGCTCGCGGCGGGAGGTGGGCGGGCTGACCTAGGAAAGAAGTTTGTCCCAAAGTGTGTCTCCCAAGAGGCCCTGGCAGGCGCCGGATGATGGATTAGGGAAAAAACTGGAATGCTTATAGGACCAATGTCATTAAATGGGGGAGATTTGGAGTTTCGAAAGCCCTGCCATTTCTCTCTTAAAAACTCTTTATCTCCTTTTCCCCAGGCAAATAATTTTCCCCGATGTAAAAAGTGTGGGTTATTGCAGTCATGTTCATTTTAGAGAGAAAATGACAGGAGAAACATGGCTGAGGAAAATGAAGACCAGTAAAATAAAAGAGATCAAATTAACGATGCAAGGGATTGTCCCCCCAACATGCAGCATTGCTGTAGTGGTCCAATTCTGAATCTGTGCCTGATTCCTTCTGTGGAAAGACAGTTTAGACAAACACCAGCCAAAATGGCCCAGGGGAAAAAAAAAACTGCAGAGCCTGGAGACTGCAAAGATTTGTGCAAAAAGACAGTTTCATTAATTTGCATCTTCAGCACATTTTTATCTAAATCCCTTTCTCTTATTTTTAAAAGTGTTTTTGCAATATAAATGTGAAAAGCTTTTGGGGGAAAAAACGAACTCAGAAGCTGAAGTCCCGTTGTATATGGCAATCATGGAGATGGTTATATAAATCCATACATATGCTAAAACTCAGAAGACTGTACACCAAAAAAGACAATTTTACTGCCTAGCTTTTGTAGTAAAGTAAATGGCATGGGTAGAATTTTTCTGGTCCTCTGGCACGATCTGAAATCTGAGTCTGTCAAAAGAGCAAGCGCTCTGGTGCTCTGGCTTTTGAGAATTTAGGAAAATTCTAAATACTCTCATCTGATCCTCAAACCATCTCTGCGGCAGGATACAGTAGCATTAGAACTCTTGTCCTGTCCTGTGTCCTCTCGGTCAGTTTTCCAAATTTAAAAACAAGCAAAAACAATGGCTCTGAGCTGATCTGGCTTAGCCCCGACTGTCCTCTGCTTGCCTGGTCATGCCACTTGGTAACAACTGCCCCCTTTACTCGGCACATCGCTTCCAAGATAAATCTCCTCACCCCAGTTTTAGGGATGAGACAGCTGGCGTGAGAGTAAAGTATGGGACGCTGTCAAATGGAAGGTGGAGATGGACTCAGGCTCAGATCTGCCTGATTCTCCTGCCTTCGCATTCCACCTCTAGGCCAGATGAAGAGACTTGTGCCAAGTCCCCAGTCTTTAGGATATAGTCAGCCTGCTATAAATGCATCACACACACACACACACACATGCACACGCACACACACACGCACACACACAATTTTACAAACTTACTCAAAACAGAGTTTTGTAACCTAATTACACGGTTCTCCCATGTGAACTTCCTAGATGACAGGTCAGGCATTTCAGGCACGCCTGAAGGTAGCCAAGTAAGCACCTGAGTGTCTTTCAATTGTTTCCCCAGCTGTTAGCAATGAGCTAGGACCAGAACCAAAGTCTTTTCTAACTCCTACACTTACAGGCTGTATATGATCTCTTTATAGTTCTGCTACTTGAATCTGTGAAAGGGAACCCTGAGCAAAATTCGAAAGATTCCCATGAGAATTGAAATACACATAACAAAATCAGCTATTCTTATTATTCTCTCCATAATCATTGTCCTCCCAGTTACCTATTATGATTTTCTATAACTATGTTAGGGATAGTAGCACAGAGTGAGAAAAGGTCTCCATAATGTAGGGTTGCCACACTGAACTAATGAAAGTACAAGACACAGAGTTAACTTTGATTTCAGTTAAACAACGAATCCTGTGGTGTGGCCCACAGTCCAGTTGGGTCTTCCCAGTTTAGCTAGACCGAATCTAGATAACCCCTCACAGGCTGTACAAAGTTGTCTCCTTGGTGATTCTACGTCCTGCCAAGTTGATAATAATAACTGTCACACATCTATCCTTTGTCAACTTGACTCCCAAGCACGTTACTTTTAAGACAAAACCTTCTTCAGCACAACTACACAGACTCATGAATATCCCATAATGCAAAGTGGATTTGCTCCAACTTCAAAAGTTTGTAAGGACCCCAGAACTGTTTAATTCTCAAGCCCTAGTTTCATTTGAGGTTCAATCTTTTGGCTCACTCTCTCACTGGAGAATCTGAATAAAAGAACTGAGCAACGGCCAGAGGATATGCTCTCCTGAAATTCTTTCTGTCAAAGAAATTAGCTCATGAATTTTTAATTCACCACCTCACAAGTTCTTAGGACACCTGCAGAATTTCAGCAGATTTTTTGGCCTCCAACCCAGTGCTTGACAGCTCCTGTTCTCTTCTGAAGCCGTGTGAACTGGACCTCTACAGTCTGTTTTCTCTAAGCATGCTTGTCCTCAAAGTTCCTACCAGATAGCGCCACTGAGCTATGTTTTAGTATTTGAGGGCTTGTCTAGTCCAAAGTTCAAACTCTAACACATTCTTCTTGCAAACTACTTCCAAAGACCTAAGGACCATGGGAGCCAGTTTATCACAGCAGTGACCTCACACCCAGCTTCAGTTTCTCATCTCAGTTACTTTCCCTGTTGCTGCAATAAAAACCTTCTAACAGACACGGTTTAAAGGAGAGTGTTTATTTCAGCGATCTGTGCAAGGGTACAGTTACATGTGTTGGGTGAGTCGTGGCAGCTGTGTTCATGATCAGGAAGCAGAGAGTCACAAGGGCTTTACCCAGTTCACTTTCTCCTTTAATTCCTTCAGGTCCCCAGCACATGGAATTCTGCCATCCACAGGTAAGGTGGGTTTGCCCATTCCACATAATCAAATCTAGATAATGCTTCACAGATGTGCTCAAAGGCTTGCCTCTTAGGGGAGTCTAGATCCTATTAAGTTGGCAATAGTAGCCATCAAACACTGCAAGTACTTTACTGAGCTCTCTCTCCAGCACCCACCTTTGCACGTATTTTTATTCTGTTTCTTCTATGAATAGGCGCATGTGTATATATGTGTTATTTACAATCTTTCTTCATTTAAAGATGTATTTATGTCCATATATATACACATATATATATGCTTGTGTGTGTGTACGCATGCACCTATTTTTGTAAGGGTGTGCACACGCGCGCGCGTGTGTGTGTGTGTCTGTGTGTGTGTGCAGATAGATAGACACATGGGTATGAGTGTACATGTGGAGGCTAGAAGACACCCTTAAGTGTTATTCTTCACCCAGTCTCTCCCTGGCATGGAGCATGGAGGTGACCAAGTAGTCTGGCCTTGCAGGTCAATAAACTCCAGCAAACCACTGCTCTGGACCTCTGGTACTGGGATTACAAGCCCTCCGTTATCACATGCAAATGAATATGTGCTGCTTAAAAGGCGACCACTTTTACCAGCTCGGCCATCTGCCCATCTTACTTTCTTCCTTAGATTGGAAAATATTGCATATTTTGCACTGCTATACTATAACTTTTGTTTTGACTTTTAGAGACAAATACTTACTGTGAAACCCTAGCTGCTGGAAATCTTGTAAACTAAATTGGCCTTTTCCTCCTGCCTCTGCCTCCTAAGGTCTTGATTTGCAAATGTGTGTGACCATGACTGGCTTACACTGCAGATTTTCAACAGCATTATTGCAACATGGATAACTACTTTTAAAGAAGTTTCCTGCAAGTGAGAACAACTTACCAGGATCAGTTCTATTTTGATTGTCTTAGGCATTTAATTATACTAAATTATCATACTTTACTCTTGACAGCTTGAAAATTTTTTGTGCATAATGCTATTTACATGCTCTGAAGCAGGACAGAGGGTTTCAAAGCACATCTTCCAAAGGGGAATGAAGGAAATATCTGATGCCCCTACAAAGTCAATTTAATATTCTTCCGAAGGTCATTTTGTAGCCTCCAGGAAAATAGCCCTACACTAACATTTATATAGAAGATTATTTTTCTACAGAAATCATATTTCTTCTAATGACCCAAAGGAAAGTCACTAAAAGAGATATTACTCAATTATTGCTGCTAAATCTTGGGACTGCAAGGCATTTATAAGAGAGTGAGATGGAGGAGAAGAGAAAAGGAGGAGGAGGAGAAGAAGAAGAGGAGGAGGAAGAGGAGGAGGAGGAGGAGGAGGAGGAGGAGAAGAAGAAGAAGAAGAAGAAGAAGAAGAAGAAGAAGAAGAAGAAGAAGAAGAAGAAGAAGAAGAAGAAGAAGAAATGATACTGACAATTAGAGAGAAGCCAGGAGGTCCAACATAGACAATCACCAAGATTCTTTAAAGCTAGTTAATTTTGGTCTTTGCCTAGAATTAGCAAAAAAATTGATGAAGAGAACACTCTCAAGTCTGAAAAACACCTAATAAGATCAAGTGTTGAATACCAAGCAAATCTGTTACAGAACCATTAGCTAACAGTTAAAACAGTAACAACCACATGCATACAAGAAGTAAAGAGAGAAGAGAAAGAAAGATAGGGTGGAAGAATTTTTTAAACTTTTTTCATGTATGATGGAGAGGTATCTTAGTCATTAAGAGCACTGACTGCTCTTCCAAAGGACTCAGGTTCAATCCCCAGAACCCACATAGCAACTCACTCACAACAGACTGTAACTCTAGTCCCAGGGGATCAAACACCCTATTCTGGTCTCCAAGGGCACTGCTGGCATATAGTGCACAGACATACATGAAGGCAAAACATACTTACATGAATTTTAAATGTAATAAAAATAGAAATTATTCACAATTAAAAAATATTCTTGTGAGCTGATATCTGAATTGTTTTAGGAAGAGTGAAATACGGCCTCCATTTTTTGGAAACAACCTGATTTAAGTAAAATATAAGCATATGTATTTATCTCACTAGTCATTGAAAAATGGCATTAGACTATTAAAAATGTAATAAAGATGTTTCTGAGTTCACTGAAAATCGAATACATATTAAAGAACAGGTTAAAAGGCTGTGTCAGAATGGAGCAAAAGAATACCTTGGTAATTGGTATTTCTTCAGGGATAAGAAATTAGTGGAAAGTAAATCAAAACAATTATGTCATATGTACAGATACATCTTTAAAATGGGAACATACTCAGCACTAATTCAACAAATTTGTTGAAGAAGGGTTACTTGTTCATCCCGGCCACCCAGAACCGAAACAATCACACAGAAACTGTATTATTTAAATCATTGCTTGGCCTGTTAGCTCTAGCTTCTTGGTTAACTCTTACATATTAACTTATTTAATCTGTGTATTGCCACATGGCAGTGGATTACCCGGTAATGTTCCCAGCGTCTGTTTCAGGCTAAAGATCCATGGCTTCTCCCTGACTCCACCCTTCTTTATCCCAGCATTCAGTCCAGTCCTCTCTGCCTAGCTCTACCCCGCCCTGCCCTGTTCTGCTATAGGCTCAAAGCAGTTTCTTTATTCATTAATGGTAATCACAGCATACTGAGGGAAATCCCACATCACAAATTTGTTAAGACCTCACCTTTTTGATCACATGCTCATTCAGTCCAGGTCCAGCTAGATTTGGTGAGCTCCCATTAGAACAGGCAGGCACACTGTCTTAGTGGGTGGACCAACCCCTCTCCGTCCAGACTTCCTTGCTCATCTTCTCCCTCCTTCTGTTCTTCAACTGGACTTTGGGAGCTCAGTCTGTTGCTCTGATGAGGGTCTCTGTCTCTATCTCCATCCATAGCTGGATGAAGAGGAAGTGTAAATTTTTTAATAGAAAAAAAATTTTAAAAAAAGAAAAAAAAAGAAAAAGAAAAAATACTTCAACTTTTGTCTGCCATTCATGTGAACCTTGGGATAAAAATCCCTACCCTCAGTTAACTCCGTCTTATGGGAAAGCAGACTTCCAGAACAAACTGATGCAAAGCTGGGGGCAGAGTGGGTTTGAGGGCAGGTTTCATGAGGTCATGATGCGATGCCTGCTTTGAACTTTGAAGTGTTGGTAAGAGCTTGTTCAGAAGAGACAGAACATTCAGTTCTGGATGCTATGTGGGGAAGGGGACTGCAAACATACAAGGGAGATGTGAAGACCCAATTTGAAACAAGGAGGATCAAGTCAGATGTGGGGACATGCCTACTTCCTGACAATTCCAACTGTTGGGAAGTAGAAGTGAGGATGTCTGTTTCAAGGTCATTCTGAACTACAAAGCTAGTCTGAGGCCAGTCTAAGCTACAATCAGACTTTTCCTCAAACCCTGATCTTCTCTAGCAAGAAATTAAATATGTCTGACCTCCAAACAGTTGGTTGATTTACCCTACAGTGCTGGGGAGCCACAGAAGATCAGTAGGGAATGACAAGGTCACAAAAACAATGAATTTTTGGCAGAGAAGATTGAAGGTTGAGAAAGAAATTTGGAGACACAACTTGGAGATAGAATTAAAAAAAATAAAAATAAAGCTGAGGTGAAATACTGGAATAGGGCGGGGTGGAAGTAAAAGATGATACAGACAGTTGGCTTTCAACAGAGTGGCTCTGCCTCCACTGGGTATTTCGGATATTTCTGGAGCATTTTCTGGCTGTCAGTAGTAATTGAGAGCTTCTGGAATTTAATGGGCAGAGGCCAAGGATATTAGAAACACGGTAACCAGATAGCAGCTCCCCTACAATGAATAATTTTTCTGTCTTGAATGAGTTTCAAATATGCATTCTTTAGATTAAAACTCTGAAGTTTTAGCCTAGAATCAGAAGCACTTCACCATCAGACAATAAACTCAGCGTTGTTTTATTGAATACCAAAATTTTCAAGAAATGGTGTGGGAAGTCCTTCTATGTATGTGTTGCTTTTGTTAGTTAATGAATAAAGAAGCTGTTTTGGCCTGTGATAGGGTAAAACAAAGCTAGGTGGGGAAGACTAAGCTGAATGCTGGGAGGAAGAAGGCGGAGTTAAAAATAAACCACGCAGCCTCTGCTAGTGACAGGCACGCTGGAATCTTGCTGGTAAGTCATAGCCACATAGCTACACACAGATGAATAGAAATGGGTTAAATTAAGATGTAAAAGTTAGCTAATAAGAAGCTAGAGCTAATAGACCAAGTAGTGATTTCATTAATAAAGTTCCTGTGTGATTAATTCAGGTCTGGGCAGCTGGGAACAAACAAGTGGCCTCCTACTACAAAGGGATAAATCTTTGTTGCTTGCCAAGAGAAGAAGAGATGCTATTTTGCCTGGAACTTTAACAAAGCTACCTCTGACAGCTGTGCCACTTACTCAGTTTGTGGTGCCAGCAAAGATCATCTGTGACCATCTGCATCTGGAGTTACTGTGAGCAGCTAAGTCAGTAGTAAGTAGTGGTCCTTGGTGTGACATGTGGACTATGCTAAGAAGCTGGTTTCTACATTCACCCTTGTAGCAGTTCAATGTCCCTTAAATAGTAGCTTATTTGTAGGTGAATGGAGGTTTGTTACTCTTTCCTTACGCCTTCTGATAAGCTTATGCCCAAACATTTCTATGTTGTACTACATTTTGTTTAAAACTTACTCTCCCCTTATCTATTTTTTTAGTATCTGATTGAAAATTATAGGGGCTGGAGAGAGGGCTCCATGGTTAAGAGCACTGACTGCTCTTCCAGAGGACCTGGGTTCAATTCCCAGCACCCACGAGGCAGCTCACAACTGTCTGTAACTCCTGCTCCAGGGGATCTGACACCCTCACACAGACATACATGCAAAACACCAATGTACATAAAATACAAATAAATTATTTAAAAAAAGAAAATTATGTACACAGAGATACACACACACATGCACGCCAACAATGTGAGAAAGTACATTTTTATATATCAGATCTTTGTAGTAAAAAGTAAACACTGGTTTCAAAAGTTTTAAAGCAATGTTTACAGATGTCTAAGAGTTAGACCTCAACTCTTGGTAATTTAGTCACTGTGGTTGTGAGAACACAGACAATTTTAGTTTTAAAATAGGAGATGTCTATATTTTAAATGGTGCAAAGTATGAAGTCTAACAGTTCAAGACTGGAGAGCCAGATTTGATGGTGGGGAACTAAAACATCCCACCAGAAGAGATGGAATAGTGAAGTCAGCAGTTTAAAGAAGAGCCTGTCTTACCTGGCTGTGAAATTATTTTTTTTTAAAAAGTGAGTCATGGTAAAAGTTTAAATCAGTAATGTTGCTTCATGTCCACTTATTTAAAAATAACTGTAGCACTTTTATTTACTGGCTGAATACATACCGTGCTGTGAGAATGAAGGCCAGAGGACAACTGAGCAGAGTTAGTTATTCTTCTACTATGTGGACTCCAGGGATTGAACTCAGGTTGCGAGGCTTGGCATCGATCCTGTTTGCTTGCTGAACCATCTTGATGGTCCTCATATTCATATCCAATAATTCTTACGCACCTTGATTCTACTTTGAGGATAGTGCCGAGGAGCATCCATTTCTTTAGTTCCTGATCATGATGGGGTTGAATGCAAACAAGAATTCAGCCCAGAATTAAGAAGCATTTGCAATTGTAGTAACCATCCAAATTCAATTCCTGTCAACTAAATATAATACAGTCAAATAGCTATTAGTGTGCTTTCTTTTCTGTATTGCCTTGCTGTGCCTTCCATAAAGAACTGCCTCAAAAGCCAGAAATCTTCCTCAAGAAGTTTCTCATCCTGGCACACTGGAAGGCATCTATAGGTGTCCATGGTAGTGTTCAGCAGAGAGGCCAAAGTTTGGTACTGAACCTTACACCTCTAATGGATTCTGCAAATCTGACTCCACAAGCTAAATGCATTGGTTAATATGATCATCCTAGTTCTATCTGGAGTGTTCAAATCTGATACATTGAATATTCTATCTGATTTAGTTTAGGTCTCCCATATAACAGCCAAAGGACCAAAGTATGTTATGTATTTTGGAATACAAGTTTATCATATTGCCTTAGCAGTGGAAGAAAAATCTCAGGAGTATTAACTAGGGATAGCGAGGTTGAGCCAGTGTCAAGCTTTGTGGTTGAACAATGTGTGGGTTATGGCAGAGGAAAGTTGGGTGCAGAGTCCATGGCATAGGTGGCTTTTACTGAACTTAAGTAATAACAGCTGCTATAGGAACCCATGAAACTGGCAGGGCTTTATCCAAGTGATACTGATGCAGTGATATTCATTAAGGAGCAATCATAGAAATGATTTGACACCAATGAGTCACAGACACGGTCCGGGTTCACTACTCGGTCTGCTCCACCTGCAGACCATGACCCTGCTAATGCAGTCAGTCTGAGTGTGAGCAGTGTTTCTACAGAATTCTGCAGACACTAAAAGGCTTCTCGTCATGTCTGCAGCCATCTGCACAGGATGCGCAGTCACCCTAAAATCTACCCATGACACCCAAGCTTTGGGTTAAGGAATTCTAAACTTCTTTAGAGGAAGAGTGCTGGGTTGCATCTCAGGAGAAATATGTGCCTAGCGTATTGGGGACCCTGACTTGATCCTAACACACAAAAAGCACACCGTAACTGGGAGTATTCTTTTATTGGTTTTTAAGCATATTTATCTGAGATTTACTTGGCATAAGTATCAGTACTTTAATTTTTTTCTTGCTGAATAGTATTCTATGTTATAAATATAGGCCCTTATCTCTGGCCTGTTGATGGATACTTCTTGTCTGGAGCTATCACACACAATGCAGGGGTGGACATTTACTTTCGCGTCTCTGTATGAATGCACCTTTTTATCCTGGACAAATATCAGGAGATTGAAAGGAATCTTCAGCAGAGTCATGGGTTTTTTTTTTTTTGGTAAGATTTATTTATTATTATATACACAGTGTTCTGCCTGCATGTATGCCTGCAGGCCAGAAGAGGGAACCAGATCTCATTACCAATGGCTGAGAGCCACCACAAGGTTGCTGGGAATTGAACCCAGGACCTCTGGAAGATCAGCCAGTGTTCTTAACCACTGAGCAATCTCTCCAGCCCCGGCAGATTGATTTTTAACGTGTTCAAAAATTACCAAACTGTCTTTTAATATGTTTTTACCCACTTCACATGACCACACGTGATGAATAGGAGGCATCACTGCTCACATCCTCTCCATTTTCAAACTGGACTTATGACATGGGCGTTACACACATGGACCCACAGCATCTGTGGTTACATTCAAAAGATCAAGCCAATTAACAACTCCAATACGGATGGGAGAAGGACTCCTGAAGTCCCACCTCTAGCTGAGGAGCTACTGGCAGTTGACTGCTGCTGAGGGAGAGTCACTTTTCTTAGTGGAGTGGTCACTGGTAGGTTTTCCATGCTCCAGTGGGTAAGCCCTCACCCATATCAGCAGCAAGTTGGAGGAAGTGGGGAGTGGCTATGACCAAGATCCATTCTATGCCTGTACAATATTTTCTAGGAACAAATAAAAAATCCTTTCTAACATAAAGATAGGAGGTTTTGAGAACTCACACAGGCTTTATTATTAAAATAAGAGTGCTAAACCATTTCATTTAGTTCCACGGCCATTAGATTCTTGTTTTGTTTCTGGGGAGAGGGATTTCCTTAAAAAGAAAATATTGGAAGAAAATGGCAAAAGATGAACACTTGGGTTCAAAAAGAAAATATAAATGCCCTTTCAACATGTTAAAAGATTGTCAGTCTCGCTTATAGCAAGACTTGTAGAGATCAGAGTCATGCAAAGAAAATATATTCACAGGGGAAGTAGCAAAAACTTTTTTTAAATGATAAGAGTTCCAACATTGGTAGGAGGGACATAAATTGTCACAATCAATCATCTCTGCGCAGTGTTTTGGCAGTCACTATCAAAATTAGAAAAGCTCAGATCATATCCTTTAATCAAGAGCTTCGCTTCTGAGGATTTATACTTTGGGTATGTGACATGCGTGGGAGATGACATATGTACTCAGTCACTGTTGCAACACTTGTGATAGTAGAAGGCTGAATATATCCTGAGAGTGGGGGCCTTCAGTAAAGCGTGGGGCATCTGTCTGTGGTGGATGGTATTGGTAGCCCCTCGCCTTCAGGCTTCCCTTAGCAGCAGCCCTTTCCCACGTCAACTGGTAGTGCCCTCCCACCTGTGCCAGAGTGCAGTCCCCTGTGCCTTGGATCAGTGTGTGATTTGCTTTGATGTATAGCGCGTGGCTAGATGTGATTCACACAGCTCCTCTGGAGGACTTACTTGGATTAGGCTGGCTCACTCTTGCAGTTATCTGCTCCCAGCAGAATAGCATTCAGCTATTCCACTGGTCTTGGGAAGAAGCAAAAACATCTGTCTTTAAGTAAGTTGGTCCAGTGCAACTCAGTCTAAACTAGAGCCCAGCAGCAGTCATTTTGCCAAAGTACAAGCAAGTCCCGGTTAATAGTTTGCTGGTCAAGCTCAACTCACATCATCCAGTCCTCACGTAAACCACACACACAGGCTTTGCTCTCAAATAGCTGTTGTCTCTGTCACTGAGTTCTGAGGTTGACTGGTGCACAGCAGAGATTGTCAACGCACTCTGCAGTAGATGCCACCTACCCCCAAAGAGTTACTGGACTAATAAATAATCTCTAAAAATAACTGTTAATCTAAATATGTGCAATGTTCAGTTATTAGTAAAAAGCAGTCTTACACATGTACAAAAGACATACGCACACACACCTAACACAAATTGGTTGCCTACAGTTGAGAGAAAGGAGTGGAAAGAGGCTATTTAATGTATGCTCTTCTATCACTTTTATTACTGACTTTCTTTTTTAAAGAGACAGCTACCTTACCCAAGTTAGCCTCAGACACCTAGACTCAAAAGATACATCTGCCTCAGCCTTCTGACTAACTCAGACTACTGTACCACCATCTCTTATGTCACTTTGAGATTGTCAGCTGTTTATATGTATCAGATAACTTTTAAAAAGTTAATTACTTTTCAGAGTACAGGCTATGGATAGTGTTTTGTGAAATCTAATAGAACAGAAAAAAAGAACACATGGTCACTTGGATATTTCTTCTATAGTGAGAAAGCCAGTGCTCCAAAAGGTCCAGGAGAGTTCTTCACTTTTTTCTGAAGTTAAGAGTCTTCAGACTTTGTCTAGATAAAGAAGTCATGATTTATTTCTATCTTGGGAACTAGGAAAATGTATGCAAATAACTCTTAAAACTAATCATAACAACCCTAGCCGCCCAATTTAAATGATGGGCAAGTAAATTGATGAGCCATTTCAAGAAAGAAGAGTCACAAATAAGCATATTAGAAGCCATTCGGTATCACAGACCAACAAGAGGCAAAGTGAGCTATCACACAGTTTGGAACATTCAGAGGCCATCCTTTTTCTGCACACCCCGCATCCTCTGGCTCTTACCTTCTTTTGTTTTCTCTTCTGCAGCACTCCCTACGTCTTGGGGGTTGAGGCGGTGTTGATAACAGTGTCCCATTTACGGCCCAGCACTCACAGTCACTAACTCTCAACACATTGAAGAATTAGGTCTCTGCATTGCCTGCTTCCTGTTACAATAAGTACCTCCCCTGACAAAAGTTGGGAGCAACACAACTCTACAGGAGCGCCTCATCCTATCAGGTTTTAATAAGGGGCATATCTTGTGGTATAAAACGTGGAAGAATAAGAAATCAGAAAGTGCGCATTCTACTTTTCTTGCTAAATCCCAATTGTCTTACTGTGTACTTGTACCACATAGAACGAGTGCCGTAGTCTGGTTCCATTTTCCCCCCTTTTTTTCCTTTTGTAGACAAAATCCAGGATCTTGCATGTACTAGCCAAGAGTTACCCTCTGAGCTAGCTGCCAGCACCCCCTCCCCAAACACAAACCTTTTAAAGAAAGGTCTTACTATGTAGCTCAGGCCTTGAACTCTCCTTCAGGCCATCCTTAACACTCACAATCACCTTGCATGCACCTCTGAAGAATTCCTGACTACTTTTTATAACACTCTACTAGCAACATTTGACAATGTTGGTACCCAATGATACGTAATTAACAATGAAAAATTTAGATGGAAAAATGCTACTGATTGAAATTCAGTATCATAAAAGGAAGGTTATCCCATGAACGAATGGCTTAAATTCAGATATGAATCAACTTCTTGGAAAATATGAACATAAGCTCTTGACCCAAACTGACCTCAGCACTGTGGATGCTTCCCCAACTTCCAAACTCTGGGAGACACTCCCAATGGTTGCAACATTAGCCACCATATAGATAAAGTTGCGGGGGCTTTAGAAGGTGGGAGAACCTACTCTAAGAAGGGAGTTTATTGAAGTGAAAGCAGTTCTGGTGGACATTGGACAGTTATTAGACACAAGTTCAGCATCAGTATTTGTCATAGGAAAAGGAAGAATCCACAAATTGAACCCAACCCCAGCCCCATGAATGTAATTGGGACTTTCTAACGTTTGAGCATCCATTAAGTGCTCTAAAGTCTCATCTTTGTTTCTATTTTACTTTTGGTCATGTGCGTTCAATTTTACTTTTCACTACATTTACAGTACCGTTTCTATTTATCATTTTTTAAAAGTATGCTTAATGTTTTTATTCCCCTCTATACACTTATCTAACTTTGTTTCTTTCCTCTTTGCTCCACTCCCTATGTTTTTGCTAATAAGCTGACTTTACAGGGTTTTTGCTTTTTTTTTTGGTTTGGTTTTTGGTTTTTATGAGACAGGATTTCTCTGTGTGGCCCTGGTTTCCTAGAATGCACTCTATAGACTAGGTTGGCTTCTGCCTCCCAAGTACTCAGATTAAAGGTGTGAGCCACCACTGCCAAGCTTCTAACCAAAAAAAAAAAAGAAAAGAAAAGAAAAGAAAAAAAGAAAAACACTTTTATTTTTGTGGTTTTGATTGGAAACGTTTTTGTTACTGAGGAATTTTCATTCCTTTTTCCCTTCTTTAAAATTATGTACTCTCTTGTTCATTTTTCTTCCTCTACATTCCAATCATCTGCATTCCTTTTCTCTACCCTTTTTTTAGTGTTGAAGAGTATTTGTTTATTTACACTGTAAAAATGTGTCTTTGCTAAGCTACCTTCTGATTGGCTCAATAAAGAACTGAAAGGCCAATAGCTAAGCATGAAGAGTTAGGCAGGACTTCCAGGGACAGAGAGGACTCTGGGAAGAAGAAAGGAGATGTTGCCAGCCAGGTGAGGAGGAAGCAGGATGAGCAGTATGGAGATGAAGTAACGATCCTTGTGGAAAAACATAGATTAAAAATATGGGTTAATTTAATTTATAAAATCTAGTTAGAAACAACCCTAAGTAAGCTAAGGCCAAACTTTCATAATTAACAATATGCCTCCATGTTGTTATCTGTGAGCTGGCAGTCCCAATGAGAAAATACTGCTACACTTAGTTGTTTTATGGTTTGTTGCTATTACCAAAATTTCTTTTTCTCTGCATAGCAGTGGGTATTGAGCCATCGAGAGTAGGCTGTCAGTAAAAAAAAAAAAAAAAAAAAAATTGTTTTAAACTAATAAAACCATTATAGACAAGCCAAATTATCAAGACATGGAAAGGAAACTAGTTTTGGAGGTTTTTTTTTATTCTTTTTTTTTCTTTCTTTTTTTTCTCTTTTTCTTTTTGCCAGAATATAACACAAATGGCTTCTAATCCCATTGTCAGTGGTACTCTTATTCCCCTCAGAAACCTCATAGGCAGTTTCTTTTTGTCCTCAGTCCTATCAAAATTTTGGTCTTCAGAACTCCCACCAGAATGACCCACTAGGGCTTCAGTAGCTTGCTGCTCCAAACTCTTTTATATTCTTCCTATGAATAAGTCCCAGAGACCCCACAAAGCACATGGTCAGGTTAATCCCAGCAACAACCCTGTTACTCAGCATCAGTTTTCTGCATCAGTTGCTTTTCTTCTTGACAAAACACCCAACAGAAGCAACCTAAAATGAAAGGTTTGTTTTTGTTCATGATTTGGGGTAGATTTTGACTTTAGAAGTGTATTTTCCTCAGTTAAACCTCTCTTAGAATGCCTTCATAGGTAGGCCAGTAATTGCATTTCCTAGATGTTTGTAGATTCCATTGGCAATTAAGATTTACCTTTACAGAGGTGTGTGTGAGAGTGTGTGTATGTGTGTGTGTTTAGGTAATGAGTGTAGAAAGGGAGCCATGGTCAGAAAAGAAACAATCTTAAGAAATGGTAGAAGGGGAGATAGAGAGATTAATAACATATTATATACATAAGAGATGAAAGGAATAGGATGTTCTTTTTAGAGGCAGGAAAGTCACCAACAAGAGGGTAAAGAGGTAAACAATAGCAGAGCATAGATGCAGAAGGCTTCCTTTTGGGCTACCACTGAGCTCCCAAATCATGACACAGAGACTTATTATTAGTTATGAATGCTTAGCCTTATCTTGTGTTTGTCCCACTAGCTCTTACAGCTTAATTTAACCTGTATTTCTTCATCTACATTTTGCCTCGGGTTTTTTCATCTTTCATTTTGTACGTCCTATTCCATGTCTGGCTGACTGATGGCCGCCTGCCTGGCTGACCTTGAGCATCACTTTCTCTCTTTCTCCCTCATTCTGTCTTTTTCCCCCTCCAGCCCAGATTCCTACTCCTACTTATCCTCTCTGCCTGCCAGCCATGCCTATCCCTCTACTACCTAGCTTTTTATTAGACCAATCAGGTGCATTAGGCAGGCAAAGCAGCACATCTTTACATTGTTAAACGAATGTAGCATAAACAAACAAATGTAACACTTCTTTATATAGACAAATGCAGCATAAGCAAATGTAACACCCCTTTCTGCAACACAAGATATGGCGTTGCATAGGATAACAGCACAGGTAGAAACATAAGGGTCAGAAGTTCAAGCACAACTTTGGTCACTTAGTGATTTTTGAGGCAATTTGGAAGTACATGAGACCATGTCTTGAAACAAAACGAATTATAGAAAAAAGAACAGCAGAATGAGCTATTGTCAAGACAGCTCACCAGAGGGAATCACAGAAAACAAAAGAAGAGCCTGCCTGAGATCCACAGAGAAGCACTGCACTGAGCTCCAAGAGTCTTGAGGAAGAAAGGAAAGAGGGATTGTATGAGCCAGGAGGATCATGATGGGGAAACCCACAGAGATAGCGGACCTGAGCTCAGGAGAATTCATGGACACTGGACCAACAGTTAGGGAGCCTACATGGGACAGATCTAGGCCTTCTGCCTGTGTGTGACAATTGTGTGCCTTTGTCTTTTAGTAAGGCTTCTAACAGTGGGAGCAAGACCTCTCCATGGTGCTTAGCTGGCTTTGGTAACCTGTTCTCCAAGCTGCATTACTCCCGTCCCACCCGGCCCCACCCAACCATGCAAACAACAGTGAAAGGCAAGCTGTAGTGTCAGTAATAATACTATGGATTTTAAGATGAAAATAGAAGTTTGTACAGACAGAACAGACAAAGGACCTATCTGTTATGCTGCTATAAAAACAATAAACCGTTTCCAAAAGGGTGAAGTAAAAATGAGCACAATTTAATGTAGTCTTGACAATTCATCAACATTAGTTGAAAGTTTCAATATTTTCTCTTCAATAATAGATGGGACATCCAAGCAGGGATTTTAAAAAGGAAATAGAAAACTTGCATATGTGTAAACAAAAACTAAACCCAGGAGACAATGTAGAACCCTCCACCCTATGACAGCAGAATGTGCATTCACTTCAAAACAGAGAACACTGTCCTCATAAAAAATATGTATTTTTGATGAGGGAGAGTCTTCTGTTTTGTGTTAACTTCATTGGTTAAATAAAGAGGCTGCCTTGGCCCTTTAATAGGACAGAAAATTAGGTAGGCGGAGTAAACAGAACAGAATGCTGGGAGAAAGAAGCTGAGTCAGTGAGTCACCATGATTCTCCTACCCGACACAGACGCAGGTTAAGATCTTCCCTGGTAAGCCATCTTATTAGAAATGGGCTAGTCCAGGTGCGAGAGTTAGCCGAGAAGAGGCTAGATATAATGGGCCAAGCAGTGTTTAAAAGAATACAGTTTCCATGTAATTATTTCGGGTATAAAGCTAGCTGTGCAGGCGGCCAGGTGGCGGGGACACAGCCCCGCTGCTCCTATTACAATATATTTTATTCATTTTAATTATGCATAGGTGTGTGTACATCCACGCATTGGTATGTGCAGATAAATGCAGGTCTCAGAGGGGTCAGCAATGTATAATTACCCTTAAACTGGAGTCACAAGTAATTGTGAGACACCCAGTCTAGGTGCTGTGAACTGAACTTCAATCCTCTGAAAGAGCAGCAAGTGTCTTTAACCACTGAACCATCTCTCTAGCCCCTGGAACATTTTCTGAGATTGATCATACTCTAGCCCACAAGGTAAGCCTCAACATTAAAGGGATAAGAACTGTAGGAAAAAGTATGTGTGGTGGGGGAAGAGCTGAAGAGATGGCTCAGCAGTTAAGAGCACTGGCTGCTCTTCCAGTGGTCCTGAGTTCAATTCCCAGCAACCACATGGTGGCTCACAACTAACTGTAGTGATATCTGATGCCCTCTTCTGGCATAAAGTTGTACATGCAGATAAAGCACTGATAGATAAAGGAAATAAGTAATTTTTTAAAAAGCGTTGTAGAAAATATTTCTCTAATCACAAGGAATCAAAATTAATAGCGAGAATGGAATATTTACAAATGTGCGAAAATTAAACAATACATCATAACCTGTGAGTCAGTGAATAAATGAAAAGCACAAAGTACTTTAGGACAAATGAAAAATGAAGGCCTTCTATGTCACAATGTATTATTTTATCCAAATAAGACGGTTGTTGGAGGGGAATTTATACTCAGAGATGTTTATTTTTTATGTTTATATTTTTTTAAAAAAAGAAAAGTCTTAAAATATGATTTAGAATTGCCTTTAAGACATCATGAAAGAAGAACAAACTAAACCAAAAGCAAACATAAAGAGAAAATAAATATTTTGGCAGAGAACTTTGAAATGAGAAAGAAAAATGATGTTGTCAGGGTGGCCCAGCAGTCTAGACTCCATGTTAGGAATGAAAAATGATAAGAAAAAAAACACAACTGAAAGCTGATTATTCAAAAAGATCAAAAATCACCAAAATAAACTTAAGAAGCACAAATTACTAATATAAAGCATTAAAAAAGGCATCGCTATCAGCCATAAAGATGCAGAAGGGGTTAATAATGAATGCTATGGATTGCAGTGTTCCAACAAACCATAGTAGTTGGATGAGAACTCAAATTTCTGAGGACACAAGCTGCTGAAGCTGAATCTGAAATAGAAAATCTGACTAGATTATAAGTGGAGACTGAACTGTTAATATTTAAGATATACCTCCTAAGGAAGAAAAGCCAACTGCCGGATGACTTCACCAGAGAATTTCTCACTTACAGAATGATTAGTTCCAGACTTCAAACTTTTTCAAAAACCAGGAGAGGAAGAGAAGGCATTGTGACTCATTCACTGATGTCATATTTCTTCAATAACAAAACCTGACAAAGACATTGCAAGAAAAGGAAGCCACATAGCAGGATCACCTGATTATAGATGCAAAATCCTTCTTCTAAAATAAACCTAATCAAACCCTGATACAAATATGAGAGACTGTAATCCATGACTATGCAAGATTCATATCCAGGAATGCAAACATGTTTTGAAAAAGAAAGAAAAAAATTGTCAGCGGAAAACAAACAACAAAACCAGAAACAAATTTGTCAATGCCCTCTGATATGGCAAGATTATTTAACAAAATTCACCCTCCCACTCTGAAAAGGAAAACACTCTACCTACTCTGTATGAAAGGAGAACATCTCCATCCTGATGAAGAGCACCGAAAACAAAGCCAAAAAATTAATAGCACAAACGCCACACTTAGAATAACATTTAATGCCAAAAGATATGATTTCATTTTAAGACATTGCATGAATGATGCACAGAAAAAATTTATGCTGCAGCCTTAAACACTCTAATAAAACTAAAAGTTACATTTTGAATTTCTTCATCAGAAAATAGAGTTAGTTCTGTCTCTTCCTTTCCAGTCCGAGTGCCTCATTTTCTTGCCTAATTGCTAGATGGGGCACACCCAATACAATGTTGAAAAAAGCTGGGTGAAAGCAAACATCCTTGTTTTGGTCTTTACTATATTGTGAAGCCATTTGTTCTTTAAGTATTAAATGTCATGTCATCTCTGGAGTTTTACATCTTGTTATTTTTGTTTTTTTTTATCAATCAGTTTAATAGGATTTTATGAACACCCCTTCTACTTTATATCCAGTTGGTTATTGATAGTTGTTGAGGTCCTTCAGCAGGAAAAGAATTGTGTTTTCACTACATGGGCTCTGATGAGTATGTTAATGGCAGAAGGACAGACAGAGGCAATGAAAAATGGAAAGGAAGAAAAGGAAAGAAAAGTAGACACTTTTATTACATACATCCAAAAATACCAATAACTCCAATAGATCCTAGACCTAAGTATGAGCTACTAGTCTTTGGGAAAACAGAACTAAATCTTCATGATCCTGGGTTATGATAAACCTTTGTGGACACAACACTGAAAACATAAGCAACAATAAAATATATTCATTGCATTTTATCAAAATTAAAACCTTTTTTGCTTCACAGATTGCTGTGGAAGTTATTAAAAACACACAGCATGGAGCAAACATGTTGAAATGATCTATCCACAGGATATTCAAGCATGACTCATGACTCAACAATGAGACGATAATCTTAATAGAAAAAGGAAAAAATCATCATATCATGTCTGCAGAGAGGATGAACACATGGTTTATAAACCAAAGGTAAACTGGTAAATATCATTAGCCAATAGACAGAAAACTCAGGAGGTAAGACTTTACCCATCTGAGTGGGTTGTGATAAAAATATCAGATAACAAGTACTGGCGAGGAAGTGGTATGGAGCCTGACTCAGTCTACCACTGGTGGGAGCCTTAAATGACGCTGCTACCTGGGAAAACATACTCCTAGTCTCTCAAAATGTCAAACATAAATTTCAATATAGATATAAATCTAAAGCCAATGCATTAGCAGGTAAGATAAATTTTTTTAAAAGATGTTAACACAAAATTTATAAGTCAATGTTGATAGTAGCATTACCAATATTAATCAAAGTGTAGAAACAACCCAAATGTTCATCAAATCCAGACTAGATGAACAAATTCAGTTTGTATGTCATAGTATTGCATCAGTCAGCTCTCTGTACTGTAATAAATGATAAGCAAGGTATAAAGAGGAAAGGTGTACTTTGTCTCACAGTCAAAGGTTCCAGATCATGCCCATTGGCCTCACTGGTTCTAACCTGTGTAGAGACAGCATGTCATGGTGTGGAGCATGTAGCAAGCCAAAGCTGTTCACCTCATGGTGACCAGGAAGTACAGAGAGAGGATGAACAAGGGTCTACAAGTGACTTGTAGAACGTCCAGTACATCTATCTCCTGGCATTTATACTGCTCCCAATAGTCCCATGCAGGACACTAAACCTTTAATCCACAGCATTCCAAGCCCAAGCTATCACACATCTATTACTTGACAAAACGAAAGACACTGGAAAAGTACTAAGAGATGCTATAACCTGAATGAATCTTGAAAACATCGCATTACATGAAATATGCCAATCAGTATGAGAAGTATTTCAGGATCATGCATGTGAGAATTCCCATGAATTCTCCAGTTCTAGGACTGGAGTGGCAAGGTCCGCAGTAGAGTGCTTGCTAGGCATGCAGAAACCCCAGATTTTATTCCCAGCAAGATCATTGGTTCCCAGAATGTAACTAGCATAAAGGAGCTGAGGTGTGTCTACTAAGGGTACATATTTTTTAAAATTGATCAAATCTGGGTATTCCAAAATGCTACTGAAGCTTGCCTTTGAAATGAGTGGATGATATGGCATGAGACTACCTAAGTAAAATTGTTAAAATAATAACAAAATACAAGAAATTCATTGGACGATGAGAGGAAGAATCTTTGCCAGAACAGACATCTCTGCTGTCTCAGGGATCAGGCCATTGAGTCACTGCTCAAGAGAACTGAACATAAGTGAGAGGGAGGTAAAGACATCCCAGAGACTTGCCATATGGCATCCAGAATGGAAAGAAAACGATTGGCGTTCTCATTTATATATTTGTCTGAAAATATGAAGGAAATAATAATTTATTACTGTTGAATGCACAAATTTCCAAAACATGATACTCAATATGTCCCAGGGAAGGTGGAAGAAGCTAATGCTGGTGCATGTCTCTTTTGGTTTCATCCAATCAGAGCTCCTCATCCTGACCCTAATCTTAACTGTAACCCTCACCAAAGCAGCCCTTCCCATTCCTTCTGAGTCCACCTAGCGTCATCTTATATGATACACAGTGTAAGCCTCCCTGACTCTAACAACAGCACCCTTTTGTTTCCGGACTTTACACGGCCAAGAAAGTTTTCTCCACGGTAACTAGTGCCACCCTTGCTAATGAGTGAAGCAGAGTTAATGGCAGCAGAGATGACCAGCAAGCACTGGTAAAGGAAACATGGTGGAGCACAGCTTGGCCGCCTCATTTTCTAGGACTGGAGGGCTAGAGGCACCACATAGCTTCTCAGCTGGTCCCTGTGGGGACCGAGTCTGCAGCAGCAGCAAGCTCATCAAGGTACCACTTACCTCACTTAACCTACTTCCTCCCCATGCTTGCTCCCAAGCAATCAACGCCAGTCTGCTCTTGGGAAAACCCAAAAAGTTAAAGTATATCCACTTTCTGGCTTATGTCCCTAGCCATACCAATGCCTGTGATGAAATATACATGTTTAAGAAAGGCTTAGAAATAGAGATACTGTATGATGAAGACTGTATCCATGAGTAAGACTGAGCAAACGTGAAAACAACACTGATGAAACTCCCCTGAATTCAAGTAAATTGCAGTATCAAAATAATGTCAAACTAAACATATTTGATGAGAAATGAGCAAAAAAAATTAAAGCTGACAAAGACTATCCAGACTAGGCATTTACATCTGTTCTAATGTTCAATCTCATTCTATGTGAATGTTGCGCCTTTAGGAATTAATTAAGGATATCTTGATGCTATCATGATTGACAAGACAGTTAAATATTTTCATGGTGCTTTACTAGCATATTTAATATGTCCATATAGAGGTAGAGACTAATACATGCATTTGTGAATGATTTATAAATCTGTCATGCAGCTCTTTACTAAGTGGTAGTATCTGAAAGAGTTTTTCTTCCTAGTGAGACTGATTTCAATTGTTAATGCCGGGCTAGGAGTATATGCAATGAGTAAAGTGCCCACTGCAAAAGCGTAAGAACCTGCATTTGCTCCCCAGCACCTATGATAGAACTATGTGTAGCGGTACGCATTTGAAACCCCGGTGCTGGGTGGTAGTGTGGAGACAGGCATGTCTCAGGGGCTTGTTGGCCATCCAGTCTAACCAAAATGTTGAGCTCCAGGTTCAGTCAGAGACCCTATCTCAAAAAATGAGGTGGAGACATGCTCTAAAAAAGAAATCCCAACTTCAACCTCTGGGCTTCATGCCTGAACACACATGTGCATACACTGGCATATAATATGTACCTACATGTACACACACAGACACACACACACATACACACACATCTTTAAGATACTGTGTAAAGACAGTAGACATCGTAACCTAATGATGATGTAGTTTGGAATCTCTAATTTTATACATGAGAAAAATGAACTCCAGAAAGCTTTCATTGCTTTCCCCAGGACCACACTTCTGACTGATGTCAGAACCAACTTATAACACAGGGATTTTTTTTTTTGACACCCAATTCAAAAACCTCTCCACTCTACCATGGAATGGAAGACATTTGAGTGACTTTACAGTGACTTGAAACAGTCTATCTCTGCCACGCTTTCTCTGATTCTGTCTGCTCTCCTGACACACATCGACAGTCTCCTTCTTTACATTCCTAAATCTCTATGTTCCAACTTCAGTGTTTTTCTCAGCGCCGACCCATCTTTTGACATTCACTCATTCATTGGTCCAGACCATCCACTCACCGTACTATGGTCGCTATAGGTTGAAAGGTTTTGCTTTTCAGCCTTTTGTCCTCCATTCAAATGCTGTTTATGACTCCAGTGACAGGGCTGACAGTAACCAGGGCTGCAGACCCTGATCTGAGGTCTGATTTAGCTTTGAGCTACCAGAGCTTCTGTTATTATCAACATCATGCTATTGTGTAGTGGACCTCACTTTCACCTGCACTGTCCCCTCTGATTCTTTCCTAATTTTGGTTCTCAAACTTTGTAGATTAAGATGAGAGGTTGAATCAAGCTGAAAATGTGTCTTTAGTGTTAGATGTACATCTCTAACTTCGTGAACTTAGTTACTATTAAATCAGTGCTATAATGGACAAAGTAAGTGGGCTGAGTATAATTCAGAAAAGCAGAGAAAACAATAGCGACATAGGAAGGAAGGGCGATGTTCAGAGTGTGGATTTAAAGGAAAGAGTCTGAAATGCCACCCTTGGTCTACCATTTATTACCTGCATAAACTCAGATAAGCCGGTCTGCTTCTTTATGTCAGTTTCTCCAACTGTCCAATGTGAAAATAGCTATAGTTGTTTCAAAAACAAAAAAAGATTGTGAAAAGTAACTATTGTCTGTTGGCTAATCCATTGAGGATAATGTCTGGTGAACAGCAAGCACTGTGGAAACCTTAGAAAACAAGTCGTTCTTATGGAACTGACTGGTGAATGGTTTTGCATCTGCTCATTTAACAAATGTCTAATGGTCTATTCTATTTTATATCTTTATTTTTAATTGATTTCTTTATCAACTGTGCATGCTAATTGATTCAGTGTGAGTGTTCAAGAAATACTTAGAGTGAGCACTAATCAAACCCAATCTCTCTTTGTACACACTTCTTTTCACCCTTCCCAACCTTTGGTCATCACTTGTTGACATTTAGGCCAATGGTTTCTAGCTTGCTTTACTTTGCTTTTCTTTTTTTAAAAAACTTTGTTATGTATACAGTGTTCTGTCTGCATGTATGCATGCAGGCCAGAAGAGGGCACCAGATCTCATTACAGATGATTATGAGTCACCATGTGGTTGCTGGGAATTGAACTCAGGACCTCTGAAAGAATCACCAGTGCTCTTAACCTCTGAGCCATCTCTCCAGCAACCCCCACCCCGTTCCTAACTTTCAAAAAGGAAAGATAATGTGTTACTACTTTGGCTATTTTCTCCGATCCTTTATGTTAATATAAAATGTATTTTAAAACGAGGAAGTAAATAAAGATTTGGAAGTGTTAGTTCATGGTGTCTGCATGTGGAGAAAAACCTGGGACTCAAGAGAAAGGGACACTGCAGTTACAGTGTTGAGTTGACTGTAGAGGACCTGGAAGTCACTGAAACCACACAGAGAAAGCATTTAGAAGAAAAGAAATCCCAAATTATACCAACACTTTTGACATAATATAAAAAGATGAATCAGTAAAGCCAGATAGAATATTTTAAAATGTGGAAACACCAGTAGAGTATTAATGCCATGAAACTGAAGACTGGAAAAGATATTACTTGCTGGAAGATGTGGTGTGCCCTGCACAAATGCGTTGCTATGGAAAAAGAAATTGTTTTTTTGTTTGTTTGTTTGTTTTGGTTTTTCGAGACAGGGTTTCTCTGTGGCTTTGGAGCCTGTCCTGGAACTAGCTCTGTAGACCAGGCTGGTCTCGAACTCACAGGGATCCGCCTGCCTCTGCCTCCCGAGTGCTGGGATTAAAGGCATGCGCCACCATCGCCCGGCGGAAAAAGAAATTGTTATAGGAAGTTGAGGATAAAATGGTAAGTTAGGACAGATAAGCTTCTTGAGTAGGGAGGTGAGATGACTCAGGCAGTAAAATACAAGCGTCTGAATTCATTCCACATAAACAGTCACATCTACATAAAAGTCAGGTGTAGTGGCACATGCCTACAATCTGAATGCTGAGAGGATCTCAGGGTCTAGCCTAGCCGAATCCACCAGACCCACGTACCAGGGAGAGAAAAGCAAGGTGAATGCCACCAGTGTGGTTCCACATGCTTTTTATATCAGCGCACATAAGGCAGAGGCAGACAAATCTCTGTAAGTTTCAGGCAAGTCTGGTCACTTCATAGTGATATCCTATCTAAAAGGAAAAACAGCAAACAACACACACACACACACACACACACACACACACACACACACACAATAATCTTTAAGGCATGGAAAGAAAGACATAAAACATTTACTTTGTAGGAAACAGCATCCAAAGAGAAATTTTTTCTTTCCCCCCAAGGATAAAGACTTCCATAGTTTTTAAGCAGTAGCAAAGGGCCCAGTAATTGAATCAAAATAACACTATTATAAAAAGTGGAAACTTCTTTATTTAGAGAAGATTTTCTCATAAAGGATAAATTTCACAGAGAGATAATGTGACAAGTTCAATAAATCAATAACAGAAAAGTAATATGTGGATTGAAACATCTCTGGATGAATCTAATTTACGAATCCACCTACAATTTGTTGGAAAGTGAATGCTTCCTCCATGGGGTGCTTTCTTTACTCCTAAAATGAATGAGAATTCTTCAAGGAAGTGAGCCAGAGCCTAGGCAAGTTTGCCTAGATTGGGCATTGCCTCTCTCCAACAGTTCTTCTGATTTTTTGAAATTATAAAATCAGAAAAACAGAAAGAGACAGATACACAGACAGACAGAGACCACAAGTTGGATAGCTCTGTTTCCAGAACTCAGCATATCTCTGGAAAAGCCAGATTACCTTGTGACCATTAAAAAAAGGAAAAGCGTCTTCTAAAACAGGTAGAGATAAGAAGCCACACAGGGGTTACAGAAATGGAAAGCGGGAGTAAAGGATCTCTTCACCTTCACAGCTTGGCTCGAAGCCCAACCAGTCCCAGCCCTAAAGCAGTGATTTAAAGGCTGTGTTGATAGATTACAATTCCAGATATGAGCTTTGCCAGTTGTCCTTCTACTTGGTAAACTGGAAGCTTAGAAAAAATTAAAAGCCTTCTTGTGAGTTTGACCACAGTTCATTCTGTGGGCAGTGAAGAGGCCCTGTTAGCTGGTTCCCTGATCTCTCCTGTGTTACAGCTGGCTTTCTCCGGTTAGCTCTGGACCTCAGGTCCTGGAAAGGAAGAAGAAGCTGAAGGAAATGTGTGGCTTAGGTGGAAGCAAAGAGCAGCCTAACCCAGTGAAAGCCTCTCTGGTGAATTCTCACTTTCTTAGTCAATTATTGTCACCAGGAAGGCATCAGATAGGCCAATGTCCCACTGTTTGGCTAATGACTGGTAAGGGCTTATTATGCTATCCCTTCCAGCTATTTACATTTGAGGCAGAGAATTCACTAAAGCATTGACTCTGAAGCTAAGAATTTTAAGTACCTTGGGATGTTCGAGGACAGATGTGCAAAGACTCAGAACTCCTAACGCTTCACCAGTTCTACCACTGAAACAGCATCCTACACTTAGCTTTGACAATCCTTAGCAGGC
Source organism: Microtus pennsylvanicus (assembly GCF_037038515.1). Lineage (NCBI taxonomy): Eukaryota > Metazoa > Chordata > Mammalia > Rodentia > Cricetidae > Microtus > Microtus pennsylvanicus. Next base: position 35,985,761 of record NC_134581.1, read on the forward strand.
GCCAAAGCTAAAGATACTAAGAATAGTGATCATGTGACCAAAGTCCTAATCTGAAACTCTGCCTTGTGGGGAAGTCTTCATGAACCAGAGAAACCAGATGATGCTTCCTTCCCTTGGGTGGCCCCTGCCATGGACTGTCTTCACAGCTAAATGTATCATGTGCTGATCTCTTTTGACACCCATAAGATAAAGTATATCTCCCCAGCAAATTTTTTTATATGAGAAAGAAAGATGAAGAGGTGGGGTAGAATTTGTATTCTAGAAAGGTAAAACCTCAGGCTACTTTCAGGAAATAAAGGAATTCCGTTGCTGAGACATTTACCCTACAAGAGCATTAAACAAATAAGGGTTCATTGAGTGGTATCATTCTAGAAAACACGATGCTCACTATTGTGTATATTACAAAAGAGGAAATATTAGCAATTACCAAGGAAATCACAGGAACGAGAGAAGCACACGTGTGATTCAGCATCATTGTGTGTGTCAGGAGTGAAACGTGGACTGAGGCCCTGACAGTCACAGCTTGATTTAAAGCAATGGCAATACCAACCTCTTGCCCTTGTCTTCGCGTAGCACAACTGCCTGCAAGAACAAGGCAAGGTTTTTGTTTTTGATTTTGATTTGCTTCTTCCAATCACTCTATGGTATTAAGAATTTCAGGGTAGAGACTGGAGACGTGGCTGGGGCTGGAGAGATGACTCAGTGGTTAAGAATCCTGGCTACTTTTCTGGAGGACCAAGGTTCAATTCCCAACACCCACATGGCAGCTCACAAATGTCTGTAGTTCCAGTTCTAGGGGATCTGACACCCTGACACAGACATGAAGGCAGGCAAAACACCAACACATACAAAAATAAAATATAAAAACACATATAAAAATAAAAATAAATATATCATTTAAAAAATTAAAAGAGAAAACTATTTAAAAATAAAACTTTCAGGATAAGAGAAGTTCAGGGAAAAGAGAATCGAAGGTTATGTAGCAGATGCACAGTTTGGATGAGGGAAGGAGAATAGCCAGGACAAAGCAACCCAGTTGGCAGTGTAATTGGCCTGAGCACAATTCTATGACACCTCTGTTTGTGGACATCGGGTGACTCAAGTCAGAGTAATTTCTTCCTTTCTTCATGTGAGAAGCATCTTCAGTTGAGGTGCTCACCACTCCCAATTATCTCACACGTGTGAGACTTACATGTGAGTGTTATTAATTCTACATTGTTCTTATTGACAAAGATTGAACATAGTGGCCTAAGCAATTTGTGTCCCCGCCATACAAAGGAATACTGTGCGGTGGGTAGATGATACTACTGTGATGGAGGAAGGTCATTGGTTAATTATAATAAAGAAACTGCTTGGCCCTCATAGGTTAAAACATAGGTGGGAGGAGTAAACAGAACAGAATGCTGGGAGGAAGAGGAAGTGAGCTCAGATGCTATGCTTCCCCTCTCTGGACCAGACGCAATGAAGCAAGCCACCAGGTCAGACATGCTGAATCCTTCCTGGTAAGACTGGTGCTACACAGATTATTAGAGATGGGTTGATTGGGATATGAGAATTAGCCAGTAAGGACTAGAGCTAATGGGCCAAGCAGTGTTTAAAAGAATACAGTTTGTGTGTTGTTATTTCGGGGCATAAGCTAGCCAGGTGGCCAGGAGCTGGGGCGGCAGGAACACAGCCCACAGCTCCTACAACACTACTGTATGCTGATACAGGAAGATCTGTTGCTGAAACAAAGAATCACAACCCGTGTGCCTTAAAATAACACAAATTCACTACCAGTTTTAAAGGCTAGCAGCCAAAAATCAAGATGTTGGCAGGGCTGTGCTCCTGCTGAAACCTGGAGCGGAGAATCCTTTCTTGTCTCTCCCTTGCTTCTGGCATTTTGTCAGCAAGCCTCACAGTCTGTCTGCCTCTGTCATGTCATCTGTCCCCAGGTGTCATTCACCCTGTACGTCTCTGTACCCTCTGCTTACAAGGATGCCAGTAACACTGGACAGAGAATCCACTGTTGCAATATAGATAGTTAACTAATTATATTTACAGCCAACAGATTTCCACATGGTGTCGCTTTCTGAAGTACTGGGACCGGGGGTTAGGACTGCAATGTACCTTTCAGGAGATACAGGTCAGCCTGTAAGGACCACTAAGTAAAGTAGATGAAGATAGGCACCTGCAGGGTAGAAAGCACAATACCTTTTACCTTTGTGCAAAAAAAGAGAAGAAGTACACACAGGCAAGCCGCGTAATTGTGGAAGGCCGTTGAAATTTATCTACTGAAGGATTATTGACGTCTAGAGGCTTCCTAGCAAGGCAGCTGCACAGCTGCCAGAGACGATACAGTAGAATCATGGCTTTTGTCAGTCACTGCTTTTCTGTGTTGCTTGAATTCCGTGTCAATGTTTTTTTTTTTCCAAAATGTTCTCTGTACAGCTAGCTAGTCTTCAGCTAAATCTATTTAACAGGCAGTTCTATCAAATATCGGGGAGAAGGTTTTCAGATTTTTTTTTCCTTCTTCTGAGCCGTTTTGGCAAAATGAACCAGGGAATTCATTTATGTTGATGCTATTCCAAAAGGAAGAGAGCAGAGAGAGAAAGCAGAAAGAGAATGAGGCTGGACTCGGGTATTTCATGGTCGGCATCGGAAGCTAAGCAGAGATGGGAGAAATAGAGAGCTAGGGTTTTCCTACAGATCAGACATGAGCATAAGGCCAAGTAGACATCCGGGTCAAGAGTGCACAACAAGCTGCAGCCTTGGCTCATCCACAGCATTTCCTGCACCTGCCAGTCCTGAGACTCAGTCATCTTTTCAGCAACAAATGCCTGGGCCCTGCGGATCTGGGTTCAGTTACCTTTCTGCTCTCGGGCAAGGGCTGCTTTTTTAATATACAGAAAGAAATTTTGGCAAACACTGAAGATTAGAGAACAGAACTCCAGTAGAGGTGAGGACACTTAATGGTTGTCTTTGGTATTGCTACTTTCTCTACAGCAATCTGCCCTAAAACTAACCCTGACCCTAAGGTGTGGGCACATCCTAATGCTGGGATGGCCCAATGCCAAGCTGTCCTATGGGTATTCTGTCCACATTCCTGCTTCCTTCCAATAACTCTGATACGAAATCTTTTCTGATACAGGATTTTATTTTTTCCTTGCATCATTTAGATCAAGTTGGAAGATGGTCAATTTGATATTCTGAGGGGCTTAAGAAAGTATTCCTCAACTACTAGGCCTAGCTTATAATTTGCAATGGAAAAAACACTAGGTTTTTCAAAGATACAGAGTTATGAAGCATGCTGCTGATAAGAAAAATAATTTCAAGCTGTATTTTAGTATAATTTTCTTGGTAATAACCCAATATGTTTTTTTTATATTTTTATGGTTTATTTAACTTTATTTTATGTGCATTGGTGTGAAGCTGTCAGATCCCCTGCATCTGGATCTTCAGACAGTTGTGAGCTGCCATGTGGGTGCTGGAAATTGAACCCAGGTCACTCTGGAAGAGCAGTCAGTGCTCTTAACCACTGAGCCATCTCTCCAGCCCCCCCCCCATATGTTTTCAAAATAGGACTGGTAATGAAAATAAATTTATAAACTACTAATAGTTATTTTCTTCTTAAGTATTTGAAGTTTGTTATAGTTAATAGTTTAGTTATTGAAGTATTCCTATGTAGCTATGATTCCAAGGAACTTTATTCTTTTTTTTTCCTCTTTAATTACACTTTTAATATCTTAGTTGACATTTTAAATGTAAATAAATGTAGGTACATACATCTCTTTACTGTTGTTTTTAATCCATTTGTCCTAGCTCAATCATTCAAACATTATTTTTATAATTTGTCCCGTTATATAACTATCATTTTGTTACTTTCTTTTTTTAAAATTTATTTATTTATTAAGGATTTCTGCCTCCTCCCCGCCACCGCCTCCCATTTCCCTCCCCCTCCCCCCATCCAGTCCCCCTCCCTCATCTGCTCGAAGAGCAATCAGGGTTCCCTGACCTGTGGGAAGCCCAAGGACTGCCCACCTCTATCCAGGTCTAGTAAGGTGAGCATCCAAACTGCCTAGGCTCCCCCAAAGCCAGTACGTGCAGTAGGATCAAAAACCCACTGCCATTGTTCTTGAGTTCTCAGTATTCCTCATTGTCCGCTATGTTCAGCTAGTCCGGATTTATCCCATGCTTTTTCATACCCAGGCCAGCTGGCCTTGGTGAGTTCCCGATAGAACATCCCCATTGTCTCAGTGTGTGGGTGCACCCCTCGCGGTCCTGAGTTCCAAGGAACTTTATTCTATCTTCCCCATTAGATACGACTATTTCTGGATTCATTTGTTTATTTAAAAAGCATTTATTGAACACTCAGTGGAAGAAAACTTTAGACAAAATTTTCCATAAAATGTAACCTTAAGGAAATTCATTTAATCGTAAAGATTTTATAAAAACGATCAAAAGTCAAAATACTAAATTATTAAATTGTTAAAGAAATAGTACATGCAGGTTTTATCAGCTATGAAAAATAAGCTGCTAAATTTAAATAAAGGGCCGCTATAATGAATAATTAGTAACATGTAATAATATTATTACATGAAATAATGATGATTACTAGTATATTCATAGTAATATTAGCTCATATTAACTGCAGGTTTTCTTTGTGTCAGGCACTGGCTGCCACACCTGATGACCTACCTGTGTTTGGTCCCTAGTACCCACACGGTTGACGAAGAGAACTGACTCGCACTAATTTTCCTCTGACCTCCATATAATGTGCCATAACACCTAAGTATCCATACACTTACATACACACACGTATAAATAAATGTAATAAAATGTTCATTAGTTGATGTGGTCACATCACATCCATGGCTGTAGATGCTCAATAAGTATTTATTAGGTGGAACTGAGTATTCACAGTTATACATTTGTAGAGTAATTTATACTTATTTTCAAGAGGATAGTTTCCCAGCATAAGGCATAAAATTCAATCAATTGTTCTCAACTATGGCAACACATTAGAAATATGGGGAAATTTTTTAAATTCTGATGTCAGATACAATAAAGATTTCAGGAGTGCAACCTGAATTTTAAAAATCTTTCTTGATTCCAATGTGTACAAAAGAAAGAGAATTATTACTCTAGATCTTCTACGGCTTTAGTTCCTAAACCTCCATGGAGATCAGACGCAACTTGGAAGCTCCCTAAAACTGTATCTCTTTCAATCCCGCACTCAGTGCTGTTTAAATGATGCTCACACTACTGGGGCTGTTTTTCTCATATGATGGATTAGACTTAAGCTACAGTAGCTTCTAGCTTATTGTGGGTGATCCTGCTACAGGTAACCTTTTGTTTAAATGGGACTGATGAGTCACCCTTCAACTCTGGTCATTTTCTTTTCCCTGCAACATCTCTTTCCTGCTCCCACGAGCCATATTCCTTCCTGGAATGGAGATTTGGCAGTTTTAACAAGACAGTATCTATGGCCTGAGAGCTGGGATTTTGAACTGAGTAACCCTGCTGAAATGCCCGAGGGCGTGTTATAGTTGCAAACGGCTGTGTTGCTCTTTCACCAGAAACAGTTAATACTAAAAGGTAGTTTGACCCAGTACTTTAAATACTGTTTTCACCACAAATAAGCATATATCCGTTGCTAAATGTAATTATAAGCTTAAAGAAACTTTGTTGACAGTGTTTCAGATTTGGGGTATAATTCTGACTTTGCACAGAAGCAAGCAGAAGTTACAGCTTGTTCAGAGCGATCAGTAGGAGGCCCCATTACCTGGTTTCTACATCTGTGCTTTCTCAATGCGAAAATGCTCGATTCTTTTTTTTTCCTTTTTAAAATTGTTTTTATTGAGCTATATATTTTTCTCCGCTCCCCTCCCTTTCTCTCCCCTCTCCTTCTACTCTCTCCCATGATCCCGATGCTCCCAATTTACTCAGGAGATCTTGCCTTTTTCTACTACCCATGTACATTGTACATTAGATCCACGTATGTCTGTCTTAGGTCTCTTAGGGTCCTCTTTGTTGTCTAGGTTCTCTGGGATTGTAAATTGTCCACTGTTTTTTGTTGTTGTTTTGGCTTTTTTGCTTTTGTTTTGGTTTGGTTTTTGGTTTTGTTTTTTGGGTTTTTTTCTTCTTCTTTATATCTAAAAGCCACTTATGAGTGAGTACATATGATATTTGTCTTTCTGGGTCTGGGTTACCTCATTCAATATGATGTTTTCTAGATCCATCCATTTGCCTGCAAATTTCAAGATGTCATTTTTTTCTGTAGTGTAGTACTCCATTGTGTAAATGTACCACATTTTCCTTATCCATTCTTTGGTCGAGGGGCATTTAGGTTGTTTTCAGGTTCTAGCTATGACAAACAATGCTGATATGAATATAGTTGAGCACATGTCTTTGTGGTATGATTGAGCATCCTTTGGGTATATACCCAAAAGTGGTATTGCTGAGTCTTGAGGAAGGTTGTTTCCTAATTCAAGAAATTACCATACTGTTATCCAAAGTGGCTGTACCAGTTTGCACTCCCACCAGCAATGGAGGAGTGTTCCCTTTATCCCACATCCTCCCCAGCATAAATTGTCATCAGTGTTTTTGATCTTGGCCATTCTTACAGGTATAAGATGGAACCTGGTATAAGAGTTGTTTTGATTTGCATTTCTCTGATGGCTAAGGATGTTGTATGCTCAATTCTTTATGGAAACATTTCTTTTTGCACATAAATAAAAATAAATCTTTATCTAAAAGTCACATTTGGATATAATTACTGTAATAAATTTTAGCATTTACAGAACTTTTGGCAATCAATTTTGGACCTATGGAGGAAGTTGGCATCTGTGTCCATAGGATTTTATGTCATCTTATGACTTTTTATCTTATGTCATTTTATGACTTCTTCAAAGTGAAGCAGTTAGAAAAATAAGTAAACTAATGAATGCCTGTGTCTCTTATTCTAATGGTTTGTTTCCTTTTTCTTTTTTTGAAAAAGATGCCAGACTTCACGTTCTAAGTGTGCAATTTATTTTCCAGTGACTATTTCTCTTGCAGAACAAGAACATCTGGGGTGGTGGTTATTCTAAGAAATCAGGCCAGCATAATTTGTGTAATAATTCTATGTATTCTCTTGTTTGTAATTTTTCCACTTGGAAATAAACGACCATGTTTTAAAAAAAATTCTATAAATTTCCCACAAAACCACCAGCAGTTCAACTTTGAAATAGATATTTTCTATCTTATAAAAATGCAGGAGAGCCGGGCAGTGGTGGCACACACCTTTAATCCCAGCACTTGGGAGACAGAGGCAGACGGGTCTCTGTGAGTTTGAGACCAGCCTGGTCTACAAGAACTAGTTCCAGGACAGGCTCCAAAGCTACAGAGAAACCCTGTCTCGAAAAACCAAAAAAAAAAAAAAGCAGGAGCGTTGAGCAGAAACAAAGAAAGCCAGAGGTCATGCTTCTGCTGTAGATTTTTACCATGTATGTCTGGAACCAATGAATGGTGTTGGCATTCGTGGCATTCCTGCCTTGTTCACCATGATGCCACAGTACGGACCCAATAGAACCTTGCTGGGCAGAAGGCAAAGGCTTTATGCAGAATATTCGAAAGGCCAGAATGATTCTAAGGTGTGATTGCAGTTAATTAAATGCGTAAAAATTCACTGTTTAGACTAGTGGGTCTCAACCTGTGGGTCACAATCCATTTAAGGGATGAAGGGCCCTTTCATAGGGGTCACATACCGGATATCCTGCATATCAGATATTTGCATTACTATTCACAACAGTAACAAAATGACAGTGATGAAGTAGCAATAATAATAATTTTATGGTTGGGGTCAACACAGCATGTCAAAGGGTCTCAGTGTTAGGAAGGTTGAAAATCACCTTAGGTTTAGACTCAGCTTTCTCCGGCTGTGTGTACCACATTCTCTTCTGCTCTTGTGACTACCAATCCCTTCGCTGTGTTTAAATAGATGAGAGATACATTTGTAGATATGATTAGAAACTCCAGAGTCCTACAAAAAGTAAAAACCACATAAGGACTTGTCCAATCAAAGCCTTAAGGCATTGTTTCTAGCCCTTTCTCCATGACAAACTTTACATAGCCTTGGTTACTACTCAGAGCCTCTATATCCTCATCTATGAAATGAAGGCATTAGACTAGCAGGATATTCCTTCTCAGACAGAACTCTCCACAACACTGACTTCCAGACTTCTCAAATTTAATATTCATTCAACATGGAATATATTAGAAATCTACATTTTTATGATTTTTGGCTAAATTATTTTGCAGCCAGTAACAGAGAATTCTTTTTCCTTTTGCAATCTTCAAAATTCATTATAACACAAATATCTAGGATGCATATTTAAAAGGCAGAAAGTAGGGCCCGAATTATCCTACTAAATCAAAATCTCTAGGATAGAAGAAATAAGTATTCCAGAATGTGTGCAGCCAAAGACACTTCTATTAAAAGAAAAAAAAGATGTGGTCAAAGGATATCTGAAAGGATGTTCAGTCTCTCTAGGCTTGAGAGAAATAGAAATTAAGACTGCAATGAGATACAACCTCACATTTATTGGACTGGCTATTATCAAAGAGAAGAGGAGACTGGAGAAATGACTGGGGTTAAAAACACTTGCTATGCAAGTCTGAGGATCTGAGTTCAAATTCCTAGAGCTGATGTGAAAAGCCATGGCTGCACATATTTCACCTCAGCACCATGAAAGCACAGACAGGACTACTGTTGAAGCTTGCTGCCTGCTAGCGTAGCTCCAAGCTCAGTGAGAGACCCTCTGAAGAGAATTAAACAGAAAGCAATAGTGCTGGATAGCTGACACCTTCTTCTGGTCTCCATACATACATGAATATATGCATTCACACTCACAAATGAACATACACACACACATATCACACAGACAGACACACACACCATGCAAAGACGAGAAAGCTTAAGTGTTGGCAAGACGTGGGAGACAGGAAAGTCTTATACACTGCTGTTGGCATTGGAAACCAAATCAGCCATTTTTAAAAACAGTATTAAGGTTCTCCCCACATGCAAAAAAGAAGAATATTAAACTAGAACTACCATGTCTCCCAGAAATTCTAATTCTGGGTGTGTATTAAAAAGATCTGAAATAAGCATATCAAAGGAAAGATACCTCCTCTTGCAGCCCTATTCATGATAGCCAGAATATGGAGTCCTCCTGTGTGCATATCAACAAACGTGTTGACTTTTTAAAATGAGGGACGCACTGTGGATTATATTCACGCTTTGAAAGACAGGGAATCCTGCCATTTCTGACAACGTGGATTAACTGAGAGGACATTATGTTAACAGGAATAAGTCAGGTGCAGAGAAACAAACACTGCAAAAACTCACCTATAGATGAAATAAAACCAAAAGCTCTTTAGCAGAGTCTGGTGGGGAGAGGGCGGACGGAAAAAGGGGAGATGTCAGTCACAGGGCACAATGTTCCAATGAGAAAGGAGGAATAAGGAAATGGTGTGCGTTTGCACAGCAGCGTGGCTGCAATGACAGCAGCTAAACAATAGATTCTAATTCATCTCACAAAAAAAATGCCAGCCAGATGAGGCATGGCTGTGTTCATTGACTTGGTTTGATCATTCCAGAATGCACAAAATATCACAAAATACCCCATAAGTACACAACATTATTATTTTTCAATTTAAAAAAGTGTGTGTGTGTGTGTGTGTGTGTGTGTGTGCGTGTGTGTGTAATGAATTCCTTATGGATACCTGTTTCCTCTGAGGTCTGAGAACAACTGAGAATCTGAAAATAGGTCTTTGAAGAGAGAAGGAGATGGAGACAGCGGAGTGGTAGAAAAAAATCGAGTTTCTTCTCTGTTGCTGTGTTAAAATCCTCTGACCGAAAGCCACTAAGGGGGAAAGAACTTATTTCAGCTTGCTGGTAACAATCCATCATTGCGGGAAGGCAGGACAGGAACTCACAAAGGGACTAGCAGGCCCAGCTGCTTGTCATTCCACACATTACCTCTGACTGAGGATCTCAAAGCCAAGAAACTATACCAGCAACCATTGAAAAACACTCACAGTCCCACGCTTAGCTAGCTTTCTTGTACAAACCTACCTGGGAATGGTGCTGCCCACAGTAGGCTGGGCCCTCCTCCCTCTATCAACAACCAAGATAATCACTTACAGATATGCCCATGAGCTAGTCAGAGCTGCTCAATTCTTTCAGTTAAGTCTTCCTTCTCGGGTACTCTGAGCTGTGTCAGGTAAAGCTAACTAGAACTCCAGTCCCTCATATTAAATGAGAAAGAAGCAAGTGGCCGGAAACCAAGGTCACATAGGGAGAAGCACCCAGAGAATGTTTCTCCTCATCAGCATCTCCTACCTAGGCTGTACCATTTACAGACTCCAGTCTCTAGTGACAGCAAGGATTGCTCATGCAAATAGCCCTTGCAGTCACTGGCACACCTCACCGGATATGCTGGCTTTGGTTTTCTGTGATGTCTGGTACCACAAAAGAAGTTGAGGTTATGGCTCATGAATAAGAAAATAGCATTCCTAGAGAGGCAGAAGGAAAACTGAAGGACAAGGGATGAATTTAGGATTTCTGAAGATTTTTGGAAGCATGAAAATAAAAAATAAACCCATTGGTGTATTCAAATATGTTCGTGCTATGGTTGGTGTTTTGCTCAAATTTGCTTTATTTTGGTTTGTGTCTATAGTTTCAAAATGTTTAGGCTAGTTTGCTGGTGAAACTCCGTGAAAAAAACACATTCTTTGTCACCGAGGTTGTATGGCAACTTTATGTTTTTATAATGGTGATCTTGGAAAGTTATGTGGCATCATTATTCTTACACAAACATGCATACAAAATAGAAAAGGGAAAAATTCTCATATTTGGTATCTTAACTTGTGACTGCATTTTTTTTTAGAGAAATTTTGAAAGCAACAAGAAGTGTGGTCATTTACAAAATCAACTAAGTAATTTTGTATACATTTTTTAGAATGAGACCAGGCATAAAGTAATTATGTACAGATAGTATTTTACTTCCTAAACTGCCATGAATAGCTCTCTTCTTGGAGTGGGGAGATGGCTCAGTGAGTACAATCCTTTTGTGCAAGCATGAAGATCCGAGTTCAGATTCTCATTATCTGCATACAAAGTCAGACATAGCGGCCCATGAATAACCCAGCCCCAGCTTTAGGAAGGCAGAGCCAGGCCAATCCCAGGGGCTTGCAGGGACCCAGCCTATCCAAACTGGTGAGCTCTAGGTTCAGTGAGAACGTCACTCACCAATAATGGAGAATGGTAGTGGAGGATATTGGTGTTGAGTCTGCCCTCCTCCTTCATGTACACTGTGAACTCTCACAACTGCAACTGCATGTGTACAATATGTACACATGCACACACTGCACACACATACGCAAATACCACATACGCATATCCATGCACACACTAAAATCTTAGTAGATAAAAAAATATGTACTTTTGGTAAGATGGATGGATACATAGATCCTTTTGGATAGTATGAGGTGGTCTTGGTGATAGGTCATGATAAGGCTTAAGTCAAGGTTTTAATATAACTGTAGTTTTCATTTTTAATCTGCACTTTTGTGTTGCAGTGCAGTTTGCATATTAAATAACACTATATATAGATCTATAAGCCAGATCTGGCAAGGAGGTGCCTTAAGTCTCAGAGGCGGCCTGGCTATAAAGCTCCCCTGGGGCTGGGAACACAGCCTTGGTAGCTATACTGACCTGTGGGTTTGATTTACATTAGCTTCTAGCTGATTGAGTTAAAAGGAATCTCTTCTGGGGACCCTGCTTTTAACTCCAGCAGGGTGCCCAAGTGAGAATTTTTTGCTCTAAAGCTAGTTTTAGTGACTGACTTAGGCCTTTTCCCTGTATAAACAGTTAATTTCCTGGGCTATGATCTTATGTTAGTTGAAACAAGGTGAAGGGTAAATATAGACTATTGGTAGCCTCTTGAATCAGAAGACCAATAGATTACACCTTCTTGAGTCTGCTGTTTGAGCAGACATACTTTCTCCTGTTTGAAGCTCCTTTCTTATCAGTGACTGCTGTAAATAAAGGCCCTCTTTTTATGTAGATTTTGGCTATGGCAACAAGGACTTGACTGAATCCGTTTTACACCAAGGCTTCATGGTGTGAGGGGGAGGTATCTGCCCTACTGGAAAAGTCAGGTTTATAGACTGCTGGGATATTACAGAAGGGAGAAATGTCGTGATCTCACAAGATTCCCACAGAATTGACAGTGACTTATCTAAAGCACAGATGTCCCCTGCAGCTCTGCAAAAACGAGTTCTCCAGGTGGAGTGTACGCATACACTTACCGGGGATAGTCCCATAGTCCAATAGATTTACTGTATAATATTTGTGGGCTCACCACACCAAAGCCTTTGTCCCTAATAACCACCTTGGCCTGAGAAACTGTGAGGGGGTGTCAGAATGAGGGCAGAGCAATGGTTGATTATATGGATGGTGAAATCTGTTCCCACCATTAGGAATTCATAGATGACAGTGGATTTGACTAAGAAAGGAATGTTGGGTAGTAACAGGAACTTAATTCACACTAAATTAAGTCAGGCAGGGAGAAAAATTAATGTGTTGGCTTGTTTACTATAAAGGTCGTTAGCTTCCAGAAGAGAACCAGTCAGCTTTGGTATTAGATTTATTATGTCGACTGGCTGTCTCCCTGATGACAGCGGTAATTCCTGGCATCCTAGAGTTCCATGATCTTTGTAGTTCAGAACTTCAACTAAATACCTTCTTCTCCAGCATTCACACAAATTCTTAAGAGAGAGTCTGGTTGATCTTGGATCATGTGTTCATTTTTAGATTAATTACTATTGAGGCTAAATTCAGTTCTCTTGTTGACTAGCCCAAGAAACACAATATGTTTTTAAAATTACCTTTAAAATAGACCATACTATTAGAACAAAGAAATATTTAGCTTATGTAAACTGTAGATCAATGCTGCTAGACTAGTAATCTCTTTCCTTAAAGCTTTTTTTTTCTTTTTAGTGAGGAAATCATGGATCTACAGAAGCATTGCTTCACTCTGAAAAGAAATATTGCCTTAAGTTTAAGAGTCATTCTTACAAGGGAAAAAATGGAGATGAGCTATTTTTATCTGAATCTGGTAGGCTGAAAACAATCTTTAACTTGGAAACTCCCTTGACAAATTATCTACTGACATGCCTACCAAGAGGATCATCTCTGTTTTCCTCGTTGAGATTCTTCTCTCCACCCTTCTCCCTCTGAGTAGCCGTGAGAGGATGTCTTGTATTAAGGACTCGAAGCTAAGGCTATAGACAAACCAACCTTGGGAGTCCTTGTCCTTTTCTGTTCTTCCTTTTTCTTTTCTAATTGCCTAGAAAACCAAGTTTTTAATCCTCCCCTAGAATTCCCTGCACTACCTTCTAGTGGAGAGCTCTTCTCATGTGGGTGGAGTCCTATGTCTTTAAGTTTCCTCATTTTTTCCTACCCTTTATCAGTAGCAATGTTCTTAATCTTACATTTACTAATTTTTGGTGTGTTAATGGGAGCTATTATCTGTTTAACATACAGTGTGGATCAATAAATATTTACCGAGTGAATGAAAACATATTATTTGTAACATGGTAATTCTTTGGTTTGGGAAAAGACAAGATAATAGAACTCAGAAAACTATTTGTAGAACACAAAGCATTATGGGCATACCAAAGTTGGTATCCCAATATATAATCATATACTTAGGTGCATGCCATACTAGATTTTGTTAGAAAGTAACAGAATCACATGTTTAAAGAGGCAGAAATGCATACATTTCCTTGAGGTTTGGAGTCAAACACACCCAGGTTCCACTGCTAGCTATCCTGGTTGTTACGACTACACAGTGAATACCTGTAACACATAGTGACGTGGCACAGCAACCAGGCAGCGTTCTTAGAAATCTTTCACACTCTTATCATACGTAGAGAGATCAGGCTGGAGCTGGACTGGAAGCTTCCTCCCTGAGAGTTCTCTTTCAAGGTGCTGGAAAGTGCTGTGGAAACTGCCGAAGGAGACAATTCACTTGCAACCTAAAATAGCAACCTAGCAGGCAAGAGCGGCCTACTAGCACAACAACGACATTACTTATGTTGAAGTAACGAAGCACTTTCTGATTAGATTTGAGGCCAACTACACGGAAACAGTGCATACTTGGTATGTAAACCTAGTCAAAGACCATGGCTTTGAATATCAAAAATTCTCAAGGGGAACATACTACTATCCTTTTTGTTTTTTGTTTTTTTGAATGGTGTCAAACTTCCTTCTTCTAGATATTTATGTCTATACATATAGATTAGTGCTAGTCTCAGCCCTGGTCAGAGAAACATCTGTTTCCTGTAGGCAATAGTTGATACATACACCCTATAACTGATCAGTGTGCTGAGAATAAGTGACTGTTGATTACTCGACCCTAAACAGGGCACCAAAGCTCTCTCCAAGGCTCAGGAAACATCACAGAAGAGAGAACAGGAAGAGTTTAAGAGTTGGATGAGGTATGTGAAAGAAATCTATAAAACTCTGTCATTTTTAACATAGCACGGAATTTACATCCATGAACCCACAGCGGCAGTGTCTACCTGCACAAGGCTGGTTCTATCAGCATTTCATGTTGGATGGGGGAAGGCTCATAAAGCTCCATCCCTCCTCAAGGAGCTAGAGGCAGCTAACGATTGCTGGAGGAGGACAAGTCATATTCCTCATCGCCACTTGTATACATTGCCTTTCTTCATGTAAATAATTCCCCCACACATGCTCATGCAGGCAATCCTTATTAAAGACTGTGGGTCATGCATGCACACATAAAAAAGGTATAAACATAAGACAGTCCATGTCTTACATGGGAGAGGAGAAGGGATTTAGTGGAAGGGAGGAAGAAATGAGAACTTTGATTAAAAAACAGTATGTGTGTGTGTGTGTGTGTTACCATGAGAGAATATTTTTTACAAAAAGAGATGTAAATATAAAAGTAAAATAGAAGTATAAAAAACAGAAGAAAAATCTCTTGTGTCATTGTAACCAGACATGGATGGCTTCATAGTGTTGGACATTTAATTGCCTCCCTCCCATGCCTGATAACTGATTCTGAACTGTTGGCCAGTGTACCTACATGTGGGTCCCTCAAATGAAGTTCTAAAGAAGATAAGATTTCTTATATACTCCTTGGTTTCTACTAGAAAAAGACCACAAAAGAGCAAGGTGAAAGCTGCATGACCTTTCCTGACCAAGCTTCAGGAGCCACTCCCGGTAGATTTTGTTAGCAATAAGTGAGTCACCAAGGTCAGCTCAGTTTCAAGAGAAAGGAACATATTTTATATTCACCACACAAGCTCTACCGCCTAGCGTTTGAGTAGTCAGAGGAAAAATTATTCTTTTGAATTTTTCTATCTATAAAATGTGGCCCTTTGAGGATTAAAGGAGATTATGAATGCATTTATCTCGGTAAGCTTTCAAATATTCTTCTATTATTGAGAAAAGATACATGGGGGAAACCCTTGTAACCAAGAAAACGGAATCTATGAATTGTATCACCCTGACTACTAGAGAAAAACATTGCTCTCTTGTATTTTTCTCTAATAATGCCTTGCAAACCTCCCTTATTCTGCAGGAGTTTATTTATAAAACAACAATGTTAAGTCGGGAGAGTAACCCCAGCTCCTGGCATCCAGGGCTGGGAGTTGCTTTGGTCTGGACTTCAAATCCCAGCATGCCACAGGATATATAAGTGGGCTCCCAGAGGAGGAACGCAGGGTTCTGCGTTTGCACGTGCTCCCTGTTTTCCTGTCTCCCCTGCCATGGTCTAGGCCACCTGAGGGCGCTGCGCTTAATAAAACATGGGCATTTTATTTCGGTTTAATCTGACCTAATTGTATTTCTTTGTGCCATATTAGGATTTTTCCTAACCAATTCTAAAATATTTTTGGACGTGATCATTCCCAGTTCCAAACAATTCAGCCAAATGTGAGTTTGCTGAGGCGAGTCCATGGGTTTGTGTCTACCAAGTTCTCTTCCTTACCTGTGCATATAGTTCTATGTCTTATTAGTGCTGTGTATTATATGCCACGCTGTAATTCTGTCAGGAATAAAAGAAAAATATTTTACCAGAAAAAAACTATCTGTTAGTTATTAAATGACATGATTTTTTTTATTAGGCGAGGAGACAGCACGAGAGGCTAGGAATTGATCTTCATTTCATACAAAAACAAAAACTTCAGAGATTATCAGATTCTTGGCTAAAATGTCACACTGAATCAATAACTAGACGCACAATTAGTGAGGCACACAAAAATCAGTAACATAGGTGGGGACAATCATCCTTATCAATCTTTGATCAGTGATTTGCGGGCAATCAATTTCATGCAGCCCCAGTCAGAGTTGCTCCCTTCCTGTTCTTTGCCTTTCACAAACCAAGAAATATTTGATCTTAGCACAAGAAATTTTCCAACAGAAATATACTAAAGGGCTTATTCAGTAGGAAACACTGCGTAGTCTATCTGTCTAGTACAGCCATGATTCCGTGTGGCGATCTCTGGATCCCCGAGAAAGCCTCGTGAGAGCCTCTGCTGCAATCAGTTTCTCATACATCCTCTCCCTTCCTGAGACTCTGGACCTGGGTTCGCCATCACTTTTACTCTCAGCATTGGGGGTTTTCTAGAGCTTTCCTTTATATACGGATCTCGAAATTGACCAAGAATTTCCTCTTAGCTCTGAATACATTTTCTCATCTCTGGAGCCCTTTGCCCTGTTTCTCAGGCATTACCTCACCTTCCAGAAGGCTTCAGCACTAGAGGAACAGTTTTCTGTGGAACGCAAACATCAGAGTCTCTCTCTCTCTCTCTCTCTCTCTCTCTCTCTCTCTCTCTCTCTCCTGCCGTGTTGCTAGAAGGAAGGGAAGTTAGTTTCTTTAGAACTACTTTAGCCATCATCACCATCATCACCATTCTGTTTCTATGACAATATTTACACCTCGGGCACAGCCGTGTCCCTCCCCACTGGGTCTTTCAATGGGCTCACCCCTCTTTTCATTCTCCCAGGGACTTATGGTCACTGTCATTGGGCAGACTATCACTGTCCTAATCCCTGGAACCTCTTCTTTGTTGCCCTGTATCCACCTTGGCTCTTTTCTGAATGTGGGGGATGAATAAAGACCAATGCTCAGAAAGTAGGGAGGAAGGAAGGTGCATGTGCTCAGGTCTTCCACAAAGTCAGTGTTTACTCTGTATTACTCCCAGAGGCCTAGACAGGCTTACTGAAAGCATGGGAGACGCTGCCCCGTGTGTGTGTGTGTGTGTGTGTGATTTATTGTAAAGTGACTGAAATCAGGAGGAGACTTGAGAGGGTTCTGAGAAACTGCAGCTCCTTGCTACAATTTAGTTTGAAAGTTGACAGGCAGCTATCACAACTCCCCCCCCCCCCCCCCCCCCCCCCCCCCCCCCCGCCCCTGGTTCTGAGAATGGTGGCCTGCCCAGTCTTTTTGTGGATGCTACCACTACTGGAATAAAGGCAGCACAAAGGCATTATAGATATATAAAAAAAATCAGTGTGTAAATTATGCCAGCCGTAGAATAAATCAAAGCAGCCAAGAAAAGCGCATATAAGGAAAGGTCTGAGTTAGGCTGTCCCACCCACTGGGCTTCAGCATCTCCACGGATAGCCACTTCTCTGTACAATGAGCAGTTTTACAATTAATGATTTCTACAGAATTTTGAATTATCTTACTTTTCCATATTAAACGCCTTCTGGACAATCACAAGTATAAATATTTATAAATTTTTCTTCTGATATTAATGAAAATTAAACATACATGCCCAAAGTATCAATGCCCAACTAATCTCCCTATTTAAAAAAAATCAGCCATATTACAGTTTAATTAAATTGATAACTATCTTTAGTTCACAGTAATTCATTCCAGAACAGACAAAATATAAAAGTAGATAATTAACATTAAGGAATCGTTTGCTACACTTATTAAGTACATATCAGTGTGCAATCATCAAATGTACAAGGCTAGATTTTTAAGCCTTGAAGCAGTGATTTTATTGTCATGGAAGCTTTTGTGGAAAGTGTTAAAGGCAAAACTCTATATGTAATTGACTATTGTTTTTGAAACAAGCAAAACTTTTAAAATTATTTAAAAGGCTAACAAAGTAAGATGCCTCTTTCATCTTCCTAAGTTTTTTTTTATAAAAATAAATTCCATGCAGTCTATGGCAGGAAATCAAAGACTATAGGCTCCCATTGTTTCTCTGTTTTAAAAAGAAATCATAACTAGATAAATCACATGTTATTTCTAATCAAATTGTGTGTGCATGTGTGTATAGTATTATAACCCACATTAGGATTTCCTCTTTCCTAAATACAATTATACAATTCTCAGGTACACAGTGAGCAAGATATATATGTATATATGTATATAGATAGATAGATAGATAGATAGATAGATAGCCCTTAGAAAGAACACTTTAAATATTGAAATAAGTGAATTATTTTGGGTATCAGATGTGATCTGGAATGAGAAATTTCTCTCCTGAGTCCCTATAAACCATCTGATCATATTTACTCAAATATCACTAATAAATATAAGCAGGAAATTAAGCCTGTGTTCTCTCTATGTGTATCAAACTTAGCATGTCTGAGAAAGTGAGAGCTTGGAGAAATGATCCTGATGACAGTTTAGCGATAAGCAGTCCCTTTTACTCGCTGCCTCACCGCCTCAATCCACACTTAGACATAGTTCTCCAGGCTGCTATTGTTTCCCCTTGAAAGGCTAACATCGTCCATCCAAGTTAGAAAATCCAGCTGAGTCAAACAAAAGAAAATGTGCATTGGAAGCAGAAAATGTCCTTGTCTATACCACGTGTGAACTAGGTGACCTTGAACAATATTTCGTCTTTCTGACCTTTAATTTTTTGCTTCATAAAATGAAGGTGATCAAAACTTGAAGTTTGCTGGGAGGATTAAAGAAAACAGTGACTGTAGAGTGCTACCCCAGTGCCCTGGAGTTGGTGTAATGAGTAACAGCTCCTTAGATTTACCTACCCCTCTCAGGTCTGCATCTGTCCTGATGAACAGGGCAGTCAATATCCCCTGGCTTGCAATATGTTCCTTTATTCCCTTATTAGTCACACACAGTGGACCAGACTAGAATTGCAGCTTCTGGTTATCTGAAAGTGGATGGAATAGAAAGTGTTGAAACTGCCCTCAGGATAACTGAGAAAATAAATACTGTGGAAGCCCAGGAGCCATTTGCTCCAAAATAGTAGAAATGAAAGAAGCTTTCTAAGAAAGAAAGAAGGAAAGATATAGAGAAGAAAGAAAGAAAGAAAGGAAAAGAAAGAAAGAAAGACTTGTAGAAAAAAGTACTAGTCACCATGTAGCTATCAGGAACACAGATAGACAAGACTCTCTAGCGCAGTGGTTCTCAACCTTGCTGCTGCTGTGACCCTTTAATGCAGTTCTTCATGTTATGGTGACCCCTAACCACAAAATTACTCATTGCTACTTCATAACTCTAATTTTGCTACTGGTATGAATTGTAATATGAACATCTGGTATGCAGGATATCTGATATGTGAACCCCCAAAGGGGTCATGACTCATGGTTGAGAACCATTCATGGGTTGAGAGAGATAAACAAGAACATTGAAGACGTGCCCAGGAGAGCTCTGGCAGCAGTTTAAGCATGAAGACTGGGAGAGAAGTGTTGGGTTGACCAATGGTCTTAGTTTACGTGGTATGTAGTCCTGAAGATCCTTCTTTGGAAATTTCTCAGTCCTACAAAAAGAAGGCAATTGATCATTCTAGCTCTGGGACACAGAGCAGGCTCACTAGTGCAATCTGGGTTAGCATAAACTTACTGAGATCCTGGATGAAGGAAGACATTGGCAACATTCATTAAGTGGGCCCTTGGTGACAAAGAAAGATTGGGGAGCATCATGTTGCAGGGGGAACATGGTTCCTAGAGCTGTATGAAGAGGAAATGATACAGATATATCTGGGCATTTGTTATCTGGAGAGAGCGAAGGCTGACCAGATTATTGCCTCAAGGATCTCCTATTTCAGTAAGAAATATGACACACATCATTGTAAAGTAAACCATAGAATGACCCGAAGCAGTTCAGGTAAAAGTTGGTGAGATTCAGAGGAGCACATCAGGGACTGGCCTAGAGTAAGGTGTTCTTGAGGATCTTGGGATGACTTTATGGAGTAAATAAGCAGGGAGAAAAAGAGGAGGGGAGCTGCAGGAGGGTGCAGAGCAAGGGTCCTGTGGAAAGCAGAAAATCCACCTGGCACCTCTCACTCTGCCAGAGGAGCTGAAGTTGTGAGGAGGAGTGAGTCATCCTCCCAGTCTGAATCTTTCGCCCTCAGTTTCACTCCTCCCAAATATTTCCCTGGAGTTCTGTAAAACATTACTGCTTGGTCAGAGTTCATTCAACTGCGGCTATACTTCTCTTCGTTTGCAACTAGACTAACTAGCCCTTTCTTTATTTGCCCTGAGCCTTCACTGTGTTAGAACTAACTGAGCTGCCCATAGTGTATCAGCAGCCATCTTCAGGGTATTTATTCCCCTACAACATTGGTTTTTCACTAATAAATGTTGTGGTTTGAATGAGAATGCCTCCCCAGAAGCCGATATGCTTGAAAATTGCCCCCCAGTTGGTAGACTGTTTGGGAAGGATTAAGAGGTGTGGCCTTGTTGAAGGATGTGTCACTGGAGGAGGGAGGGCGTTGACATTTCGAAAGATTCTCACCATTCCCAGTAGTTCCTCTTTGCCACTGCTTGCCTTCAAATGTGAGTCCCTGCCCATTCCTGAAGCTATGCCTTTGCTCCACCATCGTGGACTCTAATGCTCTGAAACTGTAAGCCCAATTAAACGCTTTCTTTTATAAATTGTCTTTGGGCATGGTGTTTCCTCACAGCAATAGAACTAAGATAAGCGGCTGAATGGGAATTGACAGCAAAGTTGAAGTCGGGTGTTTTTCTAGTGATCTGCTTTCTTTGTGGCATTCCCATAAATTGAGTTACCGCTTAGCCACGCTCTCTCCCCCCTCTAGCTCTCTCTATCATAAAACACAGCCTTCACGTCTCATTTCTCAGCAAAATTATAAGACATGTTGAGTGGATTTTCACATTAATAATATTTTAGCTAACAACACTTTGAAGAGTCTACAGACCATTTACCGAGGAAACTAAATTATTTTAAATACTTGTGTCAAAATTAATGAGCCGAAGCTTTTCTAAAGTAGTAACCTAACGTTTTATTGTGGGCAGAAGCGCAAGTCCCCAATCTCTGAAATTCAGCATTCTGTATTAGATTCTTCCTTAATTACCGAGAGTGAAAAGAATGTCATGCTCTGTATTTTTCCATCGTTTCCGTGGCAGCCATGTCCCCTCTAAAGTAATTCAGATGATTAGGAAGTCCTTTTCTGATGTAAATGTATCTTCAGAACATCACGGAATTATTGCAAACGGGAAGTGGAATTTATGTTCTTGTCATCAAAAATAAATGTGGTGGTTAACCTATCCTGTGTTTTGGCTTTCCTATTTGCCTCTCTTAAGAGGTGCTCTCGGTACCAAGGTATTTCCAGTCGCTGAGAGGCACACATTCTGTCTGCGCAGCAGGCTGACCTTTGCAGAAAGGAGTCAGTGTTTGTACGCTAAAACACAAAGGAAGAGGAAAGAGTTCGCTGGGTGGCTGTGTGCAGGAAGGAAAGTCATTAAACCAGCAGCCCTGAATCTTCTTCTCATTTCTCCGTTCCTCTCTGGCATCACTGGACTGGCCATATTGCTGCTCCAGGCATGGAGATGGTCTTCTCAAGCTCTTTGCCACCCTAAAACTCTCGCCCGGTCTGTCCATTTCCTGGAGCAGGGGGTGCAGAGAGGAAGCAGTAGATCGCGCCCAAGCTGTGTGAAATACAGCCCCACTGCTCCCGGGGAAACAGCCTGCTTCTTCAGGAAGGCAGGTGACCTGGGTTACCCGTCCCTGCTTCCAGGTCACACGCATACTATTTTTCTGTGATTATAACCAGATGTCCTCAATTCCCCAGGCTCCAAATACACTTAACCTTTCTTCCCTAAACTGTTCTAAATTCTATACTCTTCCCTTAACTTAAAATAAGAAACGGCACAGACGGCACTTATCCGTAGTCTGACTTTTTACAGCAGCTCTGCGTGCCCCTTTCAAATTATTCTCTTTCTTTCTCTGTCCTTTTTCATCTTACAATTTTGCTTTAACCCACCAAAGAGTTCAGTGTGTGAATTAAAAGAAATATTACAAGACAAACCTTCTCCCGGTCCAAGTGCTGTGGAATTATTTGCATATGTAATCTCTTCGTGAGTCTTCTGCTAGCATGGGTCTTTTCATCTCTAGGCCTCATGATGTAACAAAAGAATGAATTATGGTATTACTGAAGGAACACTAAGCCCACAATCTACTGAGGCTCCAGCAGTTTTAATGGGAACCAAAGAAAATTCAAATTATACATTCTTTCATGCACTTATTTCTCTTCCCTGTTTCCCTCTCCTCTATTACCAACTTTCTTATCTTTTTGTTATTCCGTTTTCTATCTGCCCAGTAACAACCCTAAAGCTACCTTTGAAGCAGTCTCAAAGCCAGCCAGTATTCACTGATAGAGACATAAAGGATTGATGTATTGCTTTGTAAGGTGGTTAGGTTTATCACTAAAGATTTATTTAAATTAATAAACTACCAATTTCAAAAAGATGAAAGGGATTGCCTTAGTGGTTTGTGTTTATATAGCACCATCTAGTGGCAGATAGATTAAAAACCCATGACATTGGGTCTGGTTTAAATCTCCAAGGTTTTGGGGGATTTGGGCTAGTTGGTTGGTTTGGCTTGGTTTCTCCATTTGTTTTGGCTGGGGTTGTTTTTTCACTTTTCTCTCCATCCTGGGGTCTCTTTTTGTTGTCATCAGGAGTTTGAAAGTCTACTTTGTTTTGTGGAGTAGGGAAAAGACTAGTCTATTTTAATATTTAGAACTTTGGCCTTTCCTATACTTTTACTCCTGCCCTTCACAAGTATATAAAAGACATGCTTTGCTAATATTAGGGGAGAGTTAGTAATCTGACAAAACAAAAGCTATTGCTACGCTGGTCTGTTTTAAACCCTTCCGACTTAAATCTCTCTTCCTTTTTTTTTTTTTTTTTTTTTTTTGGTTTTTCGAGACAGGGTTTCTCTGTGGTTTTGGAGCCTGTCCTGGAACTAGCTATTGTAGACCAGGCTGGCCTCGAATTCACAGAGATCCGCCTGCCTCTGCCTCCCGAGTGCTGGGATTAAAGGAGTGCACCACCACCGCCCGGCTTCTTCCTTAACTTTGACATGCATTGGAGTCTTTAAAAGGTGTCTCAATTATATTTATTAAAGAGATGCATCTACGAGGATGATAACCAGGTTTTAGAAGCTGGCTCACTATTAGCAAGATTGGAGATCAGTAACAACCTTTACTCTGTCCACATGGAAAGAAAACATTGACGATCGTACGCAGACCAGAAACTTCTTATGATTTGCGCTTCTAAGAATTCATTTGCCCATTCAGAGACCTTGAGCTTGTCCTTGAAGATGGCTTTGCTTCAACTAGGAGGTGCTTCTAGGATGAGATCTCTCTCTTCTTTTCCCACCTTCCTGGCTGCAGGGTCTCCAAAGCCCTTCCACCTTTCCTAGGGCCTCTCTTCCATTGGTTCTCACTAGCCACTAGCCAACCAAATCTGCCGGTGTCAATTACCACCTCCACACATGTGCACGCGCGTGTGCGAGCGCGCGCGCACACACACACTGCTGGTGTGTTCCCTTTGCCTCGGGAGGGCTAGACTTTCTCAGGATCTCTTTCATCCTGTTATTTTTTTTTCAAGGCAGGGCTTTTTCTGCTGTTATGCCTTCTTACACTGTCTCATGGTCTTGTAGATAAGCTGATAGATATGAAAGCAAATTAAAACATAAAACATGCTGGGAAAGCCTTAAATGTCTTGACTAGTAGGAGAAAATTAAAGAAATGACTTTTAGATTTCACGTGATGTCTGTTAACCTTCCCAGTAGAACCCATCCGTGGAATCTTCCTCCTTCAATTTTATCTTCCTCTCAGGGTTCTGTGACCGTGGGAAAAGGCTTCTTTGTCTTCTTTTTTTTCAAAAGTACGATACAAAAGGGAGTATTCTTTTTCAGAGGGGCAGGTTTTCAAGCACGTGCATTGTGTGCAGTAGGTGGGTGAGGTGCATGGGTCCAGAGGCATTTCTGTTTAAAGGACTCCGACACCTTGCCTGCGATTCCTGCTAACCTACTCCAGCATTCTCCTTTCAGAAGTGACATTGTGAGCTCTCGATCTCTCCCAACACCGCCCCCAGACTCTTAACTCAAAGGCTCTTATTCTGTAGATGGCATTGGCCGTGATTTCATAATTGGTGGTTAGAACTGACAAGCCGTGGAGTTTAAACAGTTGTTGGGATCCTCGTTGATTAAATATTTTTAAATTAAACACCAGTGTTATTTGAAGGGGCCAATCTTCCCCAGCAGGAAGTTCTGTGGACGAGAGCCAGGCAGCATTCACTTTCAGCCTTCTCTGCCAGTGCCAAGTTTATTATATGTTAGAAACGGAACGGGATTAAGCAGCATATTCCTAGAATGTAATCATTTAATTTTCCCATCAAGATATGAAGGCAGTTTAATTATTTTTTAATTGCATAACCAGATTCTGTTATGATACAAGATCCCGATGTGATGAATACACAATCTTGCAACCTTAACAATGGCAAAAAAACCCAACCAGAAACTAAAAAAGCTCCTCTCTTTCTCTCTCTCTCGTGTGTGTGTATGTGCACGCGTGCAATACACTTAAACTATATACAGAAATTTATTTAAAGTAATAATAATCTATAATCCTTTGTTGATATTGCTCCTTTTCGAGTGGCCATTCACTCAAACTTTTCCTAGGGAATCTTTTCTTTTAAGAGGAAGAGACTTTCTTCAGTGTTGTTTCAGGCTATGTAGTTTTGGGGCTTTCTAGAAACCTATAAGATACTTTGTTGGTCAGTTTTTTTTTTGTCAATTCGACACTTGGGACAATGGACCCTCGACTGAGAAAACATCTCCATCAGATTGGCCAGTGGGCAAGTCTGTGGGGTATTTTCTTGTTTAATGATTGACGCGGGAGGACCCAACCCACTGTGGATGGTGCCTCTGGAGTACACCAGAGTACAAAAGGGAAGTGGGCAAAGTCATGGAGAGCAAGTCAGGAAGTGATGTTCCTCCACCATTCCTGCTTGAGTCTTGCACTGACTTCCCTCACTGATTCACTGCTATCAGGATGTGTAAGCCGTATAAACCCCTTCCTCCCTGAGTTGTTTCTCGTCATGGCGTTTATCACTGCACAAGAAAATGAACAAAGGCAGCTTATGGTACTGTTTGAACAATGAGACTCAGTAAGAGAGGAGAATAACTTTATTTGATAGTACCCTCCCCCTCCAGGAATTCACCTGCTCATGGCTGGCCTCTGTGCCTGTTGGCTGCCTGGAGACTGAACACACATAAAGGTCTCAGGTGGGACTTTACGTCTTCTCCCCACTTCAGAAGAACACAAACATCTTTTATGCCACTATTGTACCAGTGGGCAGGGCTTGCTTGTCAGATCTGTATGCAGCGTTTCACACTCAATAAGAATGCCAAGGAAGCACCACCTTCTGGTACTGTGAAAGCTAACCAGCAAAGACAAAGTTTGCTGCTCAGTTCCAGACTGGTTTATTCATGTTCTACAACCAAAGTATGTGGCATCTTCAGTAGTAGTGTCTTACCATCTAGTTGCGGTGAACAATCAAGATCAATGGCAATAGTTTATGTTGTTTGTGTGTATGTGGAGGGAAGGTTCTAGGCCTCTCTCACCAATAATTGATAAGGAGGTATCCTAGCACTGAGATTTTCATTTAACTAACGCCTGTCTTCTGCCATTGTTTACTCATTCAGAACATCTGTTTAAACTTCTCTTTTTTAATATCTTTAGTTAACTTATAAAGTACTGGATTTCTATAAGGCTTGGTTGTATATCCATAGTTCTTAGTTTTTATTAGCCCTCCATCCATCATTCCCTCGCTCCCATTCCTCATCTCTGCTCAAATGTTTAAACCTGTGCTCTTCTTTCATGTCAAATATGCTCTCCTCTCCTCTCCCCGATTAAGGCTTCTTCCCTTCCCTCTCTGAGAAGCCCTGCTTTCTGGATTTCTGACCCCTAAAGATCCTACAAGTTAAACATACAAATCTAAAATTCAAAGCTAGGCTCTACAAATGAGAGAAGAAGTGTGGTGTTTGTCTTTCTGGACTTGGATTTCTCACTTAGTATCCATGAAGGCAAAATTACTCATCTTGTCCTTTGCTTTTCTATCTTTGAACCTTTGAACTTTCATCCAAACTCTGAAGTTTGAGGTATATATTAAAATGTTCAAATAAAGGCAGAAGGGAAGAGATATGTTATTTATTATTTGAGAATTATGTGCACATGAAAAGTACTAACATTAAAGAAAAATATTTTAAACTAGAAACAGTCATGACTCTCATACAAATGTATAATTACACAGCTTATACTAACCAGGGAAGTACTAAGAGCCTACAACTGATTCATAGGAGGATTAAATTGATACACATATTGTAAATGTGTTCCTCACACTATCTGAGATGGAAACTGTGGTGATTTGAATGAGAATGGCCCTGTAAACTCACATGTTGGAATGCTTGGTTCACAGTTAATGGACTGTTTGAGAAGATTTAGGAGGTGTGTTCTTGTTGGAGGAGATGTATCACTAGGGGTGAGTTTTTGAAGTTTCAAAAGCCCATTCAGGCCCACTCTCTCTTTTTCTCCACCCGTTAACTGCAGATCAGAATGTAAAGCTCTCAGCTGCCTCTCCAGTACCATGCCTGTCCGCTTCCTGCCATGGAGATCATGGACCAGCTCTCTGGAACTGTTTGTAAGCTCCCAATTAAATGCTTTATTTTATGGAAAGTGGATAAAGGCAAGTTTCTCTCTCTCCTTCCCATCCCCCTCCCCTCACCGTCTATCCCTCTTCCTCCCTCCTTTCCCTATCACATGGCACAATACAACACAATAAGGAACCCCTTGCCACATGAAGACCCCCTTGATTCAGGGATTTCCAGGTTCTAGAATTATAATTTTTCCCCCAAAGACAGTCTTTATTTCTTTCTTTCTTTTTTTCTTTCTTTCTTCCTTCCTTTCCTTCTTTCTTTCTTTCTTTCTTTCTTTCTTTCTTTCTTCCTTTCTTTCTTTCTTTCGTATACAACATTGTGCCTCCATGTAGGCCTGCACGCCAGAAGAGGGCAGCAGATCTCATTACAGATGGTTGTGAGCCGCCATGTGGTTGCTGGGAATTGAACTCAGGACCTCTGGAAGAGCAGCCAGAGCTCTTAACCACTGAGCCATCTCTCCAGTCCAAGACAGGGTTTCTTTGTGTAGTCTTGACTGTCCTGGAACTAGCTCTGTAGACCAGGCTGGCTTCAAACTCATAGAGATCAGCCTGCCTCTGCCCTCTAAGTGTAGGGATTAAAGAAGTACACCATCACCACTTCACCACAAGAAATAAATTCTTACCTTTTATAAATGACATGAAGTGACAACAGAAGCAAGAAATTATAGAGGGAAAAACAGGATACTAAAGATATGAAGTGGGAACTGAAAGAGTGGGGAGGAGGGCCTCAACTGGGGAGTAGGGAGGGAGGTAAATACCTAAGGAAAGGAGGGAGGAGGGACAAATAACACCAAGGTTGTTTGATAAAGCCTCAAGGAATCTTACTACTTTATACTTAACAAAAACCGTACAAAATAATATAAGTCTAGGAATGTGTGTGTGTGTGTGTGTTTACACATGTATGCATACACATATATTAAAGGCATTTGGACTACTAGGGCTAACAAGGCTCTCCACAAGAACTGTAGACTACCAAAATTTCTTAAGTACTAGGCATGAAAAACCTCCTTTAGAATGATTAATTGTTATATCTCAAGTGACTCACAAAACATGTAGACTATGTTTGTTGCCCTTGGTTGCCACTCAGTAGTTGAAGATAAGCACCCTTATGTTGAAGGCATTGCAGAATACCAGGAAGCCTGCTGTGGAACAGTCTCCTACAGAAATGACTGAACAGTGAGATCTCAACAATGGCAATCTTTCTAGACATGCTGACTTGGCAGGAGTAAATAATCTCACAGGTAACACTCCAGGAGAAGGAACCATAGGCAACTGATGATTATTGAAAGAGGGAAAATTATCCTTACCCAGGAATGAGTCCTCTGGTTGGTTATCTAATACAAAGTGGTCAGCTCTACATACACACAAACAACAAAATCAGATTCATAGGTTATATATATTGTACATACATAGATATATAGATGAATATATATGTAATCATAATAATTGAGGAAAAAGAGATTACCATGATATAGGATTCCCCTTTGTATGTTGTGAACATATTTTATTGCCATTGGTGAATAAAGAAGAAGCTTGGGCCTATGACAGGGAAGAATATAGTCAGGCTGGAAGAGATATAGTGAGAGAGTAGGTAGAGTCAGGGAGAAGCCATGTAGCAGCTGCAGGAGCCAAACACTGGATGCCTAACAGAACCATATGGTGATACACCTATTAATAGAAATGGGTTAAGATATAAGAGCTAGCTAGAAAGATGCTTAAGCTATTGGTCAAGTAATGTTGTAATTAATACAGTTTCTATGTGATTATTTCAGGTCTGGGTGGCCAGGAAATGAACAAGCAGCCTCTGACTACAGAATGGTACCCACCATCTGGAGCATAGATCCACATAAGACCTAAAAAAAAAAAAGCTTAAGAAAAAAAAAGAGGGCTTCTATACCCACAGAAATAGGAGTCAATTGGAGCTTGTTGGTAGCCACATATTTTTAGATAGTCTCTGTTTGCTGGGAGAAGTCAGAGTCAGGGCTCCTTTAAGAGGTTTCCTGACTCAGTTTTAGTGGCAAAACCTGCACAGCTTCTTTAAGGGAAGGGTTTCTGGTTTGTGCTGGCAGCATGAACTCTGGCTCTTTTGGGATGTCTTGTATTTAAATTGGGTTTGTGAGCAGAGTGCTACAATTTGCTTAATGGCAAGATAGAGTCACTGTGTGCCTGAAAATGGGATGGTGAGCATGGCTCACAGAGATTTCACTGAGTGGACCTCCACCATGTTGGACTGGGCAGAGCCTAAAGGCAAAGCAGCCTTAGTCCTAACCATGCAGTCTAGGATTTAAAGAAGTCCTCCTGGACAGAAAAGGATTATAGATACCCAATAGGACAGATTCAGACATAAAAGATATCTAGACAAGACACAGTGTGTTCAAAAAATGTATGTAGGGTTGGGAGAGAGAGAGAAAAAGAATATGGTCAATTAAAAAAAAGTAACTAATTAAAAAAAATAAAGTCTTTAAAGAGACAGAGTAAGACAAGTAAGTACTGTCTTTGTGCCGCTCATTAAAAAATGTAATGTTATTTGTAATAGCCAGAACCTGGAAACAACCTAGATGCCCTTCAATGGAAGAATGGATGAAGAAAGTATGGAATATATACACACTAGAGTACTACGCTGCGGTAAAAAACAATGACTTCTCGAATTTTGCATGCAAATGGATGGAAATAGAAAACACTATCCTGAGTGAGGTATCCCAGACCCAAAAAGATGAGCATGGGATGTACTCACTCATAATTGGTTTCTAGCCATAAATAAGGGTCTCGGAGACTACAATTGGTGAACCTAAAGAAACTAAATAAGATGGTGAACCCAAGGAAAAACATATAGTTATCCTCTTGGCTATGGGAAGTAGACAAAATTGCCGGGGACAAAATTGGGATCTTGGGGGTGGGGTAGGATGGGGGTAAGGGGAGATAGGGAGAGAAAAGTTAGAAGGGAAGGAGGGGGGACTTGGGGAAACAGGAGGATTGGGATAAAGGAAGGTTGGACAGGGGAGCACGGAACCACAATTCTTAGTTAAGGGAGCCACTTTAGGGTTGGCAAGAGACTTGACCCTAGAGTGGCTCCCAGGAGCCCATGGTGATGTCCCCAGTTAGTCCCTTGGGCAGCTGAGGATAGGCAACCTGAAATGACCCTATCCTATAGCAATACTGACGAATATCTTGCATACCACCATAGAACCTTCATCTGGTGATAGATGTAGATAGAGAAAGAGACCCACACTGGAACACTGGTCTGAGCTTTCAAGGTCCCAATGAGGAGCGGAAGGAAGGAGAAGATGAGCAAGGAAGTCAGGACCACGAGGGGTGCACCCACCCACTGAGACAAGGGGGCTGATCTATTGGGAGCTCACCAAGGCCAGCTGGACTGTGACTGAAAAAGCATGGGATAAAACCGGACTCTCTGAACATGGCGAACAATGAGGGCTGATGAGAAGCCAAGGACATTGGCATGGGGTTTTGACCCTACTTCATGTTCTGGCTTTGTGGGAGCCTAGCCAGTTTGGTTGTTCACCTTCCTAGACATGGACGGAGGGGGGCGGACCTTGGACTTTCCACAGGGCAGGGAACCCTGACTGCTCTATGGACTGGAGAGGGAGGAGGAGAGGAGTTTGGGGGAGGGGGAGAACGATGGGAGGAGGGGGAGGGAAATGGGAGGCTGGGAGGAAGCAGATACTTTTTTTTCCTTTTTTCAATAAAAAAATGTAATGTATAATTAAGAAATTAATAGTCATCTATAATAGACAAGCTTGTAGTCATGTTAGATTTTCTAGATGTACAAAGATATATTTCAGATATATTCTTCAAATCTTTCAAAGACCAAAAGAGTATGGCATTTAAAATGTTTTAAAAACTTAGGATTTTTCATGATTGTGAGACACATCTGCTCCTGGCAGCATCAATCTACTTCAAGAGGATGACGTGCATCAAAGAGACTCCTTATGGAGTTTGCTAGCCATTGGGGCAAGAAACTGCTCTTGCCTGGACTGCTTGATGTTATGCTGTATGTCCTGGACATTAAGGACCCACATTGAAATGACTGCTGAAATTATCTAAAGAAGATGAGGCAGTCCTTAAGGGTTCCTGCTTCATGAAAGAGTCTGCCAGACATTCTGTAGGACACAGAAGAAAGTGAATGACAAACTGTCCATATAGGTGGCACTGTCTTTGAAATTTACTGTTTCATGGAAAAGTCTGCCAGATACTATGGCCTATAGACTGAGGATTGATGCAGAAATGTTACAGAAGAACTTTGGATGACTGTCCAGGTAGCGAGATGTCTCTGTTAATTCTAGTTGGAAGTTGCTTACAATGTACTTCCTGTTTACTTAGGTAATAATATGTCCTCTGGAGTCTTTGATGGTGTTGATGAATATATAGTTACAGTTTTTCTTAGTTATGATAAAAGATAAGTAGATATAAATATTGTAACTGTAATTCTTGCTTGATATCTGTTTTGCTATATGTAAATTTGCTATGTTAAATTAAAAACCTTCCTTATTATTTAGAAAGAAAAGGGGAGTTGATGTGGGATTCCCCTCTGTATGTTGTGAATGTGTTTTGTTAATGAATAAAGCTGCTTTGATCCCATAGCAGGGCAGAATAGAGCTAGGCAGAAAAACTAACCTGAATGCTGGGAGAAAGTAGGCAATATCAGAGAGATGCTACGTAGCCCGAGGAGAAAGATGCCTTTGTGCTGGTACCGGTAAACCACAAGCCTCGTGATAAAATATAAAATAATAGAAATGGGTTAATTTAAGATAGCTAGATAGAAAGATGCCTAAGCTATTGGCCAAGCAGTGTTATAATTAATACAGTTTCTGTGCAATTATTTCAGGTCTGTGCAGCCAGGAAACAAATGAGTAGCCTCTGATTACAATAACAATTTGAGAGAGATGGAGAACATGGAAGATGGAGGGGACTTGAGAGGTAGAAAAGGGAGGAAATTATGTAATTATATATTAACTAATTTCATAAAAATAAAAACATAAAACTACTAAAAGTAAATTTATCTTTCAAAAATTTATGTATATGTGTGTATTCCACAAGTGTGCAGGTACCCACAGAGGTTAAAAGAGGGCATCAGATCCTTTGGAGCTGGAGT
Organism: Microtus pennsylvanicus; assembly: GCF_037038515.1. NCBI lineage: Eukaryota > Metazoa > Chordata > Mammalia > Rodentia > Cricetidae > Microtus > Microtus pennsylvanicus. Next base: position 36,017,881 of record NC_134581.1, read on the forward strand.
TTCAGAAGGTTATAAGCTGCCTAATGTGAATATTGGCAGGCCTTCTGGAAGAACTACAAGCACTTTTAACTACTGAACCTTTGGACGACCAGTGCTATTAACTACTAGCCCCTGCATTTAAAATTTTTAAGCCTCTTATATTTTGAAACACAGCTTAGATCATGTGTGGCTTGATATTATACTGAAATCTCTCCCTCTCCCTGTTCTGCTCCCTCTCCCTCTCTCTCACTCCCCCCCCCCTCTCTCTCTCTCTCTCTCTGTGTGTGTGTGTGTGTGTGTGTGTGTGTGTGTGTGTGTGCATGCACTCACGTGCACATGCATGCATGCACCTATGTGTTCTCTGAGGCCAAAAAAGAATGCTAACTACTAAGTGTTGTGAAGAAGATGTTGAGTGTCCTGTCCTGCTCTATCACTTTATACATTTTTTCTTGAGACAAACTGTACCCAAAGCTTGCCCGTTTGGCTTGACCAGCAAACCTTCCTGTCTAGACTGCCAACAGTGCTGCCTTACTGGCCAGGCATGTGCACGTGTCCTGTTTTCTGCATAGGTGCTAGGCATTGAATTCAGATCCTTAGGCTTGCGAAGCAAGTGCTCTTAACACTGAGCCATCTCCCGACCCCTACACTGAAGCTTTCATGATATCATTAGCAATGTGAATAGACAGGGGGAGTTTAAAATATTTCTGTCAACACTAGAAATAAGTGCATTGGAACTCAGAAATGGTGGGCATCCCTGCATAAAAGATGCTTGATGTCAATTATTTGTGCACTAAATGGATCTAGAATTCCAGATTAAATTATTCACAGTTTGAGTCAATTAGCTTTTGATTCAATGCCTATATCTTTAATGACAAAGTTATTCCAGGAAAAGTTGAGCACTGGAAAAGTTTTTCCTACCTAAGATTTCCCTAAAGGGAAGATGTGAGTCACTCTGTACTTACATTAGCCAATAAAACCACAGTGCATAGCTGCTCCCTGCAGATTTTAATTTGCAGCAACAATAAACTGCAAGTAATGGGCCTTAGGTTAAATGGTTGAACATGAAGTTCAAGCCAGAACTGGAATAAAAGGTGCCTTGACAAAAGGTGAGGGAAATGTCATAGGCCACATGGTCTGAGACGCCTCAAAGAAGTTCTTCTCCCATCAGGTAGCTGATATTTTCAGTCCTCACCCCAGATGGCATCATTTGTGCTTCCACTTAGTTTTTACAACTAAGTTTCATTGCTCACAGCCTCTGGGGGATAGAACAGAACCAATACATTTTTGTCCTTTCAAAATAATGATTTCTCTTCAATGCTCCCCCTTTTAAGTTACACTTTGATCTACAAGTATAGTGTTTGGGCTGATTTCTCCCATTTATTTATTTGCAATATTTAATGTTTTTTTCTTTATTATGCTCAATAATTTTAGATTTTTATTCATTTTTTTAAACAAGCACCTATTGAGAATCTATTGGTTTCTCAGTGGATGTAACACCAGTATTTTTCAAAAGAGAATCCTTGGTAATAGGTGGTCTGTGATATTTCAAGATGGTATGTGAGTATGAATCAGGAAGAAAGTGAGTCAAGGTGCTATCTTTAGCTATCTCCTTTCCTGGCGCCACCTTGAGAGACATGAAGTTCAAAGTGTCAGCTTTTCTGAGACAAAAGATAGGTTGCTGGTTAGCAATACCCTACAGATAAGAAATTAAAAAGTTTACAAAGCAGACAGGGTTCAAGTAACATACAGGAAAATCTCCAAAGTGTTGGCAACTCATTTTTAAGCTGTGGCTTTTATTGATGAGAAGTTGAGCAGCCCTGGCTGTTTAGTGAGTGATAAAAACTGAAAGCCAAGTATAATAGCTGCATTAAAAGTCATTAAAGCCTAAAGCTGACCCAAAGATAACATGACTAGAAGGGAAGCTGGCAACAATAAACAAAACTAGTTTGTTATTATCCTTGAATTATAGGAAGCAACTTCTAGCTAACAGCCAGGCTAAATAATACTATGGTAAATCATTTTTACCTTGATTCATCCAGGAGAATGGGCTGTTGCCTTTTCACCTAAGACTCAAGTGCCAGAAGAGGAGACCAACTGTGCTCCTTCAATAAGGAATAAAAGAAACAATGTCCCTGGGCACTGGTTCCTTTTTTTCTGGGTATGCCCATCTGGTCTATCAAGGTATATCTTTTATCTTGCACTATCTTTATCAGTTTTCCATCTCCTTCTACCTGGAACTTGCCAATACCACCAGCTTGTATGCCTTGCTGTTTGTTTTTCAATTCCAGTAAACTGTCCTTGAGTTTCCTTTTGTGCCTTTGCTTTAATTCTTTTACCAAGGAGACAAAAACGTGAAAGAAGACCCTGTGCCCCACTACCAGGGCACAGACATGGATTATCCATGGGCTCCTCCTCAAAAAAGCCTTAAATTCCTGAACAACCTGCCCTCTTTGCCTTGCTTTCACCTCCAGAAATTGCAAAACAATTCACTTCACAGTTTGCATTTCCAAACACTGCTGAGGAACACTGGGTAAAGCCCACTGCTGGAGGGTATCAGGATGAGTAAAGTAAGATTCTGAGCTTCAGGAATCTCACAGGGAAAACACATAAGTAAACACACTGCAGGGTGATTTAGGCAATCCACAGCACAAAACACTGACTGCCAAAGAATTTCAAAGTGGCTTCTTGGAAGAAGAAAAATTTGAGCAAGAGACTGACCAAAGTCTTGAAGAAAAATAAAGGTTATTTAGACAAAGATTTCCAGACTCAGAAAAGGCAAAAAGATGAATCAAAGATCAGACAAATGGTTTAGGAGAGTCACAAGCAAACTGATCAAACTGGTCAGTGACACTGGAGTTGGGGAGATGATGCCTGATAGACAGTTGGAGAACAAACCAGAAGCTATCACAGGCAAGAATGTATTTTGAAGCAATTAGGGCATAAGATGATACTACCAGATCCAAATCTCAGAAATACAGTTCTAGAAGGGACTCTAGGATGTGCCTTGGAAGAAAGAAGTCTGGATACAAGGAAAACCATTTTCTGAATATTTAAGTAATTAATAAAAATTAATGTGAAAGGCACAGGTATGGATTTTAGAAAGTACCTAGATATAGTAAAGACAAAAGTAACACTTCTGGCAAGAACCAACCAAGAAAATATCTTTAATTAAACAAACTGCCTTCATTGCTCATTGCAACATCCAGGTTTCTCATCTTGAAGAACCAAGAAGTTTCAAGGTGGTAGTATTTGTTTTGAGTAATTTGGGGCATAGTTTAAGGATATGGACTTAGACAATGGGGCAATTCTATGTTTGGAAATTTCAATATATCCCGCAGCCACCTTGGTTTGAATCCAAGTTACGGCACCAATGTAATGGATTAAGTAAAATGCTGCAGGATCCTTAGTGGCTGCGGCAGGCAGGGGCCATGAGACCATGCTGCAGATCCCATAGTGGGGGCAGGCAGCGGGCAGGGCTTCCCAAGAGCAGCCAGTCCCAGGCAGGGATGGCACATGAGATCATGCTGCAGGTCTCTGAAGGTGGCTGGTCCTAGGCAGGGAGCCATGTGGGTGAGAGACAGATGGATAGGCATGCCATGCAGAGTGAGGTTGGATATTTATTTAGTGGGTTATGGAGGGGAAGGGAAGAAGGGGGAAGAGTCAAAGGGGAAAGAGAGAAAGAGAGAGAGAGAGAAGGGAGAGATGGAAGCTGCCTCTTCAGGAGGGAGACAGAAAAGGAAGAGACTCAGGCTGGAAGCTGAAGATCATCTTTCCTCGGTGGATGTGGGGGAGGGAGTGGGCATGGCTTGTTCCTTAAAGGGGCAGGACAGATCATAACACTACATCTATTAGCTGAAGAGGGACTGGGTTCATTTTTGTGGGTGTGTAGTGACCTTTTTTGAACTTGTTTTGTCATGGTATACATTGTGTAAAGACAACTAACGTTTAGCCATGAGAAAATGAGACAACAGTCAAAAGACAAGGATTCAGTGTGAGGATTGTTTCTTTATTTTTATTATTAAAACATTTGATCAAATTAATAAACTAAGGAAAAATACTAAACAGAGAATGTAAATGAATACAATCAAAACACACAGAATCTACACATTTATGTTTTGGTTATATTTATTTATAAGCCCATAATTGGAGAAAAACAGAGTCATAAATAGGAAACAGGGTTTCAAGCAGCTCATAAGTGGAAAATACTAAAGAGACACCTATAAAAAAAATGGTGGCCTTTAGTGGTCATGGAGCTGCCTCAGCTTTTCTTTCATCTTTAAAAAAAAATTTTAAACATCCCATGGCAGAGACTTTGAAAAGAGAAGAGAAGAAACAAAAGCAAAGCAGTGCCCACCCCTGACATCCCTTCTCCCAACTCCATTTTGTGGCATCTCCTTCAAAGCAATTATGTATGATTTTAAGAAGTGCATATCTAGACGTGTTTTACTAACAAATAATAAACTAGAGCCGAGAGGAAGGGAAAATAAAGCCAACCACCTCTCTATATATGGGTCATTGTTAAGTTCTATTCAAGTTATGTGTGTCTGTATTTCTATTTGTTATAAAGTTTATCAATTTTTTCATAATTTAATTGTAATCTAAGAGCATGGGGTATAAAGTCCCAACACCAACACAGATTCTATGCTGGGCAGTTTTAATTTTCAACTTGATACCCTCTAGAAACACTTGGAAAGAGATTTATAGTGAAGAATTATCTGTGTGCAAGTCTGTGGAGGAACCATCATGATTGTTAATTAACAAAGGAAGAGACTCAGCCTATAGTGGTTGTCACTATTCACTAGACAGGGTATCTTGAATATGAGAGGAGAAAACCAACTGAGGTGAAGTGTGGAGGCCCACAGATGTGGGTCCCCTACACCTTAACTAAAAGGTCAGAGAGTTTGAGGCTACTCTTGCTCTTTAAAAGTTATAGACAACAGACAATAGGTCTGACTTAAGGTGTGGCTACAAACAAGATATCCTGACCTTGGCTGTGGTTACTTAGTGTTTTGAGTGTTAAGATGGCCCATAGAGGTAGATCTGCTCTACCTTGACCAAAGGTCAGAGAATTCAAGTCTATTCCTGCTCCTTCACTTTAAAACAGGAGGTTTGACCCAGGGAGTGGCTGCCTACAGGATACTTGGTCTAAGGTATATTCACTGAATATCCCGGCCGCCTAAAACATCAGAATTCTTATCTCAGGAAATAGTGGCTTGATGTCTCAAGCATTAAATCAGGTGATTGTTCTGTTTGTCCTGTGTGTCACCTTAAAGCAGTCTTTTGCCTTCTTACCCCACTTTTTGATTGGGGTATATAAGCATATGGAAAATAAATGTGGGTATATTCAGTATTCAGAATACACTGATTTTATCCTATGTCTTTGTGTTTTTTTCGTATCTATTCCACTTACTTAACATTTCTAATCTGCTTGCCCCTACCCTGGAATGTACAAACCCATCGAGGCTGGACCCTGACAGGAAGTAAGCAAGTATGTGTTCATTCTCACTCTGCTGTTGACTGTGCGTATGGCTTGACTAGATGCTTTGTTTCTGCTTTGACTTCTCCAAAATGAGGTTAGGACAATGTTGTATATCACTACATTAGTGGGAAAAAAAAGGAAGAAAAATTAACAACCTCGGTACAAATGTACACATAAACATTCCAGTTTCCTGAGGATTTCAGAATAACACAAGAGGCTGACAACAGAATGAGGGCCACCAATAGCCACAAAGCAATGTGGGCTCCTGTCCATTTTGCTGCTAGGGTTAACAAAGCTGCTGTCATCAGACTCACAGAAATGATGTTCCTGAGGCATATTAACTATCCATTAATGAATTCCTGGCTTGTATCAACTTCATCAGCGGCTTCAGTGTATGAAGATAAATTAACTTTACTTATCACTGTCCTAAATCTCTTAGCAGATAATGACAGCTAATTGAAACTATCAGAATAAAAATTAATCAGCATTCAAATCAGCAAACAAGAACCCACATTGTCTGTTATAAGCAGAAAAGTAACTAATTAAGATGTAGGAAGCTTATCAAATCTCCAAGAAAGCCTCACAGAGGGTAGGGGAACTGTAATGATTAGGCTACAGGGGTTCAAGTGAAACTCTCCACTCCTGCTTCTAGAGAGGGGGAGGGAAGATTTTACCCTCACACTTTCAACACTGGATTCAGGTTCAGTTAAATCCAGAGACCTTTAAAAATTGCATGCACTTCTTTACTTTGTACTTTGAAAAGAGCAAAGATTCTCAGGAAGTTGCAAAATTAGCTCAGAAAGGCCCTTCCAACCCATCCACTAGTGTCATTCAGTGGTTACTTCTTACATAAATGGAACAGATTTAAAAGAAGGAAATTTGTATTGTTGTGTGTGTATGAATACAGTTCTGTATAACTGCATAGGTAAATAAAGCCATAACACAATCAGGATACCACACTGCTCCATTGCCATAATGATCTCCTCCACACCTCTCCTTTATAATCATACCTGTCTTCTCCCTCGCCACTAGCAGTCATCCATCAATCTTCATTTCACTCTGTTTTCAAGGTCACATAAGGAATAATGTGATCTTTGGAGAATAGATTTTAGACTCAGCATGTTACCCATTGTAATGGTCTGTCCTGTCACTTTAAGAGACAATCCATGCCCACTCCCTCCCCTGTCCACTGAGGCAAGCTGATCTTCAATTTCTAGCCTGAGTCCCTTCTTTCCATCTCTCTCTTGAAGAGGTAGCTTCTTTATCTCTTTTCTTCTTCTCTCCCCACTTCTCCTCTTTCCTCCCCCTGTTTCTCTCTCTCTCTCTTCTCTCTCTCTCTCTCTCTCTCTCTCTCTCTCTCTCTCTCTCTCTCCTCTTCCTCTTTCTCCCCTTTCTTTCCATAAACCACTAAATAAATATCCAACACCACTCTGCATGGTGTACCTATCCATCTTGGTCTCTCATCTGCCACATAGCTTCCTGCCTGGGACCCAGCTGCCTCTACACCCCTCAGGGAATTCACAGCATTTTACTTAAACCATTACATTGGTGCCGTCGGACCCAGTAGGCCCTCCCATCCCTCTCCCAAGGTTGAGATCCAGAACCAGGTATTTTTCCACAACAAACACGTGTTCCATCTGCCTGAGCACTGACGTCTATGCACACCTGCAACTTCGGTGGTGAGTTTTCCCTTTCCAGCCCCCAACCACAGCCTTCATTACTATGGTTAAGCCCTTCACTGATTTCCATAGCTAAAAACATGACCAGATGACCTGGGGTCAGTCCTCCCACACTAATACTGCACATGCTGCATGGTGCATTTGACTGGGGCCCCAGAGTCCCTTGGATTTTTTTCTCCTTTTTTTTCTTTATTTTTCTTGTTCTTGATGAATTAATAATCAGTGTTTTCCACCATGAGAGACCACTTGGAGTGGCCTCTAGCCTCTCTAACTTCCAAATCACCCAGACTGGAGCCAGTCAGGCTTTACCACCTGGCCTATAGATAAAGGATGCTGAGAGACGTCCCCCTATAAGCTTTGTGGTGTTGCTGTTTTCATGGGTTTTCACATTTTCAGCTATGGTATAAACCCTCACTCTCCTGCTGTCCTGCCTACTCCACTGGCTCCACTTTTCCTCAATCTGTACCTGACACCGCTACTGTTGTCAATGAGATTGGCCAGTCCACAAGGCAACTGTTTTCAATTCCAGCCTTTTGCTCCCTTCCACGGCTTGTGACATGGAGGCTCAGCAACAGGGTGGATCATGCCTCTAGATATCTCTTCCATGCAACATGTGACCACTGCCACTTTGATTGAGGTCAGGTGACCAAGTTCCACCATCTTTACTGAGGTATTCCCTGCCTGGTCCCGGTTTACTTATGTTTTTGTCTCTAAATTCCTCTTGCTGACTCTGTTACATGTGTGTTTTATGCAGTGGCCTGCCTCTGGTAGGGCCCTGTGTGTGTGCGCACATGTAACTTAAATACACCTATGTTTACTGTTAAATGTGATAATTGTCTGTTCATTGTATCTCATTCCAGACTACAAAACAGCAAGTCTCATGTTTTACATGGGTATGTTCTTTTAAGTCTCTTACAAAAAATACTATATATATAATCCAACCTTGATTTAAAATATATTAAGCTGTTCTCTGCTATTGTTAAGTTCTGCCGTTAATCTTCTATTGAAAGCAGTTTTTTCTACTTTCTGTCTTTTTACAAGTGTAAATTTTACTTGTTAAATTGAGAGCCAGTACAGTCAAGCTTGGACTCAGCTCTCCAGGCAGATTCTATACTGTAGTTATACCTGATAAACAGTTTTCAACTGCTCAGAGATCTAGGGAATATGGCATTTAAATATTTAAAATTTAATTAAAAGACTTTTCATAACAAAAAGAGACAGGTTGGCTCCTGGCAGCAACACTCTACTTCCTCCAAAGAAGACAGAAGACAAATGGGCACAGAACAACATCCATCTGTAATTCGCTTCAACTGCCAGGCACTGACCACTGGGAAAAACTGCCTTTCATCTAAACTGAAGATCTCCAGACATGGGCAGAATCACTGGAATCGACAGCATAGCTGCTCAGGTCGAGGTAGACTTGTCTTCCTACAAATTTCTTAGCCCACAGGACTTTTCTGGAGCCTGGCAGGCCCTGCACTAAACAGCAAAAGGCAAATACAACCTTCAGCAACCATGGAGGACCCTGAGGAGTAGCTCTAGGTGCCAACCAAGTAAGTTCTCTGTTGTTTTTTAATCAATAACTCAAGTAAAATTTTATCCTTCTCAAAGATCTCTGATGCAGTTTGACAGCTGATAGGTTTTGTCATTTAAAAGGACAACCTCACCAAACAAATTTCAACAAAATACAAATACAAGTTATTAAGGTGTATACCTACAAGTTATAAAGAAGTGAGGACAAATACATACTATGAAATTTCTCTCTCATACAGTCTTTCATAGTCTTAAAAATACTTTTCATTGTACAAAAACATCTGTCACAAAATTCTGCTGCTGTCTAAAACTTCTGTTTTCACAAATCCAAAGAATTCTTGTGAGTTCCAGGGAGCTAAATTGAAGAATCCACCTTAAAGAGTTCAGATACACCCTGTCAATTCCCTTGTCCTAATTTTTCCCCTAAACTTAACTTTGTTGCCTGTTCTGCCAGTACCTTAAACATGTATAAGAGACACCAGATATTTCCATACCACAAACACAGGACAGGAACAAAGAGACCAGCTACCCCAGAATATGATCAGCACTCAGTCTTCTCATATCCCCCCACAAGACGATGCTCACAAATAAGCAGGAAGCAGTCTTGAAAATCTGCCACCCCAATTCCTTTAACCTGTGGTGCCTAACCTCCTGCCTTTTTTATTATAAAAAATAGATGGGAGTATAATGGTCTGTCTTGTCCCTTTAAGAGACAAGCCACACCCTCTCCCTCCCCATCTGCCCAGCTTCCGGCCTGAGTCCCTCCCTTCCTTCCTTCCTTCCTTCCTTCCTTCCTTCCTTCCTTCCTTCCTTTCTTCTTTCCTTCCTCTCTCTCTCTCTCTCTCTCTCTCTCTCTCTCTCTCTCTCTCTCTCTCTCAGAGGCAGCTTCTGTCTCTTCCCTCTCTCCACTTTTCCCCTTCTGCCTCTCTGTTTCTCTCTCTCTTTGCCTCTCTCTCTCCTCTTCCCCCTTCTCCCTTTCACTTATATAACCCACTAAATAAATATCCAACTTCACTCTTCATGGTGTACCTATTCATCTCGGTCTCTTACCCACCACAAGGCTTCCTGCCTGTGACCAAGCTGCCTTTATGGCCTGCCATGGTCTCAGGACCTACTGTCTGCTGCCTGCCACCCCTTGGGGACCTGTGGCATAGTCTAATGGCCCTCTGCTCATGGCCACCACTCTGGGACATGCAGCGTTTTACCCTAACATCACCCACAACTGCACTGAACTCTACTGCATCAGAAACCCTATATGTTCTTCTTCCTGATCCCCCCTCCTGCCTCTACCAAACACACCTTGCTTCATTATCAATTTCTCTGTGTTTCTAATGACATATTCAAATTTCTAATTAACTACTCAGGTGTTGTTACAGGGACTACCATTAGCCACAGAGCTGGAGGTGCAAATACTATCAGAGATGCCCAGGTAGTAAGTTACAGCAACACTCCAGAGACATTCATACCCCCAGACCCAAAAAGAGAGACTCACAAAACAGATTATAACAAGTTTATTATTGACTGCCTTCAGCAAACAGTCACCTGTGTCTCCTGGACCATGATGATGGGAAAGAAACAGGTGCCTTACAGTTTGTTTCAGGTGGAGATTAGAAAGTGTAATTGGCAATTCCTCTCTGCCACATCTTGACTGTCCATAACTTTAACACTACCCAATAAAATTCTGATAAGCTATTAATCCAACTCTAGCAGAGTACTAAACTCTACATTCCACCTCTATATCATCATAGCCACAAGCTCAGGACTTTAAATTCCCTTTGGTCACTTCTTAAGGTGCCTATAAACTTATCTCGTTTATAAACTTAAAAATTCTTATACTCTCCAGGGAGTCGAATTGGACCCACCTGAGCAGGTCAGATTCACTCAAGGTAAGTATCATTCAACTTTTCCTTGATCTCAGACCCCCTTCCCTCACCTTGGGACTCTTGGGGACTGCCCCTCCCCCTTCATCTTGGGACCCTCCTACCTCAATTACCAGGATCTAAGGAAAAGTTTTTATACTTCATCTTCTGTCTCGCCAACATCTTCTCAGGTCCAAGCTGTCAGTCAGATGATTCTACAGAGCTCAAACAATGGGGAAGACCCAACCATTTCAGGAGAAGCTTCCCAGAGATGACTCATGCCCACCAAGTCAGCTTGAACAGTTTTGAGAGCCCCGATGCCCCCATTCCTGCTCACCTGCAACCCTTAATTCCTCCCCATTTGTTAATAAACAAAAGGGTGAGTTGTTATTTCTATCACATTCTGGGGTCCCATGGTCACCAGCATTCAGGCAGAATGCTTAGTCACCCTAGGCATTAGCATTTCTGGTTCCCATGGTCTCGTATGTGCCATCAGCATTCAGGCAAACTGCCTCGTCAGCCTAGGGCCTCACGCCCTATGTAACCTATGTGCAGCGTAATCACTCAATCTATGCATGATGTGATTATGTAAGCCCCTATACGCATGCGCTAAACAACCTTTAAAAAGTGGATATGCCCACTTCACTCTCTCTCACCGTGTTGCTTTCAGACAGGCCTGTGCACCTCCCCTTTTTTCTCCTCCTCTCCCTTCTCTTTATTAATAAAACTCTTAAGGTGGGTTTCATTGTATATCTTGTGGTCTGTTCTCACACATGGCAATATCACCATTCACCCCCGTGACAGAAATTGGAGAGGGTACTGTAGGCCCTGAGTGTAATGTCAAAACAGACTTGGTAGCTCCCAAGTCCAATAGAAAAGTAATGGACTTACCTGCTGCCTGCATTGTTACCCAAGGCTCAGAGAGTGCAAGAGGAGTCCCCAAGTCTAGGCTGCATCCTCCACCAGGCTGAGTAGTTCAAAGGCTGGAAGGGTTTCAGGTGCCAATGTTGGTGAGGCTGGACCTTGGTGGTGTGGCATAAAGGATGAGCCCTCATGGGGACATTCTGATTTTCATTGTCTAGGCAGTCTGCAGATAGGGCATACCCTTGCTAGGTCAGTGGCTTCAGGCTGCATTTGACACAGGTTCTTGGTGGAGTTGACTTGATCTGAGCTCTGGTGCAATGAGCTTTGTGGTCAGCTTCCCTTGTCTTTGTTATGGGGGCCTGTGGGTGGCTCTATGGCTTGGGTGTAGAGGGTAGCCTTCTGTTGCTGCTGGGCCTGTTGGGAGGATTGCCTCTTTTTGGGCATTGAAAACTTTAAAAGCCATTTTCCCCAACTGCTGTATGGGACTTTGAGGACCTTCCTCAGTTTTTAAAATGTCTTTCTAATATTTAGTGCTGACTGAGAAATGAGTGGCCAGGACTGTGGCTCCCATTGGGTAGGCTAGATCAAGTAGAGTAAACTGAGATATAGTCTGGTCTGCATACTGTCTTGCTGTTACCAGAACTCGATTTTGCTCCTAGGGTGTGAGAGTGGAGACCCAGATGGCACAGAGGTCATGCCAGATCAGATCACAGGCCTGGGACAGATAATGAAACTTCCTGATATAAACATTAGGCTTAGCAGAGAAGGAACCCAACCACATTTCTACTTGTGAGCGGTCCTGAAAGGGAAGGGAGTATGATCTTCCATCAATTCCATCCGCTCCAGCTACCTCTAGGAGAGGATAGAGGAGGGCAAGGGGTTGGCAAGATGGGGTATGAGAAAAGACCTGGGAGGTTTCAAGGGAACTAGGTCAATGTGTAGGAGGGAGCCAGGAGGTGGGTCGTGGCATGGGAGGGTAGGGAAGGGCTGTACGAAGGGAGGAGAAAAAGGTCGGTAGGAAAGAGGATGTTGGCACTTGACTTTTGTCCCTGAGAGGGTGAAAGGGTGGATGGGGGAGGAATGAGAGGAATGTTGACCACTGAATGGAGCAAGTGGCTTTGAAGGAGGCGGTTGGGTAGGGAGGATTGTGGGGAGGGGGGAAGAGTGAGGGAGGGGCCAGTGTCTCCTGCAGCATGGTCAGGGTGGAATTTTCAGGGTCCCATTTCCCAGATAGGTGGGAATCTGGAGGCATCATGACCCTAGGCAACAAGACCAGTGCTGTGAGACACTGACTACTAAGGAAAGGAGCGGGGGGGGGGGGGGGAGCCGAGCCCAGTACCCAGAAATCATGGACATATGGGAATTCTGTACACTTGGCCCCATGCTGGCAAAAAATTCAAGGTCACAGAGGATGGAAAATTCAAAAGTTGCCTCTGGTGGCCACTGTGTCCCATTGTCAAGAACATACTGAGGCCAAGCCTTAGTGTACAGAGAAATCAGGCTTTCGGGACATACGGTGTCAGCCCTAATTTACAAAAAATTTGTAAAAGGCAGACCAAGGGCATTTGGGGGATCTGGCTTCAAATTGTAGGTGCTCATTTCACAAGTTCATGTTGGGACCCAATGCATCCACTGTGGTAGGCTTTGGGTCAAAAAAGGGTGGTGTGGAATATTCTGTTAAACAGAATATCTTCTGAAGAAGGGTTCTCACAGGACAAGACATGTCTTTGTCCCAGTAACAGGTCAGGGGCCTGGCAGGGCACCCCAAAAAAGGCAGGAGCCTTGGGCCTTTGAGGCAATGGGTTGGAAAGGACAACTAACCCAGCTGAAAGCTCATCTTAGCCTGGTGGAAAGCAGGTGTAGGGGAGAAGGGTGGTTTCTCACCACGTGGTGCCAGGTCAGTAGGGGAAAACCAGCCCCTTGATGGGACCTCCAGATGAAAAGTTTCTGGACCCTGGTAAGCTTCTCTGCCAACACAGCAATCCAAATCAGACCAAATCAAACCCAATTAGAAAAAGCCCAGGTTTGATGGATAAAATGCTCCTGGATGATTTTCGAGCCCCCCAGAAAGGAGATGGGAAAGGAAGACCAGAAAAACTTGCCTACTTCCTGTGGGAGTGGTCTTGAGCATTTCTGGGGGAAGGGATCAGATCATCATTTGGTGGACTTTCTGAGGTGTGGCAGGATCTGGAGAGAGATGGTGGATGGGAATAGGGGTGAAACTTCCGCTAGAACATTCCAGACTCTTTGGGTCTATGGATGTCAGGGACTGGAATGAAGCTTCCGCCAGAACAGAAATCATCCATTGTTGTTGTACTGGGACCTGGCAGGCCTCTTAGATCCATTAGAATTTGTTTTTATGTCATTTGGAATCCCAGTGTTTGGTGCATATCTATTCCAATTATTTTATCTTATATTATCTTATTTTTAAATGTTCTTTCAGAATTTCATACATGAGTACTATGTTTACATAATTTCTGCCCAACACTCTCTCCAACTTGTTCCATGTCTCCTCTTACTCCCTCTCAAACTCATTACTCTTCTTTAGTTATTATTGGCATGCGTGTGTGTGTGTGTGTGTGTGTGTGTGTGTGTGTGTGTGCGTGTGATCTGTTAGGTCTCATCACTTGGGATTAGAAAATCAATCAGTGCCTCATCTATGGATAAGCCCGATTATTCTTCACCTAGTAGTCTTTAATTGCTGTAGCAATTATCTAGTGGTAGGACCTTGAAAGATTTTTCTGACCATGTTCATGTGTCAACTGGAAATATCATTGTGCTGTTCTTCTTTGAGTATGTTTTCAAGTTTTCATGCGTACAACACCTTGTCATACATAGCAGATGCTCTGGTCTTCTGGCTCTTAACCTTCTTTCCACCCCCTGTTCCATTATGTTCTCTAAGCCTCAGGAAAAGGTTTATTCCTTGTGTTTTCGATATATCAGTTGCGTATGGGCACTCCATAGTCAGTTATTCTCTGCATTTTGACCAGCTTATGGTCTTCATCTGTTGCCAAACAAAACTTCCTTGATGAAGGGTGAGACCTACACTTCCCTGTGTGTAGATAGATGGTACTTAGACCTTGATGAATTGTATCCTGTATTGATATATAGCAAACTTTAAAAATATCTTTTTTAAAAGAAAATGTATTCCACCATATGTCAGTACTGTTATACCAGGCTATTTTCATCTTCCACTCATTTGATAACTGATTTCTATCCTTTGACTCAGATTTCCTGGGTGTTTACCAGTGAGGTGTGTTTCTTAGAGACAGTGGATAATCAGATATAGTTTTTTTAAAAAATCAAATCTAGTTTTTTTTTTAAAAAAACTAGCCAGCTAGTCTGCAGCATTTTTTATTAGTGAGTTGAGATCATTTATATTTAAAATTATTATAGTGATGTTTATTAAATCCTATGACTTTCTTATTGGGTTGTCTAGTTAATTCCATGGCAGAGGTTTTTCTGCCTCTCCCCTGATATCTTTCAATCCTATCTGTATTAGGAGTGTGCTGGTTACTATGTTGGACATGATAGATTCCTTCTTACCCTTCATTAAGTAATTCCTCTCATGTTTGGTCTTGTGCTTAAGTCTATCTTCCTCCTCTATGTATAGTATTTTCATAAAGTATCATTTGCAGATTGGTGATCAAGAACCATAGTATTACCAGCCTGGTCTACAAGAGCTAGTTCCAGAACAGGCTCCAAAGCTACAGAGAAACCCTGTCTTGAAAGCCAAAACAAACAAACAAAAGAACCATAGTATTTTGTGTTTGGCTTAGTACATCCTTACATCTCCATCAATTTTAAGACAATTTTCCTAAATGTAAAAATTTTGGTTGAGAGTTTTCCCTTTCAGGTCCTGAAAAGTATAATTCTTCTGGATTTTAGGGCTGCTCATCTGATAGTGACGCAATTCTGATGTGCTTGCTTTTGCAGATGATTTAGAGTTTATCTCTTACCACTTTTTAATAGCTTTTGTTTTGTTTTCAACATGAATGAGTATAAAATGTCATGAAAAAGTTGTTTTCTGGTAAAGTTTACTCATGGTTCTAATTTACTTGTGTCTGAGAGTCCATTTCTTTCTCTAGAATTGAGAAAATCTCAGTGAGTAGATTTTCTAGATTTTTAATTTTTCTACCAGTTCCTTCTATCCATAGATTCCTCAGATTGGTCTCTTGACTATATTCCAGAGCCCTTGAATGCTGTGGTTATGCTTATTTATTTTTGTTTTATTGATATTTAGATGCAGTAATCCTTTACCTAGTCCTCCATCTCTGATCTCTTTCTCCAGCTTGGTTAAGTTGATTGGTGAGAATTATTCTTCAGCACTACTTTTAAATCTATATTTGCTGCTCATCCATTTTGCTGAGTTTTCCCCCCTCTGTGTCCCTTACTTTCTTCTCTAGGTAAAAATCCAATGCATCTGCTTGTTTGTATCCTCTTTAAGTTCCCTGATATTTTTACTTTTAAAATATTTAAACCTTTTAAAACCTTTAGCTGACATTGTACCAACTCCAGTATCTTTGGATTCAAAAATCGAGGAATTATAGTTGCTAAGGGGACTCTAAGGGAGTTATGTTGCTGTGTTTTTCATGTTTCTTTTGTCTTTTTATGTTATGGTTTTTACACCCCTTCGTTGGGCTATCTCTCAATGTATTTTAGCTGTATTTGAGAATTTTCTTATAGAGACTCCTTCTCCTGAGTGCCCAAGTACTACTTAGAGAAGAAAAGACAAACTATTGGAACAGTAACACCAAACTGTGAAATATAAAAATATACCAAAAATCAATTAAATCTCAGTAGTATATCACCAATGACATGAAACAGAAAATGGCAAAATGAATGTAGAATCTGGTATGAGATAAAGTTACTTACAGTTAATACTGTATTAGATAAAGAATGGAAATAAAATCAGAAAATATAAGCTATTACAACTAATAGGATAAAAACAAAAATATTACTAAAAGTATACTATAAAGATAAAAAGAGAGCAACAGAAATCCAGTAGGGAAAAGTAGGCCCCAAAAGGAAAAAGATTGCCTACTGGTTAAAACAAAACAAAACCAACCAACCATAAATGTTTAGACAAAGGCATAAAAGGGAAAAATACTTATATTGCTGAACCCGCAGAAAAATAAAAAAAGGGGAGAGCAAAAGAGATGGGTAAAAAACAACAAAAAATAGAAGAGTTGGAGCAGTGTCTTTTTGTCTCATCCAAAGGTAAGCCAGATATTTATTTACTTTCTGGTATAGTGTGGTTAATTTTCACCTTCGGGTTAAAGTTGGGTAGTTTGCTTTCAGTCTAGAGTAAAAGGTTACGTTTTCATTAGCACAGAGTTTCTAAACTGACAGGGCCACCTGTAACCACTACATTTATGACACGAACTAGCACTGGTTTCGGGACTAACAGCGTATAAAAATATGAAACTTATGCTGTTTGTGCCAGGAACAATAACACTACGTCAGAGTATCTCTCAGTTTGGTCAGCACCATGACCACTGTGGCAGGTTAAGTTTTACTTTGTAAGCAGTGCTCTAATATTTTCTCCTCTACTTGCTGAAGCAGGACCAGTTCTGTGCCCCATCCCCAACTTCAGATACATTCCTTGGCATGACTATGTTCTTTCTTTTTCTCCTTCATCTAGTTACCTTCTACTTCTGACCTAGTTTGTGATTTCTTTGGGAAGTCAGATGAACTCTGTAGTACTGTAGCATATCTTTCCACATATTTGTAAAAGTTGCCCTTAATTCTTACCTATAGGATTATGGCTATGTGAACATTTTGTACCCCCAATGTTTACAGGATATGGCAACTTCTAGATGAACGAATATTTAAGACTAATTCAGCTAAGGACACACTTTATGTATAAAAATTAGCAGTGAGCTCATGCACACGTGCATATGTATGTGTGTGCGGTATTACTGTGTTTGGCACTCTATTCAATGCTATCAATACAGTCTCACCAAGTCAAATGCACTTTGCGGATGAGGAAATAAGGCTCCAGAAAGCCTAAATGACTTACTCAGATCTAAGGAAGAGACAGATAAAAGATGTGAACCCAGCTCAGCACATTTATTTACATTATTAGTTTTGGATCACTGGGCTTCTTTGTTCGTCGGTGTGTGATTACCATACAGAGCTTCAAGTCATTGTTTATACAACACAGACTGGGTTTTGTTACACGTCAAAGTAGGAAGTAGGAAAAGAAAAAAAGTCCTTGTACTGGGAGATCTGGGGAGCTCGGTCTCAGTTTTCATTTCGCCTTCACTTTAATCTAGCAATTTAACGCCCTAGAAAGTCTACAAAACAGGTAATCAGGCTGAGCCAGTGTAAGAAGATACCGAATTTATCTTGGTTTAGTAGCGCTGGTGGCTCATACAGCAACTCAAACATGGCAGAGGTTCAACCAACTCCTAGTGGTGTTTTTTTCTGAGTCATGCTACTCCTCCCTGAACACGTTTACTAAGGCGCGTCTATCAGTCTTCAGCAGCAGTATGTTTCCCATTCTGAACTTATTATTGGTTTGTTTTCCTCCTTACGAGTTTCCAACTTTTAAAATGGCCTTAGAGTTAAGAGTTAAAGGGAGAAAACCTACTGCAAGCCTGGCCTCAGGTACCGAGCGATGTGATTCAAATTAGCAGCTGGTCACACAGTGGCGATCTGAAAAAGCTATGCTGCCTTTTGACAAAGGAAGTGACACTCAGACAACCCGGGTCCAACAGGGGCCCACAGAGGAGCAGGGCCGACTCCTGGGGAGAGGACACCTCTGGTTTTCCAGTCACCCCAGTGGTAGCGGTACAGGAGGCAACTTTGCTAAGATGCCTATGCTTCTACTGAGTGGTGACGGGTGCTTGGGCATCCAGCCTGGTCCTTGTTTCCTCCATCTCAGCTTTATCCTCCTTTCCGGGTCTCGACCTGCGCGGAGACAGATCTACCAGGATGACGTCTGGCACCGAGAGGGTCACTATTCGCTCTGAGACCAAGCTACAGCCCCAAGGCCGGTAGGGTCAAGTTCCTCTGGGACGCTAGGGGAAGGCCACAGCTGAGGAGCTGCCACGCTAGGCCTTGTGGGCAAGCCCCGACCAATCACTGTGGGGCATACACGAACTCTAGCCAATCAGCGCCCGTCTTATTCCCGAGTCCCGCCCGCTCTAGCCCAGGTCCCCCGAACCCCGTCCCGGCGCCGGCATTCGCGGCTGTCGCTGCAGCCGCCTCCGGAGTCGACTCAGGCAGCCCGGTTCCTGGCTCCCTTCGTTGTCCCCGGTTGCCTTCACTGAAGATGAGTCCCTGCGCGGCCGCGCGCCTTCCCAGCGGAGACCCCCGGCGCACCTTCATCTAGCGACTGGTGAGGGCGGAGGCGACGGCGTCCTGCCAGCCCGGCGAGGGGGAGCAGGGCCCGGGGAGGGGACTCGCGGAGGGGTGGCTTCGAGCTTCGCGCCGCGTGGCACGGCCGGGTGGCCTGGGAGCGCAGCCCCGCCGCCCCCTCCAGCTAATGAATGGCCTGGTCCCACGAAGTGCAACGTCGCCCTGCCGCCCGACACGCCCTCCGGCGACGCGGCCCGTCTAGTTCCGAGAGCTGTCTGGCGTCACTTCCCTTGGAGCCCTTCCTAGACGCTCCCTTGTCCCTTAAAGCCTGAGTGGAGTTTCCAGAGTTTGAGTTCACGCGGGGCTCGCAGGAAGATTTGCTGCTGGGTGGAAAGGGACGGGGTCCGTTCTGCAGAGATAGGATAATGACCCTTTTGGTTGGGAGCTTGTCAGATTGCAAGGGGATTTAGTTCAGAGAGGAAATGGTTAATCCAGACCATTGGCCGTGTATCTTGACTCCGTTATCTAACTTGCTAACGTAGTCAGAAAACTGGAGTTGTGTTAGCCAGAGGGGATGTTTTTCAAGGAGCGAAAGTTGAGTGGCACCTGTTCCCAACTACCTTGAAGTAGGACTTTTCAAGAAGTTTGTCAGAAATACTGATAAGGGCCGTGCTTTAATTTTTTTTTAATAGATAATGTAAACTACCTTCCTAATGCACAAGCGCAGGCGTTTTTGGTCAGTTTCGCCCTTCTTGGTTGAATTACTTTCATTAGTTTTTAGTGTTTTAGAGACCTACTTCATGGTATATGTGGACAGACTTCTTTTTTGCAAAACTTAAATCACATCGCAGCTTCAAGACAAAAATTAATTGGATAGGTTGGTTTTCATTTTTAATAAAGCTCGTTTGACGGACTTTCAATATGCTAATTTTTGTGTAATGATTTCACTTCATTTTTAACTTTCAAGATGTTTCTGGATTATAAAATTCTAGACTGAATGAATATACCTATTAAAGGATGTCGGTATGACTTGTTGCTTTCAATGAAAAACTAGTTTCTTATTACACGGGAGTAATTCTTTGTCACACCCAGATCACTTACTTTTTCCTTAAATTTTGGGCAAATATTCTTTTATTAAAACGAGCTATTGAATTAGACCAAGTTTCTATACACAGAGAATATATGAGAACAACATTAGATTACAATATTAATAGACCTAAATGTCCTAACCATTGTAAATGCTTATGTTTAAAAAATATGTTTGGGCTTATAAAAACTTCTCTTTGATTATGACTCATAATCTGTAGCTTGTAACATTTAAATTAGTAAAGATGCAGTGTACTGATATATTATTTGTCTTTTGATAAAAAATATTGCCTGAAGACAAGTTAAAGCTAAAGCCACCAGAGGTCAGGTAATGGTGACACACACCTTCAATTCCAGGATTTGGGAGACAGAGTCAGTTGGATCTCTGAGTTCAAGGCTACCCTGGGCTACACAAGATCAATGCAGAAACCAATCCAGGTGGTGGTGGCTCACAGAGATCATTCATACCACCGCAAATTCTTACTGCTCATCTGAAACTCTCTACCTAGGCTTCCAAGGATATTTTTTCTTGCTTGAGAATTTTTTCCATACATACAGTGTCTTTTGATTATCCCCCATTTCTTCCCCTTTTATCCCTAATCCCTTCCCTGTCCTTCCTGTCACCCTTCTCTCTTCCCCTTTAAAGTCGTCTTTTTTTTTTTTTCTTCTTTAACCCACTTTAGACAACTTAATGCTGCCTGTATGTACATGGCCACCTACTGGAGCATGGGTGGCCTCTCAGGAGCCACCCCCCCGATGAAACCGACTTTCTCCTATCAACCATCAATTGTCCTTAGCTAGAGAAGTGACTTCATGATTACCTCCCTGCCCCATGCTAGGATTTTGTCTGGCTTTATCAGGTTCAGATCCTGTGCATGCAGTCAGAGCAGCTGGGAATTCATATGTGCAACGATTGTGTTGTGTCCAGAAAAACATTGTTTTGTTATATATTACCTCTGGCTCTTAAAATTATTTCACATCCTTATCCACAGTGATCCTGAGCCTTGGGAGGATAGGATCAAATATCTGAGCATTCCACAGTCTCTTATTCTTCATGCTGATGGGTTGTGGGTCTCTGTGTTAATCATTGTCTTTTGCTAAAAGAAGCTTCTCTGATAAGGGTTGAGAGATGCGCTGATCTATGAATATAATGAGAAGTCCTTAGAAGTTGGTTTAATGGTGGTCTCATTTAGCAGAATAGTAGTAGTGGATTCTTTGCTAGAACCTATGACTCAGCCAACCATTAATTGGCCCCATTAATGGTACCAGATGTGAGTTCTGTCTTATGAAGCAAGCCATAAGTCCAGTCAGAAAGTGTTTACTCCATAACATTTGTGCCATGGTTACAGCAGTGAACATATCTTGTCAGGCTGATTGCTGTAGTTCCCAGGGTTCGCAGTTGGATGAGACTGTTGATTACTGCTAGATAAAACTGTAACATGTGAGACAGTGGCTTTTGTTTGTTTTTATGCTTTCTTTTGTTTGGAATATATTACGGTAGTAGGTGATTAGATTTGTTTTAAAATATAATTATATTCTTAATTATTGATGAATATAAAGCCTGGGAACCATCGTTCAAGACTCAATGTTGACTGACTAAAATCTTTGTGGCAGGACAGTTGTTGGGGTTGAACCATTGCCAATAGCTAACCTAGCTAACTATACTTTGCCAATTGTTTCATTTCAGCATTTCAAATGTTGTATATAAAACAAAGATTTGATAATTTATTTGTTCATTTGCTTAGGCTCCTGCCTAATGGAGTAACGGGTGAAGTATTGGTTGTTTTAGTTAACAGTTATGATGTAGTTTTAGGTGATGACCTTTTGGAAGATATTCTGTTGAAGATCATACATATAAATGTGTTTATAGCTTCTGGGACATAGTTTATAGAGTTAAAAATACTTGGAATAATGAAAGTTGTAGCCTTTTTTTTTTAAATGAATGAGAGTGGAGTTGCTTACATTTTAAAATATTTCAAGAGAGTTATATTTGTGATTTTGTTTTTGTTTTGTTTTCCTGCAGGTCACCCTCGCAATTATGGATATTTGAAAGGCTCAGACGGTGTGGAGGGGGAGTTCCCCTCCTCACTCCCCCTTGGTGCTTGACTTCAGAAATAATTTATAAACTGGGATTTTTTTTTAAAAAAAGGAACTTGTATTTGATATGAACTTTATAGAACTATTTATAAATTTTTTGATTTAAGTGCCAAAAGATTATACAAAGATATATAGTTTTATATAATTGTTGTGAATATTTAAATTATAACCTCAAAGGGTCATATCTTCTCGATAATTCTTCCTGAATAATATTTGGGTCCTCGCTTTTTCATTTTTAAAATTTACTTGAGTGACTGTTCTGAAGGAGTAAGCAATATAAAAGCATTTAGGATGGATTCTGCCACCCCTGACTGCACGCCAAAATGTCGATCCCTGAAGCATGCGTTGGATGTCCTTTCTGTGGTAACAAAGGGGAGTGAGAACCAGATCAAGGCCTTCCTCTCCACTCACTGTTACAACGCTGTAGCTGTCAAGGATGCCTTTGGCCGGAATGCCCTGCACCTGGTCTCCTCCTGCGGGAAGAAAGGAGTGTTAGATTGGCTTATTGAGAAAGGCGTGGACCTGCTGGTGAAAGACAAGGAGTCAGGCTGGACGGCACTGCACAGGAGCACTTTCTATGGACATATTGACTGCGTTTGGTCTCTGTTAAAGGTAAGTATCAGTTTATTTCAAAATCTTATTTAGTCATGTATTTTTCTTTTTTCTTTTATTGAAAATAGCATTTTTCTCTCTTTATTATCCTGATTATGGTTCCCCCCCCTTCCTCCTGTCTCCTCCCCATCTCCATTCCTGTCTAGATCCAGTTCCCTTCTGTCTTTTATTTAAAATAAATAAGCCATGCCTTGAATCCCAGGTTTATGCATTTATTCCCAGCACTTGGGAGACAAAGGCAGGCAGATCTCTGTGAGTTCAAGGCCAACCTGGACAGTTCTAGCCAGAGCTATACTGTGAGGCCCTGTCTTGAAAAAAAAAAAAACAACCGAGAAAAGAAAGAAAGAAAACAAACAGGCTTCTCTGGGATAATAATAAAATAAAGTATAATAAGAGGAGTGGGTGGAGGGTTGGGTGCGAGGGAGGTTGGGAACAGTCGGAGGGAGGGAGGGAGGGGGAACTGTGGTTGGTATGTAAGATGAAAAAAACTATTTAAATAAAAAATAATTAAAAAAAGAGCACAAAACAAGAAGACTAAGTGGGGAAACCCTCATGCCATCCCCTCTGGTATAAAGGAGGAAAAAAAAGGATAATAAGATAAAACAAAAACTAACACAGTACGATTAGACGAAATAAGCAGAAGAAAAAGTGTCCAAGAAAAGGCACAAAGAAACCGAGACCCCCTTGTTCACACACTCAGGAATCCCATAAAAAACCACCAAACTAGAGTCTATAATATATGCACAAAGGACCTGAAGAGTAAAATGATAGAAAAATATAAATAAAACAAAATTAAAAAATAAAGGTAAAATTTAAAAAGTCCAGACATGATGGATATGCCATTATGAGACAAAGAATCTCCAATGTTGCTATTGAGTTCATTTTCTTTTGGCCATCTGCTATTGAACCTATAGCCTGCCCTGAAGGGGAATTTCATTCCCCAGTGAGACTCCCTTAAAGCAAATCAAATTTGCAGGTGACTGTCAGTTGGGGTTAGATTCTGGGCTAGGGATGGGGATGTATCTACCAGGATCCCATTTGGTATGTTGTAGGCCCAGTGCATGCTGCCTCAATGTCTGTGAGTTCATGTGCGTGCCTGATCTGTTCTGTCTAGAAGGTCATGGTTCCGCGGTGTCCTCTATCTTCTCAATGTCTGTGAGTTCATGTGCGTGCCTGATCTGTGTTCTGTCTAGAAGGTCATGGTTCCGCGGTGTCCTCTATCTTCTCAGTGTCTGTGAGTTCATGTGCGTGCCTGATCTGTGTTCTGTCTAGAAGGTCATGGTTCCGCGGTGTCCTCTATCTTCTCAGTGTCTGTGAGTTCATGTGTGTGCCTGATCTGTGTTCTGTCTAGAAGGTCATGGTTCCGCGGTGTCCTCTATCTTCTCAGTGTCTGTGAGTTCATGTGTGTGCCTGATCTGTGTTCTGTCTAGAAGGTCATGGTTCCGCGGTGTCCTCTATCTTCTCAGTGTCTGTGAGTTCATGTGTGTGCCTGATCTGTGTTCTGTCTAGAAGGTCATGGTTCCGCGGTGTCCTCTATCTTCTCAGTGTCTGTGAGTTCATGTGCATGCCTGATCTGTGTTCTGTCTAGAAGGTCATGGTTCCGCGGTGTCCTCTATCTTCTCTGGCTCTTAGACTCTTTCCATCTCCTCTTCCACAGGGTTCCCTTGCCCTGAGTGGAGGGGTTTGATGGAGACTTCCCATTTAGGGTTGAGTGTTCCAAGATCTCTCACTCTCTGCATATTGTCTGGCTGTGAGTCTCTTCTGTATTTGTTTCTATCTGCTGCAGGAGGAAGCGTCTCTGATGCTGGCAGAGCAGGGCACTGATCTGTTTCTCTGGCTGGAGTTTAGGCATGTGATTTTTTTTTAAATTTTAAATTGTTATCTATTTTTATTTTTTCTTTTTTAATTTATTTTCCATACCACGCACAGTTTCCCTCCCACCTCCTCCTGCTCCCTTCTCCTCCTACCCCCATCCACTCCTCAGAGAGGGTAAGGCCTTCCATGTGGAGTCAACTAAGCCCGGCATATCAAGTTGAGGCAGGACCAAGTCCTTCTTCCAGGCATGTGATTTTCTTAATCTATTTCATGTTGTATTTGTTTTGGAGACATTTATATGTGTTTGATGCTTTTACTGTTCTATTATCTTTAGATTTAAAATCCCATATGTCTTATTTATTTGTACATTTTATGTAAAATTTCAAATAGACATTAAAGCTCACAATATATAATAAGCTATTGTGCAATTTTATGTTATGTGTACTGTATGGTAACTGTCAGGAAAAACCTTGAACACAGTTTATTTGAATTTATGAATTTATGATTTATGAAATTATGATTTATGAATTGGGCAGCACTTAAAACCAGAGAAGTTCAATGTGGAGATGTCGCTTAGGGGTGGAACACTTGCCTAGCAGCTAGCGTTCTCAAGGCTCAGGTTTCCATGTCCGGTCCCTGCTCCCACCCGAAGAGGCTTAGAGAACTGCTGCAGGTAGGCAGAGTGGAGTCCTCAGTGGAGGGTGACTGGTGCCCGTGACTGGTCAGGTCTTCACTTGTTTCTTTTCATGTTAGGTTCTGCTTGCTTACAGCGAAACCCGCTGTTAAAGTTACTTCAGTCTAATGTAATTCCACTGAAACATTTAAAATAATATCTTCAGGTGTTTAAAAAATGACTTAAATTATCAGTGACTACTTTACCAGGGTTCTGATTGTTGAGTATAAGGGATAGGAATAAAGGTTTTGAATAATATATCTACTTGTTTAACTAGAATAAAATGCTTTTAGTTTAAAAATTTGATAATTAAAATCAGCTTAATTTATATGAAATTTCCTTATACAGTGGATTCCATCTAGGTTTGTTTTGTGAGTAGCCAAATTATGAAGTGTTTTGAGAAGTACTCAGTGTTATGGCACTAGTAAATACTGAGTCATGCATTCTAAATATGTAACTTTGCTTTATATATGCATTTTGTCAAGTTTATGCAGGCCCAGAAGATGCTAAATAAGTCTTTCTATCTTTAAGCAATTGGTAGTTAAATTAGGAGTCTTACTATTAGTATTTCCATCTGTTCGAATTTTTAAAAAATAATTACGTAGGATTTTTTTGTAACATATTCTTATCAAAATAATTTCTAATGTATGCTGGTAGTGTAATATCCTTTTTCTGGAAGTAAATTGTGTAAGTGGTCTATTTACCGAGTCATCTTGGATATGTTTCCAAGCATGGAGCGTCAGTCGTGTCTACAAAAGGGGAGTTGTAGTCTTTCCTCATGTCTGCCCCACTTCTGTAAGGTGCATCACTAACTCCTTTTCTCACCCTGTAGGGAAAGCTAAAGAATTGAAACATCAGTTGGCTCCAGTCTTACCTCTGAATCCTTGACAGGAATATTCATTGCTGCTAATTCTGCTGAACTTTTGAGGGCTCTTTGGTTTTCTTCTGTCTGTAAGGTTGCTAGGCATGTCTATATTTAGGGCTTCCATTTGAAACAGTTGTGATTTGGCCTGAATTTTGGACTTAGATTTGCTTTAAATATTCATGGTAGTGTGGTGTGTATTGTTCATGAGAAGCTAGGAAATTGTGCTTTGGAAGCCTTGCTTAGCTTGTCTGTCTTATTATCAGAGCCTTATTGACCACTGATAGTGAATTTTCACTGATAAAACAATTCTACCAAAATGTTCTTCCAGAACTGTTCGGTATTCTCATACTGTGAGATACCTGCTCAGCCTGTCCTTTCCTTTGCAGTTCTCCTTTCAGTGACAAGGGGTGCAGGGCTTCATTGAGGGCGTCACGCCTGTTCTCTGATGGCCACCATCGTACCTTAAGTGTTACTCATTGACAGTGAAACACTACAACCACAAGTGCTGGTTCAGTCAATTTGCATCTGGTAAAACTTCAGAACCACAGAAATTTTATGTCAAATGCCAAAATAAATTTCCCGATAAATACACACCCATACTGTCCATACTATCAGCCCCTGATTGCCAAATACAGGAGACCTTAGCAGAAACTCTTTGCCTACATAAAGCTACAATAAAGGTAGCAATTTTAGGTGACTTTGCTTTGACACCTTTATTCCATAATGGGATTGAATGCCAAAAGCTTTGTGTTTATAGGATTCTTCTGCATCTGTTGCAGTGTACTTTAAATTGTTTCATTTGTAGTTCTGGGGTGAGCCTAGGGCCTCACACATGGTAGGGAAGTACTCCCTGGCTGGATTATACTTAGTCTTTTTTTTTTTAATCTTGAGACCAGATCCTGTTTAGTTTCCCAAGCTACTGCCTAGCTGGGATTGCAGTCGGAAGTCAACACTACGTCTGGTGCCGTTGTATTTTTATAGTGCTGTTTACTCACTGGTCTGGAAGAACTTGCTTTGATTTTTTTCTATTGTTAAGAAAACCTAATAGAATTTCAAAATTGCATGGTTTGAATGACACACTAACTGCAAAGTATTTTGAACAAATGTCTTTTGAGTTTATGATATATGCTATAGAGTGAGCTGTGCATTGCAGACATTGAGTGAACATGACTGAGCTCTTTTTTTGATTGAGTTTTTATAGTAGTATGGAGAGATAGGCAAAAATGAAATAATTAAATATAAATGGAAAGTGCTTTAAAAATATTGTAGTGCTAGGGTTTTGCACATAATAGAGACCAACAGTGGTAACATAAGTGAAAAGATCTCCACAGAGGAGACAGCCAGAACATCCATGTGACTGTAGACCTGTAAACAAAATCAAACTAGAATAACTATAAACTAATTAGAATAATCGATCTGAAATCTTATCTTCCTCTAAACCCCAGGAATAATAATTTTTACCTTACACTGTTTTAGGACTACATAGTCAAAACAAAAACAGATGTTAGTGTTTCCAGGAGCATCAGTGCTCTGTGATGAAATCCTGTATAAAGCCCATTTGTTCCCTGTAGAAGACAGTCATAAAATACTCAGGCTCTTAAGCCTGCTATAAACTTCAATGCTAGTTTGTAAATTACTCATTTGGGGGATATATACAGAAAGAAATTGATCTTAAATAAGTGGTATATACTTTGCTCAACATGTACCATTAGCATTCAAGATAAATACGTTATGAATTATGGTAGTCCATGGGGCTCCAGAGAACAAGAGTCCAAAGTCTCGCTGTTTCTGATGATTCAGATAGTTGCGGTAAGTAAGGTCTAGCAGTAACACCTACAAGATAAACTATGATATGAGTTACTGAGTTCTCATTTGTCGTGTTTATAGTTTGGAATATTGTACTTCTCAGAATACCCTTCTTTTAAGACCAGGGTAGGTGAGATGAAGAGATGGGCACTGATGATCACATTGTAGGAGACAAACCCTGACTACACACACACACACACACACACACACACACACACAGAGCCATTGCTGTGCAGTCTTTGCTACTGTATGTTTTTAGACTTGAAATCTGACTGTAAAAAGTGAGTGTGTTTGTAGACATGCCTAAAGATGTAGGTCCTTCTATGCAATCAGATCTACATTATCTGTTTGGTTCTAAGTCATTATAACAAATGATTGAGGTACATTACCTTATGATGAAGAAATTTTATTTGGTTTGTGATTTTGGAGATTTCAGACTCCTTGTCCCATTGCTTTGGGTCTGTGCTAGTGCAGTAGCAGGAGTCTGCGGTGAGCACTCTACTCACCTTGGGTATTTACAGAGCAACAAAGAGGAGGAAACCAGCATTCTGTACCAGTAGTACAGGACCAGAGAGGGAGGAGTATCTACTTGGCCCTACCTGTCAAATGTTCTTCTGCCTCTCAGTAGTGCCACGAGGTGTTCCACAGTGGAGAAGTATTTCACTTGAAAAACCATCTTATGTACTTCTCTTTGATTTAAAATGTTACTTCGGGCCTGAAGAAATGACTTAGCAGTTAAGAGGGGACTGGAGTTCATTTCTTAGCACCCACATAGGGTGGTTCACTGCAATTCCAGCTCTAGGGGATCTGATGTCCACTTTGACATCAGTGGGCACCAGCATACACATGCACACACGCACACGCGAACACACACATGTGTACATACGCACAACCAAACCAAAACTTTAAAATGTTATTTCTTTTCTTGTACTACCAATAATTGAACATTTTACAATTTTTAGTTCTTTTACATATCAGCGCAAATGTATGTAGCTATGACAGATAATTATTACATGGTTATTTTTCTCTTTTTAATGTGTTGATCATTTGGTTTTTATGCAGAAGTTACTGGTTTGGAGTGAATCCATAATATGTATTTTTATTTTGTAGCATGGTGTTAGCTTGTATTTACAAGATAAAGAAGGATTGTCACCTTTGGATCTTCTAATGAAGGACAGGCCAACTCACGTTGTGTTTAAGAACACTGGTGAGTATAGTTTCACACAGTTCAGCAAGGTACAGTTTTAATAACTCCTAGTAGTATTTATTCTGATTAAAATATTGAGGATTTATTTGTTTGAATATCTGTAAAGGACTTTTGGACTTTTACTTTCACATCTGTTGATTATTTTTTTATTTTATTTTATTTTATCTTATTTTATTTTATTTTATTTTGTTCTTTGAGAAAGGGTTTCTCTGTAACTTTGGAGCTTGTCCTGGAACTAGCTCTTGTAGACCAGGCTGGCCTTGAACTCACATAGATCCGCCTGCCTCTGCCTCCCGAGTGCTGGGATTAAAGTTGTGTGCCACCACCACATGGCTACCCACACATTTTAAGACTTAAAAAAAAGTATTGGTTCTTGCCTTTCACCTTGTTTGAGATGCACGGCATCACCCACATTAGCTGTTCTCCAGGCTTCTGGAATTCTCTTGGTTTTGCTCATCAGCTTGTTGAAGTGCCGGGATTACAGATGTTCTCTCCATGTCTGGCTTCTACATGGATCCTGGGGATTTGAATTTAGGCCCTCCACTTTGTGGCAAGCACTTTTGGCAACTGAACCTCCTCCCAAGTCCTACTTGCACATACTAATGTCACTTCTTATACTTTTTTTTTTGCCCTTTTGGTTTTGGAAATGTGAATTTACAGTAAAAGAGAAGAGAATTAATGGAAGTATTGTATAGTTTCTATCTAAGCCAAGTGAGAACACAATCATTGCCCTTCCCCGACTGCATTGTATGTGACAATCAAAATTTCATTCTAGAATATTTTTAGTCTTCCAGAATAAAACTGAAGACTTATCACAAACTTTCCTCTGATTAAGTTTTATATCAGTTTAAAGGCTCTTTCTTTAGTCATTGTGATTTTGTGTATCAAGAGTGAATTGTAAAAATGAATATTAGTCTTGGGTATGTTAATTTACATGTGTAGTCCCAGCACTTGTGGTGGCAGGGTGAGGAGGTCAAGGCCATGCTCTGTTACATAATGAATTCAGAGGCCATCTTGCGCCCTGGAAGTCCATCTCAATTCCTCAATTGCCCTAAAAAAGAAAAAAGTTAGTGTTTGTATAGTAACATGTAGTAACAGTGATACTATGCTCACTTTTATAAACACACGTATTTATAAAGCTTATACTTAGAATTTCTTGGGAATAAAGTAGACATTGCAGGTGATGGTTCACTCAGCTGGAAGTTACATGTTACCTTATTAGCTCTCAGTGAGGGCCAAATACTGTGATTATTCACATCAGGTTCAGCCTTTCACTCTGCTTTGGATTTTCTGAGTTTTAGAATTTTCTAGAATTATACACTGTATTAATAGATTCATATTTATAAATATACAAGCTAATTTAGTTTCTATTGAGTCACGTTTCAGGTAAACTGATGATTATTGTGTTCCTATAGTTAGGCTAAATTGTCATTCACTTAAATTCTAACAGAATAAAATCCTAACTTTTCTTTCAGATCCCACAGAAGTCTATACTTGGGGTGATAACACAAACTTTACTCTGGGTCACGGAAGCCAGAAAAGCAAGCATCACCCAGAGCTGGTGGACCTGTTCTCCAGGAGCGGAGTTTATGTCAAGCAGGTATTCTGAAAGATCATCCATGTACTTTGAGAGATAAGATAAAGTATTTGATAGTTTGGATTTTGCACATTTTTATTCTTTTGAAGGTCTAATAACACCTTAATGAAATTCATTAGGAATTTGCCACTTACAGTTTTTACTGCATTAGCTTCAGTCATGTGTAAGACGTATATGTAAGCTGTGCTAAGCCATTTACTTCTCAAGTCATGTGTCAGAGGTCGGTGTTAATTCTGGTACATGATCCTGAATTCTTAAGTGTGAATGAGTGTGCCCTTTCCACTGATAACATGTGAAACTCTTCTGCATGGTTGTCTGTCCTGCTGTGCTGTGTTTTACTTCTGCAGACTGTGCACCCTCAGTGAACTCCTCCCCACTGTCGTCCTGTGTGTGCGCAGACTGTCTTTAATGTCACTCTCCTTTTAGGCTTCTTTTTTGTTTTGCTCTGGGCAGTCTTGTAAAGCATTTAATTTAACAAGCCTGAGGTCTTATTTTTGCCGCTCACACTGTACTCACTTTAATGCTGAGACTTCTACATTTTATACCTCAGATCCCATTCTTTGAGTTCACCTTTGTCTTATGAGCTGTGTTATTTTTTCTGTTACTGTAAAGAAGTGCCTGGGACTTACTGAAAGGAGGGAAGATTTGTTTTGGATCAAGTTGTGGAGTCCACATTTCTTTGACTGTCTTTGGGTCTGGTGAGATAGCACAGCCTGCCGGAGAGAATGGTGGAAGGCACTGCTCTCCTAAGAGCAGCCAGAAACACCGAGTGTAAAGGAGACTGCTATTTCATAGTCCCCTTTGAGGGATTCCCCTAATGATCTTTAGCCTCCTGCTAGCCACACTTGTTGAGTTTCTACCGCCTTTCAGTAACACCAGCCTGCGGACCAAACCGTTTACACAGAGTCTTTGGAGGACACTCCAGATTTAAACTAAGTGTGAAGCTGTCTTCCAAGCTTCTTCCCAGCAGTTTCTTGGTTAGTGATGGTCGTGTCCTAACTTGATTCCTAAGCTCTGCTCTTTTCCTTTCTGTTATTCACGTTTATTCCTTGTTGGTGCTATTTTGTTTTGAAGTAATTAGTTTAGCCGATTCACCTTTGAGTAAATCCAGAGTGCATGACTTAGAATGTCAGGCCTTTTCTAGTCTGCAATTTTCATCATCCCCCCCCACCGTGTACTTGTATCTGCGTGTCTGTTTCTGCCTGACCCAGAGTAGTAGCCTGGAGATACACCCTTAGCTCATATTTGAAATGGAATACTCAGTTTATAAAATTACTGTGCATGCGTGGCTTTCCTCTGACAGTTCTGGTTTTGATGATTTTCTGGTAGAATTGTTAGTGTCATTAACTAAAAACTATATGGATGCTGAATGATATGACACCATATTAGGCCTCGGTATAACACCGCAAAGGCTACATTCTTTATATTGAAAGCCATGCTCTGATTTGTTTTTTAATAAAAAAGTTAATTATAGAGAAGGCTCAATTTTGAAAGCTTAGGCATAGGAGCTTGTTTAGGAAGGGGAAGAGACTAGAGGATGTAGAGAATGCATGATGGTGTCATTAAAGCTGTCTCTAGACCTAGTCCATAGAGAGAGGACTTAGCGTGACCGAGACTGATGAACCTGCTGCCTGCTGTCAGTCGGTAGTGAACATGAGGGATGAGCTGTCAGCAGGAGTGGAGTATATGACGGCCATGTAGTCCCTTGGGCAGTGCTACTCAGCATGTGTCAGTCTGAGCAGGTCCTCCAGGGGTTTTTACGATGGTATGGCATTCCTTTGTTTGTTTGTCTAGGCGCATAAAACAGTAATCTATTCACAGGTATTAATGACTGAACACATTTATGGTATTCGAAAGATGTTTTCCTTTTCTGAGTTTTTAGTTAGTACTAGATTGTGTGGTCTTGAGTGGGGAACTTTTGCCACCGGTGACAGGATAATGGTGCTCTTGAGGCACGTAGAGTATGACTGTGTTATCTGGTCCTATTATATATGCAGTATAAAAAATTCTGTTCTACTTGGTGGTATAAAGTTTAGAACAATACATTAAAAAAACAAAAAAAATTCGCTAATGAAAGGAAGTAGAAGTTGAGGATCAAGGAGATTTTATTTACTCTAGAACATGAATAAGGGAAGCTCTGTGGAGAGGTGTGAGAGAAGAGGATTGTAAATTCAGTTCAGGAAGCGGAAGCTGGCTGAGAATGTTTACTGAGCACAGTTAGATGCAGAGCCGACGTTTACTCACTGAAAGGTGCTGGCTCTGTAGTGCAGCACCAGATGAACTGACGCTCACCCATTGCAGATCCTAGAGAGCTGAAGTGAAGAACCTTTCCAATTGTTCAAAAATTCCAAGCGTTAAGTTCTGCTATCATGGGTTCTTTAGTGGTGGGATAAAAATGAATATCTAATTGAAACAAATATATTTGTTTTGACTCAAATAATATTTTTTTTTCTTTCAAAAATTCTAACTTTATAAACTTGGGATTGGTTTTTAGACTTTCTTTTATTGTATTTGTGGTACAAATAAGTGAGTATTTTATTTTGCTTTTTTACTTTGGACCGGCACGTGTTTATAGAACTCTCAGTAGTCCATAGATTTCTGTAGCTCAGCCTATAATTTTCTTATTTTCCAAGGGACCATGCTTTTCTGGAGAATGATTCTGTGATTTCTTTCTTTCTCTCTCATCTTTGTGTATCTTAAGAAGGAAGGAGTGGTAGCGTAGTAAGGTGTAGAGAGTGACGTAATGCTGCAGTGAAAGCAGCAAACGTGGCCTCTGTGCTAGCTGGAAGCATGGGCGTGTTTAGAGCTGCTGTGAATTTGCTGTTTCTACCCCCTGCTGATGCAGTCTGCCTGCTTCAGTTTGCTTACTATGGAATATGTGAGTGCCAACTGTGTGTCAGTAGTGGGTGGAGGGTTGGAAATGGGAAAGAGAAAGACTTGAAAACAAATACAAAATTCTTTAAGGTTTAAAATGCTATTAAAGCTATATTTGATAAAAACAATTCAAGAAAGGACACAATGCTTCTCCAATGTGTGTTATCAAATCTTTCTAAAAATACTTTTTTGATGTTTCTACTATTTTTATTAATAACACAGATTCTGTTTGATAATCTTTTTCTCCATTTTACACTCTGCTCAGTTCTTGCTGTTCGACACCTCATTACACTAGAAAACAAAGAACAGTTATTTTTGCCATTGAAGACCGAAAGCTTACATTCCAGTGTTAATCTCCCACTTCACTGCTCTCTTTGTTCCCCTCCCCTGGGAGTGTTTTTGGGTATAATTTAAAATGATTATAATTTAATTTTTATTTTAGAACACTTATAAAGATAATAGTATAGTGAACACCCCAAACATATTGTCTAGCTATACAATTAATTAACAAATATTCCGCTTAAAGAATTGAAATAAAGAGGATTTTTTTCAGAGAATTTTTTTTTAATTTTTTAATTTTATTTTATATGCATTGGCATGAGGGTATTAGATTCTCAGGAAACGGAGTTACAGCCAGTAGTAAGCGGCCATGTGGGTGCTGCAAATTGAATCTGGGTTCTTTGTAAGAGCAGCCAGTACTCTGAGCTCCTGAGCCATCTCTCCAGCCCCTTTTCAGAGAGTATTTTTTTTTTTAAAGAGACTTTTAATAACGTAGTTTTGTTTTCTCCTTAGGTGGTGCTTTGCAAATTTCATTCAGTCTTCCTGTCCCAGAAAGGGCAGGTTTACACCTGTGGGCATGGTCGTGGTGGACGCTTAGGCCATGGAGATGAACAGACATGCTTGGTAATGGAGTCACTATATAGTAGACATCAGTAAAGCCATGATAAATTGGAAATATCAGTTAATTTTTATATCCTAGCTGTAAAGCAAAATAACTTTCAAAATTAGTAATAGTTTTAAGAAATTTGCTTCTTAGTATGTCGCATAAAAATTAAAGACTTAAAAGTGAAAGTATCCAAAAATATTTGACATATAACAAATACTGGGTCAGGAAATATATGGATTTATAATATATGTATATGTGTATATAAAAAGTTTAAAGGTCAGATTAATTATAAAACCCTTTCTTTTACAGGTTCTTATTTCCTTAAAATATGCATGTTCTAAAAAAGTGAACAATATTATTCAAATGTTAGTATTTATGTTACTGAAACTTAAGGTAATTGAAAGAAACCTGGTTTATTATATGCCAGGAAAAGGCTGATTTTTTAAAAATCATCTATTAAAGGAAAGAAAGCAACAACATTAATAGCTTTCACTTCTTGAGGATTTGGTGTACTTGAAATTAGGGTTAGGGTTAGTACTCCCAGTGAGCCTCCCAGCGGTCTTGTCAGCTGCAAGCGCTTCTGTCTACGCTGTGTGCATTACACTAACACTAAGAAAGCAGTCGTTTATAGATTGCTAGTTCTCAGATAAGGAAAATGAGGAAAAGTTAAACATTTGATTGAGATCAAGTAGATAGGAAATGGCTGATGTGAGCTTTGAGTTCAGGATGCGTAACTGCAAAAAATTGAATAGTTTATGTTTGGTTAGTTCTTGAAGGGAAGTTGTATTCTTTCCCTTTCTTCCTAAAATACTGAAGAGCAAAGGGCTCTTAGTTAGGGTTTCCACTGCTGTGAAGAGACACCATGCAAGCCAACTCTTAAAATGAAACACATTTAATTGAGGTAGCTGCTTACGGTCCATTATGGTGGGGAGCATGACAGTGTGCAAGCAGACATGCTGCTGAAGAAGGAGCTGCTACATGTTGATATGCAGGCCACAGGAAGTAGACTGTCTCACTGGGTCTGGCTTGAGCATATATGAGACCTCAAAGCCTGCCTCTACAGTGACACACTTCCTCCAACAAAGCCACTCCTCCTAATAATGCCACTCCCTTTGGGGACCATTTTCTTTCAAACCACCACAGGTTCCTTTTTCTTTTGTTCATGTTACTAACTTTGCATTTGGATACAGTAGGGCTTAAAAGTCACTTGAGAACCAAAAGTTTGGCTGAACAGGTACTGCTATACCTGACATTATGAGAGCGATTCTTGAATTCACAGAAGGTGATCCCACGAGTTTTCCTCTGACCTCCACACATGTGCCATGCTTGCACACACGTGCCTGTGCATACACACACACACTCACACACAAACAGAAAAAATAAACAGTTTTTAAAAAATGTTTTAAAACTCACTTGAATTATTTCACTGAAGTGCCCTACTGGTCTTATATCTATTCTGCTTAATGTCATTACCTGCCCTTTGATGAGATGTAGACTTTGCCTTTGGAAGGGGCAGTCTTCTCGTCATACCATTTTGGACGCAGTGTCACAGAGTCTGTGTGCATTTTTATATAAATAGTCTCTGTTGATTAGAGTATTAAAATAAAGTCCACTCTGTTTCCTAGGTTCCCCGGCTTGTGGAAGGACTGATTGGTCACACTTGTTCCCAAGTGGCAGCTGCCGAGGATCACACTGTTGTACTAACTGAAGATGGATGTGTCTATACATTTGGTCTCAACATTTTTCACCAACTAGGAATTATTCCTCCACCATCCAGCTGTAATGTACCCAGACAGGTAAACTTATCTTTTTAACCAGTAAGGTATTTATTTGCTATAAAATTTATATGGATAAAAGATGTAACTTATTAATGGAGAAACTATATTTTCTTAGTTAACTTCATCTTCAGTGCTATGATACATACGTTTCTGATGTGACCTATGCGGCTTGAGTCCTGGGATCCTGACTAGCAGTAGTGAGAATGAAGAAAGGACAGATAGACGTATGTATAAGAAAGCGGGGATCAAGTGGTGGTGCGCTTACCCACTACCACCAGCACCCTGCAACTGCAGCATGTATATTAGGTGCAGCACAGAAACAAGGATTGCTGGTCCTTGAAGAGGTCTCTGTATACAGTCTCAGGTTGTAAACATCCAGAGGAGGAGGGAGCTGCATTTGCTGGCCTTTGCACACACTGTCCAGTTGTTCAGAAACACTTCTATTCAAGCTCCTGAGGGAGGCTTTGCTGTTGCTCTTGAACTTCCCCCAGGTGAGGCTTGCTGCTTCCTTGCAGTTGAGGAATTAGAGCTGCTACAGGACTGCCCGTGTCAGCAATGCACATTAGCGCAGGACCTCGTGAACTCAGGGCTTCCTATGCTACCTGTGTTTTTATTTTCCGTAAAAAAATGACAGTACAAACTGGCATTCATTTGAAGTTAAAAATAAAAGCACAGGGGAGGTTATGCACTTGGGAGATTATTTACTAAATTATCTTAGAGAGAGAGAGAGAGAGAGTCTGTGCACCTGAGGGCAGGTGCCTTTTGGGTGTCAGAAAAGTCCGCTGGAGCTGGAGTTACAGGTGGTTGTGAACTGTCTAATGTGGTCCTAGGAACTGAACTCAGGTTCTCTGCGAGAGCAATGTGAGTTCTTAACCCCTGAGCATCTCAGCAGCCCACAGATTGGACGTTAAAGTGTTTAGAAGCAGAGATGAATGTGACTTGAGTTTTTTTTCCTTTTTGTTTTTTCCTTTTTTGATGCTAGGGATTGAAGCCAAGATTCTTGCAAGCTAGATAAGATTTTTACTACTTAATTTACTCCCAGTCCCAGATTTTTTAGTTTGAAGCTTGGTTTATCAACATACCATACCTGCACAAATGAGACACTAAGAAAAAAGCCTTTGCTCTTTTGTCCCCACTCATGTCGCACCTGCTGACAAGAGGGTCTGTGGGTCAAAGTTCGCTATTTTTCCACTCCAGTCAGCACATGGCCACCATCAAAAGGTGCCCGTTCCCCAAATTTAGAAACCTTACATGTACTAGGAGGAGTACTCTAAATTACTGCTTTATTAGACTCATCACCCACAACAGGTATTTTTATTGCATCACAGTTTATAACTTATATGTCTTATATATTAAATTCCTTTTTAGTTTGATACTCTGTATCTAAAATTATTAATAAATTGACAGTTTTAGTTAAGCACTTCAATCTTCCTCTTTTCTCTTCTGGATCAGCAGTATTATTCCAGGATAGTTGGGTATAGTCTCTAGTTGGATACTTTCTGTATTTTCCAACTTACTGTCAATTTGTGGGTATTTAGTTTTGTGTTGTTCTTTAGGAACAACAAATAGATTGCGTTCCATTTTATTGTCATAGTATGGCCATCTTGGAATCCTAGGTTGATAGGGAAGCTTCAGTTTCCCAGGGGTCACATGGCAGTATTTGAAGACAGTTTCAGAAGGAGTGGGATAGTGGTGCTAATGATAGCTAGCTAGTGGGTAGAGTCCAGGTATGCATAAGGCGGTCTTTCATGGGAAGAAATCATCCCTGCCAAAATGTCAAGCGCGCTGCTATTGTGAAAGCCTGCTTATAGCAGATTTAGAAATCATCATTTTTTAGCCGGGCGGTGGTGGCGCATGCCTTTAATCCCAGCACTCGGGAGGCAGAGGCAGGCGGATCTCTGTGAGTTCGAGGCCAGCCTGGTCTACAAGAGCTAGTTCCAGGACAGGAACCAAAAAAGCAATGGAGAAACCCTGTCTCGAAAATCCAAAAAAAAAAAAAAAAAGAAAAAAGAAATCACCACTTTTTAAAACATTGCTAAAATTGTAATGATTTTGGTTTTATACAATACTAGTTTGAAAGCTGGTGGCTGAAAGTGGCTGTATCAGTGTGTTCTGAAGAGCTGGTCTCAGTGTGAGTCGGGAGGTGGCCAGCAGTTGAGAAGACAGCGCTGTTTACTACCTGGTGTACTGTGTCTTAGACAAGATTGCACGAGACCTTAGATATCTAGTGTGCTGTAGTCTTACTTGTCATTCTGAACAGATACAGGCAAAACACCTGAAAGGAAAGACTGTCATTGGAGTAGCAGCAGGCAGGTTTCATACGGTGCTGTGGACTCGAGAAGCTGTTTACACGTTGGGACTGAATGGTGGACAACTGGGTAAGAAGTCTTTCATGGCCATATCTGAAAACTGCAGTGTGATCTTAGGATACGTATTTTATGGTTTACTTATTTGTGTAAATTTTTAGGTCACTTACTGGATCCCAATGGAGAAAAGTGTGTCACTACCCCTCGTCAAGTCTCTGCCCTTCACCAAAAGGATATTGCCATGTCTTTGGTAGCTGCAAGTGATGGCGCCACCGTCTGTGTTACCACAAGAGGAGATATTTACTTACTTTCAGACTATCAGTGCAAGAAGGTGGCGACGAAGTATGTATATTCTGGAAAAGAAGCCTGTGGTTCTAAGCTCTAAGACTCTCCAGGGCTTTCCAGCTGCTAGGTGCACAATGTGCCTCGTGAGATGACAGAAGGGAGGGATAACTAAGTGTCGTTTTCTTTGATTTCTTGTTTTTTGACAAGGATCAGTGGACATAGAAAAGTTTTGTTTGCAAATTATAAAATAATATTTTTGAGTCATATTTAATATAAGATATGTCCTACCAGGTTAGTTGTTGAAAGGAGGGGCCGCTTGTTTGTCCCAGCCACCTGGCTTGCTTAGCCCCGAAATAACCACACAGAAACTGTATTAATTTAAACACTGCCTTGCCCATTAGCTCTAACTTATTGGCTAACTCTTACATATTGATTTAACCCATTTCTATTAAACTATGTATCACCACGTGGCTGTGGCTTACCTTCAAGATTCTAACTATAGTCCTTCTGAGGCGGAGGGTCCATGGCTTCTCTGCCTCTGCCCTTCTTGCTCCCAGCATTCAGTTCTCTTTTCTCCGCCTACCTAAGTTCCACCCTATCAATTAGGTCAAGGCAGTTTTTTTATTCATTAACCAATGAAAGCAACACACAAACAGAAGGAACTCCTACACCAGTTAGTTTCCCTTTTAATGTATCTGGTGCACAGAACTAGACGAATCCTCATTCTTGGTTTATAATACAGTGTCATCTACAGACTTTAATATTTTATAAACTGTTAATTAAAAAAAACAATTGTTTACCTTAAATACTCTGCCCAGGCTCACTCTTCACATCTTACTGGTGTGCTGCATCTCCTTGTACAGTGTAGCCTGTTGTGTTTAGCATGCCACAGTAACATGCAGTAAACTAGCTGTTACTTGCGATATCAAAGAATATAGAATCAAATTTAGACAAGGGTCCACATGCCAGCTGTAGCTCTCTGCCTTTCACTCATACACATACTCAGTGTGTCACCTGTGAGTTTGTTTAGACTGATACAGAGAGCAGTGTTTAAAAATAATTGAAGTAATCTTGTGTTTCTGATACATTTCAGTCTGTAGTAGTTGATTAATCCATATCTGCTGATTTGACAGTAGTGTGTTATTGTAGGTCCTTCCAAAGTATTCCCCTTTTGTAGAAAACCTTTTTTTTCAGACTGATATTTAAGAGCAATATTTGAGCAATATTTTATTCTATTATATTTCATTAGAGTAGGGGCTA
The DNA here is from genome assembly GCF_037038515.1 of Microtus pennsylvanicus. Classification (NCBI taxonomy): domain Eukaryota; kingdom Metazoa; phylum Chordata; class Mammalia; order Rodentia; family Cricetidae; genus Microtus; species Microtus pennsylvanicus. Next base: position 36,057,726 of record NC_134581.1, read on the forward strand.
GCAAGTGTGGAAATAATTCTTTGCACAACTATAACTGTTTCCTGGAAAAGTATAACAGCTCTTGGAAACAGATTTAAATTTGAGCACGGTGAACATGCTATTGCTTATGCATGAAGTGAAGATAAGATGGTGACTTCTTCAGGTTGTTTACGTGAAGCCAGCTCTGAGCTGAAGTCAGACATCAGGTTACTGAAGCCTGTCTTCCCTATCTGACATTGATGAAAATGTATCACATGTGTTCCATAGAACCAATTGAATAGGTATGAGTTGGCTTGTGGAATGTTAAGTTGTAGTTTTAATTAACCTTTATAAAGCATTTTAAAGTTTCCGCTGAATACATTAAATTGTGTTCCAAATTTTCACTAAGAAATTAAATTACTACATGGTAACTTTGAAAATACTAGTTTTTCAAAGCAAGTATCCTTCTGAGAGGTCAGATATCTGTAGAGTAGCACTGGGCAGGCTCTGCACCGTGCTCTGCACATCAGACAGACAGAAAAATACGTGTGGCCGTGGATGAGGGGAGTAGTGATGATGACCTTTATGATATGTGTGACTGGTTAGGATTGGCATATTTAAGCATTTCTATTTTATTTTTAATTTTTTTAATGTTAAGATATGGGTATACTTAGGAGCTAATAGCCTTCCAGTGAATGAGCCTTCCAGTGAATGTGTTCCTTATCAAGGGGGGGTTCACGGTGTAGGTAGTGGCTTTGAGAGGAGAGATGTGCCGTAGGAAGAAAGAGCTGCTGGGAGGAACTGCAGTGAGCAGAGGTAGAATCTTTCTACTTTCCTTATCAGTTATTGTTTGAATAATTATTTCTATAAAATTAAGCATGTGTGCTTCAGAAAATCCTAATTTACGATTTTTTTCACTCAGACAACTAAACTTGAAAAAGGTTCTTGTATCTGGAGGTTATATGGAATACAAGGTTGATCCTGAACATTTAATAGAAAATGGGGATCAGAAAATATGTGTCCTTGCTCTGGATGGAGCTGGAAGGGTGAGTGTGTATTTATGTTAAAGCCAGTCCTGTGATTTGTGGAGAAGTGATAGTGTGAACTGCCTGGCTTTGGTGGAGACTGCCGATGCCCTTTCCCTTCTGTGACATAGGACTGTTGCTAAAGGCATGCTAAAGCTTCATTTACTGCTATTAAAATAAAAACAAATAGTTTGAATTATTTGGTGTGTAAACTGTCTATAAACAAAATTGAAAGGTGTAGATAGAAATAATACTATTTAATTATTTTATAACAGTAAACAGGCAATATATTATACATTTGGGCCATAATCAAAAAAATATTGTTCCTGATTAAAACTTTTGTAAATGTACATACAGATTTTGATGCTCTTTATTATATTAAATATATAAATAATATGCTTCTAGGTCTTATTTCTTAGCTGTAGTTTTCTTTCCTAGTAGAAATGTTTCAATACATATCTCATAATGGAATCACTAGTTTTTAATTTTTTAATTATTTATGTGCGCCCATGCTGTGGTGCACTTCTCTGGAGGCCTAAGAAAAAGTTGGGGGAACTCTTTCTTTCTTTATACCATGTAAGCTCCGGGTATTGAACTCAGGTCATCAGGCGTGGCAGCAAGCACTTTTAACTGGTAACCCATGTCACCAGCCCTACCTAAAATATATTTTTTAATTATATATTTGAAGACATACTTAATACAGGCTCATAATTATAAACTGTACGTATTTTAAGCTTTAAGTAGTATTATAAAGTTTAAATATTTAAATTTTACATACTTAACTTTTATGTATTAGTAATACTGATAAAATTATACACAGGGTAAGAAACCAGTTTTCTTGTCATAAAATAATGACATGATAAGATATTTTGTGAGGTCTAAATTGTGTAAATAGTGATATGAAGCTTCACATTTTAAAAGTTGAACAGTCACATCTGGACATGTTTGTCAGTACGCAGAGTGCCCCTCCCCTCAGGAAACACCACAGCAGGCATAGTGGTGCTTTCCTGCTATCGTAGTGCACTGGAGGCTGAGCCCCTGCTGGCTGCATGGGAAGATGGAGTGCAGCGTGGCTGCTCAGAAAACCCTGTTTCAACTGCGCCCCTCAAAGATAAACAGACACCACAAGATGCAATTGCAAAGCTCCACCTGCTGGTGTGTTTATAACACAAGGTGTAGCCATTATTTTCAAAAATTGGTTATGAGGAGTCAACAGCCCTTCCCTTCTCTGCCAGCAGTTTCCAGCTTAGAACATGGCCTGTGAGCAGACAGAGGCACGGCCTCTGGAGATGAAGTTTTCAGGACAGCACAGCACCCTCTCTTACATCCTTCTGTACCTTAGCGCTACTCCTTGTGATATTCCCAGGGCTGCTAGGAGTCCCTAAACTGGGAGACTTCTTTACCTAAGGCCTTGTTTTAGTTTACGGTTAAGTATATCTTTTTATCCTTGAGAGTGAGTTGGATTGATTTTGGTAATTACCTGACATTAAAGTGTTGATCTTAGTGTGCTATAATATTCCAGCAGGACTGTTTGCCCCAAGCAAGTCATGTGGAAAACAGCTTCTCGTTTCGGGGAGTGCCATGGACACGTTTAGTATTTCATATTGCTTAATCTACTTTCTTGAAAGGTGTAGTTCTCCAACATCATCTTGATTTTTGTAGTATCTCTCTCTTTTTTTAAAATTTATTTTATGTGCATTGGTGTTTTGCTTGCAAGTATCTCTCTTTTCTGTGGAAGAATAATTCTTGAAAAATATGTGTGAAAGCTTTTATTTTGACTGCACTGCACTGGTTTTCAATTCAAATTTTGCTTGTTCTGATGCCGTATTGCTTTATATTGTGCTGTGGTTTGGTTTCATTTTAGGTGTTTTGCTGGAGATCACTTAGCAGTTCTCTGAAGCAGTGCCGATGGGCCTATCCACGCCAGGTGTCAGTCTCTGATATTGCTTTAAATAGAAATGAAATTCTGCTTGTCACACAGGACGGGGAAGGATTTAAAGGGAAGTGGGTTGAAGATAAAAGAAAGAATTCTGAAAAGAAAGGTCAGTTTATATGACTACTTACATACTCTAGTCAGTTTATGATGTGATGGAACCGCTAGGCTTACCCTGCAATGTTTGTGGATTTGCCTTTGTGGTTAGGTGTGTCTGTTTCCCATAGTTATCAGATCACTCGTGACCCAGGGCATGGCTACCCCGCTCTGTTGTTAGTATTTGATGCATTCTCTGGCACATCGTGGTCCTTCATTATATTGTCTTGAACCAATGAATTAGTTGTTTCATGCTTACAGTATATCTTACAGACATTTATGATTACTCTGAGAGTTACATACTCCTCAAAATTATAGAACATAAAAGGAATTTTACACAATATTGATTTGTTGTGCTTTATTTCTTTATATCTTTATAGAAAGAGACTGAGGTCTGAATATGCAAGGTTCATAGGCTATGTACTAGGTACAGGGAAGGGTTTTAATGATATGAAAATGTGGGCGATGAGCCCCCTGGTCCCAGGCACTGATAGCTGATAGAGCTTAGAGACATCTTCTATTCCAATTTTCTTGAGACAGATAACTAATGTAATGTGAGTTTCTTAAGAGCATAGGGATGTGAATAACAGTGTTAGAGGAAACATAGTAAAGTCTAGGAGACTGAAATAGACTACATTTGAAAATGTGGGCAGAGCACAGGTCTGTCTTGTAAGATTTGTGAGTCTTTACTTTTATATCACTCTTACTGGTCAGTCAGATAGAATTCATGGCCACTTGCTCCCTCAGCTGCTCTTCAGTGTCATCCCCTTGCCCTCACCCCTGCCCCCCTGCCCCTTCCTGAACATATAGCAGTTACCAAGTTGTGCTACTCCTATCTTAAATGTTTTTTTTTAATTGTTATTTCCCCTCTTCTGATTGATTGTTACAGTCCCTATCATCTTTTATTATATCCGTGTGTGGAATTAAAGTAAGAAAGTCTTTTTGTATATTCTCTAAGCATTTTTTCTGCTGTAGCCAGAGTAATTTCTTTGTAAGTGCCATGTCTACCTGGAAACATTTTGATATTTTGTTTTTATAGACTGAATTTGACTAGTTAGTCATTTCTCTAAAGTATGATCATACTTGATAGATTGGCTTATTGAGGGTAGGGGCGTTTCTGTCCTGCTGACTCTTGATTGGTGATCACTAAATCACAGTTGCACAGTGATCATTCCTGTATTTGCCTAGTGCCTGCAGGAGAAAGGAGGGAGCTCATGGTGACACTTAGGTCCAGCAAAGCTAGTATAGATAGAGTTACCAGTGTGAAAGTTGACTTTGGCTGCAGTGTGGAAGGTGTTTTCTGGGAGAAGAAATTGTGACCAATACTGAAAATTGTCTGTATGTGTAGTGAGTACGCAGCACCAAATCTGTGTTGAAGATGGAGAGGTTCTAAGTTCTTCAGAAGGACTTCATGTGTACTTTTACAGTTTTCAAATCATTTTTATTCCAGTTACTCCTAAATCTTTTTAATAATTTCATTGCAGCCTTGACTAATGATAGTTCATTTATTTTCTTTTTAGCAGACATTTTACCAAACCTACATCATTCCTCACCAGATGTGTCTTGTGTCTCTGATACAAATAGTGTGTATGAAAGAATTCGACTTGAGAAACTTCCTTTTGCCCATAGAGCTGTTAGTGTCAGCACAGATGCAAGTGGGTGCAACTTTGCAATCCTACAGTCAGACCCTAAAACAAGGTATAATTGTCTTTAATCCATTTTATTTTTAGAAGGAATAATCATTAGGCCTTTTTCTGTTTTCAGTAGCTCCTGATGCAAATTAAATTGAGGAGCTGTTACCAAGCTCTAGAGACCTTCAACAGATGAGTGTGTTCCAAGGGTGATCAGGAGGGAATGTTGGCTACACTGGGGAGAGTGTGTGTTCCCCTAGATTATAACCTGATTTTGAAAACAAAAATGCACATGCCTACAAAGGGTCTGTCTTTAGTACATATTAGACTTGGGGCTCTCAGATTCTGAAGAATGGATTATAAATATTTTTTCAGTATGAAAGTTTCTGCTTCTTAAATGTGATAATTGACAAAAAAGAGGTGTTGTGGTCACATGTTGGGTAAACATGTTCTGACTGCATTAGTACAGGGAGAAATGAACATCAGTGGCATTGTTGGGAGGGAGGAAGGCCGGGAGTCAGGTGACCATCCATTCTGGTTTACTTAGGTTTCCAGTTTAGCACTGAAAGTGTCATAAGCTGGGAAATCCCCCAGTTCAAGGCAAAGCAAGAACATCAGTCACTTTCCTTGGTAGATGAAGTGTAGAGAACAGGGTATGATTATAGACATATAGCACTCAGGGTGGTAGAATGATTGTATATATTTTCACTTGCTTGAGTAACTTCTTGATCTGTGACTTTATTTGCTTAGTTCCTTTTTTTTTCACTTGTAAAATAAGTTATGTAAAAAAGGAAAAACTTGGAAACTTTTCTTATTTTTATTGTTTTCAGTTATGTTGTTTAATATTCTATTAAATATTTAACATTTTTGGGGTGATATTCTTGTATTTAGAAAATGCCAGAATTAGACATTTCTAAGTTTAAGTAAGCCATTTCTTCTCAAGGGAATCAGCTTGGGATCTGTTTTCTTCAAAGTAGTAATTATTTCTTTTTCATTTCTAGCCTTTATGAAATTCCAGTCGTGTCTTCATCATCCTTTTTTGAAGAATTTGGCAAGCTCCTGAGGGAAACAGATGAAATGGATAACATCCATGATGTGACATTTCAAGTTGGCAACAGACTCTTCCCTGCTCATAAATACGTGTTAGCAGTGCGCTCTGACTTCTTCCAGAAGTTGTTTCTTTCAGATGGTACTTCTTCAGAACTGACAGATGTGTACCAGAAAGATGAAGATGCTGCAGGCTGCCATCTCTTTGTGGTGGAGAAAGTTCATCCCGACTTGTTCGAATACCTCTTACAGTTCATGTATACAGATACCTGTGACTTCTTAACTCATGGCTTCAAACCAAGAATACTCATGAACAAAAAGGCAGAAGACTGTAAGGGCTCCTCAGATTCTCATATGAATAAAATGAATTGCCATGCGGATGATAACCAGAAGGCAGCATTTGAGGTTTACAAAAACAACCAAACTCACACAATTAATGAAAGGCAGAAAAACAAACACAAATCTTCCAAAAAGGGAAAAGGTGTTGGGGAAGATGATCCTGTAAGGATGTTGCAAAATGTTGCAAAGAAATTTGGCCTCAGTGATTTGAGTAGCAGGTACAGTTCTTGGTCTGCTTGCCTTGTCCAGTCCTGCTTTGAAGTGGTTGCTGCCTTTTCTCTCTTTCCTTTCACTTTTGTCTTTGTGGGAGACGTACATGGATGTGTACCTTTCTCTCACTGCTGTTTTCTGGACAGTTACTACTTAGGGACTTATTTCCTCATTTGAAATTGAAGAACAGAAAGTTTGCTGGTGGGTTTCAGGTGCTGTGCTGTGAGTGTGTAACAGGGAAAGCGACTTAGTTCCTTAGAACCTGTTGTGTGCTGGAAAGATCTTGGGTGTCAGAAAGACCTACAGCCTTTCTGCTCACCCTAGACAGGGCAAGTTTTACCGACTTCAGTTCATCAGTATGTAAAGTCCTTGTGTTGTTGATAAAGACTTGCCGTTGAGTTACTAAAGTATCTCATGGCACCTGTCACATTATGAACCTGCACTGATATGCTGTTCCTCTAACAAGGCTTTCATATGAAGCTGCTTGTGCTGGAATAACCATTGTCATGTATTTGGGACAGGGAGGACTGTGTACTGTGATTCTATTGGGAAATACAGAAAGACCATGTGATGGCTTTGGTTTGTGACTTGTCAGCCATGATATTAAGCATATTTTAAATTCTAATGAAGACTGATTTGTTAGAGCTTGAAATGAGGTTTTGAGACTTTCTAGGAGCATGTTGTAACTGTTTAACTGCAAGCCTGACGGTTAGATTTTTGTTGGGTGTTGCTTTTAGTAGAAGACAATCTCCACCTGTTGTTAATTTATATTTTTCCTTGATAGGTTAGATGGAGTCAGATTTGAAAATGAAAAAATTAATGTTATTGAGAAGAAAACAGGTGATAAACTGAAGCTAAGTCAGAAAAAATGGTAAGTTAGTAGATGAGGGTCAGCCCTGCGTATTTAGAGTTTTGGTTTATAAGACAGAAGTAGAGCTCCTTGCAGCCATAAGGAGAAGGGAGATGCCGGTTGTCTCTGCCCCTTCGGGAGGCTTAGGAAGCCATCATTCTAGACAGACACTGCCTGCTGGAGGAGATCATTCTTTCTTCTTTATTCGGATTAAGAAAGATTTTACTTGTTGCTTTTTCTTTAATTGTGGATCTTATAAGTAGGGTTTTATTCAGCTGTTTAGGTATTTTCGTTATGGTTGTTTTGTTTAGTATGTTTTTTCCCAGAATATATATACTACATGTTATAAAGTTTTGTGTTAGGTACTTTATAGGTGATGTCTCGAAGAAAGAGAAAATGAAAATTTCTAATGATACTTGGCATGCAGTAGGCTGTTTAATAAGAGAATAAAGGGCTTTGAGCGTGCCACTGATTGCCACTAATTCCTTGCCTACAATTAAAAAGATAATCAACGGGGAAGTTTTAGTATTCAGTTCTCTTTTAAAAAAATTAAAAATGATTTGGCTATTATTGTCTTTTTTGAGATATTGAGAGGTGAGGTACATGCTTATTTGTAGTGTGTATACTCTTGCCAACATTTCTCTAAGATTAAAGTTAAGCCAAATCCATAGACTTTTTTCATCCCTCTGTAAATATGCAGAAAATTGATCTTTGTTTGATTAAACTTTTTTTTTTCAGTTCATTTCTCCATGATGTTACCATGAAGTCTGTGGATGGAAAGGAATTCCCCTGTCATAAATGTGTGCTCTGTGCCAGACTTGGTAGGTGGAGTCTTGTTAGCGACTGCATCCTGTGTTTGTTCTGCCCCCCTCTTCTCACTGTGCTGTTTCTCTTCCAGAATATTTCCGCAGCATGCTGAGCAGCTCCTGGATTGAGGTGAGGTGTAGAGTGTAGGCATTCCTGCATATCCTGGGGGTTAGGTTGGGAGTGTTCTATATAAAACATCCAGAATTGGAACTTGGTACTTTGGATTAGTTCTATATTTCGTTTATGTTACATTATGTGTGTTCAAGTTTTCTAGAAAATACCAGCATTTGAAAGATAAAATTATTGTCATAAAGCTGTTAAAAAAAATCACAATCTCACTACCATTTTTGAGACACACATTAGGACTGTCCTTGTGTGTCTTGTTTTCTGAATTTTCTGTGTTTCTTTTTTAATGTTATGTTTTAAAATTAAGTGTCTTATTTTAGATTTGTATTTTATAAATTCTTCCAAGGGTCTTTGATGTGACTTCCTATCCAAAGTTTTCATGCTAGTAAATCATCTAACAATATGGTAGTAGTTTGTTGTTTCAGATTAATGAGTTGATTTTGTCTTATGCGCTCATAGGCCTCCAGATGTGCAGCTCTAGAAATGCCAATACAGTCTGAGATTCTGAGAGTTATTGTGGACTACCTCTATACTGATGAAGCTGTGGTCATAAAAGGTACGAGCACAAGGAAATTTAGCTGGTTCTGCTATAATAGGAGAATGAACCATAGCCCCCTCTTATATTGTCTTTAGAAGCTTAATTTAAAATAAGTAACAGATTATTACAAATAATAATCAAGCAGAAAAATTACATTTTCATTGTCCTAAATCATTCTTTTTAGAATCATGTGTTATAGTTAAAATTAGTGTTAGAAGTTTCGTCTCTCTAACTTCCTCTATGTTAGGATTGTGAATACAAGGAGTGTAATTTTTGACAAATTTTCTATGAACTTTCCTTCTTCTAATAACATGTCAGCAGTGAAACAGGTGGACTAGAAGGAAGTTCGTGAAGAAACTAATTTGTTCCCATTGTTGAGAAGAACTCATGCTTTGTGAGTCTAATTCGCTGTGGTTCTGAGCGAACATTCATGGGGTTCATTATGCCATTAGTTTTTAGGCACAGATATACACTAAGGATATTTTAAAGTGAAAAGTCCCTCTTTGCAAGAAATCACAGTCTAGCTGGGGAGAACCAAATTGGTTCGAAGGCAAGTGTCCATAGCAGGGTAGTTTTCTGACAATAGACGCATCTTATAGGAAGTACCCCAGTCTGCATGAGGAAATCTGGGTGGTCTGTTCAGATGTGTTTGACTGAGAGGGAGATTCTGGATTTGTGTACTTGATGTGTAACTAAGACTTTAAAATATATACTTATTATTTATATATTTGAAATGAATAATATATTTTAAAAAGATATATATATATATATTTCTTTTTGAAAATTGAGGTATTCACATCCAATAAATTACTCATTTCTAAAGTACATATCTGTTGTTTGTTAAAATTTAAAATTGTGCCCTTGCCACCATTTTCATATTGTACAGTATTTTTACCTGTAGATTAATATGAGAAAGCTGCCATTTTAGCAGTGTTCTGAGTGTAGGGCATGGGGGTGCGGCCATAGTTTTTTATGTCTAGGATTTGCAGTTACTACTTTTATCATAGTAATTATTCTCAGAATTCTTTTTGCCACTGTTTTAAATGGAAATATTCTCTTTCTTTACTTCGTGTGTGTGTGTGTGTGTGTGTGTATGTAGGCTCCCCTAGAGACTAGATGGTGCTGGAGGTCAGAATCAATTTTTGGAGTTGGTTTTCTCTCTCCACCCTGTGGATCTTGGGAACTGAACTGAGGTTGTCACACTTGGTGATAAGCAGTTTAACTAACTCAGCCGTCCAGCCAGCCCTTGCTATGTTCAGAAAAAGTGATTTTCTAATTTTCTAGTTTTAGGGACAAATTTTACTGTCAGGACAATCCTGTTTCATTTTAACTCAGTGTCATTATTACTCAAAAATAGATTTTTATAGCCTTTTTTATAGCCTATTTTGTTCTGTTGTCATCATATCTTTTTATAGTATTGCATACCATCATTATAGGTCTGTTGCTGATGTAAAATGTGTCATCAGGGAAAAAATACATTTCTACGATTGTTGTTTGGTGTGTGGCTATGTTTATGGTATTTTGCTTTTTTAATTTAATTGAAGTTTTTATTCTTGAGAATTTCATGTATATGTATAATGAAATATGATCATCTTCAACCCTACTTTTCCCCTCCAACTCCTTCTGTGTATCTCCCAACATTTTTCCCTCCCAACTTCCTTTTCTTATTTATTTATTTATTTATTTATTTATTTATTTATTTATTTATGCCAGACTACTAAGTATAGTTAGTGCTTGACTCTGTACATGACTCTGTTGTGCTCCACAGAAGCACGGGAGACTTGACTCTCTATTTGCTAGTTTTAGGAATATTTCTTACTGGAGTGGGAAATCATAAACAAGTCAGACATTCTAGTAGTCTTTTGCACTGAAATAATCTCTTCAGGTTGATGATTTTATGGTCCCATTGTGGGAATGTATAAGCCCAGTATGGCTGTGGTTAATGTTACTGTCAACGTAACAAAATGTAGAGTTAACTGGAGGGAGATGGACCCACCTCTGGACATGTGTGCCTGCTAGGGATTATCCTAATTATGCTAATGAAGATAGGAAGAACCATCCACTGCGGGGCTGTATTCCCTGGATTGGGGTCCTGGATTGTCTGAATAGAAAAGGGGGGCTGAGCAGAAGTATGCATCCATTACTTTCTTCTCACTGGCAGCAATGTTGCCAACTTCTTCAGTCTCCTGTTGCTGTTGAAGGAGCTGTGGGTTGCATTCCTGCCGCTCTTCTCCCAGCTGCCTGGCTAGCTTATGCCCTGAAATAACAACACACAAACTGTATTCATTTAAACACTGCCTGGCCCATTTCTATTAATGTGTGTAGCACCGAGGTGCGCTTACCGGGAAGATTCTAGCCTACATCCATCCTGGGTCGGAGCTTCATCGCATCTGTCCAGGAGAGGGGAGCATGGCATCTGAGCTCACTTCCTCTTCCTCCCAGCATTCTGTTCTGTTTACTCCACCCACCTATGTTCTAACCTATCAGGGCCAAGCAGTTTCTTTATTAATTAACCAATGACTTTCCTCCATCATGTTGCCCTGACTCCCCCTGCTGTGATAGACTGTGTGTTGAACTACAAGCCAGAGTGAACCTTTTGTTCTGAGCTGCTTTAGTTGGAGTTTTAGTCATAGTAATAGGAAGAGAACTTTAAATTTCAAGGCATTTTAGGGAATTTTTTTTCTTGTTGTCCACTTGAATGGTGTAGATTATTTGATGAGTTCACAATTTGTTGTAGTTGTCTGACATGTAGAAGAGAATCATAACTTTTTGCTTTTTACTAGTTAAAATGGTTACAGAATAACAGAGTATTTTTTTTTCTTTTTTTCTTCTTGTTAGAGTCTCAAAATGTGGATTTTATTTGTAGTGTTCTTGTAGTGGCTGATCAGCTTCTCATAACTAGATTAAAGGAAGCCTGTGAAGGAGCATTGACTGAAAAACGTGAGTATCAGAATTAGAACTGCCGTGTCTTCAGAATAATGCAGTCTGCTTTATTGTGTTAGCTTTGTTTTCCATTATGGTGAAACATCATTGTTATGTGTGTCTGCTTTTCAAAAAACTCAAGATTGTTGGGCATGGTGGCACACCCCTTAATTTCCAGCACTTGGGAGGCAGAGGCAGGTGTGTCTTTGTGAGTTTGAAGTCATCCTGGTCTATATAGAGAGATCCAGGCCAGAGCTCTTGGTCTACATAGAGAGTTCCAGAGCTATATAGTGAGATTCCGCCTCAAAAACAAACAAAAAACAAATACTCAACTTAGAAAGTAAATATTAATTTTTATGTGTGGTTTGCCATTTGTGCTCCACTTCTTCAAACTGTAGAAGTGACTTAGCTATGCAGGCCATGTGTTTTTCATTTTTCCACCGTTTGGTTCTCACTGTGTTGAGCTCGGTGTTACTGATCCTTTCAGTGCCACAGTGGTCTTTAAATGCCCTTTCTCCTCTCCTGTCTTTATTTAGATAATTTTGTTTATTCTGATATGAAAGGCGTAGTTTTCATAACCTTACGTGCAAGTTTTGTGTTTCTGTTCATGGCTGCTTTGGGAAATATGGAAGAAGTTCTGTTATTTTTTTTTTTTTTTGATAGGAGCTTGCCTGACTTTCTTGTCTTTTTAAGTGTTGTGGACTGTCTTTCCCTTGATTAGCAATAGGAAAATAGCCCTGATTTTCTATCCATAATCAAGAAAAGACGCTACTGTAAAGGACTTACTGTGGCATAGTTGTGCAGTATATATCTAGATGTTTCCGTTAGCTCAGTGGTCCCTGCTGACCTCCTCGGATATTTTTTCCTAGTCTTTGCTGCACAGTTGCTTTAACTGGTGGATGAATTCCTAGCAGAAGGGCTCCATGGAAGTGTGTTCAGTCATTGCGCACATCATTTCCACATGAGCAGTTCACAGGGAGCTTTTGTGTGATCTGCTTTCATTTTCTGAGATGATTTCATCATTGGTTGCAGTTTTAGCTTAGGCAGAGGGAGACTGCGACTATTATTGACTATGATTTTAACTTTTGACAGTTTGGGGGAGGAACTAAAACGAAATGGGAGAAGACTGAAGACCGACTGTAGAAAGCAGCTTATTCTTCTCTTGACTGGACCTTAGTATAAGAAGAAGATGAGAGTTTTAGGTAGCTGTAGTTACAAGCAGATAGAATATTCTTAGAGGCTTTCTAGCAGAGTATTGTGTGCCATAGAACATCACGAAGCGTTAGGAATCCTGGGCTCTTGTGTAGTCTTATGCACTGGCATGGACAATAGTATAGATCAGTTAAGTTTTAGAATGTCTGCCAGTTTCTTCTAGTCATAATGCCTGTTTAGTTTCTAGTTGTCAGTTCTGAGACAAGATCTATGTATGTAGCCCAGACTGGTGAATGCATAGAAGCCCTCCTCGGCCTGAGTGCTGGATTACAGGGTGTGCACTGCCCTGCCCACCTGTCTTTTTAGTGTTATAGATGTTTGTGCTACATGAATGGAAAGGAGTGTTCGCTGGTGAAAGTGAAAAATATTCAAGGCTTTTGTGGGGAAGAATAGTAGTTCTTATGTATTTGCTTTCAGCTAACACTAATCCCCCTTCCGTATTTTGTTTTCTCTAAAATTTTTGTGTGTCCAAGCTTTTTTCCCTTTGAAACCAGTCGGTTAAACTTTAGCATACCGTAATAAAACTCATTTCTGTATTCATCTCAGCATTCATTTCTTTGTTTAGAGATCGTTTTCTTGTTTTAAATGTTTGAATTGTGTAACTTTAAAATGCAAGTATTTCACTTGTTAAAATAAATCCTTTTCATCTAATTTTGCAAATCTCTTTTCTCTGTAGTTACCCTTAAGAATGCTGCTATGCTGCTGGAGTTCGCAGCAATGTACAATGCTGAGCAGTTGAAACTGTCTTGTTTACAGTTCATAGGGCTGAATATGGCAGCCTTACTTGAAGCAAGGTTGGTTGGGTTTCTATGCTGTATGATTTTTGCACCCACAGATGTTTGTATATAAATAAAAGATGTACCTGGACTTTAAAATTGAATATATATTTACCAAGGTGGGAAAAATTTGACAAATGCTAAGGAACCATCACTTTCAGGATTAGAGGTACCATGGAAACTTCCAGTGTTTCTAACAATAATTTAAAAATTATTTTTTTATTGAGGCAGGTTTTGGCTATGTGGCCCGGGACAGTTTTATGCTCTCTACTCATTAGGATTCTGTATGTGTATCAGGCCTATTTACACTTGAATTTTTTTGTTTTTTTTTTTTAATGAAAAATTTTGCACCTAAGGAAGATAAAATATTACTTCTCACTGCTAAGCCAGTGGTCAGAAAAATGAGGCTACATTTGTGAGTGAAGATTTTTGGAATTGGAATCTTTGGTGTCAGTTTGCATTTTAAGATATTTAAGATAATTTATCTTCTCTTTGTTTTCTCTCAATAATAATAATAATAGTAGTAGCTAATACTACTTATTATAATAATTTTATATATATCACATATATATGTAGTTTTTTATTTTGTATGATAAGTTACAATAATTAATATTTAGTGTTTTATATATACTGGACATTTTTCTAAAAATGGCACATAGACTGATTAATTTTCACATACTTGTGAAATAGTTTTTCTTAATATCTTGTTTTCAAATGAGAAGACTTGGAGAACTTTTATCTTTTTTAATTTGGGTGGCAAGAGCTGAGAAAATCTTGGTCATTACAAATGGTAGCAAATGATATGGTGCATGCCCTTAATCTTAGCACTCTGAAGGCAGAGGCAAGTGGATCTCTGTGAGTTCAAGGTCAGCTTGGTCTACATAGCAAACTGTAGGCCAGACAGGGCTGTATAGTGAGATGTGTATCAAAGCAACAATGGTGAAATGAATAAACAAAGCAAAGCTAATGATAACAACTTACCCACCCACTTTGCAAATTCAACATGATTTTTAATTAACTTTTTTTTTTTTTTTTAAACACTGAAATAAAGTGCTGTTTTTCTCTTGAGATGAATCATGAATGGTCTTAATAATCGCCAGCTAGGACTGATTTAAAGACAATTCTGTTGCCATTTAAGCATTTTTTTGTGATTAAATTTTTAAAATTCAAATTAAATTAAAAAATATATCAGAAGCTGATTAGGTTTCTGGATTTAGTTTCATTTCTGACATTAGTGATTCTCTTGAGTAGGTTTATTTTTCTATATTGTCAAATTAATCTCATTCAGTTTGTCAGATAAGAGGCTACCAAAAAACAAAACAAATACCAATATTTTCAAAACTAATATCATGGAAAATGCTATATCACATGGTTTTCTGTTATCCTGAGACAGAAGTTTCCTCTGAGTCACTTTGGGATAGCACCTGCTGTGGTGATGTCTCTGAGTGATTGTGCATGAGTACACAAGCATAACTGTGTAGGTCAAGTTAACTGTTCTTAATCAGGTATGTGTTTGCTAAAAGTAAAAACAAAACGTACAGAAATACTAAGAAAAGGAGGACTGTAACAAAATTTACTTAGCATTGCAACCTAATGTAAGTAATTATCCTACAGGTGCTGAAACTTATGGTACAAATTTGCATATGAAAGTTGCTTTGTACTAGTTGTAGAAATAGCTTTAAAAACAACATAATGCATGTGTATGTATGCTTATTACTTTGTATATATAAAACAACTACGCACACACACACACACACACAAATGGATGTAAACCTTGTTTTAAATTTTCACTGATGCCTAAAATACCTTCTGGAACCTGTGAGACTTGAATTCATGTTGAATATAATTGAAGTAATCCAAACTTCATTTTATTCTGGAAGATGTTAAGACTCAGAAGCAAAGTGATAATGCGAGGATACCCCGGATACCTGGATGCCCTGGTGCTTAAGGCACTCTTTACACAGTTGGTCTTTACAGTTAGGGAAGAAGGTTGAGAAATGAGTATCTGGTATCATACTGCAGTTGAAAAGATTATATTTGTTCCCATTCCAAAGACTTGCTTTAGTTTTATCAAGATATTTATATAATATGTTTGCTAGTTACCTAAAATTTATAGCGTATAACTATACCTATTTCAAAAGGAATTCTTATAGCTAGTGTATGTAAACTTGAAAAAGAACTTTGTTATTTATTTGACAATTTGAAATAAACATACTTGGAAATTCTTAAGCTAGAATTTTACTTTCTGTTTTTCAGGTCTCTTGATGTGTTAAGTGAGGATGTTTTGAAGGATCTTTCCATATTTTACCGAAAAATGGTAATATTTTTGTTTTCTCAGTACAGATTTTGTAAGCTATGGAATTACCTTTAAAAACAGGGTATTAGACCAGACATGACAATGGAATAGTTTCATAGTAAATGCAAATACATTAACTTTTAGAAACTAGAACCTAGCATTTCTTTCAAGTCTCAGATAAGTGTGAAAATCAAAATTGAGGCATAATAAAATTAATCCATCTCTTATAATTTCTTTATAATAAACATCGCTGTTTCAAAGTTTTAGTTCGAAAGGCCAGAACAGGACAGAGCATGGAGTCACATGACTCCTGAGAGATGGATCAGCCTACACTGAAAGAAAGCAGAGCTGCCTTTCAGCCCCCACCACCAACAATTTTATGTCATATGCTTTTTATTGAATCTATTAAAAAATTTTCCCCATTGTATTTGAGTTGTTAGGCATCCTAGACTTTTTCTAGTTAATGTTACCACCTGACATTATAAGTGGTACATTTTATCAATTTTTATAAATCTTAACAAATTTTGTATTTAAAAAGTGTTATGTTTCATTCTGTAGATTCCAGCAATGGAGAGAAGAGTCATTACACCATACCAAGATGGACCAGATATTAGCTACATGCAAGTAGAGGATGGAGATGTCTTTTTCAAAGAAGAAATAAATATGGAACCAAATCACTCGTAAGCATTGTTCTCTTTTTTCTTTCCCTCTTTCTCTTCTTCCTTACCCTGTTTGAATTTGACATTTTATATTAATATTGGAATTATAAATTGAGAACTTCTGATATAGGAAGTAAGAATATGCAGTTTTATTTTGAGATAATACATTATACATGGTTGTTATTTTAAATCTAAACTGTTTAGTATGTAAGTATAAAAATACTGTAGCCTTCAGATAGGCATACAGGTTGGTGAAGTGATTTTGTCTTAATGCTCTCTTCCAAACCTCCTGGAGTTATGGAAAAGGCATGCTGCTGCACTAGAGTGGAAGAGCAGCAGAGGTGCCAGCAGTGGTCAGCAGGTGAGTAATGGCGGCACAATGCTTGAAATTGTTGTAGAAACGCTTGATGTTCATGGCAGCTGGGCTCATGAAGATGAGGACAAATGGGTCCCATCCCTTTCTGAACCCCGTTCAGCCAAGTTATTGTCTCTCCTCCATCTTGGTAGGAGACTACATGTTTGTACTCAGACTGAACTAGAGGGCATCCTGAGAGGAATGCAGCAGCCAGAGATGGGTGACATTTTCTCAGGAGTCCTCTGTAGACCCTGACTGCTTCAGTAGATGGTCACTACTCTAGCTTTTTGGCATTGTGAAAAAATCCCCGAGAAAAATCAGTGAAAGGTTAAAGGGTTTGCTCTGTCCTCCAGCTTCTGAGGATTTGTTCATGTCCAGCTGGCACCTTTGAGAGTATCACAACAGTGCCAGCTGGGATGGCAGAGCAAGGCTGCTTACCTCGTAAGGCCAAGGAGAGAGAGAAGGGACAGGACATAATACACTCTTCCAAGAAATGCTCAAGTGATCTTATTTATCCAGTTAGAACCTTACTTCTGAATAGATGTAAACTCATAAATTTATTAATCCTTTGATGAAATTGGACTCCTTATTATGAAAGTCTTTCCTGTGATCCTACTTTTGAGCCTTACTCCATCTGGGGCCACTGTGTCTATAGGAGGATATTTCATAATCAGACCCCAACAGTGATCCACAGAGATTGAGATTTGGAAGTCCATCAACAAGATGTGGTTCTAACAATTTTGACAACCTCTGCATAGAATAAATGCCTAATTAGTATTTTAGGCTAATACCTTATTAGTATTTTCGGCTCACATCATAGAATTACTTATTTCTGTGGGACAAATAACTTGGTAGGCGAAGTCTTTGGGTGTTGAAGTCATCTACGCTAGACAAACAGCTCTGTACTTCATGGAAAAATTCTTGAGTTCTAGAAGTATTCTTCTACTTTCTAAACTTTTTTCCTGATGTGGTATTATTTTGTACAGTAGAAGTTACACATATTGTCCTAAAATGTATAACACAATATTAAATTATAAAGTTCATTAACATTGAGTTAAATAACTCATTAACTGCCACAAAATGATATATTCACAGCTGACTTGCAGAACCGTAGTATATAATGAGATATCAAATATTTCATTAAAATAAGACAGTTGTTGCACTCATACATACCTACTTTCCCTTTCCTGATTTATAGTATTTAATTCAAACAATTAAACATTCACTCAATACTGTAGAGAAACTACCACAAAGGCTGCGGAGGTGTTTCCATGGGAAGGAACACTGCTGCACAAGCCTGAGGATCTGAGCTGGGACCTCAGCCCACCCTTAAAACCCAGGGCTGGCCATAGTCCTCATAGTCCAACAGCCCTGAGAGGTGAGACACAGGAGGTTCTCTGGGGCTTGCTGGCCAGACAGGATGTAGACTCAAGGCAGGGGGCCTAGGTGTTAGTGTGAAGTAATAAATACAAGCAAACATCGAGAGCTCCAGATTTAGTGAGAGATCTTGTCTTCAGGGAATATGGTAGACGGTGATGGAGTAGGACCCCTGATGCCTTCACATTGTACAAACAAGCATGCATCTCACAAACACATACACACACACACACACACACACACCAGCACAGAATGTTTTTAATTTGAAAATTATAGTTCATTGTTGAAGGAGCTGTGGACTGCGTTCCTGCCGCCCAGCTCCTGGCCGCCAGCTAACTTATGCCCTGAAATAACAACACACAAATTGTATTCCTTTAAACACTGCCTGGCCCATTATATCTAGCCTCTTCTGGCTAACTCTCATATCTTTCTTTAACCCATCTCTAATAATCTGTGTAACACCAGTCTTACTGGGAAAGATTCAGCATGTCTGACCTGGTGGCTTGCTTCATCGCATCTGCCCTAGAGAGCAGCGGCCTGGCATCTGTCTGAGGCGTCTGCCTCACTTCCTCTTCCTCCCAGCATTCTGTTCTGTTTACTCCACCCACCTAAAGGCTGGCCTATCAAATGGGCCAAGGCAGTTTCTTTATTAGCCAATGACCTTCCTCCATCAGTTCATGTAACTGTGTACAGTGCTGTTCCATTTATTTATTTATTTATTTATTTATTTATTTATTTATTTATTTATTTATTTATTTATTTATTTATTTATTTATTTATTTATTTATTTATTATGAATAGAAATCTCCTCTACCTGAGATTTCCTTCTTGTAGCCAGGATGCTGTTCAGTTCTCACTTCGTCTTGGTACAGATGTATGTCCTCAGTCTTGCCTTGGTGAAGCTGAGGGTTCCTTTGCCTTTTGAGTTTGTGTTTGACCAAACTCTTTTTGCCTTTGATTCTATGTTTGCATTTTCTTAGGGAAACAATGTTCAAGAAGGCAAAAACAAGAGCTAAAAAGAAGCCGCGGAAGCGTTCTGACAGTTCTGGAGGCTATAACCTTTCAGACATTATTCAGAGTCCACCATCAGCAGGTTAGTATGTTTGAGTATATTTCTGGTCAGTGTGTGGAGGTCAGAGACAACTGTTAGGAATGATTTCTGTCCTTCACCATTATGTGGGCTCCAGGGATCAAATGCAGGTCGTCATGATTCACCAATCACAAGAACCTTTACTTGCTGGTCCATCTGCAGCCTTAATTTAAAATTTTTTATTAGTTGCTGAAAATATAAAAGATATATGCAGGCACACACATGCAACATATGAACACCTTTACACTCTAGTTAGACTCGCTGTTAATTTATTGCCACATTTTCTTCCTTCTCTCCCCTCACCCTTTCCTTTCTGTGGTTCTGAGGACTGACCTTGGGCCTCATACATGCTAGGCAGTGTTCCTGCATTGCAGCTCTGTGTAGATTGCATCTTCTGTAAGAAGCACAGTTGCCTGTTGCCCACCGTTGTCCTCTAAACATTCCACACACAATGCATATGCTGACAGAGCTGTTTTTAGCCTATCCGCCTGGAATACTCTGTAGATATACTGTTTCTCATAAATATTACAGTAAAACTCTTAAAAACACTCTCCTCTAAAACCCCAATACCAGCATCAGATGGTTAACATAGTACTATAGCTTTAGCCAGTGCTAGCTTCTGCATCCAGAGTTCCATAGTTACTCAACAAACTGTTTTTAGAGTGTTGTTTCAGCCACTGTTTCTTGTTCTATCAAGGTTAACACTGCCTTTGCTTGTTAGTCTCTCTTAGCTAGAACAGTATCTTCCATGCTATTTGTTTTGTATTGTTTTCTCAGACATTGAGGCTAGTTGTTTTATATGTTGTCCCATATTCTAGATTTATCTTATCTATATTTAAACTATGCAAAATGTTAGTATGACCACAAGTAAGAAGACTCCAGTATGGCCTTTCAGGAGGTAGTGTGCCCACATATGGCAGCCAGACATGACCTGGCGTGTTTTCTGTCACAGCATTCACAGGCACTCTGCCCTGTGTATTGACTTGTGTTCCTTTTGGCTTAAATTTTACAAATGAAGTATTTGATATGTTTGTTACAATTGAAGGAAATAATGTTAAGAATGATGTGTTTAAGTAACACAGAAGATAGTTAATTGTTGCAAGGAGCCTGGCTGCTTCTTTGTCCCAGCCGCCCAGCTAGTTTAGCCCTGAAATGACTACATAAAAACTGTATTAATTACAATACTGCTTGGCCCGTTAGCTCTAGCTTTCTTATTGGCTAACTCCTACATCTTTATTTAACCCATTTCTATCAATCTGTATATCACCACGAGGTCGTGGCCTACCAGAAAAGTTTCAGCACGTCTACCTCCAGCCGTGGATCTAAGGCGTCTCTCTGACTCTGCTTTCTTCCTCCCAGAATTCAGTTCTGTCTTCTCTGCCTACCTAAATTCTTTCCTATCAGGCCAAGGCAGTTTCTTTACTCGTTAACCAATACAAGCAACACACAGAGTAGACTCCCCCATTACTTAATAGGAGAGATTATCTGCCTAGACTGATTTATGAAGCATTAAAGGTCAGAATCAGGAGATCTAGAAATGAGAAAGATACATTTAAGGGTCTTTCCAGGCATACTGTTCTGTGATTTTTGTATTCTTTGTTGCAGGCTTTACCTCTGGATAGGTGGTTGGACAGTTAGGAAACTGGGAATCTTTCAGTTACCTCATGACTTAAGGAAGAAGTAGATACTTGATTGGATTTAAATAGTATGATTCGATTGAGTATGTGTGTGTGTGTGTGTGTGTGTTTACGTGTGTGTTAGAGTCTTATTCTCATGGGCTAGGGAGTTGTTCTGTGGGTAAAAGCATTAGCTGTGAACGTGAGGACCTGAGTTATAATCCTCAGAACCCAAGTCAAAGCTGGATGCAGAGCAGGAACATAAGTAATCCCTTCTAGGAGATGGGAGACAGACAGAAATCATTGAATCACACAGGCTAGCTAGCTCAGCCTGGTAGACATGGCAGGAAAACAGCAAAGAAATCCTTCTTCAAATAATATACAAGGTAAGGACAGACACCAACAGTATCATCATACTCTGATCTTAACACATCTGCTATGATGTGTTCAGGAAATAATCTGGAAAGCCTGTGAAGATCTGCGATGATGACAGAAGGAACAGATAGTATTTGCTCGCTTGAGCCAAGTTCCATATACATTCTGATGTTGCATGATTTCTGCGGCCCAAGCAGATAATGGTGAAAGGGTGAAAGTGAATTGGGGACCAAAAGGAAGATTTGAGCACAAGGCACATGTCATCAGAAATGACTGTGGAGACCTAACATGGGTGCGGATCCTTAAAATTAGACAAGTGGTCCTGTTAAAGCTTTTTGCTTTGACCAAAAATATTTGCTTGCCATGTCTATCAGTTATTTGATTTTCTTGATTTTATGGGTTTGTAAAGCATACAATTTTAAGTGTAGTGTCTGAAATAAAAATTTAGTTAAAATACCTATGATAGTAGGAGCAAGGTTGAATGTCATTGCCAAACTTTGTAGTAATGAACAACAGAAGAGAACTACCATGTGTCTGGTGAGCTCCTTAATGGGACAGCACTTTTCTGAATGTGTAAGAGACAGCACACTTTATTTTTAATCAGTTGTTATAGCTTTTACAGCTCAGATAATGCCTGCATCTTCAAGTTTCTTTTAGCATGCTATATAGATTCTAATTAGTTTGAAATGTGTGAATTATCACCTGAAATCAAGCAGAAGTTTACTTTGTATTATGTCCGTGGTGAACCTGAACATAGGGATAACAGAGGCAATTTAAGTTCTTTCAGGGGGTAAGCTAATTAAAAATTTCAAACGACAGATTTTTGTTTTGTATAGAAAACAAACTGAGGAACCTTTCGTCAGGCTGCCAGTGGGATCAGTAGGAGCCTGTGTTCCTGGGCTGACTGTTGGCACAGTGGCTTTGATAGCTGAAAAGGGACAGCAGGGGTCAGGTTGCCGTGGAGTCAGTCATCTCTTCTCCCTTCTTACCTTTCTTGAGGAAGGAGGTTAAGTCTCTTCAAAGCAGATCCTGTGGAGTTCTATGTTGTTGAGATTTATTGATGAGTTCTTAGAGACAGGATGAGCCACAGTTGTGTCGCTGTCTCCTCCATGTTGATCTTCCACTTAATGTCTGTATCTCCTTAACATGAGCAGGTGCTGCTGGTGTAGTGACTGTCATTTCAGTGTTACTGTGGTCTGGGGCTATAAGCTTCTTGCTTTCAGTTTGGCTCACCGAGTGAAATGCATATATGCTTAATATGTCTGCTTAACATTTATTTACTTTATTTTATTTTATATTTTAGGATTATTAAAGTCTGGGAAGACCAATTCTGTGGAGTCTCTTCCAGAACTGTTGACCTCAGACTCTGAAGGAAGCTATGCAGGAGTGGGTAGTCCCAGAGATTTACAGTCACCTGATTTTACAGCAGGGTTCCATTCGGATAAGGTCGAGGTTGGTATGATAAAGCATTGTTTCCTTAACACCATGTTGGATGTGCCTACATTTTACCTTCGTTTTCATTATATTCTCTCAAATTTTCTCATACTTCCCTGGTGTTAACAAAAAACTAAAACTAATATGTATAATGTATGTTTTTTTATAAGTTATATGATTATTCTAATTGTAGAAATTTTAGTACAGTTTTGAATCCTTTATGATTCTAATCTTTTTGCATATAAAATATAATGATGCTGTACATATTGATATAACGTTGAATGTTGAATATAATTCTGAAAGGTATATTTGTAGCTAAATCCCAGAAACATTTTAGGAAGTGGCTGTTAAAATAAAATTTATAAGAGAAAAATAATTTTGATAGTAAGCTTGGTTTCAAATTTTGTCATTTTCTCCTGTTCCTCTGGGCTGCTGGCTGAATGATTTCTCAACTGCAGCAGTCCTTCTTAGCTCTGAGGAGGCTTTCTCAGGACACCTTTATGTGCCACAGTTTTCTTTCCAGGAAGGAAAACAGTTACATTTTTAGAAATAGAATCATTTTTGTGCAACCTTTGCCATATCCATAAAACATATTGGAACATCTAGGAGTTTCTGAGACTATGAATTTGTTCTTCTTACAAAGTGTTCAGGTTTAACGTAGAACTTTGAAGGAAATTGTTCTCATAAGGTTAATCCGCAGGACAGTGAGTGTAAGGAAGTTGAACCTTCTGCACTAGCTGTGACTTCAAGACTCCTTTGAAGTGTCAATATTATTTTATTGTAGTATTTATTACTTAAAATACTACATCCTAGAGTGGATTATAAAACATTTGTACCAAATTTTCATGTCTAAAGTGGATTTTATTTCTAAAATAGAAATTTTAATATTACTGCTTCATATCATATATATATACTGCTTGTATTTTTGTTTGTTTGCTATTTGAGTAGACGTTTAAGGTGTGGACTTACTTTCCTGTGTGCCGTGCAGTTTGTAGTAAGTGATGAGGGTGAACTGGCTAAGTGCTGGGCCTGGAAACACAACTGGCAAATGTTAGCTGATTGGGTGTCACTGACTAGACACGCTAAGCTACTAAGTTAGACGCTTGCCATTACAACTTAGGCTCTCCTTTTTTTCATAGGGGAAAGCTAAACCGTACATGAATGGTACACCTCCTACATGTGCTAGGGAAGATTTCAAACCATGGGAAAAATCACCAACATCTAAATCTGCTCCCCAGTTCATTCCCAGTAACAAAGTCGACACTGCAGGCTCTTCCAGTTGGGTTGCTGGCTCTTGCAGGTAGGATTTTCTTTTTTCTTATTTATTTATTTTAATTTTTTTTTCATATGATATATTCTGCTCATTGTTTCTCCTCCCAGATTCTCACCCACATCACTACCCATCCAACTCCATGCGTATGTTCTTTCTTTCTTTAGAAAACAAATAGGCAACAAACAAAAATTCAACAAAATTAAACAAAAAAGAAAAACCACAGGAAATGCACATAACAGATACATACAAAATCCAAAAGCCATAAAAACACAAAATCATAAACTATAATAATACAAGTAAAAGTTCAGAAATATTAAAAAAAGATGCCCAAACAAAGCAATATGAGACAAAACATCTACAAAGTGCTATTGGGTTCATTTGTGTTGGTCATGTACTGCTGGTTTTGGGGTCTGTGCTTAAGAGTGATTTGTTTCCCTAGTGAGACTCCATTGGAGAAAACTAGTTTTTGCTTAGCAAGCAGTTGTCAGTTGGAGATACTTTCTGAGTTAAGCACAGGAGATCATGCCTATGTTCCTCTCTCACTGCTGGGACGCTCTCGGGCTTAGACCTGTGGAGGTCCTGTGCGTAATGCCATAGTCCCTGTGAGTTCATCTGTGCAGCAATTCTGTTATGTCTGGAAGATGCTGTTTCCTTGGTCTTCTCCATCCCCCCTGACTCATAAAAGATCTCTACCTCCTCTTTCACATGGTTCCTGTAGACCTGCAGGGCAGGGGGAAGCTTGTTTAGGGCATGCCATTTAAGAGTAGGTGTTTCCAAGTCTCCTCTCTGCACACGGTCCAGTCGTAGGTCTCTGTCTGTTTCCATCTGCTGCAGGAGGAAGCTTCTCTGTTGATGGCTGACACTCATGTGTAAGTATAGCAGAATGCCGTAAGGAGTCATTTTATCGTTCATTTAGCAGGACAGTAGCTTGGCTCTTCCCTAGGCCTGTGGCCTATCAAGTCTTATGTTTTTAGCTACCTAAGCAGTGTCACGTATGTTCCATCTCATGGAGAGGGTCTGGAGTGCAGTCAGATAGTTGTGGAGGACAGGAGAGGGGAAGATCGCCTACCCGAGTCGCAGCCTGGTGTTTTCATCCTGCTCCTCTAAAAGATTGCTGTATATTTTCAGCCAAGGGAATGTATTCAATGAAGAGTATTCATTTATACAGAGAAAATCATCTACAACTTAAAAGTTGCTTACCAGCCTTCCCTCTTCCAGGTATAATTTATTATAATATCTTCAGTGATACCTAGAACCATCTTTTAATTATTTTGATAAACATTTAAAAACTAGCTGGTATAAAGTCAACAGTGAGACTGACTCTGTTTCAGCACCATGCACATTCACAAAGTCCTTAGCAGTTGTAGTATTCTCAATATTTGTGTACACCAGCATTTTACATCAGTGTGAAGTATTGCCTAGTGAGAATTATAGTAGACTTTGTTTTAAAACATTTTTACTACTGATATTTTATAATTTAATTTATATTGTTATTATTTTGAGAATTTCAGACACCAGTACTGGATTAGCGTATTTTCACTGCTCTTCAACAACTCCTCCTGCCTTTCATGTTCAAGCTCATGATCTCTAGCTTTGTAATTATTATTGCTTCATATGTATGTATGTATTTATGTACGTACATTTACACACTAACTACTGAGTTCATTTAGTTTTCCTCATATGTACATGTAATTAGAGCTTGGGATTGGATAGCCTATCAGGGAGCTTGTCCCTAGAGGAAACTGATTCCCTTGCTCTCAGCAGCCATCGATTGCCTGTAGCTTTTCATATGTAGGAGGAGCCTTCTGAAAGTTCCTCTGCCCGTGTTGGCTTGTGTCCTGGTAGTGTCATTATGTAGGCCTTGCATAGACAACCTTATTGCTAAGATGCTATGGGTACAGCTTTCCTGCCATGACTTAAAACATCTAGCAGCAGAATTTCTTAGTGAAAATAAATAAATGATACATGAGTCTTGAATATATAATATGGATTATTCTTAGCTATATCATAGATTTCACTTGTATCAAAAACTACTTTTGGAGATTGTAGAATTTTTTTCCCCTAACAGTGCAACTCCTCTAGCCCCAGGACCTCTTTTTTTTCCTTACAGTGCAGCTGCCCGCCCTCCAGTGGGAGGGAGTTCTTTAGTATTGTTGATCACTGCCATATTTTCTGAAAAGTGCCTGTTTTTGTTAATAATAGATGGTAGTATTTCATTTGTTTTTGAAAATGAAATGATTTTTCAGCTTCATTTATCTTTAAGGATAAGATTTTAATTAGAATTTAGTGAGTTCTTTTGCCTAATTTAGATGACGTAGGACTCCTTTTGTTTGGCTTTTGTTTTATTAGAATAATTTTAGGTTATTGCTCAACTTGAAGACTTTAGAGTAATCATATACACATCTATGAGAGTAGCTGCCATTCAGAATACCTTTTTTGAGGTTGGTTGAAGCTAACAAAATTATTACTTAGACTACAAATTAATTATCATCAGTCTTACATATAATTTACAGGTACGGTTAAATTTGGTGTTGGGCATTATAAGTAATGAATGCTTTTTTATCTATCTGTTTGTCTGTCTGTTTATTTATTTTTGTTTTTTAGCCCTGTGAGTCCTCCTGTTGTGGATTTCAGAACCATCATGGAAACAGAAGAAAGTAGACAAAAATATGGCGCAGCACCAAAGTCAAACTTAGGGTTGGTTAAAAAATATTAAGACACACACAAAAAAAATATTAAGACAAAAGTCTGTGTTGTATTCTGTCCTACAGAATTGGGATGACACTGGGTCTTTACTCTTATTTTTATACAATTGATATAATGATTATAAAGGTACCTATCTCAGTGCTATTTGCCAGCTGAGTTGGCCTGATGCACTAATACAGTGGAGTGGGGAGTTGTGTGCTAGAAGGCTCGTAGGCAGTTGTTGCTGAAGTGATCACAAAGTCTCATTTCTGCAGAAATGCACAAGTCCGGTGCGGGGTCTTGTGAAAAATATGGTGTTCTGGGGGCTCATGTTTAACCATTATGTGATCATCAGCAGTATAAACTGAAGCAATTGAAAATTAATAGAAAACATGTTACGATGATCTCCATTAAGCAGACGTTAATGCTAAGGGGTTTGATTTTTGTTTCAAGTACAATGATTTCTTAGGAAACTGAGATTTCTTAGGAGCAGTGAAGCCAGTAGAAATAATTGGTTTACTCTAATTTAATTTTTAGAAAAATTATTTCTCATGGAGTCAAACTTTCTCAGAGGCAACGGAAAATGATTGCATTGACCACCAAAGAAAATAGTTCAGGAACAAACAGCATGGAACCAGTTCTGACAGCTCCTTCAAAGTCCCCCAAGCCTGCCAATGCATGGTATGCTCTTATTGTTAAAGTTCAGACATCTTCCCTTGGCTTTTGAGTTCCCCTGCATGTGTTTCTAAAGTCCTAAATATTTCATTTCCCTTGTTGGTTTTTTTTTTTTTTTTTTTTTTTTGGTTTTTCGAGATAGGGTTTCTCTGTGGTTTTGGAGCCTGTCCTGGAACTAGCTCTTGTAGACCAGGCTGGTCTCGAACTCACAGAGATCCGCCTGCCTCTGCCTCCCGAGTGCTGGGATTAAAGGCGTGCGCCACCACCGCCCGGCTTCCCTTGTTGTTTTTTAACTTAAGTGTTGGAACTTGTACAGTACAGACTTCTAAAAGATGTTTTACTATAATTTTAGATGTATTGACAGACATCATGGTTTCAAAACTGTGGATTTATGTTTTACTTTTGGATGTCATTCTTGCCATTCTGTAGTTTCTGTTGAAGAGAGATTTAGTGTTTCAATTTAAGGAACAAATACACTAAAACTTCACAACAGCAAACTTGAGTTTTAATAATATGGTCCTTTGGTCCTTCTGTGTACATTCCTGGTTGTTTCCCATGGTACATCAGTTGTTCGAGCAGTGCTGTTGACTTTGTGTTGCATCTTGGGAGTTTGCACTATCACAATCTTCCCATGGTGGTCACATTGCTAGCAACCATTTCCAAAGATGAGTTGTATAAAATGTTATCTTTGCCTCTTTTCTAGTTTCCCTTTTTGGAAGCTCGTATCATAATGCTTGGGACCCAGTTTAAGAGAGAAAGGTACATGGGTAGAGGGCAGGGTAGGATAGGGACAGGAGAATTCTGTCAGTGTTCATGACTGTCACTCTATTCCTGAAGTTTTGTTGTTGTTTTCTACCACTGAAAATAGAAATTATTTTGAAGAGAATAGCAAAAAATTGATTTTGCTCTGAGTCTGCCTTCCAGAGGAGCAGTAGGTGTGAATCAGGGCCAGTGAGGAGGGAAGCAAAGGCACAGGAACTATGAAAACCAGCTAAGAGCTGTTGGAGATTTGATGTGGTCCTGTTGCAGCACTTGGGGTTTCTCCAAACACAGACAAAACCGGGTTTTAAAACTGCTGTCAGGATTCTAGATGTTACTGTATCTGAGAGAGGTTGATAAATACTTGAGGATACTTTGAGCCTCATAATATGGATTTCGCAGTGACATCAGTTAGCTTATTTTAAAAGCCAGCAGCAAACAAGGACAGGGAGTTTTAGAATCTTTCCTGGCAACAGCTTTCTTGGCACCTAATGTTCTGTGGTCTGTCTCATTTGCTGTGGTAGTTTTTGGCCTTTATATAGTACTCCCGATTCAGATCCTGCGATCAGTCCTTTCAGTGTGTAAATGATTTTCCCGTTTGCTGTGTGTGAAGCAGATATCCACGTATACACTGTATATACACTGCAAGAATGTCCAAATTGTCAGTAGTGCAGTAACTAAAACCTGATACAGCTTTGTCATCTCTCATTGATGCTTGGCTAGACATTTTTAAAAAGTACAGTGCTGCAGAGTAATGAAAGGGAGGGAGTGTGACTAAATATAGACATGTAGCAATATATTGATAGGGGAAGGCAAAAAGCCATACTGTATGATTCATTCATAAAAAGTTAAAAATAGTGTTTGATTAGCACTGCTGTTTGCTTCAGAGGTCTCTGTTATGGTTCAATTTTATGTCTTGTATTAGTATGTTGATTCTTTTGCTTTTCTGCTCCAGTTGGATATACTTTGTGCCTACGTGTATAGTTGTATGATTCCTTACAGTCTCCCCTTTGGGATCCCACATATGTTGATGATCTTTGGTGTCTTTCCCTTATTTCCAAAGTCTTAGTTTTGTAATGGCCAACTTCTGCTTCTACTGACAAGGTTCTGCATATTTAGGTGCTAGAATTCTCGAAGCTGAAGGCGGTGACCACTGGTGCTCAGTTCTCAACATTTGGTATAGGTTTTCACATGCTTTACCATTTTAAGTTTAAACTTTACGCACAGCACACAGCTTATTACTCCTGTTTTCCATTTTCCTTGTGATTTCAAGTCAACTTTTCCTTGTACTACGGTAGGTGACATCTGGCACCCCAGCCACACCAGAAGGTCTCGTCCGATGGGTGTCTCCGGAAGATAGGAGTTTGTGAGGCTCTTTCTGTCCGACCAACTCAGTTTCTGTTTTCCTCCACACAGACCAGTTGTCCCTGTAGCTGTCGACTGCTGCAGTCATGCCGACCTCAGGCTGCTGTGTATTTATGTCTTGTTCTGATAATTATGCTTAGGGAAAGCGATGAGGTATTTGAAACCTCAGATTTTGATGTTTAAATTTAGTCAACTCTTCCCCCGTGATCATTGGCAGCATGAGCTGAATGCCATGCGCATGGCACTATCTTTTTAATGCAAAGGAAATGGAATATTGCTTATTAAGGAGAGTTCAAGGAATATGAGGAAAAAATGCCATTAAATTTGGCAGAAATATATGGATATTTTATTGAAAAATAACTGTGTCATGATTAAATATAACTGATACTTATTACAAAGTCTTTATGAGAACACAACTGAAAAACTTAAGTACAAACAAATGAGTGATTAATTTTATATATCTTAAGATATCAAGACAATTTATATAACTGACAACATACAGATTATTTTGACTTCTAAGCAGAAGTAGTATCTAAATTTATTCATGATTGAAAATAAATGATTTATGTTTAATATTCTTTTATAACTTTAGACTCGACTATATTTCTTCTTAAGACTTTTTTCCCTCCGTGGTGCTAGAGATTGAACCTAGGCCTTAGGTGTGCAAGGCAAGTGCTCTGCCGCTGAGCTGTACTGCAGCACTGCCTAGGAACTTTCAAAGGCTGTGTTTATGGGAAGTTCTTAGGATATATTATACACTGCTTTTATTTCTACTCATTAAACACTAAACTGAAACAACTTTTAAAATGTATATGCAAGTATGTATGTGTAGATATCTATTTAGAATAATATACATAATATATTATTAACAGCCTTGACATTATATGCATTTTATCTTAAGTTATTGGCATAGATCAGAAAGTATTTGTTAGAAATTTAAAGAATACATTTATATAAAATAATTAGTTAATGATTAGTGTTTAGGAACATTGAGGCATGTTTAGTATAAATTGAAATAAATATTGTGATTTTTCTTTCTTGAATTAGTATATGTCTGTAAAGCTTAAATTGAGCTTAAGACAAAAATAAACTTTTTGCTTTTGATATATATTTTAATTGTTAATTATGTACAAAATACATAAAGTACAGTTAATCACATTATCCAATATAATACATAATTTCATTTTTGAGTGAGACACGTGAGCTGTGAGAACACATATGTGATGTCTGGTGACTACTGCTGAGACAGCATCCCTTGTACATGCTAGCTGAAAAATAATTGACAGAGTTTAAATTTTATTCTTGTTTAGAAAAGTAGAAAATAAATCTAAACTTAGCATTTTAATCTGCCTTGTAGGTGAGCTTTATAGAATGAATGTAGGATGGTAGTATATTTTTTAGCTACTTGCATTTCCGTAGATTCACCTAATAAGGTTTGACTTTTGTAGGTATTTTTATATTTGTCTTTTAGATTAATGTAAAATGTTCAGTTAACTAAAGCACAAATGAGCCTGCTAAATCTTAACACTGTGGTTGGGGCAGTGTTCACAATGCATGAAGTCATTCTCCATGTTCCCAGGATATAGTTGTGCCCTTGCTACCTACAGTTAGGTGTGGCCATGGAGAACGCTAGCTAGAATGGGGTTTTGCCTTTGAACGAGGTTCTAGCCAGTTGAATTGTAAAACTGCTGTGAAACTTTGAGTGCGTGTGGGATCTGGGCACTTCTCGTTTTCAAATGTTTTACTTGGAGGAATATGTTTTTCACTATCATCTTGTGGAAAATATATAGTCTGTGTGGCCTGGCGTGATGTCTAAATGTAAATTCTTTTGAGCTAGCTTATATAAAATAATTGCAGTTATTTAGCCTTTCTGACCTGAAAATTATTATTCATTAATGTTGCTGGGCCTAAGGAACAAAATCCTGACTAATTTTTTTTTATGGATATAAATTTCTGCAAATATTTCTCCATAAATTTTCTGTGGCTTTTAGAATGGATAATAACCAACGCCCGAGTTCGGAAAGTAAAATTGTGGGAAACAAGACACTGTTTTAAATCTGGGCATAACCAGTGGAAAGGGCCGGGCTTGCTTAGACCGCCGCTTAGCTGCTTTATAGGTGGTTACTGTGCATGGCTAATGAGAGCGCGAGTTTGAGATATTCTGTAACTGCTCTTATTTAGTAGTTTTATTACCCTAAGCAGGGAACTGTTTTTGTCTGGAAAGAACTTGGCAGGGTGTGTGCTGTTTACTACATGTGGGAATTCCTAGACTCGTGAGTGAATCTGACAGCTTGTGCTGTGCTAGCAGGAGTTACCAGCTCCTATATTTACAAGCGAGCTGGTTGTCAGGATCTTCAATAGTGTTCCCAGTCCCTCATGTCTCTGACCTTTGTGCCATCCCTACCTTCAGATGTGTATGGATTAGGGCCAAGGCTGCAAAGGAAATGAAGGTGGTTTTTCTAAATGGACTTTGGATTTTTGTATTGTGTATGTATGTGTGTGTGTGTTGTGGACAAATTATTTATGATAAAGCCAAATCCAGATTAATTTTTTTTGAAAAAGTTTTTTTTTTAACCCAAATACTTTATTAGTTCATGGTTCCAATACAGATTTGTAAAGAAGTTTTTTTTTGTCTCCTACTGCTTGAGATTTTACTTAAAGTAAGTGACTTTAACTATGGACACAGCATTTGCTGGTGAAAGGGTATGTTGCTGGAAGTGAGTGTGGGTCTAACTGTAGCATGATTAATAAGAACCCAAAGAACAGATGTTGGGGTTCAACCTGAAGGCCAGAAAAGCAAAACAGCCAGCCACTGGCTCTTACCTCTGCCTTAGTCTGAAATGGCGATCCTGCCTCCAGGAATCTCAGAATGAGACTGTGCGTGAGAGCTGTTTTTCCCGTTTTATATTCCTCTCTAGGGCTGGAGTTAAAGGCGTGCACCACTACCACCTGGTTTCTGTGTCAAACTAGTGTGACTATTGGGATTAAAGGTGTGTGTCACCACCGCCTGTTTGTACAAGTAATCAGTGGGGCTGTTTTATTTTCTGCTCTTTTGTCAGGTTTTATTAAAATACAAATGAAATACCACTACATCTAATCTAGACTCGTTACTGAGTTCTCTTAGGTCTGTTTCTTCCTCTTCTACTCCACCAACATGAGAAGTGTCTGTCAGCATTGAAATGGGGGACCATTAAGTTCTCAAACTTTTTCCAAAATTATTTACTTTGTCTTTTACATGTTTATATGAATTTTGTCAAAAATAAATATAAACAGATAAAGAAAAGACTTATGACCTTTTTTTTACTCATTATCTTAAATCTGTAGATCAATTTGAGGATTGACAATTTAGTATGCTCCGAATTGTGAGCATAGCAATCTTAGTTTTTTTCCCAGCAGTTTTTATAATGTACAAATCATATACATATATATATATATATACATGTATATACATACATACATGTACACACATACATATATACACACACCTAAGGATTTTGTTTGTGAAGCTTCTCTTGACTGGATCATAGGATTTTTTCGTGGGATTTCCTCATCCTGTCATCTTAGTATGATGAATTATATACATTGGTTGACTTTTGGTGGGTGTTTTTATTGTTTCTGAAATAAAGCCCTCTTCTTAATTATATATTATTGTTTTTGTAAGTTACTGGACATTACTGTTATCTTAGAATATTCTCACTAGACTCCTCTTTATAATCGTTGTTCCCTTCTCCTCTCAGAGTCAATGACTGGTAATTTTCTTTGTTGCTGGTAGTTTAGTTTTATTAATCTATAACATAATGTAATTAGAATATGTGTATTTGGTATATAATCTGTAATTTCAGTAGAATTGAAACAGGTGCATTTTATGGTTTCTTCCACTTAGCCTGTTCTTCAGATTTATCTCTGTTGAACATATGAGCCTTTAATCTTTGGTAATGTTTTTTTTTTTTTTTTTACTATATTTGACCATATCCTGTAAAAAATCATACTTTTCTCCTTCGGGTTGTTTGCAGTAGTTTCTTGTTACCTTTGTAATTCCTGTGGTGCATCGTATCATCTATTGCTCCTCTATCTAACACAGTTAAGGCCTGTTCATGGCTTCAAAATTTTTTTGGAGATATAGGCTAGATTGACATTTTTGTTATTCTTGGTGTGTTAACGATTTCTTTCTACTTTGGACTCCCATTGTTTTTGACACAAGCTAGCCATGTTCATATTGTGATGTATTTCTGTGTCTGCATTCAGGGCACTCCCATGGCCACCACCACCAAACACATCCACACACCCCTTTCCCAGTTTAGGTGTCAAACTCAGGAGCTCTTGCCTGCTAGGTTAAGTGTGCTGGGCCCCAACTTTTCCTTTTATCTTTAATTTAAAGCAATTTTTAGTTTGCCTAAGGGTGATTTTTTTTGTTTTTTTGCATTTGTCGTTGGGGTTTGCTAACATTTTTTAATCTTTAAATTTATGTTTCCTACCAGTTGTGGAAATGTTTGGCTATTGTCTGATTTACATTTTTGCCTTTTGTATCTCTTTGCTGGTCTGGTTCTCTAATTATGTAGGTTAGCCACTTAATGTCTCATACCTCACCAAAACTGACTTAAATTAATGTCAGTCATCTGTCTGTTCTTCACAGTCATCAATTCCAGGGATTTCTATCCTTTATTGACTTTTAGTGCGTGTCCATTCAAATAAACCAGTTTTGGACATTGTGTTTCACTTTTGAAATGCCATTGTTATTTTTTCATTTCTTTTTCTCTGCTGAGTTATTTTTATGTCATTTAATTCATTTGTCAGAGTTAGGGTTTCTGTTGTTATGATAAACACCATGACCGAAAGCTCTTTGGGAAAGAAAGGGTTTATTTCTCCTTTCAGTTCCACATTGCAGTCTGTCATTGAGGGATGTCTGCGCAAGACCACAAGGCAGAAGCTGAAGCCAGGGAGGAATGCTGTTCACTGGCTTGCTCATCCTGATTTTTTTTTAAATGCAAACCAGGACCACCTGCTCATGGTTGGCACCACCCACAGTGGGCTGTGCCCTCCCACATCAGCCATGAATCAATAAAGTGTCTGACTTGCCTATAGGTCAGTCTTATAGAGTCTCTTATAGGTCAGTTAAAAGTCTCTCTTTCAAATGACTCTAGCTTGTGTCAGTGTGACAAAAAGCTAGCCAGTACATACCCCAAACATAAATTTATTGCATAACTATAGTAGCTATTTTAGTATCATGACTAATTTTTAACATCTAGAGTTTATCTCCAGCTTTGGTACCTAGTAATTCCTTTCTCTTATGGCATAATTTTCATTGGTGCAAAATCAACAAAATTCCAATGCCACATTGAAACTTGTAATTAAATAATTGTAAAAATTTTGAGTATATCCTCCCCTCTTATTTTATGGCATACTCTTCGAATAGTCATTTAATGAAAGTGTTTTTCTGTATCTTAGTTTGCTTTTCTTTTGCTGTGTTGAAGCAGTGATCAGAACCAACTTGGGGAGGGAAGGATTTGTTTGACTTATGTGTGCCAGATCATAGTCCATTACTGAAGGAAGTCAGGACAGGAACTTAGAGGCAGGAACTGGAGCAGAGGTCATGGAGGAAAGCTGCTTACTGACTTGGCCCCCTGGTTTAGGAGCACTTGCCTAGGGTAGTCCAACAGTATGCTGGGCCAGTCTGCATTAATAGTTAAGAAAACCCTCATAGATTTTCCTACAGGCTAACCTGGTAGAGACATTTTGTCAGTTGAAGTTCCCTCTTTCAAAATGATCTTAACTTATATTGAATTGACAAACAAAACAACAAACAAAAAGATTAAGTATATCATGTCCTTTTCAACCATGTACATTGAAGCTCTGTTTGAATAAATAGCTGTAGGAGAAAAAAATCTGGGAAACTGATCTGTTTTTACATGTTTTTGCTGAAAAGTATGAAATCAGTTTTTACATTCTTTGACTGTTTTTTTTTTTGTAGTATATACTGTCTGGTTGTAATGCCCCTCTGCAAAGTGTTTTTTAACATGATCTTTGCTTTCTCTGCAGGGCTCCTCTACCCTCACCTTCATCCAAGTCATTCTGGGATTTCTTACCAGGAGAAAAAAAACTTGTTACTGGCCATGGTTTAGGAGATCATGTCAAAAAAGTTGTTTTTAAAGGAATTGAAAACTCTCAGGCCCTAAATGTTGTGAGGTAATACTTTTAAAACTAATATATTTTCTACCTTAAAATAGTCTGTGATGGCTTCATGTTCTGAAATGATGTTAAATGTGTATAAGGCAGGCACTATAGCTTCTTGTACATTCAGGATTAAAGTTAACAAGTTCATTTCCTCTTTCTCTGTTTTCATTTTTACTTTTGGTAGTGGTTTTGGAAATATTTGCTTATAGTAAATATCATGTTGAAGTTACAGTTTGGAGCTTTGATGTATGTCCACACACAAGACATGGTCACATACACACACAAGAGTGAATACAGTCACTGATTCCAGAATCTGCCGCATGCCCCTTTGCCCTAACAGTTACCCACTGACAACTCAGAGCTTGTATACTCTCTGAACCATCACAGCAGTGGAGACCATGGAGGATGCGTCCTTCATAAAATCCGACCTTTGCTTGTTATAATTATTTTAGATCTCACCACTGTGGCTGAAGCTTGTCTCTTTGTGTATCTACCACAGCCCACCTCCATGTATCAAATATCAAACTTTGGGTGTTTCTGGTTTTACTTCAAGTTATTATTTATTTAATTCTTACTTTTTTTGAGTTAAGATCTCATAGCCCAGTCTAGCCTGAAACTTTTTTTGTTGTCTTAAACTTGGGATACTCTAGCCTTAGCTTCCTGTGTGCTGGATTACAGGTATGTACTACCTAATTCAGCTAGTCTCGGTATTTTTTTTATATTGAGTTTTGAAGATGCTTCATATTTTAAATGCCTACCTGATACATGAAAATCTATCCATAATTTAATAGCAGTATTTTAATTAAAATTCCTTCTCTTAATATGATGTGTATATATATATATTTGTTTTTGAGACATAGTCTTCTATAGTCTAGGCTTGCTGGTCTTGAACTTACTATGTAGCTGAAGGTGACCTTGAATTCCTTATGTTCCTGCCTTTGCCTCCCAAATACAGGGCTTACAGGCCCAAGGCATCACACCTGGCTTCTTTTTGTTTGTTTGGTTTCTCGAGACAGGGTCTCACTGTGGGATGGTCTGGCTGTCCTGGGACTCGCTTTGCAGACCAGGCTGGCCTCGAACTCACTGAGATCTGCCTACCTCTGCCTCCCAAGTAATGGGACATAAGGTGTGCGCCAACACCACCCTGCACACTTCTAGTTGTACTTAGAAATGAAATTCTTGTAGAAATAGAAAAAGTGTCAGGCTGGTAGGAATCGCATGCACATCTCCTTAGACTGTTAAGTCTAGATTGTTAATAGAAAAAAAAGTAGTGTCATTTGTGGTCAGATTAATGTGTTATACAATGATGAACACTTGTGGTTTGGGTTGTCAAACCATTTCTTTTCCTCCCATAAATCATTTTTAAGAAGTTGCAGCAGGCCTGGCATCCTATTATTAAATGGACTGAGGTAGGATTGCCATGAAATCCATGAAGCCTGGGCTTCATCATGATTCTAAGTAAGGTGGCTTGGACTACAGATAAGGTCTCAAACAAATATGACAGCAGCAGCGGCAGCAATTTTCTGTTCAATTTCAATATATCAAACATTATATAAACTCTGGTTAAAACAAGTAGAGTCTTAGAAGTGTTTGACCTCAGCTTACTTACTCTGCCATGAAGATAGCACCTAGGGTCTTACCAGAGACTTTGAACAACACTTGTTTCTGAGAACTTCTTTGATGTGGGAGGGTCTTCTGTGTATATGTTACTTTCATTGGTCAAATAAAGAAACTGCCTTGGCCTTTTGATAGGCCAGCTCTTAGGTGGGTGAAGTAGACAGAACAGAATGCTGGGAAAAAGAAAGCAGAGTCAGGCAGTCTCCATAGCTCTCCTCTCCTAGGCGGACGTAGGTTAGACTCATCCCGGTAAGCCACAGTCACGTGGTGATACACAGATTTAATAGAAATAGGCTATTTAAGATGTGAGAGTTAGTGAAGAAGAGGCTAGATATAATGGGCCAGGCAGTGTTTAAATGAATACAGTTTCCATGTAATTATTTCGGATATAAAACTAGCTGGGGAGCCAGGCGGCAGGAACGCAGCCCACTGCTCCTTTTACTACACTTCTTGTGTATGCAAAATTTTTAAATATATTTTTGTTGATATTATTGATTTTCTTACTGTAGGTGTGTACATATAGAAGCACTGTTTTTGAGTAATTTTGTTATAGTAAGGAAAATTAGGTAGAAAGAATCAGGTTCCTATTTCCCTAGCTCTTCAAATAATTTTAGAAAGGTAATGTTTTTTTAAATTGAATTTATGAAATAAAAAATCAAGCCTTTTCACGTATAAATGACAAGTTAAAGTTTTAATGTTCATAAATTGCCTCTTTCTGCTTCTGAAGTCTTCAGTTATTAATTAACCCTTTCTGTTCTTGTAAAGATTCGGTTTTCTCCTTTGCCCTGTATTCTTGCCATCTGTGTTCATTTGCTGCAGCATTTTAATATACAGAGAGGAATAGCTAATCTTCCATCCACCCATAAATTTATTCTAGTGATTGCCTCACCATTGTGAGCCTCACACCTGTGCGTCTGTCAGTTCCCATTTTAATTAATTTGGGTTCTGTTCCACTCCTCAACTAAAGCAGTCCAGCTAACCTTAATAGTGCCCTGCTGTGGAACTGCTCACACCAGAACTGGAAGTGCAGGTCGTGTCTCTTTACTTTCTGCACTATGCCTATCATGAGCATATGTCCTGTTATTAGTTAACGTATTGCAGGCCACCTTCATATATGATCTGAGCATCAGTCTTACGTGTTCTCCTGGCCTTTCCATCCTATTTAGGTCTTCAGAAGCGCATCAGACCTTCCTTATGCCTGAAGCCAAACTTCTTGCTTTTTTTAGTAATGCTCTCAGAAACCCAAAGTCAGACAAACTGTAGATATATGGTAAACAGCCCTTTCTTCCTGATCTTTATTCCTTAGTAAGTTATGCTTGCTGGTCTCTTGTTAGTTTTTCTCAGGAATGGCCTGTCATCAGGATATGGTTCATTTTAGCTCTTGAATGTTTAATACACACACTAAACTTCATAACTTCAACCCTAGTTGTGAGTATGGCTCCATGCTGTGTCTTCTTTCTTCTTCCCATCGCTACATTGAGCCAATGTGTTCTCTTCGAAGCAGACAAAACTTACTGCTTTTAGGATAAAAACTAAAATTCTTTTTATTTTGAGACAGGGTTTCTCTGTGTTGCTTTGGCTGTCCTGGAACTAACTTGCTCTGTAGACCAGGCTGACCTCAAACTCACAGACACTCACCTGCCTTTCCTCCTGAGTGCAGGGACTATAGGTGTGTGCCACCACCACCCAGCAAAAGCTAAAATTCTTAATATGGATCTACAGAGCCTGGCTTCTGTCAACTTCTTTTACTTTGTCTTAGGAAATAATCTCTGTATTATAGTATCGTTGACTTTTTCTTGTTCACAGCTATCCTTTATATCACCTTAACTTGTGATTTCAACTCCTCATTGCTGTGGAAGGAGCGGCAGGCTGTGTCCCGCCGCCTGGCTAGCTTACACCTGAAATAATCACATAGAAACTGTAGTAATTAAATTACTGCCTGGCCCATTATCTCTAGCCTCTTATTGGCCAACTCTCATATCCTGATCTAATACATTTCTACCAATCTGTGTAACGCCACGAGGTCGTGGCTTATCGGGGACAGATTCTAACCAGTGTCAGTCTCAGGCAGGAGATTCATGGCGTCTGCCACTCTGCCCTTCTTCCGAGCATCCAGTTTGGTCTACTCTACCTATCTAAGTGCTGCCCTATCAAAAGGCCAAGACAGTTTCTTTATTCAACCAATGAAAGCAACACATGATAGAAGAAACTTCTACACCACCTCATAGTCTATTCAGTTGGGTATTGTAGAGGGTCTTCCTTGCTTTGGTGAGTCAATTTCTGTTACATATTTCTGCCATACTTCTGTTACATGAATTACGGTTGTTGCTAGTGATTCTTTTGTTTGTTTGGAAACAAGATCTTGCTATAGAGGCCTGGAATTTGATATATAGCTCAGACCAATCTCAGATTCACAGAGAACTACCTGCCCCTTCCTCTGCCTCCCCAGGGGCTAGGATTAAAGGTGTGAGCCAGTTTATTTTTAATGTACGTGTGCTGTATTTGTTTGCGTGTCAGTATTATTAAAGCAAGGGTGTCTGTTTTTGCTAGTCATTGCTCACACATGTTTAGAGTGGGTATTTAATGGGTATTTTGGATTGAATAAATAAATAAATGAAAGAAAACTGTAACTTCTTTTCAGGTAATATTTCTTTTGAATATAGTGAATTTTATTGGGTATCTCTGATGCACAAATTTGAAAGTATAAAAATTAAGTTTATTTTTTATAGTATTTTACATTTTGAATACTAACAGTACATTAGATTGTAATTCTTCATTGACTAAGTTGCCATTAGTCATGGAACTCAGAAATCTTTAAGGATCTGTGGTTTGCTAGTTGGTCACTAGAGTGTGCTGTCACATTGGGACTTAACTGTGAGAAGTATGTGCTGTCCTATGATTTTGGAAGTTTGACTTGAAAGATCATATGTCAATAGCCTGATGGTTGATGTGGGAACTAATATTTATATAGATGACTCTCATTGATAAGGCTATGGAAAAAGAAACATAGGTTGTGTTTTGTGTTTTATTTAGTCATAGAAAACATGAAATTCACAAGTAAGTTTTTTTCAAAAAGGACATATAAAACACTGCAGGCAAACAAAATACTCACCAAATTATGAGATACCTTGTAGGGGCATACATTGTACTGGCTTCTGTTGGGCATATATAAAAATATAATATGCAGGCCTGGCCCTTACTGGATTTGAAGTCTGGTTAACAAATAGGAATGGAGTTAGGTGCCAAGGCAGAGTGCAGTGGCGATGTGGTGCAGCAGAATGGAAGAGGACACGGAGAAGGGAGCTCACCCACACCGGAAGTCTAGGAAGAGCAAACGCTCCAGCTGCTGCTGCCTTAACTGTCCTCTTCTCATGTGTGACCAGGGGAGCAGCCGAGAAACAGGCCATGTTATTATGTATCCTTTTTACTGTCACAGGCTTTGGAATGTGGGCTGAGATTTTTAAAGAAGAAATTGAAAAGTAGGAGAAAAGACAGCACAAACAGGAAATAGTGGCAGAAAAACAGGAAGACAGGAATGCTGGTGGTCCCAGGGGTTAGAATGTCAGGACTGGGACTCAGCTGAGGAAGGTCTGCACACAACACATTAAGTCTTAACTGTACAAAAATGTGACTGAAAAAATTATTTGTCCCCAAGGCAATGGCAAACAAAAAAAGGCAGCATCATCTGGGGATATTAAAATGCAGAAGGGAAGGATTTTGTATTATTTTTTATTTTTGTTTGCTGTGTTCGTTTGTTTTTCATTTTCCTTTCACCTAATTAGCCCTCTATCTCAGTACAGGGAATGTGTGCTGTGTTTCTCATCATTATAGAAACTGTCTATAGAACAAAATTACAATTGTAATTATATTAGTTCTAATATTAGGTAAATTTTTAAAACAAAAGAAATATAAAATCTTATAAATAAAAAGATTTTATCTAAGCAAAAATAGCTTAGTTATTTTAACATCTAAAATTGACAGTACTTTTTAGTTTAAACAAAAACCTTTTTTAGTGTTTTATTTTTTTATTGAGCTATATATTTTTCTCTGCTCTCCTCCCTTCCAATCTCCTCCCCTTCTATCCTCTCCCACGGTCCCCATGCTCCCAATTTACTCAGGAGATCTTGTCTTTTTCTACTTTCCATGTAGATTAGATCCATATATGTCTCTCTTAGGGTCTTCTTGGTTGTCTAGGTTCTCTGGGAATTTGAATTGTACACTGGTTTTTCTTTGCTTTATGTCTAAAAGCCATTTATGAGTGAGTACATATAATATTTGTTTTTCTGGGTCTGTGTTACCTCACTCAATATGATGCTTTCTTGATCCATGCATTTGCCCACAAATTTCAAGATGTTATTTCTTTCTGCTGTGCAGTACTCCATAATGTAAATGTACCACATTTTCCTTATCCATTCTTAGGTCGACGGGCATGTAGGTTGTTTTCAGGTTCTGGCTATGACAGACAATGCTGCTATGAACATAGTTGAGGACATGTCCTTGTGGTATGATTGAGCATCCTTTGGGTATACACCCAAAAGGGGTATTGCTTGGTCTTGAGGAAGGTTGTTTCCTAATTTTCTGAGAAATCGCCATACTGATATCCAAAGGGGCTGTACCAGTTTGCACTCCCACCAGCTATGCAGAAGTGTTCCGTTTACCCCACAACCTCTCCAGCATAAGTTGTCATCAGTGTTTTTGATCTTGGCCATTCTTACAGGTGTAAAATGAAATCGCAGACTTGTTTTGACTTGCATTTCTCTGATGGTTAAGGATGTTGAACATTTCCTTAAGTGTCTTTCAGCCATTTTAGATTCCTCTGTTGAGAGTGCTCTGTTTAGGTCTGTACCCCATTTTTTAATTGGATTATTTGTTCTTTTGATGACCAATTTCTTGAGTTCTTTGTATATTTTAGAGATCAACCCTCTGTCTGATGTGGGATTGGTAAAGATCTTTTCCCATTCTGTAGGCTGCCTGAACAAAAATCTTTAAAGAATATTTTAGGTAACCTTCTAGTGTTTTTTTTTCTTTTTAAGAAGGCTAATTATGTACAGATTATATATTGGAGTGTCTGGTTTGTTTTTAATATCTGAAGCTTAATAATTTTATATTATTTGAAAGTTTAGAACTTCTAAAAATTCTAGCTGTTTTATTTGATAGCTTTTTTATATTTTATAATGAATTTTGATGGACTCCCAAGTTGCTTGACTGAAGAAATGTTTAATTTAATTAGCCATTAAAGATTATTAATAGGAAGAGTTATGGGATTATAATCTTATGAAACAGATGTTTGCCTTTTTAAATTTTTCTGGGGACTTTCTAGCTAAGTGCTCTCCATTGCACTATATCTACAGTTCCCAGATTGATGCTTCAGCATAGCATTATGGCCCTTTTTGAATATAATCACGAATGAAGTAAGGGCCATACAGCCCTGTCGTAAACCACTGAAGCGTGTCGTAAAATATGAAATGTTATGTGCAGTTATTACTCTTAAAGCTTTAGTTTACATTGATTTAGTAGGTCCTGGGTTTGAAACCTTCTTAGATTGATTGATTGATTGATTGATTGATTGATTGATTTTGTTAGCCAGCAAAGCTAACAAAGGATTTTTTTAA
Source organism: Microtus pennsylvanicus (assembly GCF_037038515.1). Classification (NCBI taxonomy): domain Eukaryota; kingdom Metazoa; phylum Chordata; class Mammalia; order Rodentia; family Cricetidae; genus Microtus; species Microtus pennsylvanicus. Next base: position 36,100,555 of record NC_134581.1, read on the forward strand.
TCCTTTATTTGCAAATATTAATTGTAGAAAATAGTGGTCACCATCTCTGCTCTGCCATCACAGACTCTTTTGTTTGTTTGTTTGTTTGTTTGTTTTTGTTTTTGTTTTTGTTTTTTGAGACAGGGTTTCTCTGTAGCTTTGGAGCCTGTTCTGGAAATAGCTCTTGTAGACCAGGCTGGCCTTGAACTCACAGAGATCCTCCTGCCTCTGCCTCCTGAGTGCTGGGATTAAAGGTGTGTGCCACCACCATCCAGCTCATCACAGACTCTTAAATCTTCAAATCTAGACAAGAGGGTAACATAAATGGGAAATAGTCTGTATTCTGATGGAAGTAACTTGGATGGAGATCAAATGCAACTTTCCTTGGCTAAGTCCCAGGGAAGGTCTCACAAGTCAGACCAGGGCTAGAGAACTGGCTTGCTGGGGTGCTAAAACACAATGAAAGGGCAAATGCAAGCAATACCTTCAAGTATCAGTTACTTTTCCATTGTGATAAAGCTCCACAACCAAGGCAGTTTACAGAGGGTGAGGTTTATTTGTGCTCACTGCTCCAGATCGTGTACTGTTTCCCATTCCGTCTGTCATCTAGAGCATGTCACAGAGTCTTAGTACTCGGTGATAAGTATTCACACAGGCCTTTGTATTTCTCATGTATGCCTGGTTACCATACTTAATGATATATGTCCATCATTAGAAAAAGACTGCTTCTTACGATGCTTTTCCTGTGGTCCAGTTCTTTGTAGATTGTTTCCTTACTTGTCCTTAAGCTAGGCCTGACTGCAGATGGTGATTTGTCTCTGCACCAGGAGCTTACTGCTCTGCTGTATTTATTAGTAAGGAGTTTTGCTAAGATATTACTGAAATCCTTAATCCCAGTTTTTGGAATTTATTTTACAGATGTCCAACTCATGGAACTCCAGGACTAGAAAGCAATCATGTTTCTGATTTTCCAGTTCTAGAGAGTCCCAAGTAAGCTGAATTGATTACCTGTGTGCCTCAAAAGCTAGGCCAGTGTTTCACGTTGACACAAATATATATTTAAGAAATGAATAATTGGGTAGTTGAAGTTACTAGAATGTATTGTTTGAATATTCTCTTTTCTAAAATAAGAGTTAATTTTATCGTTTCTGTAACACCTTTTCTTTTTAGAATTTTCTAAAATTTAACCTGTAGCTCTTATTAAGGAAAATAATAATTTTCCTTTTCTGTATTTTCACCTTACCATTCTGTAATTTCTGCAAAAGCTTCCAGGTTGCATTATGTGTAATAAATCCCTGGGGGGGGGGGGGGACAGCTAAATAATATTTCATAGGAAATTTTGTGTGAAAACTCTGAGGACATGACTCAAAGTCATTGTTGTCATTCTCCCAGCCCCTGGCTGTCCTCCTCGCCGGCTGCTCCTGCCGCCATTGCTCCTGTCACATTCGCATCGATTGTAGAAGAAGAGCGGCAACAAGAAGCTGCGCTCATCAGAAGTCGGGAGAAACCCTTGGCTCTCATTCAGGTGAGTGCACACCCTCTCAGCTTCAGCTTTGCTGAGGACTGTCCCACATTCCAGTCCTAGGTCTGTAGTTATGCAGGCTGATTTGAACTAGCACATTGTGATCAGGTTTCTGTTTTTAGTATTGACAGTGCTTTGGGCTGTTTAGATGGTGTTTGCTGCTCTTCTCAGTTTCTACCTCAGCTTGAAGATTATATAGACAATAGATTATCTTTGGCTTAATTTATGGAAAAGAGAATTTATTTGAGAGATGAAAGATTTTACAGACATATGTGAAAGATGAGAGAGGCAGACTGGGAAAAGATAAGCCTCACGACACTGGAGAGCGCAACAGCAAGTTGTAGAGCATTGTGCAGGAGCAGAAAAATACCTCACAGGGCAGAGCTGCCAGCTTGAATGGATCCCAGAAAGAAATCCAGTTTTTTTCTCTTAACTTTAAGATTCAAATTGAGGGACTGGCAGATGGCTCAGCAGCATGTAGTCCTTTCCTACAGGACCTCGATTTGGTTCTTAACGCTAGTATCGGTAAGCTCACAACCATTTCACTCCAGTTCGAGGAGTTCAGAAGTTCTCTTCTGGCCTCAAGGACAGTGCCAGTGCACATGCACACAGGTGGTGCACAAACATGCACTCGGACACTCACACATAACATTTTTAAGAGGTCGAATAATAATTGCTGATTATTCTAGCAAGGCTGAGGGACTAGGAAAGTTTCTGATTCTGTTCTGCCGTGCGGTATCTTTGTGAAGCCTCAGCTCTCCAGGAAGTCGGACTACTACTAACCCCACTAATCTGTTCTATTCCAAAAGAAAGAAGCCAATCTTCTTTCCTTCTTTCTCCCAGGTTGAGGAGCATGCGATACAAGACTTGCTGGTTTTCTATGAGGCGTTTGGCAACCCTGAAGAGTTTGTCGTCGTTGAAAGGACACCACAGGGGCCTCTGGCCGTGCCTATGTGGAACAAGCATGGGTGCTAGCTTACTCGAGAGAGGACGCTGCCCCCGGGGTCGTGGTCACTACACTGACATGAAGAAAACCCATGCACAAGCATTCTTGCATATTTGGTAGCACATTGTTTTCGTCAAAGCAAAAGTGGATATGATTTCTTCCTGTAGTTTATAATGTTTGTATGACTAATGAGAAACTTTTTGAAATTGTGATTTTAGTAACTTTTATGTGAAGATGTGTCAGGAAAAACGTTAAGCTAAGGTTGCTTGGATTGTTTCTTCTACATTATCTTACAAAGGAAAATATGGGTGAAGTATAAAGTGTAGGTATGATTCATTAAAATATTTTTTTCATTTGAGAGTATGAAGTAATTTAGAAGAGTTTACCACTTATGTTTTTTAAATAAGACATTGATGGGATTAAGGCAGGAGCCTCAGTCATTACTTCTGATCCATTGATAGCCAGACTGTTCCGTTTGCACAGTAGGTGTGTCTATTGTTGCTTTTTCATTGGGCCGTTAATTTTTTAGGCCTCTTTAAAATTGGGCCTGGTGAAGTGCTGTTCTTCCTAATTATTCTGGACAGTTTAGTCAACAATCAAAGCTTCTCTGGGAGACTTGGATTCATGAAGTTTTGTTGGGGTGGGAAGGTAGCACAGAGGCCATATAAATGCCTGATTGTGAAAGAATCAACTTCTTAAAGTGTTAAGATTCTCTAAAACAGACATAGGATTACCGAATAGTTTGCCAGAGTGCTTGTTTATAATTGCTTTTTAGTACTGTGTAATCAAAAGTTCTGTGAGCCTGGATTATATGTGTACATGTAAATTTTGATTATCTTCTTTATAGTATGCTGTTTGGTTTGTTCTTGAGTGTTTAAAATTAAAAGGAAAACAATGTTAAAATGTGTGCTTTAGTCTATAGATAAAATGAGAATGTTAGTGCCTGAGTTCTGGGAAAGAATCCCTGGGAATATGTAGGCAGTTCACGGCTTGATTTCAGTTGATGGGAAGTTGGCTGAAACTAACTCAGTGTTTCAGTTCAGTTCAACCACACAGCAGCAGATGTGCAAGCAAACATGCAATAAAAAGTAATCCTGATCTACTTCACTGCGAATGTGTGTTTGTTGTCCTGTGTAGCCCTGGATTGACAGCTCAAGGGAAGAATTTCTGGCTATTTCTAGTTATTTCCCTTATGCGCCACACTGATAGGCAGCACATACTTTTACTCTGCTAAAAATCCTGTTTTCTATTCTGTATGTTTGAGTAACTTGAGAAAAAATGAATTTTACGATGTCTTTTTGATATCAGTAAAGAAGCTTTATGACGTCATTGGCTTATGGGAAGCTTTGATACACTGAACAAATGTAAATGGTGTTTTTCTTCGTGTCTTCCTCTCGGCCTGGGATGCATCCTCAGGAGTTGTTGTAGTCGGAAAGTGTGAAGTTGGAGCTGGGGCTGACAGAGCTTGGACTCTTGTCCTTTCTTTCTAAGCCATGACCAGATTGCTTGTAGTTTATGGTCTGTTTTATATAGTGAGCTACTGTATAAAATTCCATATGGGAAGAAATAGTCCTGCAAGACAAGTGAAAGATAAACCCTGCTGTGAGCTGTAGTTTTCATGAGTCCATGAAGATGGCAGTTATTATATTGCCTTGAAAGCCCAGGAGGATGATGGTAGTTTTTCCCAACAGTACTTTCTTCCTGTAGTAACCCATCCATCTCTAGTTGTATAGATTCAAGAAAATCCAGTAGAACTGAAGAAAGTCTGAGGCATCGATTGAAGTGATCACTGGGATGGAGAGGCCTTTTAAGACTCACAAGCCCTGTGTTTGAGTCTAGAAAGATGATGGTGTACGAAGTATTGGGGTGAGGGAATGATTACCAGCAATAGATGTGCTTAAAGTTTGTGAAATCAAGACACTACAAGTCAAATCAAGTCAGTTTGTTGACAGAATGCTAGGACTTGTATCTCTTAGATTCTAGACATGTCTTTTAGACATGCTTTTTCCCTGGAGACAACTGCAGTCTGAAGCCCAGCCCTGGGTGGGCAGTTTATCTGTGACTGTCTTGGCATGGTGCATGTTTTTTTTTTTTTCAAAGATGGATTGAGGTCCATTTCTTACAATATTAGGTCTAAAGAAGCTCTGCTCATATACCACAGGCAGTTTGTTTATGTAACGAAGAAAGCGAAGTCCAGAAATGTTGATGAAGGCATGCTCATTTGTTTCCCAGCCACTCAGAGCAGAAAGAATCACTCAGAAACTATTATTTCCAATGCTGTTTGGCCAATAGCTTAAGCGTATTTCTAGCTAGCTCTTATATCCTAAACTAACCTATTTCCATTAATCTGTGCATCACTATGAGGTGGTGGCAAGCAGCAAAGTTACGGTGGGCTCTGGTGGAGACGTCTGTCTTCTGTGGTGGCTATAAGGCTTCTCATTGACTCCGCCTCCTTTTTCCAGCATTGTTTAGTTTTCCTGCCTAGCTCTATTCTGCTAAGCTACTGGCTGAAACAGCTTTATTCATTAGCCAATAAAAGCAACACATATACAGAAGGACATCCCATCCCACACCACAAAAAATGGTCAATTTGAAATATGTCTTCTATCTTTGTAATATGATTCTCTAACTACAACAGGCTGTCTCTTTGAAACTGTCATTTATCTATACCCAAGAAAAAGAATTATAAAACACCACTTAATAAAGCAATTATATAGTTCAGAGACTTCCAGATTTGTCAATGCAGAGATGTTTTCAGAAAAAAGTATAGCTATATGATCTGAGGTGTGCTCAAGTTTAGGTGTCCTTTCTGAAGATAATGCCAAGCTGTGACAGATATCAAAGCTATATTGGTCTTCTATGCATTACCCACCCAGCTCCTAGGCATCGGTGGTTCATTTTTCTAGCTGTTTCTCGTTTCCTCACCAGCCTTTGATTTGTGTTGAAGTGAGATTTCTACTATTCCTATTCTTTCCTTGTACCTGAGTCATCTACCCAAATCACTGAGGCGGAGCCTGTGGACATTCCTTGCTTCTCTGTTTCTCCATTCTGTACACTTGCTGGTCTCAGCTTCTATCACTCTGTTTCCTTATCTCCGCTCTAATTTGTCCTATGCTGTCTTTATACTGTCTTTATTGTATTTTACAGTCTTTAAAATAAACTCAAACTTTTGATCTCAAAATCCTTCTACTCTCATTTTAAAAGGATTTATTGATTTGTATATGTGAGCATTTTGCCTGCATCTCTGTCTGTACACTATGTTTATATTGCCCACAAAGGCCAGAAGAGGGCATCAGAGCCCTGGATAGTTCGGAGTAGCTATGCCAATGCTGGGTATCAAAGCTAAACCCACCCCCATCCTCTTTTCCTTGTTCTGAGGTGATTGTCTACTGAAGTCTGAAGATGTTTTTTCTCTGATGTCCTGAACTAGAAACTCTTCTGCACACTAAACGGTTCCCCAGAGCCTCTACCTGAACAAGGCACAATCCTCTGCAGTCTTTCGTCTTCATCTCACCAGCCAGCAACTCAACCGCAATCCTTAGTGTGATGGGGGGGCATTCTCAGTCTTCTGTTTATTTTTGCAGCCAGAGGAGGAGAGTGTGACCTTTGAGGTGGGGAAATAGTCCTTGCATTCCTACACTTGGCGAACTTGGATGCGCAATTCCTACTTGACCGGAGTATGAAATACTGCTGATTCAGATAAAGAACATGGCAGTTGGTGAACCAGAGATCACAGTTGCAGCCAGTCCGGTTCCTCAGCGGAGAAAGACTTGAACTGTGGTATATTGGAGGGCAACTGCTTTGTACGAGAAAATAATTCCATCTCTTTTGTATTAAAATGCAAAAGATTTTTTGTATTAAAATACAAAAGATCTATAAAATACTCATGATTTATAATTCACTGTTAAGTTGGGTGTTTTCATATGCATTTATCATTAATTTTCTTAAAAACTGCTGAGTTCGTATGTCCCTCATGTCCACCTGTCCCTCGGTAATGTTCTCCCAGTTTTCTTATTCAAGCACATGGAAATGCATCCATAGTTTCTTCTAAGGGAGACTGGCCACCAAAGACTTACCTCAACCAGTAGAAAATGTTTGGCAGTGAAAGGCTCCATTCTAAATATGAACAACAAGCTCCAGGCCTAAACACACACACACACACCCTCCACTATGAAAACAATTTGATTGCAAAATAGGGGAAAACAACTGCTATTTCACCATATGAGGGGGTAGAGTCGACAGGTAAGCTTATGAAAACATGTTCATTAGCAGGCAGAAAAATAGCAATTAAAACCACAGTGCCATATCATTGTACACCTACCTCCATGGCTAAAAGGAGAAATAGTGAAAAACACCGAGGGTTGATGCGGACCTGGAAGGACTGGGTTTCTTATTTTCTGGTGGGAATGAAAAAAATGGTACAGCTCTTCGGGAAAACGGAGTTTGTAACCAATGATTGCACTTAACTATAAAAGTTTATACTAACACAAAACTTGTTCATGGATGTTCTTAGATTAGTTGTGATAGGAAAATACTGGAAGCTAACCAGATCTCAACCTACGTCCCTTACATCGTGGGTGGATTGTTTTCAGCCCTTGCTGGCAGGAGACTGTGACTTCTGAGATGGAAATGGTCCCTGCATTCCTACACTCTGCAAACTTTGATGCATAAGCAATGGAAAGAAATGAGCTGTTGGTACACGACTCAACCTGGATGGACCTCAAGGACTGTATGGCTGCTGAAGAGATCGGCAGATTTCATATTGTATTTAAACAATAACATCAAAATAAAATGATAGGGATAACCTGAGTGATGGCCAGGGAGCAGGTGCCAGTTATGGCAGGAACCAAGATCCAAAGTAACTGCCAAAGAAAGGTGGAATGGTTTCTCTGTCGTGCCTTGGTCCCAAATGATGTACCTATATTTTGTTGAGAGCATTGGGGACAGGGCTCAGTTCTTGATATTGGTTGGCAAGACGGACCCCATCTCCATTAACTCCATTAATGCCAGTCTTTGAGAACAGAAGATTTAATGCACATGAAACTATCAAAGAAAATACCAAAGGGCAACCTTAGCAGAGACCCGGTATTGAAAACAAGGCCACTTTGAAGGAACACATGAATGAACTTTGGGTTAGGCAGCGTCTTAGGTATCTATTGATGTGATAAAAAGCAATTTGGGGAGGAAAGGGTTTATTTCATCTTACAGTTTCACTGAGGGAAGTTAAGGCAGGAATTCAAGATAGAAACCTAGAGGTAGGAATTTAGGAGGAGCCATGTCAGAGTGCAGCTTACCGGCTTGCTCCCCATGCTTATGGACAGATGCCTTTCTCATACCTCCAGGACTGCTTGTCCAGAGATGGCACCACCCACCGTGGCTGGGCTTTCTCATACCGTTAATCATGTAGATGCCCCAGACCTGCCTACAGGCTAGTCTAGAGACTAGCTAGTCTCAGTTGTGGTTCCCTCTTCCCAGAAGCCTCTAGCTTGTATCAAGATGACGGGGTGCTGGGAGGTGCACAAGCAGACCCCAGCAAGGTCTCCAGGGAGAATCTGAGCCAATGGGGCCTGTGCAGGTCAGTGAGACTCAAATCCTACAGGTGGCTTTCAGAAGAAGATAAAGTGAGTAGATTCTTAGATGGTCTCTGACTTGGTGGTGATGGAAGATGAGGCAAGTCACGCAGAGGTCAGAGCACAAAGCAAACCAACCCTTTGGCCTTCCCCAGGAACTCTACGCTGGCGTCCCTTCCACATGCTCTCAGTTAAGAAGTGACTGCAGAGTTCTCATACTTCTTTATATAGCAAAGCTACTAATGTAAGTTTATATTTAGGTGGAATCAAACCACATCTGTTGAGTACAGTCACTGTGTTTTGATGTGTGTGTGATACGTTACTGAATGTCAGTGTCCTTCATGGTCACTGCACAAGGAAACAAGTTTAGTTTGTAATTTGTGAGCCGGTATTAGAAGTTGCTGTCAGAAGAACTGAAATTTCGACATTGATTGAAGAGATCAGAATTTTTTTTTAATTAGGAAGAGAATATATTTAAGAATGGTGCCTCCTTTTCTACCTGGCACAGATAGGCACATTCTATGACCTGCCTACAAATCATCTATACTCTCTCAGTAACTGGGAATGCATTGTCAGGCTTTGCTAACCGGTGTATGTTTTAACTAAGCAGAAAATATGAATTCTGCTTGCACTCTCGCAATTCACCAGGAATCCCAACCAATCTGTTCTGAACATTGAATGAAGACTTTAAGGGTCCGTGGAAATTAGTTAAAAATCTCATTAGTTAAGAGTGCTTGCTGTTTTTTTTTTTTTTGAGCTGTGGGTTTGATTCCCAGCACCCACATGAAGTAACTCACAGCTAACTGCCTGCTTACTTCAGCCGCAGGAGATCGGATGCCCCCTTCTTGCTTCCAAAGACATCCACACACACGTGGCTACACACAGGCACACCACATACATATGAGTAATAATAAAGTAAATCTTAAAAACAAAACAGACCAACAATCAGGCAGGTGATGAACTGCTTCGTTAACCTGTCTTCACTGAGATAACCTTTACTTGACTAAACCCACCAACAGATGTTTATAATCTGCACTGCCGTGCAACTGTGGGATGGTTTGGTTGGATAATATCACAACATCTTTATTGTCATGGACATGATTGCATTCTCTAGATGAATTTGTGCAATCGATCTCCTGCCGTAAATGCCTTTCATTGCAGGGATAATATAACCATATAGTATGTACCTACCCCAGAACTTGCTGACAAACTAGGTTTCAACAAACGCTTGCCTTCCTAGAAAGCATCCATTAGATGGAAAGGCCTAAATCAAAAAGGGTGTGAGGGGCTGAGGTGTTTCAGCAATACTCACCATGGATGAAAGCACAGCAGAATCCCAGGAAGACCAAAGTTTTATTTTTTTCTGTATTAGTTATGCCACAGCACTGACTATGTGCTTTAAAAGAAGATTACATTTTGACAACTAAAGTAATCTCTGATGTAGGACTTCAGGACTTCCAAGAACCAGCTTTCTCCTCTGTGACTTTATGCTACTTTGTCTGTAAACTATCTAGTGGAAGCTTTTACCAATAGCACCTGCTCATGCCATGACTTCAAAGTCCACTCAAACTGAAGAGCCCAAGTGGCCTGGTCATTTAGAGTCTCAATGCTTTGGACCAGAAGTCTCAAAGACTTGCCAGCTCTGAGGGGGCACTAATAAGGGCTCCTGGTGGCCTGCCCACTGCTGGCCTTACAAGAGGGTTGTGAGAACTTGTGCTTGGTCATCTTCTTTTTCTGAGCCTCATTGTGAAGCAAGAGGAGATCCCTCAGAGCAAACGAGGCTTGCTAAGCTCTCCTTGCACTTGTAGACGCTTGCGAGCACGGTTAGCTAATTGCACAGACTCTAGGCGTCCTTCCTGGAATGCCAGAAATAGCATCTGATTCTCTGACTATTTCGAGATGAAGTGAAAAAGTGTGCTGAGCAGCAGTACTGTCACCATGCAAGCCCAGGACATATGGGAAGAGTTAAAGATGTGGTGCGCCTGTGGGTTATAATGGATGTGAGCAAGATGCTCATTTACCAGTTACAAAGAGTGCTAATGTTTGGGCTTCAAACTGGAACTCTTCCTGGGACTTGCTTATACTTGCTTTCGACTTTCTTAAAATAGTTTTGGAACCTATAGTTGAGATGTGGATAGTAATAATCACAATATTGATTTTGCTTTTAAGTTGCATCAAGAAGTAAAGTTGACTGACGTTCAAGCTAAGAAGGGTAGACTCACAGCCTATCAACACATTTTCACTGGATTTGGCCTGTGTATGTGTGAGGTACATTTTGAATGTCTTCTGTTAGAGTTAGTAAGGCAGGGCTATCGCCTTGTTTATGCTCTTGCACGGTGACCGTCTAGAAAGGCAGTTCCAACTTCCTCTAAATCCACTGAAGCTGTAATTCCCTGGGAATGTTTCATACCACATTTTCTGTCCCTCTTTCCCTGAGGGACGACTGTGGGAACCAGTCTCTTTGGGGCTTTTTCATGAGTCAGTGAGCAGTCACCGCTAGCGTGAGCTCTTTGCAGGTGCTGGTGTGCCCGCCCCCTACAATCCTGGGAAACATATCTTTATCACTTGCATCTTGAGATATTTTTTCTTTAAAGAAGTCTCTGTCTCTCTCTCGGTGTGTGTGTGTGTAGAAAGAGAAGGAGTTATGCAAATAGGCGATTCCATTTGGTAGGGGAATAGCATACTATTTCCAAGACTGAGAGAGACATCCTGTGAGAAACAGATTTCATTCAAGAGCCTGAAATGACAGGGATGGTTTAGATTTAACATTGGGGAGGGAGTGCTGCCTCTAGGTAACATACAAGTAAAATGATCCCGAATGCTTGATCTGATTCCAGCTGTGCAGCCCTCTGCATACACCTCAGAGGGTGTAGTGCAGTGGGCCCTGTCTGCCTCAGAAGACAAGCGGCCCTTGCAGTGCTTATCATCCCAGGAGGAGTCGTTCCCTCAGGCCCTGTCCATCACAGCACTTCCTGTGCTATCCCCTCAGCTCCAAGCTCAGTGTGGTACAGACCAATCATCTCTGCCCGTTGGGACTGTGTTACCCTGAGTACACTAGCCATTCACTCCTACGTACTTTCCTGGGGACCTGGTGAATCATCTCTTGTGCCATTGTACGCTGTGTGATTCATTTCAGGCTATTTTTTGCCCAGTCTTAGAACCATGGATCATTTGGGGGAACAGCTTGCTCGTCTGTTAAATGTCATGGTTCACAACATTGCACTTCATCGGAACCCCATGCTTGCTTCGCTGGGGATTAGCGTAGTTAAATAAGAAGATGACAAAAAGAAAAAAAAATGCTTTTGTGTGGGTGAGACTATCCAGGCCTCTGAGGCGCTTATTTTAAGACAGTAACTTTCAGAGCTCTTTATGTGATGACATTGTCAGGCTTTATAATTTCATTCCCTTTGCTTTTATCAAGAGACATGTGTGCTTCAAATGCTGAGCGTGAAGTCGGCACCCGCTTAGCACTGTCCTCAGAATGAATGTGGTTAGTGGCTCTTCCCATTTCCTGATGGCCTCCCTTATGCTCCCTTCCGATTTTTCCCCTCTTTTTTCTTTGTACATTCTGGAGCTAGCAAATTGTTTCTCCTTGTGTGCTCTTTGAAATTTATGACAAAATAGTTTTTCCACAAGAAGCATTGCTAGCTCCATCAGAGAAAAATTGATTCCTCTAGTATGTGCAAAGATGATGGAGTTCATCTTCTCCAGAACTATTAAAGAAGCTAATAGCAGTTGTTTCTATCCAAGGAGCAGAAAAAGGCCAGAAATGTCTTATGGCTGTTTCTGCTAGACAGGGTAAGCATGGCTGCTTTCCTGCCTTGGCCTGAATTCCTAATGGCCAGGCTGGCTGGGGTCCTCAGGCTCTGTCGAATTTTCTCAGCAGAACAAAGAAAATATTTTTCCGGTTGCCTTATTTAATCACACTTGTTTTTCAGGACAAATTTTAGTTAGATTTTTTTTATTATTTTGTTTTGTTTTAAAACAGGGGTAAGATTCAGCTTTTCCTAGATTAGGAAATAGATTATAAAATATTTTCCTGGGTCAGAGAAAAAAATATCACTTCTCCCTAGGATGAAGTCAGGATGGTGTTGAGGCCCAAATGCTTGGAAAGTTTAGGGAAAATGGGACAGGAGACAATTTCATCTCCTTGCTTGACAGTTGCCCAGTGAGTAGAAAGGCCTTGTTGTCTGCTAGAGGGTTCTCTTGAAGAGAGAATTACTTTCACAGAGAGCTCCTGCCCGAGCCATCACTGCTGAGGGATAAGCTGCCATTCCCGCAGCTGCAGTCCAGAGAACCTAAGAAAATGGCATGCTTTTGCTGTGTGTTTTAAATTAGCTTCGTCAAGCTATAAATATTTTTAGTAATTTCTAAAAAATGAAATACTTTTGTCTACAGCAGAAGACTGAGTTGTGCAACCCAAATTAATTTCTTATGGAGGTGAGCACTGGGGAGCGTCATGGAGGGGTTTCCGACTCTGGCTAACCAGATTCGGGTTGCTCATAACAGCCGTTAGCGGTGTGCAGCTTAGTTTTTTGTCAACTTGACACAATCTACAGTCATCTGGGAAGACGGAACCTCAATTGAGAAAATTCTTCCATTGGACTGGCTTATAGGGAAGTCTAGGACGTCTATTTAATGATGGGTGTGGGAGGGCCCAGCTCACTGTGGGCATTGCCACTCTTGGAAAAGTGGTCCTAAGTTGTATAAAAATGCAGACTGAGCAATCTGCAGGGAGCAAGCCAGTAAGCAGCTTCTCTCCATGGCTTCTGCTTGGGTTTCTGCCCTGACTGCATTCACAACAGACTTTAAGCCGTGAGATGTAAGAAAGCCTTTTGTCTCCAGGGAGCTTTCGGTGGTGCTGCTCCTCACAGCAGCAGAACAGTAACCGCAACACTTGTTCTGGGGATTCCTCTGGTGTGAAACTCAAATTCCTGCAGGTTGATTCTAATGACTTCTGTGGAGCACACACAAGGACCTCATGGGAGCGTCCTTGTGAGCTGCCAATCTGACTGGCTTTGTATCAATCCAAGTTTTTTTTTTTTAAACTAGCATCATTCCTGTCTTCCTGCTCTCATGTTTGGTGTCTCCATTTTCCTTATAATATCAGTGGAAATGCTCTGCTCCCAGGAACCTTTTCTGAAGAGGTTTAAGACGTACGTAATTATTCATCCACACCCCAGCTCTTTTCACCTTGTAAGCACATGGGGTATGTGTATGGTCCACCTGTGTTGTTCACAGGAGATCCAGATCGATGCTCTATGAACACCAGACTGCTCCAAACTGCGTTCTGGCTTAGAGCGATATAAAGTTTGAGAGGGTGGAAATAAAAGGACACATGCACTCAAAGAAAAAAAAAAACCTCAGAGTAATTCTTAGTTCTTTTTTTATTTGCTATTCCTCCAACCACAATATATGTCAATCTACTTCCAAAATATATCCCAGAGACGTCTCTTTTTGTCTCCATTGCTACCACTATCCTACCTCAAATGGAAGGTTAAGTCAATGACTGTTTTAATGACATAATCCTAATTCTCTCCTCTCGTTTGAAAACAAAAATAGGAAATGGCCATCATAATGTAAGGCTGTGCGGCTTCGAGGCTCTGTGCACCTAACAATGTCTTATTGCCTCTTGTTTTCCCTCCCTAGACCTTTGAAAGGCATCAAAAAATGAGAGATATCTTCTTGCCAGGGAAGAGAGAGGAAAATAAGATGCTTGGTGGCTTTGGGCATGGTGGGCTTTCCCCCTTCTGTGGTGATGGCAAGGCTTATGAGTTAGATTGCATGTTTATGAGTCTCTGGAAGTGTGTTCCTTTCTCCTTTTCCATTTTTTCCCTGCCCGAATTCCCCACTCCACATGACACCATCTTCATCCAGGAAACCTCAGGACACAATTCCTATGATTCTGTCATTTCCCAGACTGGGACTTCCAGTTGAGAACACTTGTGGAGGGAAGAATACCAAGATAACACTTCTCAGTCTCGGGGGAAATCCGTTTAGACATGGTGAAAGATCGGAGCTATTTTTTTTTTTTTACTCCTTTTTGTAGATTGGACTATAATAAATTTTTGATGAGAGTTCATTTACTATTGAAGAGGCTTTTTTCTCCATGTGAGTTTTTGGCTCCATTGTTGAGGGTCAAATGGGTGTAGCTGCATGGATTGATTTCTGGGTTTTTGATTCTACTCCATCAGTCTACGTGTCTGAGCTTAAGCCAGCACCATACTGTTTTTCCCCCTATGACTTTGTAGGGTAATTTAAAATCAGGGTATTATGATATCACCTGCATTGCTGTTCTTGCTTAGTATTACTTTGGCTATTTGGGTCTTTTGTACATCCATATGCAGTTCTGACTTTCAGTTACTTGATGGCTGAGGACGATAAACAGTTTTCATCTTTTTCCTTTTGTATTTCATCCTTTGAGAATCATCCGTCATCTCTGTCTTAGAATTTCTACTACTGTAATGTAACACCATGACCACGAGTCACTTGAGGAGAAAAGGGTGTATTTCAGCCTACAGCTCTCAGGTCTCACTCCACCACTGAGGACTCAAGGCAGGAACTTGGAGGCAGGAACTGAAGCGGCTGACATGAAGCAATGTTACTTACTAGCTTGCTTCTCATAGCTTGCTAAGTCTGTTTTCTTATAGATCCCAGACCACAACCCCAGATGAGCTGATACCATCCATATCAATTATTAATCAGAAAATACACTACAGACTTGCCTTTGGGCTGATCTTACGGAGACATTTTCTTAGCTGATATTCTCTCTTTTTAGATGACTCTAGCTGTGTCAAGATGCAGTAACAATAGCCAGCACAGCACAATTTTATTAGTGCACTTATTGATTGGATTCTCTGGTGGGGGAGTTTTTTTCTCTTATTCTTCATACAGTATAAATTTTAGTCACTTTCCAGATATGGAGCTGACAAAGATTTCTCTTCCATACTGTAAAGCATCTCTTCACTCAGTTCATTGTTTCTTTTGCTGCATAGAAACTTTTTAATTTTATGCAATTCTATTTATTAATTTTTTATATTTAAATTTATTTATTTAAATTTATTTTTGCTATTACCGCACTTAATGATAGAATGGCTATTATTAAGAAAACAAAAGTCAAATTCTGGTCAAGGTTTTGGGGAAAAAGGAAAAGTGTTACACTATTGTTGGAGATGTAAATTAGTCTAGCCATTGTGGTGATCAATATGAAGGCTCCCTCCAAAAATTTAAAACTAAACTAAAACTACCATATGATTCTGCTATACCACTTTTGGGGACATACCCTGAGGAGTCTAGACATACTACAGAGGTACCAGCTTGTCTGTGGTTTCCATGGCACTCTTCAAGTTATGAATCAGCCTAGATGTTCATCCAGCTGTTAAGGAAGATGTATCATAGACACACGTGGTATTTTAATCAGCTATGATCAAAACTCGGTCATTTTATTAGAAGGAAAGTAGATGGAACTATAGATTATAATTTTATGCAAAATTCAGAAAGACAAATATCAAATTTCTTTTCTCATATGTTGATTTTAGATATATGTCAATATATTCTTTGTCTCTGTCTAGTTTTCTGTTTCTCTGTCACTGTCTGTCTCTTTATCTTTCTCTCCTGTGTGTGTGTGTGTGTGTGTGTGTGTGTGTGTGTGTGTGTGTGTGTGTGAAAAGGACAGAGACTAGTGGGGAGAGAAGTGGGAAAAAACCTATTGAATTAAATATGGTTAAAGTATATAGTATACTTGACTGAAAATGTTTATGGAACTCACGAATATGTACAGTGAATATGAACTAATTTGAAGACCTATCTAAAAGGATTTCATTTATTTAAACTGCCTACAGTTAAAAACCCTCTATAAAGAATTCAGGGCACATCTCATTTATTTAATTTCAACTCTAATAGAATTGGGGTATTTTGTTTTTTGTTTGTTTGACACAGGGTCTTATTATAGAGCCTTGGCTGTCCTGTCACTCATTGTGTAAGCCACACTGCCCTCAGGGTTACAGGGATTCACCTGCTTCTGCCTCACAATGACCACCCAACCCAGCATGAAGACTTCTTCTTAAGAGGACCCAACTCCAGGCAAAGTAAGCCAATGTCAACTAATTTTCATAAAGTAAAAGAGCATTAAGAAATTTTAAGTAGCAGGACAGTAAAATTGTTCCATACCTGAAGAACTTAATGTATTTAAATAATTCCAAGATATGTCTTAAAAAATGTTAAAAATGTGACAAGTAAAAGAAATAGACCGACAGGATTTTATAGCATTAGCCTAGCTTCCACAGCCATTTCTAGAGCTGAACTTGTTCCTTATTCAGTATGCATGCTTCCACTTTTCCTGAATACAAAATAACCTGAACATGCTTTTTATTTGTTCAATTATTCTGACATTTTGAAAAAATGTATTAAAAGCTCTGTATTAGCAATTATCTTTTTGGCACTGTTAATGTTTGTATGCATGAATGATTCTGATTATAGTTTAGAATACCTTTTCTAAAATTTTTTTAGAACCCAAGAAAACAGAGTAAAATTGACAGGGTAGGAACACCTAGACAGTGGTCTTGGAATCAGACACGCAATAGTTTTAGCATAGATGTGGGATATGGGACACATAGACCCTACTGATGGACTAGATGGTGGGATGATGGAAACCAAGTCAAGTTAAAATAATCTCTGAATTATGGTCATCAATAAAATGACAAGTGTTAGCATTTATTGGAATATAGGAGAAGATGCTGGATCCAGTGATGGCAGAGGACCAATGAAAGAGGTCTAGCCTGGACATCTCACATTGGAGAATGAAACATCTATTTCTGGAAATGATGTGTGGGGTGGAGTAGTGGCCCCTTCTCCCACCATCGTTTGTTTTCTCATTTCCATCTCTGGCACCTGTCGTATTTGGAAGGCTCTGGCTTTTTACTTGGAGACTAATATAAATTTTATGGTTGTGTCTCAATTGGGTAATCTTTCCTCTCCCATATCATAGTCATTGACTCATATGGTATAGACTTAAATCACTCTTCATATGACGATTTGTTCAAGAGAATTAGAGTAAAAGTAGACCTGTAAAATATTTGGCAAATATAATATTCATAGTCTCATTTTCTGTAAGCTTCTAAGGAAAGAAACATTTCATGTCCTTCTGAGAGCACCAAGAAAGCTGCCAAAATCACTCTTCCGAATAATTTCATATTCCATGGTTTATAGATATGGAGTTAGACCTGTTACAGTGACTTTGTCAGCGTAAGGGGTAGTGCCTTGAGGATGAATCTAACAGTGTGAATGGATACAGAGATGCAAGAAAATTAACCTCCTGATGATACCATGGAACTTCATTGGAGGGGAACGGGGAACATGAGCAACATGAGCATGTCTTTGAAAATGTTGGAATAATTCAGAGGAAAAATAACTAGAGGAAATAAGAACTAATTGCACAAGTGCCATCCTTGTAATGAGTTCTCCAAGAATAATTTTCATGGCGACAGAGACATTTTCCCCATAGTTAAAAAGGAGGTGGAAATGGCTGTTTTATTTTCTGAGTTATGAGCTAAAGAGCCAGCTTTGCTAAGATGCAGAAAAAGTTATGAAACTGCCCTTGATGTCGACCATCAGCAGAGGACTAGATAGAGAAAGTGTATTAAATGATCACAGTGGAGTGTGTACAAACATGATAATAAAATTATGTCATTTTTAGAAGCAATAATGAAGCTAAAGGTCATCATGTTAAATGAAATAAGCCAGACTCAGTCCAATGCCACCTGTTGTTTTCTCAGATGTGTAATCTAGATGATAAGAAAATAAGACATTAAAGTAGAGAGAGATTATTTGAGAAGAGGGAGGCCAGAAAAAGGTAGGAGGAGTCAGGAGAGAACGGGAGGTGAATATTGTCAAAGTACATTACCTACATGTGTGAAAATGTCACAGTCAAGCCATTGTTTATTTAATGAATATACAAATTAAAGTAAACCTTCAAATCACTGCCTTTCTATAGAACCGAAATTGTCTTTACTATCTTTTTATCTTCATGATTTTACAAAACTCTTTAAAGTAAAATTGTTACCAAATTTTAAAGATTTACTGTGAGGTAGTTTGAACACTTTGCTATGTGTGGATGGGGTTTGAGAAGCAAAGGATGGTAGCTGTATTTATGAGCTATAAGTTTAAGGATTACAAAGCTGGATTCAGATTCCCTTAAAGATAGTTTTAGCCAAAAGAAAATTTGAAAATTTCTACCTAAACACAGAAAAGCCAAGGAGGCATGCATTAGTTTTCCTCTGACTCAGAGCCCCTATTCACTGTGGCCGGGTCCACATCTGGACTCTTCATTGACTCCATCCTCTCCTTTTCTTCTTTTCTGATATTTCCTCCAGTTCTTTGATTAGAAAACCTTTGTCAAAAGTTGGAAAAATAATTATAACACTTATCCAATGCTCTAACTAAAATACACATCCTCTAAGAATAGACAATAAAACAAAATGCCTGTTCTAATTCTTTGCCTGGGTTTATAATGAGCATCAAGTTAAGAAACTAGATTATATTTCAAGATGATGAGTTGTGACTTCTAGTTATAACGTAGTGGGAGGCTCTTATTAGTTCAATTACACACTTTATCTCATAAAATAATTCAAGTTAATTAAAGTATTATGAAACCATGTGGAGGAGGAAAGCGTGGGTTGCTGTTTTGTGAACGCACTATTGTGTTTGTGCTCATTTTAGGTAATGTAAAAATAACTTGCTTTGTATGAAGCCACGTGGGGACTCAAAGCGCAGCTTTTTTGGTGTGTAGCCGGCTTCATTGATGCGCCAGCTGGTACACAGGCCTACCTGCAGAACTGCCATCCAATTCTGGTGAGAACAAAAGATCCATTTTATTTGGGTGACTATTAAACCTAGGTCGTTTGCATTGTCCATGAGCCAAGGAAGCTTTGACAGAACTGAGAGTATATAATTTCTAAGTTAAATTGTCAAGATTTTGCTTCAAAAAGGAATGAAACTAGACATTTGTGATACCAAATTACTTTGAGGATGCTTAATTCAAGCAGAAGGTTTTGGTAACTGCCTACTAATGCAGAGTTTTTTGGAGTTGCAGAAATGAATGTGATTTCCATGTATAATTTGCAATAAATTGAGTAAGAAATATATATTTATAATTTAAATAATAGTTTATGTTGCATATTATTTAAAATTATAATTTTAAATCCAAATACAGCTTTAACTTATGTACACAATTGTGTGTATTTTATTGTGAGTATGAAATAGTATGTATATCATATTGTAATATAAATGTTTACGTGCTTACGCATACTTTTTATGTGTGCATGCATGCTTGCATGTGTCTGTGAGTGTGTCTTTATCTTTACTTCCTTTTGGAGATATCTAAAATTTTATTAGTTATAATAAATTATATGCATATAATGATAGGGACAGTGGTAGGTAGAGTCCAGGCAGCTGTGGTCTGGATTTCTGACTTTGAAGGTAGATCTCTTATGACAACTTCACATCATAGGTGTAAAAGGCATTTCTTGAAGACATGGAACTCACTTGAGTAGCGAGCTTCACTCTCAAAATATTTAGTATGGATTTTTAAATGTGAAGTTGTTCTAGGGAATACTCTTAAAAATATTTGTCATGCTTCTGGGTTTTAGCTAGGAGACTGATGTTTATAAGTAACTAGCTGGTAATTATAGTAAACTAAGTCTATTACTTTAATTTTAATTTTTTTAGTTAGAGCAAATGATCTCTGTTCCAAAATAAAGGAAGTAAGTGCAAGAGATGAGGAGAGAAAAAAAAATCCCCAGCCGTTCATTTGTGCCTTTTCTTTTCATCCTCCCTTTGACATTTGTTTATTTTGTGTGTGTGTGTGTGTGTGTGTGTGTGTGTGTGTGTGTGTGTACATTCCATGACTCCCATGCAGTGGTCAGAAGACACCATACTGGAAAGTTTGAACTTTATTTTCACCCTTTGAGGTCTGGGGATCAGACTCAGGTTTATACTAGCTAGCTCTTCACCCACTGAACCACATCACCAGCCTCTTCTTTCTCAATAAGAGAAGGCCATACTCCATTACTGAGATTCCAAAGCCTCTCACAGCTTTGTAGTTAGATCAGAGATAGCTGAGAGTCAAGTTGTTATTCCCATCAAATCATCTCACCCTATCTGCTGTGACACATTGGCAGGGACACAAGGAGAAGCGCACACCCTGCCAGATAGCTGACACTTGAGCAAGCAAGGCCTGTGGCCGCTGGGGATTCAGAATGTATGAAACTCAGCCAGGATAGCATAGAGAAGACATCCAGATGTATACTGTTTCCTTCTGAGAGAAAAGTGTGGTGTGTGTGTGTCCCCTTATCTGGTAATAAGAAGTTTTAGGTGGAAGCTTAAAAAAAATTATTAATTTTTACTTAAATTTTTATTTTTTTGCAAATCTCATCTACGAGTACTAGATTTACATAATTTCCACCTCCCTTCTCTTCCCTTTCAGTTCCTACTGTGTTTCTTCCCCACTTGAATTCATGAACTCTTCTATAATTATTATTAACCCCCCCTCATGAACGTGAATGCACACACACATAAACATGAATGCACAGACACACGCACACAGAGTCAATTGAGTCCATTTAGTGTTGTTTGTATGCACATGTGTTTAGGACTGCCCCCTTGAGCACATGTCCCTGAGAAAACCCATCCTCCCTTTCCCATCAGTCAATGGTTTACCTCTAGCTCTTCATCTAGAGGTGGGGTCTTGGTGCAGTTTCCACCATCCACACGTGGCCGTTATGCAGGTCTTGTTTAGGCAAACATGCTGTTGAGACTTCGTGGGTACAGCACCTTGTCATGTATGGAGACAATGTCTTGGCGGCAGACATCTTGGTTCTATCTCTTCAGTCGTTCTGCCCCCTCTCCCACGCATGTCCCATGAGCCTTAGCTGTTTGGGTTGTACTGTAAAGACTGTGGCTGGCCCCCACATTGTCACTTCCTATCAGCCTCTTAACTGGTTGTGGATCTTTGTAATGGTCTTTGCTGTTCAAAGAAGTTTCTTTGGTGAAGACTGACTGCTACACTCATCTGTGGGGATAAGGGTAAGTATTTAAAACACAGTTGGAAACCATATTGATTTAGGAACATGGCAATGGTAGGTTGTCTTCAGGGGTCTCTGACCTCTGCAGCCATGGGCTGGCTAGGTTTACAGTAGCAGACATGAGCCCCCTCCTATTGAGTAGGCCTTCCACAGGAATACAAGGGGTGCCTACCCCAGGGAGATTTTCATTGTCTGTACCTGTAATAAAGACTCTTTAAAAGTGTGGTCTGAGAATCAGCTTGGCTGGCTCTGTCCTGGGAGAGGGTTGCAGACATGTACACCATTCACGTCAGCTTGGCCATGCGACTTGTTTTAGCCAGCCAAATGGCATAGGAAACACTAGGCCCTACTTCCAGCAGCAATCCTGACCCCTGAGGAGCTGAGCTTCATGCTTCACCACATTAATGTCTTCCTCACACGCAAACCCCTACCATGATGCTCTCCGTGTGTCATGCGTGGCTCAGCTCGGGTGGTGTTTATCAGAAGCTGAACAAGATGAAACCACCCAAGATTAGACTACCACTCTACAGAACAGCACGATCTGTAAATTATTTTTTTGTAAAATCTCCGGACAGAGGCAGTTCACTATAGCAACGGGAATGGATTGATAAATGGTGCTGATTTCTGCAGTTTCGTATTTTGGGGCACGTCACCTGGACATTTCCTCGGTGACCCTGACAATGTTTCCAAGAAGCCAAGCTTGGTTTCTTGCTTTAGGGCTGTAGTAGGCAGAATCAGAATCCTATGATGGTCTCCAACCTTTCTTCCCAGGGTATACACGTCTCTCCTGAGTCATCCAACCAAAGAAGAGAAAAATAGCCGATGAGTAATATCCTTTAATAATATTCTTCTCGCAAAGCCACCAGCTTGAGCAGCTCTTCAAATTGCTTTCACAAAAGCTGAAGAAACCAAGGGAGAGCCCGTGTCTGATCTTAGCACAATAACAGGCAAAGATGCATTAAAGAGCACAGGAAGGGAGACTTCCTGTCAGCCCTTCCTCAACTCTGAAGAGATGATAAAGACACTACTGGCTGGGGAAAGAAAAGGAATTCAGTTCAGGCCTTTTCTTGAATCCAGATACCAGGTCTCCAGAGTGAGTCTCTGTGCCAGCAAAGAGCCCAACAGTTCCTAACACCAGGTAAGTAGCCACAGAAGTCACCAGAATTTACCAACCAGTGTGGGACTGATTCCTCTACTCCTACTCCAGCTCATTCTGATTCTACAGCAGAGACAAAACTATCGAGGGACAAAACTAACTGACGAGGAGCAGGAAATGGAAGAGAGCCTAGGACTGTGATGAGGGGCTCAGATAGGTCCTTGATGGTGAGAAGGTGGGCCAGAGAGAAATGGAAAGTCTCTACACCTCGGACAAAGTTCACGCATGGGACTTCCAGACCTGCCTGGCAGAGGATGATGACCTGCACACTGGTGGGAGACACTTAGGTTTTAGCCTGAATCATTGCCATCCTTGAAGTGAGCCTAGAACATCAGCAGCCTCAGGTGTGAGTCAGCTTAGCACCAGCCTTCATGGCCAAATGTATACTCCACCACGCATTCCCTATCCGTATGCAGAACAGCAATCTACAAAACAATACTTATGGGTGGAGCTTCTAGACAGGCTTCCAGCATAAGATGGAGACCCCCACCTAGTGGGACTGACTCATAGTTTGGCCTGTGTTACTATCAGTTGGTGCAAGGGGCTGGGTGCTCCCTTGAGAGTATGCAGGTCCTTGTGGCGAAGAGACTCAGCTATGGCCCAGTTTAGGATTGACCTCAGTGGCCAACACACTACTTGGCTAGCATTCTTCCAACTTGAAGTAGCACGGTATGGAGAATGACTTTTCGTTGTGGGTTGAAGAGGACAGGACAGCCAAGGACTGTTTTCAGACTTAGTGATGGGCTGGTGAAACCTCACATGGGATATAACCTTAGGACCCTATCTTCAGGCCTGCTGTGGAAAGAGCCACTGGCACAGCCCTGCTGCTTGGTAGACACATGTGGGTCTCCTCCATCTGAATTTTATTTGTGTCCAGATGACTTGTGGCTGCTCATAGCAGTGTTGAGCTGTGCCTCTGTCTCCGCAGAAGGCAGCCCATAGTGTTGGTTCTGTCTAGCTGGTTTTATTCTGTGCTGCTGTTGGTGGGTTTTGGAGTGCAGGTGCCCGTAGTTATAGCATAGAACCTGGGACTGGCCTTGTGGGAGTGACTACTTCTAGAGCCTAGACCATGCAGGTCAGTGGCTGAGGATGAGGATTCAGGGGTATCACATCTGTAGGCAGAGCCTTGGGGACATTTTAATTTACTTCATATTGTTGCGGTAAATGCCATGGTCAACAGCAACTTAGGACAAGAATTTTTTTTTTTTATTTTATACTTACAGGTAATAGTCCATTACTGAGGGGAGCTAAGGCAGGAATCTGGAAGCAGGAACTGAAGCAGAGGCCATGGAAGAACATTGCTTCCTGGATTGCTTTGCCATGACTTGCTCAGCCTGCACAGGACTGCCTTCCCAGTGGTGAGACTATCTACTTATACTCCCATATAAAACTTCACTTAAGGAAACACTCTCCAGACATGACCACAAGGCAATCTGATGGATACAGTACCTTAATTGAGGTTTCTTCCTCCCAGGTGACTCTAGTTTGTCCTAGATTGACAAAAACTGTTCAGCCCAAGGGTGCACTACCCTGTTGAGGTATTCTAGTTCATGCTGAACAAGTTGCAGATTAGGCCTTGTTTTCTAGTGCTGAAATGGCGACAATACTCATTACTAATGCATTTGCTGCGAACCTGGACTTAGGGTGTCATCTAGGCCTGAAATATGAGCTCTGACTTCTAGAGAAAGTAGGCAACTAGAGCAGACTTCCTGCAAAGAGCGACACCACCAAAGCCCGAACACGATGAGGGAATAAACATCTAATTTTCAATTCTGAGAGAATTTTGCACACAAAGAGTTTTCAGGAAACCATGACCTCACCCAGTGGTAAAACTGAGGCACCAGAAATTGACCAGATTATAACCAGTATGGCTGGTCTTGGCTCTAGAGTTAAAACAGATGTTTTCTTAAAAAAAAAAAAAGTTACTGGCATTTTCTCTTTCTTAGAACATCTATGGGAGTCTTAACTGGGGAGGAGGGGAGGAAATACAGAAAAAGAGGAAGGAAGGAGGGAGGGATAAGTAACACCAAAGATGCTTGAAACACACGCACGGAATTGTTATAGACATAGTTACATTGCCCCGTCAATCACTAATTTATAAAATGCTTTGTGGATTTCATGCAATCATTTTCTCAATAGAGGTTCCCTTCTTTCAGATAACTCTAGCTTGTGTCAAGTTGACCTGAAATTAACCAGAAGAACATCCCAACCTAAATGGGGGGGGATTCTCACTGGCCCCACTCCTAGATGAGGAGCTGTGGGCAGTTAATGACGGTGGAGAGAGGGAGAATTAGTCTCCTCCAGGGATGAACCCTGTTGTTCAGAAGCATATGCATGCAGGCAACGCTGGGTGTGAGTGATCTAATTATAATTTAATTAAGTTACAGACAATGAAAAGGTTGCTAAGCTGTAAGGAAGCACAGAGAATATACTTACAAAGGGCCAGTACTTATTCAACTTCCAAATTAGAAGCAGCTCAGATCTGTCGTTCTCATTCTTACCAAATGTTGATGCCCTGTCTCAGGTCCAGTCTTAGTCAAGATAAAGATTGAGGGTGTGGTCATCAGAACAGGTCTGAGGAGTAAGTTAACCCAAGTGTGGGTGAGTTGTAGGTCTGAACTGCATATGAGTAAAACATATTCCAACAAGTCTCAGTTAGTAGAAGTAGTGTGTGTGTGTGTGTGTATGGTGTACATGTGTATTATAAATGAACCCCTGGATGCCAGAGGTGGACTTCCGTTGTCATTTTTTATTGCTCTTCCCTTCATATTTTTCCCCCTCATGTATGTCTGTGCACCACGTGGTGTGTATAGCGTCCACTCAGGCTACAAGAGGGCATTGGATCCCTTGGAACTAGAGTCGTGGATGATTATCAGCTGCCACGTAAGTGCTGGGGTCTAAACCCAGGCCCTCTTCAAGAGTAACTAGATCTCTTAACTGCTGAGCCATCTTTTTGGCTCCTCCGCCTAATTTTTTGGGATGAAGTTTCTTGTGGAGTTTGGAGTTTGTCGGTCAGCCTTTGAGATGCCCAGGCCCTGAGCACAGGTGCTCAGCTTGCACAGCACTTTTCTCACCTAGTCATCTTCCCAGCCTCCACAGAACAGTTTGATTGTCCCCATCTCCTTTGGTTTCCAAAAGTGCCCCACCTCCCGCCCATTGAAACCATTCCCCAGGAAGCGACTGCACTGGAAACCTCTCTTTCGCTACCTGACTCCCATCCTTCTGCATCACGTTATCCCTATCCGAGTGCCAGGTGGTGCTCTTTTCTCTCCTTTCTGTATTAGTTAGAATTTTCATTTCTGTGAAGAGCCACCGTGACCATGGCAACTCTTTTAGGGAAAACATTTAATTGAGGTGACTCCCTTACAGTTTCAGAGGTTCAGTCCATTATCATCATGGTGAGGAGCATGGCTACGTGTAGGTGTATATGGTGCTCAGAGTCCTACATTTTACAGGCAACAGGAAATGAACTGAGACACTAGGTGGTATTCTGAGCATAGGAACCCTCAAAGTCCACCCCACAGTGACGCACTTCCTCCAACAAGGCCACACCCACTCCAACACAGCCACACCTCCTAATAGCGCCACTCCCTAGGAGCTTATAGGGGCCAATTACATTCAAACTACCACATTCTCCCTTCCCTTCCGTCTCTGCTCCGCTTCTCTTTTCCTTTCCTTCGATCTTTCTTTCTCCTTCCCTTTGTTCTCCCTTTCCCCCTGCATCTCTCTCCCTTTGTCACCCCCCTTTCCCATCCTGGTTTTCCTGACTCTGGCCTGCCTTAGCTATCTGACTGCAACCTGGCAGGAGTAGGAAGCCTTCAGCATGCTGAAAGAAAATAGCCCCAGCCCCTGGTTGCACTGTGAACTCTAGGAGGCACCTTTTTTCCCAAAAGAACAAAGACATCACTCTAATGCCATAGCATGGTGTTGCTACTGAGGTAGCTTTAGATTCTCTGAGAAAATTCTCAGCAGCAGGTTCCTTCCCTTTGATTTTATACCAATGTTCCCACTTAGGTTTAGTTTCGGAATAGTGACCCTAAAGCACAGGAAAAATAAAAAGGAAAATGAACCACACCAACAAAGCCGAGACAAAATAGTGCCCTGTCCCCTAATGCTGACCGCTGTCTGTCTGTTAACCTCTCTTCTACAGCTGGGAACATAGAGGAGAGGTCAGGAAGGCTTCCTTCAAGGTCTTTTGTGAACACTGGTGTTTTATTTCAGACCCATCACAGCATCTGCCATTACAAAGATGACTCGGAATAAGAGCCAACAATTAGCACAATGGATAGTTAATATTTATCAGTTAAGTTTTTAATAACCTCTAATCATCATTTATCATGTAAATTCGCCAAGAATGCCAACATATCCATGAGGAACCATTTCTTATGGTGATTTATAAAACCACAGAGACCTTTACAAAAATTTTAGCAAATTATTCCATGAAGAGAAAATAACTTCAAATGAATGTGTATAAACAAAAGCAGTGTCTTAGTGTGACCCTAGTGAACCGCTAATAACGAATTCTCAGAGGCTGCTTGTTATGTCATGGAAAAATAGCTTATGTTTTTATTATTAATAATACAGAAAATTCACTCAAATATTCACGATTCTGAAAGGCTTACCAAATCACAGAGGGAGTGTTTATGGTCTGTAAGACTCAAGGGAGAAGAGCAATGCCCAGGGCTGTGAAATTTGTTCTGCTTTGTCTCGGTACTTACTCACCAGTGACCAAATTTATAGTAAAGATATTTGCCACAAGAATCAATGCATCATGTGTCAAAGAATTTTAATTCATACTTTTTCTAATTTGCGTGTTTGGGGCTTGGAAAACAATCACTTTGAAAGGCAGCTTCTGTTCCCTTTCTGCAGCCCACCCTCTCCCTGACTGCAGCCCACCTCTCCCCTGCCTGCAGCCCACCTCTCCGCTTCCTGCAGCCCACCTCTCCCCTGCCTGCAGCCCACCCTCTCCACTTCCTGCAGCCCACCTCTCCCCTGCCTGCAGCCCACCCTCTCCCTGACTGCAGCCCACCTCTCCCCTGCCTGCAGCCCACCTCTCCCCTGCCTGCAGCCCACCTCTCCCCTGCCTGCAGCCC
The DNA here is from genome assembly GCF_037038515.1 of Microtus pennsylvanicus. Classification (NCBI taxonomy): domain Eukaryota; kingdom Metazoa; phylum Chordata; class Mammalia; order Rodentia; family Cricetidae; genus Microtus; species Microtus pennsylvanicus. Next base: position 36,127,900 of record NC_134581.1, read on the forward strand.
ACCCTCTCCGCTTCCTGCAGCCAGCATCCTTGGTTCTCTCTGTAGCTCACACCCGCACTTTCACTTGGCAGCACGTTCCACAAGTAAAATGCTGATTTTCTTCTTATAGGGTAGAAGTTCCTGTGCATGCAATTTAGGACAATGGCAGGTGATCGTCACAGCCAGTTACGGCTTCAGTCTGTTATGGAGGAGTGGATTCCATTTCAAAATAATGGCGTTTTGTTCGGATAAAATTTGCATAATTATAAGCCAGCTATACAGATCACTTAAAACATGACTCGCCTTAGATTTCTGAATATAAAAGCTAAGATAAAAAATTGGAAATTTCATACAAATGTAATGACCATAAAGGTCAGAGGAAATCCCATCCTGGAGAAAACTCCTGCAGTCACATTGCACATTCTGTGTGCTTTTCTCTCCTTTTCCTGCCTCAACCAGTTATGACCATGAGAAATACATAAATTATTATGAAAAATAAAGGTGCCCAGATAAATGTGAACTTCAGATAAACAGCAAATGCCCTTTTAGTGTTTATACATCCCAAAGATTATGTTACATTTATAACAGAAAAGTTTTCATTGTTTATCTGAAATCTAAATTGAACTGAATTGGAGTCCCCTATTTTCCTTTGTTAGACCTGGGCAAGTCTAAATAGATGCTTATCATAGCAATATTTTTAAAAATACAAAACAAAACAAAAAGAAATAGGAGCTTGTGCCCACTGTCTTGGTTCATTCGCTAAGCCTGTGGATGAATAATTGAAACTAACTTGGGTGTTTTTCTAACAAACATGAATGAAAATATTTCAAAAGTAGTAGCATCTTTGGCTCCTTTGGGTCTTCCTGCCTTTCTGGAAGCATTTTGTTAAGAGGAATGAACAGGTCTAAGGCCAGGACAGGCTAAGCCTGAGCAGGGTAAGCCAGAAGCATTACCTGAGCCACAAATTTTCAGGTTGTAGAATTTGCTAAAATATTGATGAGGCGATCCAGGCTACAGACAACTTATTACCTTCCATCTTGGCAGCTGGCACGATGCTGGGGCTGTATTTGCTGTGAGGCCATGCATAGGTGGGCGTGTCTATTCTGTCTGATGGCAATTCATTGACAGGGGTTTGGGGGACACATACTACACCCAAATTGTGGAGCTGATATTCTTACCTGTGCATGCTTCTAATAATCTGAGTGAGTTATCTCTGCTAAGACCAAATGGGAGCACTGCCATTCATTTTCCAAAGGACTTCCTGTGTTCTTCTTGATACCAGGATACTTGTATGAATGGAGAATTCTGTGTTGGCAGAGGGCTTTGGCTATGTCATGGGAGAGAGAGACAGAGACAGAGAGACAGAGAGTTAGTTATTGCGATTGGGATGACTAGTCAGATAGGAAGGAAGGAACACAGCCTGGGGTTTCTAGGTAATACTTGAAGATATCAGGGTACCAATGCTACTTTAACAATTATAATACTATTTTGGGGGAAGATGATAGTCAAGTAGCTTTCTAAAATTCATTAAGTAAGGAAGAGTTTTCAAATAAAATGCTCAAGACTTCTTTTTTCCTGGTTCTTTCTTGTCCAGAGTCAGTGCAAGGAGATGCTGTTACCATGGGAGCAAAGGCTTTTTGGTTGTTTTCAGGCCCATGAGAACTGTCCATACAGTAGAAGAGTCAAAAATAGAATTGCAAAAGGATTTAGTCTCTCTCTCTCTCTCTTCTGACTTATATTCAAAGGGCCAGATATACTTGAGACCTTGGGAACAAACGCTCGTTGATTTGTGGCATTTAGTTGAAGGAGAGGGACTCTCCTGCTTGCTGTGGTTCCTCTTTAGTCTTTAAACCAAAAGATAGCCAGTTAGTTGTATACATTCTTTTAAAATGTCAATGGTCTAGAGAAGACCTATTATTAAACCATTGACCTGCTTTTATCCATCTGCTGGCCAACCTCAAGGTCATGCCTAATTAAAGAGATCCTTTTCCTGTCTGGGCAGGGATTCAAAAGAAAATTCCTTCCATGGATGGGTCTCCCAGTTTTTACTACCTGATCAGGGTCAGAAATAATCCTTTTCTGTTCCAGGGGAAGAAGCGGCTGTTGGAGAGAGAGAAAAAAAAATGAAAGTCCCAGTACTTGCCCTCAGGGATCACATCTGGTTAAGAAAACAGACTGTGGAAAAATGGTTTCAGGTTGAGTCTTAGCAAAGCCCCGCCGTGCAGATGGAATTGTGTTGGGAGTGGTTTGAGGCCATTTGCTGGAAGACGTCTAAGGCTAGGTATGTAATGTAGTGGTAGAACACTTGGCCAAGCATTTGCAAGGCCCTGGGTTCCAGCCTCAGGACCACAAAACCAAATCAAACCACTGGAGATGAAAAGATCTGTAGTAGTTAGCTAAACAGCAATACTACGGAGAACAGCACTGGCAACACGTGGAATCAGGGAGGTGGTTGCACATTTGGGAAAATGCAAATCAGTGCATCTGGATTTTGGAACAAGAGGATAAATAAGTGGCCAGGGCTTTGGGGAGGAGAGTGGGAAAGATCTTGAAGGGCTTGTGAGCTGTGCTTGTGGAACATTGGTTTTGTACTGAACTCTGTGAAGAACTTAAGAACATCCTAATTGTATTAAAATTTCAGAAAAATAGTATTTACAGTAGCAACAATAAAACACCAGAGAGGGATAAACAAAGACTGGAAGACTAGTTAGAAGAATTGAGAAACAAAGGCAGAAATGCCTGGGGCAGATACACAATCTGTTTATAGCAACAGGATTCGGGAGTAAACAGGCGAGGCAACCCAACTCATTCCCAAGTTCCTCATTTGTGACACTGATGGATGATGATTTTGTTCACAAAGAACACAAAGATGAATTGACTTGAGTTACAACTTTAGCAGCTGAGCTTAACACATGTGAAGTATTGAAATGAGTCTTCGAACTTAGAATTAAGGCTAGCCGAGTCAATGGGTTTGAAAATCATAGTCGTTTCAATAAGAGATGTTACATTATTGAAACACTAAGTCTGGGGACTACCTGGGTGTTTAGGAGTCTAGTGTTCAGGAACAACATATATATATATATATATATATATATATATATATATATATATATATACACACACACCTGCAATGGCATGGTGGGAGATTCTTTCTTTTATCATGTGGATCCTGGGGATTACACTTAGGTTGTCATGTTGGTAGCAGATGTCTTTATCCTCTGAACATTCTCACCAACCCCCAGTATATTATTTTTAACATTATCTTATATGGTGTTTTAAAGACATAGATTTTTACATGTCCATATTTTTATTTTTAATATTTCATTATGGCTACAATTCAAGAAAATGGTAAAACTAGCACTAATCTCTTTGAGAGCAGATGATGTCAGCTCAATGGCTTCTCTGAAGTTACTAGCTACTAAAGTTATTCTGGCCTTCTGGGGCTCCTGTCACGATGGGACCTCTTACATTACAGTATTCCATTGCATAACTAACCACATCCTTCTTCCTGGAGCTGGCAAATATGGACCCCTTAAGAGTTTTCAAGCTTGAAGGTAACAGAACCCGCATGAAGACGACAGTGCAGTGAGCTTGCCGTGTGTGGAAGAGCAAGTCCTCATTTTGTTACAAAGTGCACTCTTCATGCATGCTTATTATTTGGAATATGCTGCAAAAAGTGCATGCTTCCATAAAGGATTGCAGTTCTCTGGGCCCCGACTTTCTCTTAGTGCCATGGCAAACACAGAACGCTGTCCCTCCTTCGGCTCCTCAACAATGACTGGAGGCCCTGGAAATGGGCTGTGAGACATGGGAAGACTGCCCTATTCCTTTTCTTAGGTCAAGAAGCTGTGATTGGGCTGGTAATGGGCTCAGGGGATAAAGGCACTTGCTGGCGAGCCTGGAGACCTAGGTTTAATCTCTAAAACCCACACAGAGAAGGGAAATAGCCAATTACAGGAAGTTGACTTTTGATTTCCCATGTGGTTATGATACTCACCATGTTCCTACACACACACACACACACACACACACACACACACACACACACACACAATGACGATGATGGTGATGCTGATGTAAGAAGCTAAGATTGCTTACTGTTACTAACACTTAATCACCTCCACTACACCTGTGGATAAAACCTTAGATAATGCGAAAACCTCCCAGGGTATCACTGGCGTATTTTTCATCCACCATCTCTGAGCTCTGCTGATCTGGTGGTTAGGCCTTGTCTGTCTCCACTGGAGACACACTTTGGGTTGAATACCCTGAACTAGTCTTTGGCTCAACTCCTGAAATTCCAGCCTTTTGCAGACCTTACCTCACATGCTTCCTGATTCCTGGGTGCCCAGGCTAGCAACCATGGCTTCACTACAACAGAGAGACACAGACAGCCAGGCAGAGCAGGAAGGGAGTGGCCCTTGGGCTTTGTCACACAGTTTTAACACCAGGTGGGTTTAAAAATTTGACTAAACATTACTCTTAAGTTTCAGCATAGGCTACTTACCCATTTCCTTGACATTGTCATTTAGCTTATCTATAACTTCTGCTTAAAGATAGTGTAGTACAGCTATATTTTCTCAAATAGCCAATTTTAAATTAATAGATAATTTTAAAAATTTATCATAATCGGAACAGTTATGAGGAGTTCTGTAAATTCTGAAGAACTCCTTAGCTCTGGGATCCTGTCTTCTGCCTAGTCCCACAATAGATCTATTTTTCCCTTTTCCTCACCATTGCTTCTACTTTGTGACCTTAGTCCAATGTCATGTCTTCCTTTGAACCACACTGTTGTCATCCCCCTAATCGTCTCTGCCTCAGTACCCACATTCTATCACACCTTCTTAGAGGTCAGTTCTTCTAGCAGACATCTAAGTGTAGGTGAAGTTTTTCTCAGTACTGCTGGCTCCAAAATAAAAACAGAGATTTATTATTAATTATAAATGCTCAGCCAATAGCTTAGTCTTGTTACTAACTAACTCTTACAACTTAAATTAACCCCTCTATATTAATATTCATCCCGCCTTGTGGCATTACCCCTCTTTCATCTTGCAACTCCTGCTTCCTCTACCTGTCTGGCTGGTGACTCCTCTGACTACATCCTCTTCTCCAGTGTTTTTAGTCTGGTTCTCCCATCTAACCTTATCATGTCCATCTATTGGCCAGTCAGTTTTTTTTTAATTAAATCAATCACAGTGACATGTATATATTCACACAGTGTAAAGGAATATTCCATATTCAATACCTGAAGAGACTCCTCTAAGTTTTCAGGAGAAGCCCACTGAATTCATTTCCCTTATACAGTTTCTTAGCAATCCACTTGTCCACAGTCACTTACTGATTACAACTGTGTCATCTGGACTTCTAGAGTTAGAGTCTTTTCTCAACTTTCTGAATTGTTTTCTGTGTTAGTCAGTGTTCTATTGCTGTGAAGAGATACATGACCATGCAACTCTTATAAAGGAAAGCACACATTTATAAAGCGTGTCACTAGGGGTGAGTTGCACTTTGAGGTGTAGTCCATTAACATCATGGCAACAATCATGGCGGCACACCATCAGACATGGTGTTGGAGAAGTAGCTGAGAGTTCTATATCCAGTCTATAGGCAGCAGGAAAAAAGAGACAGATCTGGTTTGAGCTTTTGAAACCCGAAATCTTACCCCTAGTGACACACTTCTTACTCCAACAAGGCCACACCTGCTAATCCCTCTTAAGTAGTACCCTAATGACCAAGCATTCAAATATATGAGCCTGTGGGGGTCATTCCTATTCAAATCACCACATTCTGTAACTCAGTTTCTGCTTCTTCTTCATTGCTTCTTCTTTTATATGTTGTCCATAAAAAGAATAACCAGGCAATACGATGATACTCAACTCTATTTCCACCCAGGCCTCCTAAGAATGTTCTTCCCTTCCCTATACTTACCTCTTAGCTCAAGGAAGCCTTAGTCTCAAATCAAACACCCCAGAGACAAGTGTGTTTCAGGAAATGGGATCTAAGGAATAGGACAGTTTTCTGGGTCTACAGATTACATGATTGATTGATTACTTTTCAGTTTTTTTTTTTGACAACCTTGCAAACTTGGAGAAGTTGGAGAGGACAGCAGAAATGTGGTGTTGACTCTTTAGTGACCTACGGTAAAGACAGTACAAATAATAAACCATGAAAAACAAGCCTGTCTTTATCACAACCATCCACCCCTTTCAAAGTGCACCAGTTTCCTTCTTGTTTGACTGCAATCTTGGTGGTGAGGGTTTCTGACAGTGTTTATGGTCCTAACAAATCATCACTGCCTTCCCTACAGGTGCCACAGCAGGACTAACTGTAAACTCCTCCACCTGGTCACATTTCCATGAGAGAAGAGGAGAAAGGAAAGCATGGATTATATTCTGGCCCTAAACCCTCTCTTCTGGGAAACTTTAGATCTCATTTAGAAAGTGATTGTTCAGGTATTCTATTCTAAGAAAAAAAATACCTTTGTTTGTTTTTGAAAAAAGGCTATCTCTCTCTCGGCTTCCTTCTGCCGCAGTGTGGTCATGCTCTCGCTTGTTCCTTCTGCCACCCTCTTGGTTACTGTGTTCTCCATGCAAAATGACTGGTGAAGCCGCAGAAACCATCCCTGCTACAGAGCAGAAGTTGCCACTGCCGCAAGCTGAGGCAGGGTCAGGAACAGAATCTGACAGTGATGAATCAGTCCCAGAGCTCAAGGAACAAGACTCCTCAAAGACAACCACACAATAAGCCCAGTGGGCAACAGCAGCTGAAATTGAGGAGGAACCAGTCAGTAAAGCAAAACAGAGTTAGGCTGAAAAGAAGGCAAAAAAGGCTATGTCCCAACTGGGTCTTCAACAGGTTACAGGGGTTACTGGAGTCACTATCCAGAAATCTAAAAATGTCCTCTTTATCACCAAGCCAGATATTTACAAGAGCCCAGCTTGAGACACTTACATCGTATTTGGAGAAGCCAAGATTGAAGATTGGTCTCAGCAAGCGCCGTTAGCAGAGGGTCTATCTATGTAGCCGTGGCTTTCCCCTTCTCCTGACTCACCCAACTTCATGTTATTTCTCTTTTTCACAAACAAACAAAACAGGATTAAAAAGTTAACAAAAAGCACACACACACACACACACAAATGAGTATGTTTCTTTGTTGACAGTCTACTGGAGAACGTTTATATGCCCAGTCTCACTCTATTGGAGAAAACTAATTTTTCCTTTCCTAGTAGGTGCCAATTGCAAATAGCTCTTTGGTTAGACCTGGGGAAGTAGGCACAAGTCCCACCTCTAACCAAAACTGTTTTTGTGTTAAGCCTGACTGATTTCCTTTGCTTTGTAGACACTTAGAGCTTGTGGGCATACATTTACAAAGACAAAGAGAAAAGAAACTCAAGGTGGCTTGGTGTTTCCAAAGCAACCAGTGAATATTGTACTGACATAAGAAATTTGTGCTGGATAACTGGATGATTCGCCTCAAACTATAGGAAGAGAGATATGACAAGGGAATAGAGCAGGGAGGGGGTGACATCAGTTAAAAAACAGGCTATTGCCACTGCCCTTAGTCATCCACCAGAACTAGATGGTAAGAATCTTGCTGAGGGTATCATTCACTTAGGATACAGGACACAGAGAAACTAATGGGCCTGGTCAGGAAGCTTCTGCCCTGATGGCTGGTTCTCATAGTACTGGAAGAGGCTATACTAGGTCATGGGGGAGAAAAGTTACCAATGGTCTTTCTCACCTATGTACCCTGAAGACTATACTACTGACATGCCAGGCAAGATGTTCCCACTGTTACAATACTGTCTAGAACATTTTGGGGTTAATCAACTGCTCTCCACTTGCATTTGATGCCTGCTCATTGGGAAAGAATATTTGTTTGGTACTGTGAACTTGCTCAGAAGCTTTTGACTGGAGCAGTCATGAGTCCTAGGAGACTGTATACACTGCTCATGTTGCAGAACAGACACATAGCCAAAGTTCATCTACACATTTATGTCTACCCCCCTAGGCTAGTGCTTATCTCAGCCTGGGCCAGAGAAGCTTCTTTTGTAGAGAGTGATGGAAAATGCAGAGACTCCAACCAGTCAGAGTGCTGAGAGTAAGTAGTGACCATTGAGATCTCAGCTCTAAACAAGATATCTAGACCACCCTCTCCCAAATTCAAAGAATATCATCAAAGAGGTGGCCAAAGGAATGTAAAGGCTAGAGGATACAGAAACAGTGATTGCCTTCGTTAGACCACACACACACACACACACACACACACACACACACACACACACGCACACACAAACACTGGACATAGGGTAGAACTGGCCTTGTTTGGAAGAAGAAAGGATTCAGCAAGAGTAGGGAACAATGCAAGAGGGCAATGGGGCATGAGGATGGACACAATACACTTTAAATGCGTGTAATTGTCACAAAAGATTAGTACACAAAAGAAGCCTGTTGGTAGAAAAACTGGTGTGCTACAATAACCTACAATAGGCATTTTTTTTTTGTTTTGAATGAATGAGTTTATTAAGTATACAGAGTAAAAATAAAAAAAATAAATACCAAGCAACAGATGGATGAATGGTAGACAGACAGGTAGGAAAATACCATCAAATTGTGTTCTCAAAACATCTAGCAAAAATTGACTGGAGAAGCGTCTTCATGACAGTAGCTGGAGAGAGTCTAAGACAAGACAGAGCCTCCTTCCAGGTGAGGGTTCCAAGCCAAAGCAAGCAAACAAACGAACTGCAGAAAAATAACATCTTCAAATTGGGAGCAACAAACATTCAGCACAAATCATCCGAAGCAACCCTATTAAGGCAGCCAGGTGTAGCTCCTCACGGAGAGTCGCGGGCAAAGCAGGGTACCCACAGGTAGAGCTTCCAGGTAAAAGAGTAGATAGCAGCAAGCAAAGATCATGCTGTAAATTCAGGAGTTTACATCCAGCAGAACCTGACTGGGGAAGCTGAGGCAGCCTGAAGCTCCTCATCGAGCTTTCTCCATGGCTGAGCCTCTCATGGCTGAACTCCCACACCTCTTCCCCACTGCAGACACTTTTATAACATGGGGTAAACAATGGTAACATCTGCTGGAAATTTTTCACCTTCCAGCTGTTTTCAGGGACATGGTGTTTTGACTTTTGGGCTGTTTTATCTGTCCTATCAAAGACTTAGGGTTGCCAGCCCATCTCCAGGCAAAAGGGCCTGGGAAGACTCTTTGAAACAAACATTGGTCTCAAATAGGAATAGGGGAACAACCGTGCTTCCAGAGCCAGCTTCTCAGAGAGCTCTAACAGCACATAAAAATTTACCATTATAACACACATAACAACTGGAAACCCCTCCCAGCAGGCTTACATGTAAGGGATGACTCTTGTGCCAGAATAGTGCATAACACGCACATATGGGAGAAAGTGGGTGTGACATAAATAACCCATAAGGGTCATAAAATCCTTGGCTCACAACATTTGAATACAGAACCTTTCCCAGCTCTCTGTTCTGCTTCGACATTTAAGAGTGTTCTCTTTCTTAATAAATTGCTTTAATTTCTACCATTATTCATAGTCTCTGGTTGAATTCTTTTGTTTTGGGGGCATAAGAGCCTGTAACCCTCAATAGGTGCTCTGTAGACTTCCGTCAATGCTGCTATTAATGGACAAGTGATCTTATTTCCAAACTTTCTCTATCAATACCTAGTCATATGTTAATTTTTATATGAATAATTCTATATGCTTTAGGTAGCTTGAAGATAGAATGAAATAGTATAGCTAAGGTAAGTAAAGCTAAAGCCATTAAGGAGGTAGGTTATTACTATAGATGATTTTTTAAAAAATAGTATATTATTCTTCATACTTTGAAAAGCCTACTCCAATATACCATTTATCTTTATGGAAATAATTAACAGATACTGTGAATTCCAAACTGCTATCCCTTAATCTGTTCAAAATTGAACAGGATGTACATACCACAGGACACTTTATTTTTCCATGATTTTCATATCTAGGAAGGTTATAAAATTTTATGGAAAATGGAGGGGTCACATACCAAGCTTTAACTAAGATTTATTATAAGAATGAAATAATTGCAAAACTTTGGTTTTGGCATGTTAACTGAAAACCATTATTTTTTTTCTAATAATTCCCAGTCTTCATAGAACACAGTTTTATATAGTTTACACAATAGTTTCTCCAAGGAAGAGAAAGTGGAGGCTTAGATATGTTTTTACTCTTTCTCCCAAGGATATAGGACTTGGAGCTCCAGGCCTTAGTGTGACCACATTGGGAGGTGTGACCACATTTCAGAGGCTTAGTGGAGCTCCCTGGACACCAATGGAGCTCTCTACAAAGGGAGTATGGAAGTACTTGGGAGTTTTTAAAGTATTTCCCACAAGAGCCGTTTGTCATAACACTGAGCCCAGATGCAGAATGGCTCATTGGTTCCTGCCTGCACACAGGACACCTCCTTCTCCTAAATGAGTCACCTTTTATGATTCATCTTCAATGAGGTCCTTAGCAGAGCTAGCACCATGCCCTTGAAGCCCCAAAACTATAAGGCGAAGAAACCTCTTTTCTTTATAACATAGATTATTTCAGATATCTTGTCAGAATAATATAAAAAATATACCAATAAAGCCTATATAAAGAAAATCATTGTGTGTGCTGTTAGATCTTTTCTATACAATTATGTTCAATATTTCCCCACTCCAGAATAGTATTTTGTCTAGAATTCATAATTTTCTGTCATTGGGAGTTGCTTAAAATTCGATCTAGTCCAAGTGTAAACCTTCATTTTCAAATATAACCAATTTTATATCTTTCTCATGTTCTATCTAATTTCTATAATCTTTGGAGATTGATCTTTGTGGGTAGTAAAATTAGTTGGGCCAGCATGACGTTCATTAAGAAAGCAGTGGAGAAAATGCTACAGAGCTCCCAGCCTAACTCACAGAACACTCATATACTTCTTATTTTATGGTTTTGGAAGCACGAAGCTACCATGTTAGAAGACCTATGTGTCACCATTGCACACAGAGCCAGCCCAGAGAGGTCTGCATCACTGAGTTAATGATGGTCTGTCCCTCTTGCTGCTTAGACATACTTGCTTCTGGAGCCAGGTCCTTCAGGATTCTGGTCCTCTTCTACTCTCCAGGTACAGTATTAAAAGAGACCAATCACTCCTACAGTTAGTCCCTGGGTGATAAATGATACTCATTTCTGTTCTGCTCTACCAAACCACCAACCCCCCCTTCCTTGGTTGGTATCTCGAGGCTTCCTTAGTGAGGGACCTGGATGCTCATTCCTGAGTTTTTTAGTTCTGCTTTCTAGAGATGAGTGGACTTTTCACCAGAGTCCTAAGTTGGTGATGGAGGGATAAGGGAAGCCCAGGAACGTCAACTGGCTACACTCACTTACCCAGAGTTAGAGGCAGGTACATCATGGCATTTGGAGAGATTCTTTCTAGGTCCTCTGGGTAGACCCTGTCCCCCTTTAGGATCCAAAATTTTGGATGACATTTTTGGAAATGTGTGTGTGTGTATGTGTGTGATGAAAGAATAATTTATCTAATGGAACTCTAGGAAGTCTTAGTGAGCCTTAAATTAATTAAGTTTTTGTCATGCATCTGCTTTTTGTATCACTGTTTGGAATTAGAAAATATGGGACTTTTACTCTATATAAGATGACAAGCAAAATATATCTACAAATCCAATCTCTAAACATATATAGTGAAGCAATAAAATAGAAAAGGAATAATTCAATTAAGTGATATGAATTAATGTGAAAATTTTTGTGAATAAAATTCAGCAGTAAAAAGTTGGCAGCTATTGATGTTCATGTGTTGAGATTTAGTTCTTTGGTTAGATTTCTTCCCATGTGACTAATCAATCAGACAGGAGGAGCCCAGAAAACATGAATTAGGAGAAAGAGAATATGTTTTTTGGTATTTACAACACAACACAGTCTTTTAATTATCATTAAGCCTTTAATTGCTAATTTTTCCTGACTCTTCTTTATGTTTGGCTTTGGTTTTCACGCGTGGACGAAGAAACCAACAATACTTGTCTGAATACATGCAATGTTCTTTCCTGTGCAAAAATAGAATTCAGGGCCAATAGGATATTGATAATAGCAAATGTCATTGAAGTTCCTGATAATTGTCTATCTATCATTTTAACTCTCACAGCAGCTGGAGGAGGAAGCTTCATTCTTGCTGTAGGGCACAGTGTCTTAGAAAGGAAAGGAGGGATGGGTACCACCAGAAGGGAGCAAGAAAAGGGAAGAGGGCATAAAGATCCTTTGTATGTTTTACTGCTTCTCATTGGCTGCATTGCTTGGGTCTCTTCAGTGCAGTGGTTAAAATTTCCAAATCAAAAATCAGGACAGACGACTCAACACACCCTGTTTCTGTCCTTGTGGTGACAGAGCAGGTCTGCTATACATAGGAGGAAGTGCGGAGCACATGTGGAACTCAGAACAAGTGACCCAGTCTAAGTACTTTCCTGCCTGCACCATGAGGACAAAGAAGGGTTTTTGACAATCAGGTATGTACCTAATTGGAAACACTTACCCCGATGCCTAGGTTTAGAGCTTTGCTGTTTGGTTGTTTGGTATCATTGAGATTTCTAACGCAACAAGGATGACATGGGAATCTGTTTGAGAAAACGCAGGACTCTATATGGTGCTGTTTAAACTTACGTTCCAGGTCCAGCCAGGTACTTGCTGCATGGGTCTGACCAGTGCTGTTGTAGTGGGTTCTGTGCCTCAAGGGCACTAGGCTTGGATTAGGCAATGCTGTTGCTGTGAACCCTTCCTCTCAATCATTTTATTATTGGATTTGAATTTTGTCAATGAAGTCCCTCAGCCCATGTCATATACACCCAGGGCTTGGAAGGTGCTTCTTGAAAAGCGGTCACTCTTGCCCTATGGCTGCCTCCCTTCACAAGTTCAGTTACCTACTCTCTGGTCTCTATGGCTAGAGAATTGTAGTCCCCACCTGGACACAGCCTGGGCACCGTAGGAAAGATGCATTGAGGCTGAGTGTGGTTTGGATGATCCAAACCTAGGAAAGCCTTTACACTTGCTCAGTTAGCATTCTAGGGTCCAAGGAACTATGATGTTATATAACAAAGTACGATGAAACAAACTACTTGACAGTTTGAGAGGGAAAAGCTCAGAGGGAAAATTGTTCCCTTAAATACAATTCTCAGTTTTGTGATGGGGTCCTGAAAGCGATGTCACCAACTCTAATGTACTCCAGGTTTGTTGACTTTATGCCTTGTCAAGTATGTCATTAGGTTGTCCATGTTCCTGTTTTCAGTACTGATCAAATTCAGAACCTCTGGAGGCTGGCAGGGCTGGGTCTGTCCAAGCCCTGTGAAGCAGCAGCTGTCCATTTCAGTTCTGTGGCCAGTTCCCCTCTCTGTTCTCTCCCCTCCCGGGTCCCAGCCCAGTGATAATGTCAACTGCACCCTGTAGAATAAGTACAGTCTCTTAGTCTCTTAGTGCTCCCCATTTAACTGCAAGGGTGAACATACACATTTGCAAAAGTAGTTGGAAAAGCCTAATTCCCAGAGAATTGCCAACATTCTACAATAATGGGCAGAATGCAGCAAACTCTTTGATAGGATAGTTTTATACCTACTTTCTCTGTTTTCTTTTATTATTATCATATTAATATTATTATTTACCTTCTCTGTTTTCTATTACCCACTTATGTACTGCCACAATGCTGTCTCAGGTCAGAACACCTCTCTGTCTTTGTTTCTCCTTCTAAAAGGACTTCACAGAGAATGTTCTTTATCCTAGGGTAGCTGTTCCTCCAAAATAGTCTCAGGTTCCTTTTCAAGTTTACTCAGGCAAATATTTGGGTTCGACTGACACAGCTCCTCCCAAGGAGCTTGCCTTGTTTTTATTTAGAAAAGTCACTCTGAAAGCTCTCACTGTACTTTGTGCAGGAGCTTCTGACTCCATACTGTGTCTCTGAAAGAGGCTGAGACAAGTGACCCTAGCTCTCAGTTTGAGGAAATGGGTTCACCTTAGAAAGGACACGCCATAGAGTTTACCAAACAGCTTCCAGGAAGATTTCTAAACAAGGGCACGGAGCCAATGTGTCATCTTAGTATTGAACTGTTGCTTCTGAAACCTGGGTTCTGACCTTGGCCTTGTGATCAGAGACTTGTGGGCGAAAAGACATGTAATATATGTGCTGGCAGAGCCAGTAGGGTGTATTGAGCAAACGATTAACTTTATAATTGACAAATTTATATATTCTTTGGGATACAAGGTGATATTTGGTAAAGTCTGTACATTGTTCAAGAGCTAAATCAAGCTAACTATCATGTGTTTTATTACATCTACTTATTTTATGGTGAGAACATAAAACTCTGTAATATGACACATTGCTACCAACTATAGTCGCGGTGTTATAAGATAGACCCTAAGCTTATTGCTGTTTAGTTATAATGCTGATACATTTTTCCAATATCTTTCTCAACCCCTCCACCTAGCTGCTGTTGGTGATTGTAGCTAGAGGCTTTCTCTGTTCTGCTGGTCCCCCTGGACCGGTTTTTCTCTGCCCACCTATTCCTGAAGCCACTTATGAAATAACCACTTTGAGGCTTATTATTAGTTACAATTGTTTGGCCAATATCTTAGGGTTCTTATTGGCTAGCTCTAACTGTTAAATTAACCCATTTCTGTACATCTGTGTGTATTGCCATGAGACTATGGCTTACCAGTGCAGCACGTTACTCCTATGGTGTGGTGGCTACACGGCATCTCTTCTCTATCTCTGTTTGAATTTCCTGGCTGACTTTCCTCTGCTAAGCCATTGGCTGAAACAGCTTTATTCATCAACCAATAAAAGCAACACATATACAGAAGGACTTGCCGTGTGCCACCTAGACACTTGAAAGCTGTGTTGTTATTTGCTTTGGTGAAACCTTCTTTATTTTATGCACTTTCTGTTTGCAAGCTAGAAAGGGAATAGGGTCTTTTATAGGGTCTATCATGTTATCAATAAATATTTGATCATAGAACTTTTCACTTTGGTTGAGCAAATGAAGAATTTACGGGAGCTTTAAAGGTATTGCAAAGGTTGATGGAACAAGTAGGGAGCAGTCCCATGATTAACCAACCCCCAGCTGCTTCACATTTTCATATTAGAAATTTAACAAAAGGAACATTCTAGCCAATTTTGACTGTATGTAAAAATAGCATATAGACTTTCAAAAGAAGGAAATACATACATATGTAACAATAACAGTTACAAAGAGGAGGCCATGAGTTTGAAAAGGTATGGGGAGGAGCATGGGAGGAGTTGGAGAAAGAAAAGGAATGGGAGAAGTGATGCAATCATATTTTAATACAAATATTAATAAAAATAACTTTATTGCAGTGTTAAATTCTTTAGTTTCTTATTGCAAACACTCCTTCTTTGTTCACTTTCCTATAAATATGAAAAAGACTTTGGTAGAGGGCGGCTCTCAGCTGGCTGTGACTACACTCGGCAAAAGGGCTGTCAAGCCGCCAGGGGGACTGCACTTGCAGCCAGCAGCAGCTGTTTTGAAGACTCTTCAGTTGCCCAAGAACACTACACTAGGATCATAGCTGATTGCTTCAGCTCCTGAGGAGGCAGCCCTGGCCAGAGCTGTTTTAGTTTATCCAAGATTTTTTTTCTGTCCCAAGACTAGGTGAACTCCAGATGATCAAGCTTTTCACTTAGTCTAGAAAAGAAGTTCTTTCACTGTGGGTGTAGTGGAGGGAATGCTGAGACCAATGCTGTGATTGGTGTAAACTGAAACTTCCATTTGTCTGTAAGGTATATTGTGATTGGTGCAAATCCTAACCATCATTTGCATGTAGTTGGGCTGTGATTGGTCCAATGCCTCTTTCTGTTTATTTATGCAGGCTGCCAGATTCACATAGTGTGTTGCCTGGGAAGCTTTCTCTTCTGTTACCTCCCCTGATGGTACAGCATGAGGTTCAATGTTGTGTTGTTATTTGTATTGAGAGGCTCCTGCTAAAACACCTCTCAAGTGGATTTTCTGGCATATTGTTAGTAGTATGGACTGGGCTGATAATGAAAGACGCAAGAAGACCAACAAAGGCAGTGAGGATGGAGATGGGAGAGTAGCCAAGGCAGGGGCAGCTGAGCACTCAGAAGGCTGAACTGCAAACACCAGAAGCCATCTCACTTCTTGACAGCTGAAGAGGAGGCAGCTGTACCGTTCAAAAAAGTGACCAGTGTGAGACCAAGAAGGTTTATGGCAGTGGTGAGGATAAACAGATGAAGTTGAAGGACTGAAAGCTGCAAGAGCCAGGGAAGAGAAGCCCCAGGCCCTGATTCCTAGAAATGTTCCATAGAGCTGGTCAGCCGTGTGCCCAAAGAAGCTGAACACTGGTAGCTGCCAGGGGTCAAGGAGTGTTAGTATCTAGCTCTGCTACTTAGCTGGCTGCTGCCAAGGGCTAAGGAACCCCAATTTTCTTCATCCATATAAGAGCTATAAACACTTGTAGGTGAGCATGGTGGTACACATTTCTAATCCCATGAACCAAGAGTCAGGAGGATGATAAATGCAAGGTCATCCTGGCCTAGAGAGTATATTGCAGGTCATCCTGTGTCAAGAAAAAAAAGAAAAGAAAAAAAAGAAAGTAGAAAGAAGAAAGGAAGGACAGAAAGAAAGAAAGAAAGAAAGAAAGAAAGAAGGGAGAGAGAGAGGGAGAGCGGGAGGAAGGAAGGAAGGAAGCAAAGAAGGAAGGAAGGAAGGAAGGAAGAAAGGAAGGAAGGAGGGAAGGAAGGAAGGAAGGAAGGAAGGAAGGAAGGAAGGAAGGAAGGAAGAAAGGGACGGAAGGGAGGGCGAAGAAAATGTAACACATGTAAAACTTAGAATCTTGACCCCGAGGCCTGTGTCTGACAGCAGAGGTGCCACCTGCTTGCTTGCTGCTCCAGTTCCTGCTAGCTTGCTGCTCCAGTTCCTGCTAGCTTGCTGCAGCAAATTGTTGCAGTTGAATGCAAAGAGTTGCCAAAGATCAGAACTCAAGCTTCTCTTTACTCACAATTTCTATAGAATTAGGTCTTTGCTAATTTTCACAGATATTTGAAACAGTTTTCCATAACCATTAATGAGTGGAATGTTAAGTAACAAGATGAAGTTAGGAACTGGTTGTCATGGTGAAACACTTAAACCTTGAACTGGCTAAAATCGTTTTAGAGGCATTTTCCTCTAGTAAATGAACAACTTTTTGAACATCATTTTGCAGCTTCTTTACCTTCAGCTGTCATTGCCCTAGGTGTTGATGAAGGGTGGGGTCACTCTCTTCTAGATGGCATATAGTGAAAGAGTTTGTATGGATTTAAGGTGTCTTCAAACTGGCTCAAAGTGATAATTCTCTCAAGAGTAAACTAAATTGAATCTTAAGGTGTGTGTGTGTGTGTGTGTGTGTGTGTGTGTGTGAGAGAGAGAGAGAGAGAGAGAGAGAGAGAGAGAGAGGTCTTTTATACAAGAGTCACAAAAGACTGACTCTTTGTTTTATTGTTCTTTTTGTTTTTTTTTCCCCAAGACTTCTGTGGTGTTATCAATACTATTAAAATACACCCTTGACTAAAAAGGAACTGGCGGTAAACTTTTATACTTCCTTTCAGAAGCGAACAAAGAAAGCATACCAACATCGTTAAGTCACAACTTTTATCACAGCTATGAACTGCCTGCACTGTAGAAGATGGTGTTTGAACACTGCTCGTATGTCATTCCATTCTTCAACAACCTTAGGGAGCAGGCATTAGACTCTCAGATGCTACAGAACTACTTATTAAAGAGATGAGATTTAGGCATAGCAAGTCGGCTCAGTGGGTAAAGGCACTTGCCATGAAGTCTAACAACCTGAATTCCCTGAGACTTACATGCTGGAAGAAGAGAACCAAGTCTTGTATGTTGTCTTCTAACTTCCACATGTACATTGTCACACACACACACACACACACTACATGCAAAAATGAAGTTTAAAAAATGATGCTAAGTTTGAGATAATAGAGGCACAAATAATTTGAGCCATTTCCCTCCTAAAGATAACCATTATTTAAACTGAGAAGTTATTGAAAATAAAGTCTTTGAAGGTTTTGGAAAATGGACAAAGACTCTTAAATTACTCTTTTAACACATTTTAGAACTAAATTTATTTTAACTAATACAAAAGGATTGTGCATATTGATGGAGCCCTGGAAGATGACATCACGTAAAGTTCACATGAGTTACATGTGGACATTGTACATCATTGACATTTGAACAAATACCTCTGTCTTCTCACACACTGGTCATGTCTTCATGACTAAACTTTGAGAGTCTTTTGAAACATGCCGAGCATTGTTCTCCATAGTAATTCAGCCCCATAATTTTTGTGGACAGTGACAAGGACAGCCCTACCCAAGACTGTTCACACTTTCACCACTAGCACTGAACTGTGGCGCCGTGTGTGTCCCTACATTAGTAAGCATATTTGCATGAGATAAACTTACCTGTCCCAGTATTACGTGTTCCAGTAAGTTGGATTGTTTCTGTGAAGTCATTCCTAATTAGTGTCCCTAATTCATAGAAGCCAAATTTAGGACTTCTGGAGGTCCGATGTCTCAGCCACATTTTATTCTTATTTTCCAGTGTTGGTGATTGAACTCAGGGCTCTGTGCATACCAAGACAAGTGTTCTAACACTAAACTATGTCTCCAGCCCTTGGAATTTTTCAGGACAGAGTTTTCCCATTAGCTTAGATTTGCTTTGAACTCACTACATAGCCCAGGATGTACTCAAATTCATGATCCTACTCCTTCATCTCCCTTCATTTTGGAATGTCAGGTGTATACCAGCATACCTGGGCTTCTATTCTGGAAAAAACAGCTTTCCAACATTGTATTGGAGAAAATAATTGAACTACAGTTTCTATTGCTTCAATTGTGTGCACACATGCGCACACGCGTGCATGCATGTCTTTCTGTGTGTGTTTGAGTGTGTATGTGTGTGTGTGTTAAATGGAGTTTTGGAAATATGACAAATTTTTTCCTCTTTAAAAATTTGAGACAGACTCTTATTTTAGTTCACTTTGGCCTTGAGCCTTTCTGCCTCAGCTTCCCTAAGACTTGAATGACTAGTTGAATGGCACTGGGCCTGGTAGCATCTTGAAATTTTTGTTTGTTTGTTTTTGAGACAGGTTTTCTCCATATCCCCTGGCTATTCTGGAACTCTCTTGGTGACTAATATGGCTGAAAAATTTCCTGCCTCTGCCTCTTGCATGCTGAGATTAAAACCATGCACTTCCTCTGTCCTTCTTCAGATTTTAACTGGAATGTTTTGCTTTTAAGTTTCTAGTTTAATTCTCCAAATGCTAAAGTCTTTGGTCATGGTGATTTTACGATAGAAATAAACTTGGGTTATTTTTTGTAGTATGATGCTTGTTATCTTGTAACCTTGGTGATCATTCAGAAACTGTCCAGGCTAGCCTCAGCTAGTTCCCACAAAGGACAAACAACATGTGTGGGAGCCCAGCAATCACAGGCAAGCCAGCCAATCCAGCACCAAATCCACCAGGTTTTCAGAGGACTGACGTCCTTTGGAATATTATCAATCATCTCTGGGTCATTTCCCAAAGTAAGAACAGTTTCTACACCCTAGAACACGTTGACTTTATAGCCAACATGTCACGTGCTTCGCTATTCCCTAGCTTTTAATATTCTTCTCACAGAAAATACAAGGAAGTCCATTGATATTAAGTGATATTAATGACCAGTGGAATCTGGACTGCTCTTCATTCTCAAGAGGGAGGGGGAATGGAGTGGGGGGGAGAGAGGGAGGGGGAAGGAGGAGGGGAGTGGGGGAGGGGGCGGTGTGTGCGAGGAGGGGGAGGGAAATGGGAAATTTTTTTGCAACAACTAAAAAAAATAAAATAAAAAAGAAAAACAAAAATAAATAAATACATACAAAAAAAAAGAAAGAAAATACAAGGAAGTCTCTTGCCTATTGTTCCTGCTTCTCCTGCTTTGGAGAATTGGTCTTTCTGCTTTCTCCATTGGTCCCCCATATAGTGTGCTCCCTTTTCTTCATACTTGTGAGCAAAAAACTCATTTCCACTGATAGACATCTCTCTGTGCATCTTCCTTTGATGAACTAAAATAACAACAATACAATCTATTTTAAAATTATCTTTCATTCAGCTTCATATAATCTACCTATGTAACAGAACCAAGACTAAACATTTCCTTTGGAGGAAATGACATCACCTGTATGCACTGAGAACTTTTATGCACAATGTTATATAATATAACAGAAGGAACCAGAGGCTTGGAGAGGCAGGAACATATGACTTCTACAGTGTAGATTTGTAACGTATGAGCTAAGACTATCAGCAGATTAGACAGAAGATAAATGAATGAAGCCCATACAAAATACCTAATTGAAGCTTGTTGTTTATTAACCAAGGAGTGGGAATGTTAAATTAATAAAAGGGGAACATACTACATTAGGTACAACAACAAGGGAAAGTTGCATAGATGTAGAGTAAAACAATTACAAATTTCTAAAGTATCACACTAATCAAACAGTAGCTAATTAATCTATAACAGCAGAAGTTAGATTAGTGATATATCTTGGGGAGTATTGACTTTGAAATGCTGGAAATATGCATGTTCTGACCTTGTAAGTGGTTATACCTGTGTGTACACGTGTATGCGTACATGTGTGTATGCATGTTTTATTTGTGTGTATGTATATGTGTGTGTGCACATATATGCTTATGTTACATTCATGTATACATATGTGTATATTTGTGTGCATGTCTGTACATATATGTGAATGCTATATTTGTGTGCATGTGTATATATGTATTCATGCTACAACTGTGTGTGCATATATATGTTAATATGTACACCTTGGGCTTCTGTACTTCTTGAATTTTTAATCTCAATTATTAATAAGAAACTAAAGCATATTGCTTGGATTGACCTAGATTTACAGAGAAAAACTGTTCCGAGTAGTTCATAAAGGGAAATAATCTATTTTTACAGAGAAGAAGGTGAGGTGATTAAATATGATGCTTCAAGGAAAGAGAAGATACTGGAAATAAAAGTAACTTCGGGACATGAATGCACCATTGTTGTTGGGTCAAAGGCTTTGCTTTTTAAGTAAAGGAAATAAAAAGTGAACTATGAATAATTTCAGCAAGATACAGCTCGATATGCTATTCTGCAGATAGGCAATACCAGAAACCAATGTACAACTAGAACCCAAATGAAAACCCACCCAAACCTAGGAATTGTTGGTTAGGCTTCTGAGGAGTTGGTTTGGAAGGCTGATGGAAACCCTGTATGTTTTGGAAAAGGGAATGGCAAATGAATTTTTTGTGTGCTTGCTTGAAGGATTTGTTTTCATAGATATAATCCTAGAGACTATTTAGAAGGCTGTGGCACACTGGGTTGGAGGTTATTTTCAAACCCAGGTGTGAGTAAGAACTAGAGAAAAGGCCAGAAACCTCAAACAGCCCTTTCTCCAGCAGTGTGTGGCTGGGAGTAGTCTCTCAGTTCGGCTTCCTTCTTTGGAGACTTGGCATCTTGAGCAGAGATTGAGTGACACTTGTTAAAGCCAGACAGACACACATAATCTGAGGATTACTTTCTTTTTCTGGAAAGACTTATTCAAAGCCTTCGAAATAACAGGGGCTCTAGCTGGTGGGGTCACTTGACAGGAGGGGTCTAGCACCCGAAAGAATGAAAGTTCTTTTGTTCCAGGATTACACTTTTCAAGGATGTAAATGTGAACCATCCATTCAAGTCCAGGGCTCCCCTCGCTGGGACCAGTGCAGCTGCTTGGACCATGTGCAAAGGGATAGCCCTGTGTTTCAGCTTAGGTCTGAACCCTCTGTGGCCTGGCTAACTGAGCGACCTTGTGTGTACCTCCTCCCCCAGACCCCGATACACCACTTGGACACTTTGTGTTGATTCATAAGGCTCATGTCTCCAGGCATGTCATTTGTTTTCATCCCAGAAGTTCCTCAGCACCTACTCTGTATATATATTTGAGTACTTGTCTTCACCACCTCTCCTGACAGAAGACCCCCTCCTTCTTTAAGCCAGCTCCGAGCTTGTGGAATATTATGATTACACTTCATATATTTTATTGATGTATTTCTTGCTTGTCTTCTCAAATGCGAGCTCATTGAAGCCAGGGATTTGTTTTAGTTATAAAGTGGCTATCCTTCAGACACCTGTAAACAAGCCATGGAGTAAACTTCTTAAAATACAAAGTGGAGAAGACCCAACTCTATTCAAAATTACAAACAGCATGCTTTGTGCTACACCTTTTAAAAGGAAATCCCCCAAACAAAATAAAAAAACAGCCAGCCAACCAACCAACCAACCAACCAACCAACCAACCAACCAACCAAAAGCCATGAGATGAGTAACTGAACTCGGCTTGTTTGTTTCTTCTTAACCCCTCTTGAGTTAATCCTTGAGCATATTGACATTCAAATTAGTTACACAGTTTGATCACATTCCTCCATTCTGATTGAGTTAAATATACTTATTTTCCTATGTTTTGTCATTTAGCTGTAGGGTCAGTAAGTCCATTCACATAAATAAGACGACAGAGTGCGATTAGGAGTAATGCTTTGGAAAGAAACTTTTCCCAAAGAGATTATTTTGCCCTGGATGAGTAAGTGAACCAGCGCCTGACTGCTACTTGTAGCTGGGCTGTTAATGATGGCTTCCCTAATTCTTCATACACAGAGTAGATTTTTATTGCTATTTCCATATGTCCTGGCCAAATTCCGTTTTGCTCCTTCAGAATAATTTCCACAAAGTTCTGGAAGGTTGACAGGTATGAGCTGAGTCTAAACTGCAGCTTCTCGAGGCTCCTGTGCCGCTCCCCTTTGCTCAGTGAGACGTTACTTTCCAACTCCAAGGGTCAAGATCATGAATCATTCTTTTTCCTTTTTTTTTTTTTTAAGAAATAGTAATTCATCTGAGAAGGGCAACTTACTTTGGGTAATATAAAGAAAAACACTGTTTAATAGCAGGCAAAATGAAGAAGGAGGCGACACCCTTCCTTAGCTGAGCAGAGCCGAGACTGAGGAGCCTTCCTGGCCCCAACAGGCGTCTGGAAGAAAACAGCGAAACAGAAGCTGGTGGAAATACCTCAAAGAGCATCAGCCAGAAGGATCTGGAATAAGGATAGGCATAGAGAGTCTTTGCTTACTGATGTTCCAAATTGTGCTCCGTGGACATCAATACTGAGACAGGTCTCAGGCCTTTTGGACAACACCCTGCCTGCTAAGAAAGCTGAATGACTCGGTTATTACTAACCAGTGCTTTTGCATAGGTCTGCTTCTTTGCAAGGCTCCAGAGGGTATCTTGATTCTGATTATGGTGGATGCAAAACACTGTTGCTTTTAAATTAAAGTCAATTCCATAAAAGAATGGAGGTGGATTCTAAAATTAAAAGGTAGAGGAGAGATATATCAGATATGGGGACCGGGAGGACCAGTTTATATAGTTTCAGAGTGGAGGATTATTTTCTTTTTAAAAAATTTACTAGATTTTTAAAAAATACCAATTCAAGTTCCCACTTGCTCCCCTTCTCCCATTCCCTCCACACACCCTCCCACCCCACCCCACCCCACATCCAATCTGCAGAGAGGGTAAGACATATTGTTTTGTGGAAGGTCTAAGGCCCTCTCTACTATATCTAGGCTGAGCAAGTATCCATCCAAAGAGAACAGGTTCCTCAAAAGCCAGTACATGCAGTAGGGATAAATCCTGGTGTCACTGTCAGTGGCCCCTGAGTCTGTAACCAGCTGTGCAACTGTCAAACACATTCAGAGGGACTAGTCTGGTTCCTTCCCTGTCTGGTTGGAGTTGGTAAGCTCCCATTAGCTCAAGTAGACTGTTTTAGTGGGTGTACCATCACGATCTTGACCTCTTTGCTTATATTCTCATTTCTTCCACTTTTCAACTGGACTTTGGGAGCTCAGTCCAGAGCTCCAATGTGGGTCTCTGCCTCTGTTTTCATCAGTTGCTGGATGAAGGTTCTATGGTGATATTTAAGATGTTCATCAGTCTGACTACAGGGAAAGTCAAGATTGGGTCTCCTCTCCTCTATTGCTTAGGGTCTTAGCCAGGGTCATTCTTGTGGATTCCTGGGAATTTCTCTAGAGCCAGATTTCTGCTAACCCCATAATGGCTCGGAAGGTTATTTTCTATGTGAGTTTGTGTTGCACCTATCTTGGGATCAACTCAAAGGCTTTTCAATATGTGAAAAAGATATGTGGAGACGTCATATTCTTCAGACACTAATTAACTAACTTCATTCATTCATTCATTCATTCATTCATCTGGTCCCCTAATGATTAGCAGACAAAAGTTTGTCCTTTTGACTTTTCCTTTTTAAGCATTAACTCTTTAAAAAAAACCTCTATTTTCCATAGGCTGTCAATATAAAATTGAAACTCTGCCCATGATGAAGGATATAAAATGTATAACATATATGTTTGCTACATATTTATAGTGAATGGTATAAAATTAAATTGATATATGTGGAGTCTGGAGGGATGATTCAGCAGTATAAAGTGCTTGCTCTACAATTATGAAGAATCAAGTAGAGATCCCTGAACCCACATAACAAACTTGGCATTCTAGTAAATGACTGTGACTCCAGTTCAGAAGGAGGTGAAGACAGAGGAACTTTCTGGCTCTTGTCTTCTAGCCTAACCACAAAAGCAGAGGTCCCAGGTTCAAGGAGAGACCCTGCTTCCAAATGATAAAGAAAACATCTGAATCCCTCTTCTGGCCTCTATATGTTCACACATGTGTATATGTTCACACACACATACATATGTGTGTATTGAGTAATGAAAAGCAAAATAAAATAAAAAATGGCTGTTTTTGTAACGTTCTAGGCCATATGTACATCTAGATGATTAATTTTCTACACGACTTACAGGAATTTGAAGTACAAAAGATTTATATTTAGGGCATAGGTGAGTGAAAGACACCCACAGGTCAGCCTGGGTCCTTAGAGTTGAAGCTGGTGGAAGGCATCCACATTCTTTAGGTGCATTAGGATGAACAGATACGTGGTGGAAAAATGGGAGGGAAAGAGAGGCAAAATGCTTCACGTGCTTTGGAGAAATTTGAAGAGGACAAAGTGGTGGGGAACAGGCTGACTCCGTGACCTGCTTGCCGCCAGAGAGTCCCATAGTGACGTCCATGCCTGTGTTCCTGCCAAGGGTCATGTCTGGATTCATGTTCCTGCTGGAGGTGGGATCTGTGTAGATGATCCGTAGCCTATGTTACAACAGAGGGCCATAGGAACAGTGTGTTGAAATCCAAGGGCTGCGTTGAGCTGGCTCTGCCCTTCACTAGCCTTGGGTTGGCTGCCCATGCCTTTCCCTGGACACTACAGCAAGAGAACTGACCCCAACCCTTGTAGGATACCTGACCCAGATGGCATGGGCCTACGACAGCTAACTCTGCCCCTCACCTGAGGGCTGCAGTCCCAGTATCCCAGATTGGCCAGCTCAGCTACCATCCAGACCTACACTCTGAGCCTTGGGTTGGTCCACCCTAACATCTACCCCATCTATGACCTGTTGGAGAGCATGAAGGGACTAGCCCTAAGGTACAATAGCTGCAGGATCTTCAGGACTCTGGGTAATGGCAGAGTGTCTGAAAGAAGTTTCAGTAAAGGTTCAGTGATAACAGTGTACCAGAGGCCTTGAACCAGACTAATGATTGTAGCAATGAACATTTGTGGGTGGGGCTTATTGGACAGAAGGATATACTTAGTGACACACTACAGTTCCCATTGCCACTAGGATGAACAAAGATGTGTTAGAGAGATAAAAACAATGGAGGAGCTAGATTTGTTTATTTTGTTTTTTATTATTTTGGGGGTATTTTCACTGGGGGGCAATGCTGCAAGGGTAAGGGGAGGATATGGAGGGACTGGAAGTGAGTGGAATTGAGGTGTGTGATGTGAAATTCCCAAAGACTCAATAATTATGTTAAAAAGGTTCTTTTATTTTTATTGTTTTTAATTGAGTCATACATTTTTCTCCCCTCCCTTGCCTTTATCCCATCTCCACTTCTACCCTCTCCCATGACCTCCAGGCTCCCAGTTTACTCCCAGTTTACTTGTCTTCTTATGTAGGTCTATCTATGTCTTTCGTACGGTTGCCTTTGTTGTTCAGTTTCTTTGGGGTTATGGCCCATAGGCTGTTTTTTCTTTGCTTTTTGTCTGGAAGACAATATGAGGAATACATATTATATTTGTCTTTCTGATTCTGGTTTACCTCACTTAATTTTTTTTTTTTATGGATCCATCCATTTGCCTGCAAATTTCAAGATGCCATTATTTTTTCCACTGTATAGTACTTCATTGTATAAATGTACCACATTTTCCTTATTCATTCTTCAGTCAAGGGGTATTTAGGTAGTTTCCAGGTTATGGATATGACAAATAATACTGCTATGAACATAGTTGAGCATATGCCATTGTGGTATGATTAAGCATTTTTTTTTTGATATATGCCTAACAGTGGTATTGCTGGGTCTTGAGGTAGTTGTTTTCTAATTTAAAAAAAGATTCTTATTTGTACCTGGGAGTCACATAAATATTATTGGTCTGATGACTGACAGTCTAATGGTAACAAATTTTGTCCTTACTATATGACAGAAAATAGAGGAAGTCAGCTCATACACGTTTTTAGGGAAGAGCTGTAATTAATACTCTCTTCTTTTCAAAACAAGGTCTCTAGAGCCTTAAACTTACTATGCAGACAAGGTGTCAGGAGGAGTGGTTGTCATGAGCTATTGTGGGCCATGACATAATTATAGCTTCTAGCAATTAATATCTTAGATGTCAACCTATCAGAGGAAGTATTTCCTGATGGGGTACCCTGTCAGCAAGGCTGGTGGACCACTGACTCTGAAAACTGTTGCTTTCATCTGTAATTTTGCACTGCATTTGTGAAATAACAGCTATGGTATCTCCCCGTTACCATGCATTTTCATGTAATGTATATATGTCATCTCATGATCACTACATCAGAATCTTATGGGCACATATATCTGTGGGTGGTCAGGAAGATGACTTTCCATTTATCTATAGAGTTTTGACATATAGGATATATACTGGGATATGCTTCATAACAAGATCTATTTGTTCCACAGGACTGTAGACACTTAAAAGTCACTTTTTTCTCTTGCTCAGATTAAATGCTCACAATTAACTCACCTTCACCTCAGAGCAAGTTCAAACTAGACTAAAGACTTTTTTGTAAATAGATCATAAGTTTAAAACTTCACAAGGTCAGAGACTGCAGATGTCTAACCAGGTTGCTACACAAAATACCCTAAAAAAACATGCCAATTCTTTGTCTGCCAGTCTGCTTACAATAGACCCATGTCTCAAAGCTTGTCACTGGGCACTTTGCCCCCCTGCCCCAGCCTAGTCACAGTCTTACACCTGTACCCTGGGAACCTGGTATTGCTGTGATAATGACTCAGTTCCCTATCACTTAACCTAGGAATGTGTTTTTGAGCAATGACAGGCAACTCTTGTAATTTTTAAAATTGCTTCAAGGCTCCTGTAGCGAGAAGAGTTCTTAGGCTAGAAAAGAAGAAGTTAGAAAAAGAAGCTAGGAGGAATTAGAATGAGGACAGGAGGATTAGAAAAGAGGCACAAGAACACTAGAGACCGACCCAGAAAGACATGTGTGAGAGAGTTTGTTCGCCCTCAGAAAAAAGTCCTTTTGCTTGCTTTTCCATTCATTTTGAACCCTGAAGAGAGTCTTGGGACTGGATCCCAAAGGCTCTCATTTACAGAAAAGATCTTGAGCTTATGATCCTTCTGCCGCACCTTCCAAGTGCTGGGATTACAGGTGTGCACTAACACATTTTTTTTTCAAGCACTGGGAATTGAATTTAGAGCTTCATGAGTGGTAGGTGTGTATTTTACCAACAAAGCGCATTTATTCTGTTTCCTATCCAAGGAAATCGAGGCTTATATTGTTGAAACCACTTGCAAGAGTGGCACAGGCAGAAACAAATTTGCATTAAGTGTAGACTTGCCTGTTGCAGCATGGAGTCCTTAGCATCCACATCACAGTTCACGAACTAGTGATTTTGCACTGGTATTTAGTGAAAGTGTGATTAGCCACAGTCTACGCCAGTTCTTACCAATTTATCACTGGGACCTCAGGGAAGAGAAAGGCATCTTGTGCCTTACCACGGAGAAGTGGAAGAACACAGACTTGTCACCCTGTTCTTGGTCTTGCCACTCTAGTAATTTAGGAATTTCACCATTTCCTTCTTTGGCTTGTGGACCATGGTTATTTTTCATACTTACAATTCAAAGTCCCCACAGGAATGGTATGAGGAGGTTTTTCTTTTCCCTGGTATACAGCCAGACAGCTGACAGGAAATGCTAGAAGGAAGCCTAAGAATTTGAAGAAACTGTTGTCAAACTTACCTAGCTTTTTCCCATTTATTTTTCTACAACTTTTCTGTTGCAATCCCATCTGACCCAAGAGTATTAAGCACTGTGTTCTCATGAAGGAGTATGATATTACTAATTGGAGGCATTTAATTACAACATGAGTTCTCTCCCTCCTTTCCTCTTCACCATTCTTTTCTTCATTTCCCTCTGTGTTCTCTTTCCCTGGTCTTAATGGGGAATTTTCTTCTCTTTCTATTTTTTAAATTCCCCTGAGACTCATCATCTTAAGAATTTATTATGAACATCCTATTTCTGTTTTTTTTTCTGAGAAAACAAGCAAGCAACAACAACAAGACAGAGCAAGACCAAATAAAATACTTATTTGGTATAGGTATTACATTGGGTATAGACAATCCATGCCCATATTTTCTTGCAAATGTCAAATGAGACTCTGAGTCAGTGACAGAGCCAGAGAAGTCAGTTTGGCAGCCAAGTGTTGGTCATGATAAAGAGCTCCATCATTTCAAAGTACTGTGCAAGGAATCATTGCTGCCGAATGAACTCATTCATGTTGTGGATGGGAACTGGAAATCCCAGCCACCACAGACCATGCTGTGGGCAGGACAAGATCTGGCTGCTTCTGCTGTGTGCATGCTCCTCTCCCACAGGGGCCAGGCATGCCTGTAAATCATGGCTCTTACTTACTCAGTCTACTGAAGTCATTTGTTCCCAGCTTTCCTCTTCAGATGAGTTCCCTCTGATGTTGTCATCACAAACACCACTGTGCTGTGGTGTCATCGCTTCTGCTTCTCTCTTCTCTCACGGTTTGTGAATTCCTCCCACTTAACGCTCTGTTCATAAGGATCAGGGTGGAGGCTGTGACAGCAAATCTCTCCAAAAGAAAGGATGAAGAAGGACAGGCTAGCGCATCTTGGTGCCAGCCGCGGGAGTAGGAGGTCCGGTCCTTGTAGGTAGGGCCCTCTGAATTCAGAGCAGAAACAGTGGACTCAGTAGATAATCTTTTCAAGGATTCTCTGTGCCATATGCTAGAGGATGTCTAGATTCTTGAGCATTATTTTTGGTGTCAAAGCCTCATGTTTTGTTAGCTTTAGTAATGAAAGCTGTTTATTTTCAAAGCACCGTGGAAAGAACGTTGTCTTCTGTCTGCCACTTCTATCTGAAGCTATTGGAGGTCTTTAGTCATAAACTTTATAAAGACTTAGCCATGGTTATATGGCTTTAGGTAGGAGTATGAATCTCTCCTTCTCTCTCTTCCCATCCCTCCCCCCTCTTTCTCCTCGATGCCTTGAGTCCAGGCCACAAATTCCATCTGAGTACATCCATGATGCAATGTGTCATTGCTGTGGAATGAACTCATTTATGATGTGGATGGGAAATGGGAATCCCAGTCTGTTTTTACTTCATAATAGTTCTGCTTTTTTTCAGTTTTTACTTAAATACTATTTAAATGCAAAACACAAGCAGATTTCTTCCCCACAACATACCCCATTTCATACTCAGTCATTTTATGGTTAAATCACCTCTACTTAGTGGCAGAGCATTCCCAGAAAAGAACTTTGTGCTTAATAATCTTGGGTCAGGTACCTGATAATCTTTTTACCATGGTCAGGTCACTAGCTTGAAATGAAACATTCAGAATGAAATTTTTGCTCATTTGGCTTATTTATAATCTCTTTTCCCCCGAAAGGACTCTTACTGAGGTCAATACCGATTTCCATAAGGGAAATATACTTATGTTGTTAGCTTTTTCTGAAGGATTCTGAATGTGTTTGAAGAGCTATATTTAGGAAAGGTTCAGGCAACATCTGGGTAGCTGTGAACCAGCTGGCTAGCAGCACAGAAGGAACTTGATTCAAACACAGCATGCTGGTTGAGAAAGAGCTTAGTGCTTATTTCTGAAGTCAAGGGGGAAAGCAACGTGGGAGGTAATTATCCAATTTGGGGTATTGCTTAGTTAAAAGAGTTCGTGTGTTAGTATAATGAGGCCGAGATCCCTGGGGACCCTCCACTGTTCATTTCTGCCTATCTCCCCAGGAGATACATCCAGATGCGAGATGGCTTGGTGAGACAGTGTTTTACCCTTGGTGTCGACTCTGTCAGGAAGTGAGCAGCCACTTCCAGCAAACCCCGAACCTGGCACTGATGGGACACTGGGGGAGTTAGTGCTGCATGGGACTCACAAGATGTTCTGTTGCTATTCTTGGCACGGGTGAGGCTTGGATGTCCTATTTTCATTCAATCGTTACGTTTTGATCGGAAAAGAGATTAGAGATTAGGAAAGATTTTATGGGTTGATTGATGTGTTAGCAACAAGGTCTTGCTATGTAGTCCAGACTGACCTCAAACTCATGGGGATCTGAATGCTAAGATTATGAACAAGAGTCACCATGCCTAGAACTGAAAAATAGATGTTTTCAAATGGGATTTAGGATGGAAGGAAGGAAGGAAGGAAGGAAGGAAGGAAGGAAGGAAGGAAGGAAGGAAGGAAGAAAGGCAGGCTAAAAGAACACCATTGCTTGTTCTGGAAAATTATATATTCTTGCAACCGTCAGCTGGAAGTTAAACTATATTGTGAATTAGAAGCAATCAACTCAGATGTCAGGGGAATCAGAAATTAGCCTGGATTTTATAACTTACTTTCAACTTTGTAAACTATTTTAAAAATGAAAGATTATGTTACTTCTCTGCAGTGACAATTCAAAGACTCCCACTTTTCCCCCAGATAAACCAATGTCCTGAACAGCCTACGTGAGTTCATTGGGGTTTTATTAAAAAAAAATCCTGTGCTAGATGGCTTGAAATGTTTGCTGCTTATTCATTCACAGTTCTGGAAGATGGAAGTTCAAGGTTTGTGCATGATTCTTATGAAGGCTCTAGGAGAAATGTCTTCCTCGTTTTTTTAGCTCCCGGTGACTCCAAGTGTTCCTGGGACTGTGGCAGCATCACTATAGTTACCTCTTGCTTTTTGTGATCTATTCTTTCTCATATGTTACTGAGGAATTGTTTGCGCTGATCTAATTATAAAGAAGTATTATGATTTTTTCACTATTTAAAACTTGAATACATCTCAGTGAGTGACTTGTTTCTATTTTTGTGACAAATCAAGGAAAGGACAGACTTATAACACATAAGGAAAAAATGCACTTAAACTTTTAGCAGGTTTCAGCAATGGATGCCGCCCAGGGTTACTGCAAGGGATGCTGTTCAGGGTTACTTTAAAGGATGTTGTTTTCATTGAAAAATGTCTTTGCAATTCTCACTAAAAGAAGCCTAAGGACTTAGTGACATACATGTCGACATGAATCAATCAAGTTTGTCACATCAAAGTAGCACATAAGGTCATCCTTAGGAACAGAGACAATACTTCAGTTACTTTGAAGTCTAAATCAGGTCTATTTATTAATTCCCTACTGTCTTTATTATGGTCATAGAGACTTTGTATCACTGAAGTTAAGATGATTCTTTTTTAATAAGCGGTTGAAGTCACCACTGCCCCTGTGAAAATCTGATAGTAAAGCACTGTGTTCTGCTGAAGCAAAAGATATCGCTCTCCATTTGACGTGGAAAACATTTTTTTTCTGCACACTGATGTACAACTAAAGCAATGAATTAACTGTAGGTTTCCAAACTTTGTAAGCAATATGCAAATCATCCGAGGCACAATATGCAAATCATCCCAGGGACGATATGCAAATCATCCCAGGCACAACACCACAGTCACAGCTTCTCTTGTGAGTGGTCAGTTTCTTGAAGATGAGAATTATTCAACTTTACATCTCAGTATGAGAGAAAGAGAGAGAGAGAGAGAGAGAGAGAGAGAGAGAGAGCGAGAGCATGTCTTCTGGTGGTCTTATGTAGGGGACAGATCTTCTCTCATGGTCCCCACCCTCATACCGTCATCTAACTCATTATCTCCCGATGTCTTCTTTCCAGGTATTGCTATCTTGGAGGCAAGAACTTCAATACATGTCAGTATGTCACATTATCATATTTCCCTCATCTATCCAAGCAGATTTTTTTTAAGTCATAAATGGGAACAAAACAGAAGGATCAAGCAAAGATATCACCCTATCTAAGTCCTATAAAATTCATGTGAGTCAGCAAACTTTATTTTAAATATTTTCGTACTTTCTTCTATGGAGGAAACCATTCAGCCAGGGATTGGCAGAGTAGACAACAAGGAAATGTAAATGTAAATCACACTGAGATTTTAATTCTTGCCAGTGAGAATGGCTACCATAAGTAGATTTTATTGTGTGTGTGTGTGTGTGTGTGTGTGTGTGTGTGTGTGTGCGTGTGTGTGTTTTAATGTGGTGGGGTTAGGCTGCAATTTTAAATCAAAAACAGAAGATTTCAGAGTTTGAAATCAAAGGGTTCATCTGAGGTTAGAAGGGGTTGGGATGACTCAGAGGGAGAATCTTGTGTTCATGTGAACAGTTAACAGGGGTTTGTATGTTTGTTTTAAGTACTTAAAAGAAATTGTGATTAATTTAAAAGCTTCTTACTGTAGACCCTTAAAGACTTTACAGTGCTGGAATACTACCTTTCTGTGGACCAATCAGAACAGAATCCAGCCACCCTCCTGTCTACATAGTTGTTCACTGTTAAGAACTAAAATGACCTGCATGAGGAACTTACTTTTAAAGGAGAAATCATATAATTTCAGATGACATTAATTTGTGTAAAATAAAAGAAAAGCAGTGATTTGATTTGGTACTTAAATGATATTTTTTGGAGTGAAAATTAAGGCTAAGGTAATATATAACTCCTGCAAAATAGTATTTTATTGTATTAACAAGTACTGTACTGATCTGTCAAAGTTTTGTAACTTAGTAAGGCATCCCTTTACTTGAGTTTGTATGTTATGATTTCGTGTGCAAAATGTGGGTGGTTGTGTTAACTTAAAAAAATAAAGGAATTTCCCTAATGTTACAGCACTCTTCAATAGGATAAAAAAAAATCAAAGAATGAATGAAGGAAAGAAAGAAAAAAAGAAAGAAAGAAAGAACAAATGAAAACAAATGACAAAAGCCACCACAGAGGATATGGAGAAGAGGAGCCCTTTTCACTAATGGTGAGAATATAAACTGGGGTCTTCACCAGGGAAGTCGGTGTGAACATTCCTGGAAAACAAAACAGAGTCACAATGTATTCATGCTGTGTTACTCCTGGTATATATGGAAGGACTCTATAAGCACACCATAGAGATCCACACTCATGTTTTTATTTATGCCCATGTGTTTTATTATGTTCTAATCACAGTAGCCCAGAAAATGAAAGCTGTGTAAGTGTCCAGCTATTAATGAACGGTAAAGAAAATAAAACTCATAATAGAGTTTTATTGAGGCATAAAGACAAAATTATGGAATTTGCTAGAATATGGATGGAATGAAACAATTACCACATTAATTGAAATAAGCCATGCTCAGAAAGGTAAATAATTATCTCATGTTTTTAATCCCTATGAGAACATAGATGGTGAACTATGAAGAAATCATTTTAAAGGGAAGAACAAGAGAGGGAAGTGGGAAGGAGAAAGACAAAACAGTGTTTATTTTCTTTGATATGTGGAGTTTGGAGTTAAATGAATACATGTTTATGATATGTCAGCATTAGGGGAAAAGGGAACCAGTGAGATGTGGAGAGAAAAAATGTGGAGATAGTGGGGGTGAATATTAGAAAGATATGCATACAATATAATCATGTATGTATATGTATATGCATATGCATATAATGTCATAATGCGACTTCCAGTGAATAGAAAAAAAAACAATTGTGCTTTTCACTCGAAGAGAGGAAAAGCAGAAATAACCATGGGTTTTGCATAGATAGGCAGAGATGTGCTGGCCTCTGAATTTAGGCATAGATTTCCTAGTAAGGCATGAAGAATTTGATGGTTAGGTGTAGAGAGCTTGAGCGAAGACATGATCCTGATTCATCCAGGCGGACTCAAGCCAATCACACAAGCTATTGAAGAAGGTGTGTGGGTCAGGGAAACACACCTCTAGAAAGAGTCATCCCATTGCTGAGTGGGTCAGGGAAACACACCTCTAGAAAGAGTCATCCCATTGCTGAGTGGGTCAGGGAAACACACCTCTAGAAAAAGTCATCCCATTGCTGGCGTCGACAGTGTGGGAAGAGGAACTCCTGATGTTGGGAGCTGTGCTCAGAATCAGCCAGCAAAGAAATAACATCTCACCCTGTAAATTGTAACTACAAACTGAAAACCACAGGGTACCTCACACCTCTAGTATACCATACAGCCTGCCAAAGCACCCTGGCATTAGTTCAACAATTTCACTGGGATTTCAGCCAAAGACTCTAGGACAGTTGATTCATGTTCTTCTCAGTCACTGTGCCCAAATTAATTTTTTATGACAGCAATGGATAACCAGTAACCACTGTGGCACGATGCAATGGTTTTGGAGGACAATTACATCACTTTGATGAACTATCTCTTCGCACCTACAGTCAGGAGACATTTTGATGAAATTGTGGATTGATAAATGAGATGGGTTATATTCAACAGCAAGGAATGTTCTGGAATATTCAAATCCACAGATATGCAAACGATGACCTATAGTAATAGGTCTATTATCAGAGAAAGCAATGCTATAGTTTTAAATACAACAATAAATTGGGTTTATATGTGGTCATCTTTCATTTATTCCTTTTTACCTTCCCTTCACAAGGAAGGCGCCAGGTACAAACTCAAAGCTATCCTGGATATTGAACCATTGTTTCAATCACCGGGTAGCAGAGATAAGCTATCTGAAGTGAACTTAGTTTGATACAAGGCACAACTCCCATATATTTTTTCAAATTCAAAACAAAGGGAAAACTGACACAAGGCATAAAACATATTCCAATAAAGATCTCCTAATTAATGCTTCAGGCTATGTTTCATCAAGAAACACTTCTGTTTCTGAACAATAACAGAGAAGTGAAGGTAGATCGTTATGAGAGATTGTTATTTCCTAAGGTGCATTACTAGTAATACATGAAAAATTAAAATAAGACTATTTGTTGAACATTCATAATTAATTTCCCATCAAGAAAATCTGAAATCTGGTGGCTATAAAATATCCTTGTGATCTTGGACACGTCGCATCTTTTTAAACATTTATGATTGATGCGTGAGCATGTATGTGTGTATATCAACATGCAGAAGTACACACATGAACCATTTTGTGGGTTCACATTTACAGTATAACAAGATCAAACTCAGGTTATCAGGCTTTTGTAGTCATGACCTTTTCTCAGTGAGCTACCCCACTGATCCCATATTGCAAGTAGCTTTATCTGTCATCCATAAAATGGAAATAATAATGCTGAAGCTTATTCTGCTTCACATACGTGGCTCTCAGGAGATAGATTATGTGTTAAAGTAGGGAGCATTTTTATCAACCATAAGGTATTTGCCACACCAAGACACTTACACAAGATTTTAAATTATTTTTTTTGTTTAACTTAGTGAAAAAATTATTGTATCAATTCAAGAAAACAATATATTGTGAATGTTTGACTTTTCTTTCCTTGTAGAAGAATGCTTCAAAGAATATATTTTCTTGATTATAAATAAGTCAGAGAAAATGCAAATATTATTATTTGTTAAAATGTGTAATGTTCTCTATGGAATAAAATGTGTTTATGAAAATGTAAGTCGTTCAATTTCTTTGTTGTTTGATAATTATATTGAAGAACAGCACAATACTGAAAAGCATGTTAATTGCATTACTTGAATATTCTTTTTAAGAAACCTCTATATTGAAAATAAAAATTAGTTCTCACTAGCCTGTCTCTTCCAGTCTGGGAGTAACTGAGTCTAGCAAGAAGCATGTAAATTTTTTTTGTCAGTTTTTAGACTTTAAGTAACTGGAATCATAAAGAATAGATGTGTGTGTGTGTGTGTGTGTGTGTGTGTGTGTGTCTGTGTGTGATGTTCACTTCACTTTGTGGTGTGTCATTCACATGTTTATACACAGTTACAGGATGATTCTCCATGTTGTGTGAATATGCCATGTTTTGTTTATCCTGTCTACTGTGGGTAGGCATTTGGCTACTTTCTCTGAGGGCACTATTGCCAGTGGGGCTCCTATGAGCATTCCAGTACTGTTAGTGCTTAACATATGTTCACGTCTGTTGATTACAAGGCATGCATATGTTCAGTTTGGCAGACACTGCGAAACAGCCTCCCAACCAATTAACATACCCTTCAACAAGGTCTGTGCCTCCCTGGAGTTCTGCTTTTCCTCAGCATCTGCCATCTTCCTTTCCCATTATTTTAGTCACTCACTCTTTTGTCGGTCACATTAGGTGGCAGAAGGGTTTCCTGCATTCCTCTGATGACTCATGAGGATGAACAAGTAGCTCTTCACCCGATATTGCTCATTTGCATATTTTGTCTCATTCCGTATCTTATCAAGGTCTCACTCACTTTCCCATTTGGTTGCATTCGTTCATCTTAAAAATTTGTAAAATATGTATAGGTCTTGTGCAAACAACCATCTGTTTCATGCATGGGGGAGGAGCTCCAGGGGTCTAAACCCCAGAAGAAGATCTATTGGCAGCTGATGGCTGCTAAGCAAAGAAGAGTCATTTTTCTTTGGGGATGTGGTCAATTATAGGGGCTGTCCATGTCTCAAGGGATGGCCCATATCCGTATACATATGGTCATCATAATTGGGTCCAGGAAGTTATCAATAATGGTAATAGTTAAAAACAAAGGAGGACACGAGTCTAGCAGGAGATGGACTGAGGTAGTGGGGAGTGGATATGATCAGAAGGCATTGTACACATGTATGAAAACTTAAAAGAATAAATAAAATGTATCATTTAAATAATTTGAAAAAAAACGATTCTTCAAGAACTTGCTAGCCTCCCATTCATGTCAATGTTGTGTCATTTGGCAACAAAATTTTTGCTGGGAGGGGAGCAGAGAAAAATGTAGAACTCAATAAAACTCAATTAAATTTTTTTGCCATAAAATATCAACATTTATCATTTTCCTTTTATACTTTACATTTTTAAACAATCAGCTCTTTGCCGAGTCTATAGCTTTGAAGGTACTGAGAGCTGGAAATCTGCATCAAGAATAAAATGCATGAAAAGGGGGAAAGATGCTCATTGGCTAAGAAAATGCAACAAGCAGGGAGCTTACTGCACAATGAGTCGTTATCTCCACAATTAGTCATTCCAATCAGGCATGTCAGGTATTTTTTTTAAATATGAAATGATGGGTTTGGTTATTTCTCCTTGTTGTTCATTTGACTGCAATAGTGTCTGGAGCGATGAGAGTCCCCTTTTACAATCTTCTTCCACAAAAGCAAAGAGGAGATACAGGTTTTCACTTGTGATTTTATTATTTTGCCTGTGTATGTATACTGATGAAGGCTGGCATCTCTGACTCCATTTTCATCTTTTGAAAAACGTTTTTGGTCAATATTTAAGTAGGATGATAATTGCCCTTTAGCCTATTGGGTTTCCTTATTTTTTCAAATAACCAGTACTCATTTTAAAGACATTTTTCTATTTATTCTTTCACAATCTTATAAATACATATATAATACTTTGATCATGTTGACCCTCCTTGTCACCTTCTCTTACCACCTCCCACTCCTGCCAAACTTCTCTGAAACATTTATCTAGTTGATCTTTAGCGATTAAAAACTCAGGAGTCAAATATCGGGATAAGAACCTGAATGATCAGAGAATTGATGGAGAAACAGCCAGTTACCTTTTCTTAATCTAAAAGGGCCAAGAACCTTTCTAAATCCCTCCCTGTTACTTTCTGTGTCCCTCTCTATGTCCTCAGACCTCCAAAACCCTATGGCTAATTTTAGCCAGCTAGTAGCTAGCTTCACCCTCTGATTCAAGGTAAACTTAATTGGCAGTCTTGAGATTATCAGAGTGCGATCAAAATATCCTACAGCATTTCTCCTTCCCAAGAATAGCCCTCCTACTTAGTCAGGGCTGGCTGCACAAGCCTGGGTGGATGTTGATTACCTGAGCAAGGGAAGAGTTTATCAGTGATTACTGTCAGAAATAGGAACCCCTCCTCTAGCAACAATGAATGATTTATAGCTCTTCAGGGAAGGGTGGGGTCTCACATCCCTCTCTCAGCCATGACAGAATTCTTGTTTAGGTAATCACATATTAGAACAGACATGCCCTGTCCAGAAGATTGCTTCACATCACTCCTCTCTATTCTCTGGCTCTTATACTTTTCCCTCGTCCTGTTCCACCATGTTCTCCAAGCCTTGGGGAGGGTGGTGGAGATGCCCCAGTTAGTCCTGGGCACTCACTAGTCATTTATTTTCGTGACTTTGAACAAAGTCTCTATATTAACTACTACAAAATGCTTCTCTGGCTGAGGCTGAGAGCATTACCATGTCCCACCATGATCATAATGGGCTGAACCTCTGAACTGTAAGTGAGCCACCCCAGTTAAATGTTTTCCTTTATAAGAGTTGCTGTGATCATGGTGTCTCTTTACAGCAATAGAAACCCTAACTAAGACAGTAAACTCACAAAGTAGTAAGTTTCCACGGGGCTTTAAAAAATATATCGTTACTTTTGGTTAACATTTTCATGGACTGTCTCCTCTCCCCTATTGCCTCTTCTCCACCTCATCCCTAGTTCTAGATTAAAACTTTTGACTTCCACTATGCCTTCCCTATACCCTTCATATCACATAAATAAATGTCAAATATTATTGAACACCAGGTAGAAGCATCCTCATAAATTTCCCATGGCCCAGTAAAGCTATTTTGCCTTAAGTATGGACTTAGAAGGTGTGATAAATTCTAGTTTTTTTCCTGTTCTAATGTAA
This sequence comes from Microtus pennsylvanicus, assembly GCF_037038515.1. NCBI lineage: Eukaryota > Metazoa > Chordata > Mammalia > Rodentia > Cricetidae > Microtus > Microtus pennsylvanicus. The sequence continues at coordinate 36,167,201 of NC_134581.1, forward strand.
AGCATTCAAGGAAGGCATGTATTCCAGCATGAATAGATTCCTAGTATTTTTAACTAATAAAATACACACTTGGTTGATAACGATTCGATGTGATAACGATTTGATAGTTTTCCTCTTCCCCCCTCTTCTTTCTTTCTTTCTTTCTTTCTTTCTTTCTTTCTTTCTTTCTTTCTTTCTTATTTTTGTTATTTCTGCAGTAAATGCAAATCATTCCTTGAGAACTTTCCCAGAGAGCTTGTTAAAGATGCAAATTTGAGTTGTAGACATATATTACAACCATTCTCCTAATAACCTGTCAGTTTGCCCTTAAATGTCTATAAAATTGTAGAAGATCATTGATTATTTTGCTCTTTATCAAGATATATGGATAGAAACAAGAGTTAAGATTGACAATTTAAAAAATGTGGTGGATTGTGAGGGGTGTTAAACAGTGGAGGGAGACCAACGATAATAGAGTGTTAAGAAATTTAACAAATACCACTTTTGGGTATATATCCAAAGGATGTTCAATCATGCCACAAGGACATGTGCTCAACTATGTTCATAGCAGCATTTTTTTGTCATAGCCAGAACCTGGAAACAACCTAAATGCCCCATGACCAAAGAATGAATAAGAAAAATGTGGTACATTTACACAATGAGTACTATACATCAGAAAAAAAATAATGACATCTTGAATTTGCAGGCAAATGGATGGAGCTAGAAAACATCATATTGAGTGAGGTAACCCAGACACAGAAAGACAATTATCATATGTACTCACTCATAAGTGATTTTCAAACATAAAGCAAAGAAAACCAGCCTACAAACCACAATCCCAGAGAATTTAGACATCAATGAGGACACTAGGAGAGACTTTCATAGATCTAATCTACATGGGAAGTAGAAAAAGACAAGATCTCTTGAGTAATTTGGGAGCATGGCGACCTTGGAAGAGGGTTTAAGGGGACGGGAGAGGCAGGGAGGGGAGCAGAGAAAAATGTAAAGCTCAATAAAAATAACTAAAATTAAAAAAATTAATTTAACAGAGTGAAGTAATTAAATGCATTTGGTGTTTAAATACATTTTAAAAAGTATAGAACGTAATTATTTTTGGGGAAATAAGCTTTAAGTAGCTCTCCAAAGGTCCCCTTCTAGTCAACACCTGCTTCCATTCCTTGAGAACAGAGAAGGCTCTAAGGCAGCTTGGAAGGGTGTTGAAGGGGTGGGTGAAGACCTGTTGCATTGTTGATGGAAATGTTGAAGGTTTTCTAACATCTTCATAGAATTGGACCCTTTTGAATACAGCCTATTCTTTGGCATCACTTGAGACATGTGACATTGATCTAATTTAAAATGTGGCATTCAATAAAGGCTCCATTTTCATCTGTCTTCAATTCAAAGTCCCTATCTAGAGTTTGATTTGTGGTGTCTAGCTACACAACATCCACAGTATCCTCCTGTTCCTGAGGACCTAAGTCTACTGAGATCAGTGATCCCTCTTCCTCATGGGTTCTCTTCTGACATACCAATTCTCATGTATGTGTCACCGACAGTAGAAGAGTGATTGTGCGGGCAGTGGTGGTGCACGCCTTTAATTCCAGCACTCAGCAGGCAGAGGCAGGAGGATCTCTGTGAGTTTGAGGCCAGCCTAGTTTATAAGAGCTAGTTCCAGGACAGACACTAAAGCTACAGAGAAACCTTGTCTTGAAAAACCAAAGAGAAGAAGAAGAAGAAGAAGAAGAAGAAGAAGAAGAAGAAGAAGAAGAGGAGGAGGAGGAGGAGGAGGAGGAGGAAGAGGAGGAGGAGGAGGAGGAGGAAGAGGAAGAAGAAGAGGAGGAGGAGGAGGAAGAGGAAGAAGAAGAGGAGGAGGAGGAGGAAGAGGAAGAAGAAGAGGAGGAGGAGGAGGAAGAGGAAGAAGAAGAAGAAGAAGAAGAAGAAGAAGAAGAAGAAGAAGAAGAAGAAGAAGAAGAAGAGGAGGAGGAGGAGGAGGAGGAGGAGGAGGAGGAGGAGGAGGAGGAGGAGGAGGAGGAGGAGGAGGAGGAGGAGGAAGAGAAAAAGGAAGAAGAAGAGGAGGAGGAGGAGGAGGAGGAAGAGGAAGAAGAAGAAGAAGAAGAAGAAGAAGAAGAAGAGGAGGAGGAGGAGGAGGAGGAGGAAGAGAAAGAGGAAGAAGAGGAGGAGGAGGAAGAGGAAGAAGAAGAAGAAGAAGAAGAAGAAGAAGAAGAAGAAGAAGAAGAAGAAGAAGAAGAAGAAGAAGAAGAAGAAGAAGAAGAAGAAGAGTGATTGAATAAAAACAGAGCAGGGATGTGTCACACACATGCTTTTAATGACTTTTGTGTTCTTCTGGTACTTGGCTAGTTTCTTGAAGTTTCATTTTAATCTGTACATTTCTCATGCCTTTAATCATGATGATTTGCACATAGAACATGATGAATAGAGAAGAATAGATTGTGCTTGTGCAAGTCACGTTGCAGCGCTTATAGGTGGAATCCAATCCCTGTATCCAGAGCATGACTGATTGGGTGTTACTTGGCAGCTATGAGTCATGGAGTTTTCTTGTGCCTGTGACTTCTTATATATAAAGTGCAGATAAACTTCCATTTCCCTCACAGGCCATTTTGAGCTGCTGGGTTATAACATGTAAAATAGTGAGACTTGACATATTGTGAGAACTTGGCATTAGCTTTCCCCAAAGTTACATTTTGTAGTTATTAGAGTGATCTGGAATGAAATTTGCTTGATTCTCATATGAATCCTGTCTAGTGTATATGATTTATGTCTTTATATAAAGGGGCAGAATTAGGGGAGGGATCAGGGGTAGAATTAAGAATGACATTAACCGGGATCCAGTCTCTAAAATATAAGCCTTATCATTATTCTGACTCTATTGCCATTGAGGAAGGAATTTAAATGAAACATAAATTTGAAGTTATTTTGCTCTGAGGGAGAATCACAAAGTCTTGCAGCACTGGGACTCACATAACCTAAACCTGTCTGACGGCTTTGTGTCTTAGTAGATGGGAAACAGAAGTAATGGTGTAGAGTCCTCAGGAGGGAGTCCAGGTGCCCTTGGATATGGACACAATTACTGGTAGGAAGACAGGCTGTGGTCTTTTGCGGTGACATAACATTTTCACAAAAGCAACAGGGGAGAAAAGGTTTCATTTTTCTTACCCTCCCAAGTCACAATCTATTACTGAAGGAAGTCAGGTCAGGAAATAAACCAGGAACCAGAGATAGTAACCATGGAGGAATGATGCTCGCTAGCTTGCTCACAGGTTCATGGTTAGCTAGCTTTCTTATACAGCCCAGGACCACCTTCCTAGGGATGGTGTTATCCACAATTGGATGGACCCTCCCTCATCAATTATTAATCAGGGCAATGACCCACAGACATGGGCACAGGTCAATACTGCATAGACAACTTTTCAATTGAGGTTCTGGCTTCTCAAGTGACTCTAGTTTGTTTCAAGGTGACAATAAATGCTGACCAGCATTGGTTTTGTTTGATTTGAAGGTTCTTTGTGACCTAAGAGTGATGATAGGCTGGAAATATAGCTCACTGGAAAAGCACTCAATTTGAATGCACAATGGGCTGGATTGGAACCCCATGATCACACAACAAAATAACAAGTCAAGTTAGCCTTTAAAATCTTATTCCTGAGACAGACAGAGAAAAGGCCAGTGTAGCGAGTCTTTCTCTGTCCTGCCTGCCGGCTCCCAAATAACCACACAGAGGCTTCTTATTAATTAAGAAAGCTTTACCAACAGCTTAGGCTTGTTTTTAGCTACTCCTTACACTTAAATGAACCCACTTCTATCAATCTATGTGCTGCCTCAGGCTTGTTTTCCTCTTCTACATCTTCCCATTCTGCTCTCTCTGCATTTCCTGAGATCTCCTCTCCACCTTCTTCTTCCCAGGGTTCTCTCTGCCCCCAAATCTTGCCTAGTTACTGACCATCCAGCTTTTTATTAGCCAATCAGAGTGACACATTTTCATAGTGAACAAAAAATTATTTCACAACAGGTCAGTGTCTCTACACATCAGTTTATGCTTTTGGGATTGTTTTACTATAGTCTTCTTTTTCTGTCTTTAACAAGTCCTTCCTGTACCTGATTCCTGACTTGGGGTTTTACATTTAGGTGTTCATTAAATAACAGCTGGACAAAAGAACAACGGAACTCTGTTTGATTTCCTGCTATCATGTAAGTACCCAAATTTAAAAGACATGGTGAAATTAAAAGTCAACTTAGCCATGGTAACTATTGATTAAAATTAGGCTAGTAGTAGCTGGTAAGAATTAGTTGGTTTTGTTTTGTTTTTAAATATAAATTCTCCCAATTAACATTTGAAATTTTACTTCTCTAAGGAATCCTTATACTCTTTGCTTTTATTGCTGTAAAACTAAAAAAAAAACAAAATGAAATATAATAAGATAAAACAAAAACCATTACATTGAAGTTGGACAAAGCAAATTAACAGAAACAAACAAACAAACAAACAAAAAAAAAAACCAAGAGAAGGCACAAGACCAGAGACCCACTTGTTAACACACTCAGGAGTTCTATGAAAATACTAAACTGAAAGTTATAATATATGCATATATATAATATATGAGCTTTGCTCAATTGATTTAGAATGAACTGTTCTTCTAGTGACCTCAATCTCTTCTGGCTTTTACATTCTTTCTAGCTCCTCTTCTGTGGGGTTCCTCGAGCTCTGAGGAAAGAGATTTGATGGATAAAATCCATTTAGAGATATATCTTCCAAGGTCTCTCTCTCTCTCTCTCTCTCTCTCTCTCTCTCTCTCTCTCTCTCTCTCTCTCTCTCTCTCTCTGTGTGTGTGTGTGCGCGTGCGCAGTGTCTGGCTGTGGGTCTCTGTTCCCATCTGAAGCAGATAGAAGCTTCTCTGATGATGGCTAAACAAGGCTGGAAAATGTAGTGCCTCTTACCACGAGGTTTAACTTACTCATTATGCTTGTTGTTGACTGGGTGGTGGTGGTGCACACTTTAATCCCAGCATTTGGGAGGCAGAGGCAGGCAGATCTCTTTGAGTTCAAGGTCAGCCTGGGTTATAAGAGCTAGTTCCAGGACAGGCTCCAAAGCTATGCAGAGAAACCCTGTCTTGAAAAACAAAACAAAAAAATTGAATTTTGGTATTTTGTGATAAGCAATACTACTTTTCTAGTCTTGGGAACACTGAAACTCCTAGTCATTTGCATGAGATATTAAACTCTTACAAAATTTTTTATTTATGGATGGGCTTATCCGTCTGTGTAAGTCAAGATATACCTATCTCTCTCATGTGCCTACCTGTTTATTTGTCCATCCATCCATCCACCCATCCATCCATCTGTCTATCCATTCATCCATCCATCATCTCAATATTATCTATCTATCTATCTATCTATCTATCTATCTATCTATCTATCTATCTATCTATCTATCATCTATCTATCTATCTATCTATCTATCTATCTATCATCTTCTATCTGTCTATTATCTATCTATCTATCTATCTATCTATCTATCTATCTATCAGACTTCACCCAGCCTGCCTGCATATGCTTTATCCTTCTCCAGAATGCATCTCACAGACTAGTCTTGGGTTTGCATCTGGTTTGCACATGTGTGTTGTTGGCCTTGCAGGAAGTTTAGAAAATTCTTTAAGCCAAGTTTCAACACTGAACAATCTTGAGAATTCTCATAAATATCCAAATTTCCTTCTACCTTCTCTTGCACGGAGTATCTCTGACCCTAGCACTTCCATACAGCCTGGGACTAAGTGAGAACTGGCCTATCAGAAACACATTTGTCCCTTTGGTCACCAGGCTCTCAAGGGGCTCTTTTCACTGTCATTTTCCTCTGCTCGGGGCTCTGGAAGGGCTTTTTGCAGCTTCTGCTTTGAGAGTGCCCTTTTCCCACTCTCAGGCCTTTGTTGACTGTTCCATGCTGGTGCAGGCTACTAGGAAGGTGGGACTCGATGTTTCATTCACATCTGACTGAGTGCATTATCACCCTTTGCCTCTAGGATGTAGCCTGTGCATACATAGATGGTTTCCTTCTAGTAAGGAATTAATAGGTGGGACAGAAGCAAAGTTTGCAAATCTCTTTTGGCTGTCCCAGCACAATATGGTCCTTAGCTAAGCAATCACAAACGTGGACTTATTTCTTTTTGAGGAAAAACAGAACATTAGAGTCACAATGGCTTAGCATGCCACAAAACAACTCCCTGCGGATTTTTCTATTTGGAAAGATAAGCTTGCCACTTGAACTTGTCCAAACTTCTCTATTAGGCAAGTGTGGCATTTTTGTTTTTAGAATAATCCATCCCATATGTCTTCATTTGTAAAACTACAGCACAGGCTCCCCTGTGCTATTGTCACAAAGAGGGATTATTTGAAACACTGCTGGGCAATTCATTAAAACATTGTCACGGATCTCTCTCCAGGGCAGTTTAAAGAACCCAGTACTCCATAGAGGTTAGCGAGTTCTAAATGAAAAGAAAACATGGACAAAAAGAAATAAATACAGCAGAAGTCAGATTGCTGGAGATCCTGCAGAGCACTCCTTGTAAGGAGCAGTGTGTGCCGAAGTTAGGGAGAACTGTGCTAACAGTGGTTTCCTAGTGAGTGTGATCTAAACCCAGTAAGGGGCCTGGAGATCTAGAAATGGGAAGGGGGCTCTGATGTGGTGGGGGTGATGGAGCTTGTAGTCTTTCAGAAAGTTCAGAGGCAGAAGAACACAGTAAACGGAGGTTCCTCTAGCCTGTCCTTTCCGCTGCTGCTTCTAAATAATCACTCAGAGGCTTAATATTAACTACAAATGGTTTGGTCTATAGTTCAGGCTTATTAATAACTAGTTCTTACATTTAAATTAACTTATTTCTATTAATCCGTATATTGCCATCTGGCTGTAGCCTTTTTTCTGTTGTTAAAGAGTTGTTTTATTTTATTTTAACTTCTTTTTTCTTTTATTTATTTATTAAAAATTTCCACCTCCTCTCTTCCTTCCATTTCCCTCCCCCTCCCCCTCCCCCTTCCCCTCACTCTCCAGTCCTAAGAGAAGTCAGGGTGCCCTGCCCTGTGGGAAGTCCAAGGCCCTCCTCACTCCATCCAGGTTTAGGAAGGTATGCATCCAAACAGACTAGGCTCCCAAAAAGCCAGTACATGCAGTAGAATCAAAACCTGATGTCATTATCATTGGCTTCTCAGCCTGCCCTCTTTGTAGCTTTTACTGGCCTGGCATCTGGTTTCTTGGGTTTCTTGGGTGACTGACTTGCTTCTCTCCCAGTTCTGCCCTTTGTTCTCCTTGTATTTAGTTTGATCTTTTTGCCTAACTATATTCTGTCTTGCTATAAGTCAAAACAGGTTTTATTATCAACCAATGACCAACACATATTCACAGCACACAGAAGAATTATCCCACAGCCTACAGTGGCCCAAGGATCAGGACATAGAGATTAGTAGCTCACGAGGGAGGGTTAGAACTAAGCCAGGCTTTAGGTACCAATTGAGGAACTTACTAGGTTTCAGTTCTTGGTACAGTCCAGGAAAATGAGGCAAGTTCCTAATCTTATGGGTTAGAGGAACAAAACAAAGTTTAGAAGCCTATAGTTCAAAAAGCTCACAGGAACCAGAGCTCTACTTATTCTCCATGTGACCAGATACAGATGAGTTTGAGTCCTTACCAACTTTTGATAGCTGCATATATTGTTTTGTTATTGGTGCTTGTCTCAGAGGGGCTACGAGGTGGCTGGGACTCACAGGTACTTTGTTAGGGTTTCTACTGCTGTAATGAAACACCATGACCAAAATCAAGTTGGGAGGAAAGGTTTTATTTGGCTTACACTTCCACAACACTGTTCATCATTGAAGGAAGTCAGGGTAGGAATCAAACAGGGTAGGATCCAGGAGGCAAGAGCTGATGCATGGACTATGGAGGGGTGCTACTTACTCACTTGCTTCTCCTGGCTTTTTCAGTTTTGATTTCTAACAGAACCAAGGACCACCAGACCAGAAGAGCTACCACCACAAATGGGTTGAGCTCTTCTCCATCAGTTACTAATTAATGCCTTACTCCAGGATTCATTTGCTTGCAAATTTCATGATGTCATTGTTTTTAACAGCTGAGTAATACTAGATTTTATAAATGTTCTACATTTTCTTTATCCATTCCTTGGTTGAGGGACATCTAGGTTATTTTCAAGTTCTGGCTATGACAAATAATGCTGCTATGAACACAGTTGAACAAGTGTTGTGTGGTATGATTGAGCAGCCTTTGGGTATATGCCAAGAGTGGCAGGGCTGGGTCTTAAGGTAGATCGATTTCCAGTTTTCTGAGAAACCACAATACTGATTTCCAAAGTGGCTGTTCAAGTTTGCACTCCCACCAGCAATGGAGGAGTGTTCCCTTTGCTTCACATCATCTCTAGCATGAGCTGTCACTTGTGTTTTTAATCTTAGCTTTTCTGACAGGTGTAAGAAGGGATCTTAGTGTTGTTTTGATGTGCATTTTTCTAATAGCTAAGGATGTTGAACATTTTTAAGTGTTTCTCGGCCTGTTAAGATTCTTCTATTGAGAACTCACTGTTTAGATCTGTGACCCAGAAAGACAAACATGGTATGTACTCACTCATAAGTGGATATTAACTATAAAAAACGGATAACTATGCTACAATCCACAGACCCAGAAAAACTAGGCAACAAGGAAGGTTCAAGGGGGGAATGACCAGATTTCCCTGGGAAGGGGAAATAGAGGAAATTTCATAAGTGGACTGAAGGTGGGTGGGGATGGGAACATGAGTGATCAATTTGGGGATGGATGGAGAGGAAGAGTACTGAGAGAGACTACTGGAAAGGAGGGGTGCATTTTGGGGTCAGATAAAAATCTGGCACAAGGGAATCTCTCAGGTATTTATAAGAATGACACAAGCTAAGATTCTCAGCAATAGCAGATACCTAGCCTGAACTGGCCATTTACTGTGACCAGGTAAGACTTCCAGGGGAGGGACAGGGACACCAACACAGGCATTTAACCTTCGATCTAGTTTGTCCTGCCTATGGGGTGTTCTGGGGTAAGGGTGGCCTAGAGATTGGGGGAGTGGCCAACCAATGTCTGGTCCAGTTTAAGACCCATACCATGAGAGTAAGTCCACCCCTGATACTGCCTGGAGCTCCAGGACCCACAGGCTGAATGGCCCAGAGATTAGGATAGAACCAATCACGAATGGGAAAAAAATATTTTCAATGTAATGATCCCTAACAATATTCTGCTCTACTCATAGATTGCTGCCCAGCTCAATTATCATCAGAGAGGCTTCATCTAGCAACTGATAGAAACAGAGACAGAGACCCTCAGCCAGACTGAGGGCTTAAGCTTGGGGAATCCTGCTGAAGAGAGGGAGGATTGTAGGAATCAGAGGGGTCAAGGACATCACAAGAAAATCCACAGAATCAACTAACCTGGGCTCATAGGAGTTCACAGACTGAATCAACTGACAAAGGCCCTCTGCATCTGTGGGACAGTTGTGTAGGCTAGTGGGGCTCCTAACGGTGGGAGTGCGGGCTGTCTCTGACTCTTTTGTTGGCTTTTGGAACCACATTCCTCATAAGGGGTTGTCTTGCCCAGCCTTAATACAAGGGGAGGTGCTTAGTCTTACCGAAACTTGATATGCCTTTTTTTTGGAGGTCTGCCCATCCCCCCACCCCAACAGAACTGGAGGAGGAGTGGTAGGGGTGAGTAGAAGGGACTGGGAGGAGAGGAGGAAAAGAGTGTGGTCAGGATGCAAAATTAATTAATTAAAAATGTCTACAGCTGGATCTTATTTTTTTCAATTGAAGTTCCTGCCTTTCAGATAATCTAGTTTGTGTGTCAAGTTGACATAAGACTAGCAAGCACAGCTACCAAAAATACTGAATACATGCATGGTATACACATGTGCACACACATATATGTGTACACACACATAAACAAACATACACTGACATACATGTCTTGAAGAGGCACACTTCAAGTTGTTGACAGTGATTATAATAACATGGTCACTCTGCTGGTCCCTGAAAATAACATTTTGTTCACTTATTTGTAATCTCAAGGTAGCAGAGAGATGAAACCCCACTCCTTGGGTAACTAGAAATTTTCTTCTGTTGTCACACTTGTTAGCATTGCAGAGTTCAAGTTCAGAAATATCAACAACTGCTCACAGTTGTGCTTTCTTATGCAGTCCAAGGCTTTGGACAGTAGCAGCATAGTCCTGTCCCTCCATCTGAGCTCCCTGTAAATCTTACATCTCATTTTATCATCCAGTTTATGAGTCTAGAGATTAAAGAACAAATGAATCTCAGCTAGGTTTTTCAAAGAAGAGAAGAATATGCCAGATTTTTATTAGAAAGTGTAACTTTAGGGAAGTTGGCCAGTCTGAGTCTAGGAGTTCTAGATTCTAGAACACCGGCCTACTAGAACCCAAGTAGGACAGTACTCAGGATTAAAAGATGACTCAGGACCCAGCTGAAGCCAAACCCAGCACAAGGGAGATGCCAACAGATTATACTCATTAAATGAAGTGAGGTTCTACCAGTTCATAGTGAGAACAGCTGGGGGGATAGATTGGCAAGAAGGGGCAACTCTGTGATGTCTGCTGTAGAAATACCAGCGGTGCAATCAGTCCCAAATATATAGAGACAAATAACCATCCGATCATCTTCCTGGAAGATGATCGGATGGTTATTTGTCTCTATATTCTTTCAGGACCAATTGCAATCATACCCTTATCAGGCATTTGTACCAACTTCCAGTCTAATTACAAAATAAAGGCCTTTTAGATTCACTTTAACCAACCTAAGGGATTCTCATTGAGGCCAAGTGGGCACCGCGCTAATTGCTCTGGATTATCAACACTGGTCATAACTTGAAATAACCATCAGGGGGCAGTGTCTCACAGTGCCTGGCTCTAATCTCAGATCAGAATGCAAGAGTTCTAGCATGGGGTACATATAAAAAAAAAAGAAAAAAAGAAAAAAAGAAAAAAGAAAGAAAGCTTCCCACTTGTTTCTTTTGTATGACCCAAAACGAGAATTACAAAAGAGCAGGTATTTCAGGACAGAAACAATAGTGCAAAGATACATTAATAGTCAAGATTGTCTTTCTATCTTACATGGGTTCATAATTCCAAAAGCCACTGAAATGGAGATTTAAAGCTGGCCCTGGTGAGTCATTCAGGCTGTGCCTGGGGACAACTGAATACTGTTAAGATGACTTTTGTGAACATTTTGTGGTGTTCCTTTTGTTCCCTCTCGAAGGTGAGTGACAGAATTCTGCAAAGAGACATCAAGGTCATCGTTGTTTGATTAGCAATAATGTGGCCACTTAACTAATAGTGAGTGAATGAGGGTAGGGAGAAGGGTGGGAAGAGGCAGAAAGCGAGGCTGAAATTGCCCTGTGACTCTGTCTTCCTTGTCTTCTATTGGCTTGGCTTTTGTACTTTCATATTCCTGAGTTCAGGGTCACCATGCCCTCCTTACCTCTTATAATCTAGAACACCAAGGGCTGGGGCCCCAAGAAGCTTTAGTTTTCCTTTGTCATACATAATGAGGAAACAGCTTTCTCTATTTTCAAATCCACTGTCTTTTTAATCGTGTCTCCCACACAGTTAAATTAAAATTTTTTTTCTCTTTAATCGCTGAAGTTAATCATGGTGAACGGTCACCAGGAAACTGGCGGGGAGTGGTCTTCAGATCTTGGGAGAGAAAGAACACAGTAATGTAACCGATGAAAAGGGAGGTGACTTTATGCCCCTGCATAGTCAGGAGCAGTAGCAATCGTTATGGGTCAATTGCGTGCTGGAGTTTGATTTTATTCGTATGCCTCTAGCACTACTGGAGGAAGCAGAGACAGAAGGGAATGCCAAAGAAATGCTTGAGTCTATTTAGACTTATGAAATATGACTCACTGTTTAAAATGAAGCACACACGCTGTATTGTGGAAGAGAGGTTTTCAGTCTGCTGACGGGCTTGTTATTTTCTATACCTGTTCCCAATTTGCTTACCTTCCATTGCTTCCATCTGTCTTGGGGAATTGTGTGGTCCCACTGGCTGAGTTCTTTTTTTTTTTTTTTTCCAGGAAGCCTCTCCAGACAACTGATCGTGCAGTGTCCTGAAGCTCTTGCGGAACACACACTGAGAATGAAAACAGATCATGTTACTAGGGATTGTAGCCACTTCGTGTTAGTGCCTTATTTTCCTAATAGGATTTTAACCTTTGCTAAGCTTTGAACCACTGAAGGACAGGAATGTCCTTTGCTGCTGGGTCTCTCCCAGCATCCGGTGTGGGAGTAAGGATATCCTAGTAAAGACCTTAGATAACTGTCAGTAGGCTAGAGATTTTGCATAACTAATTACAGCATCCTTATTGGGAACCCCAAGATAAAATGATAATTGCATTCTAGGTAGTCTTAAGATGTCACATAGCCACTTTAAAAAATATTATGACCTTTACTTTTGAGATAAGAAGGATTCTTTTACTAAGTGGATTTCAAACACTTTTCTGATTTGCCACTTATATAACATCTTCAAGTCTTGAATATTTTAAACCATGAAATTTCTCAATAGATAAAAGGAAAATTAAAAAAAAAAACACGAGGAAGGATGGGCATGGTATTGCTTTTATGAACACAGGTGGAGATGTGTTTGTGTTTGGCCTGGCAGTCTTCAATCTCCTTCCCTCACTGAGCTGAGCCCAGACCTCCTCTGCCTTGCTTGGTGTCCCATGCCTCTCTCTACCAAAGGACTAGGCTGCTATTAAGATGAATGGATATTGTGGCATCAGACACCCATGCCCCTTATAGTCTGATGAGTCATTCAGACCATGGTGGTCTGTCTAGTCAAGATGTTTTATGACCTTATATAGCATTGTTCTGTGTGATTTTCTTAAAAAAAATGATTTGAATCCTTCTGTGAAGTCTCTCGTATGAGTCTTCCCCAACCTATTATAAACCTCAGAAGAAATGCTGGCCTACAATGCTGAGTAACCATGTCTGCTTCACTCACTGTGACTCCTAACAACAGAACAAAGGCAAGAACTGGGCCGGGGATGATAGCTCAGTGGGCAAACGGCTTGCAATGAGAACACGAGAATGTGAGCTCAGATCCTAGAACCCATGGAAAGAGCCAGGCATGGTAGCAAGCCTCTGTGAACCAAGCGGTGGGCAGCAAAGACAAGCAGATCCCAGGAACCGCTGGCCAATCAGCCTAGCAAAATCCTGAGCTTCAGCTTTAGAGAAGGGATCCCGTATCCAAAACTAAGATAGAGAGCAAGCAAGAAAGACGTCCCTCTCCCCTCCCTTCCAAAAACAATAATAAAGAGGTTACTGTGTATTCTGTATTCAAATAGGGGAGTCCACATTGGACCTTGGGCTGTAAGTATGGGCCCATTACCATGACTTGTTTCAGTGACGCAGGAATTAACAATGTGTCTCTGGCTTGTAACTGAATCAGACACCGAGGTGAACTCATGGTGAATCATGTGGTAATTTTTGGACTGTATAAAACATCTTCGCAGCATTCCATAGCTTCTTTGCATACAGGGCTTTTGATAATTCTTTGTCCTCTGCAGACATCTTGTTGGTCTATATAACTGACGTAGTATAAAAAGTAAACTGTCACCAAGGAAACAGGAGCTACAGATGGAATACATATCTCACTCTGGCTAAGAAAGACAATGCAGAGGGCACATGCTTACCTTGAAGAGAGGAGTGTGTGAGAGAAAACATTTAGATAGGCTGCCTTCACCCTGATATGGTGGCAGTGCCTGCTACTGGTATACCCATATAATGTGTTCTATTTCCTTACCCCAGTCAGAAACCCTCAAGTGTCCCCATGAGGAGACAGATTTTGGGGAAAGAAAGTCTATTTTCACTCACTTCCAGTAAAGTCTCCTATATGCTGGCATTTGTGTTTCTATGATTCCAACATTTCTATTACAGTCCTTAATCAAATTTAACTTAACCTTAAAAAAATATGGCTTCTGACTGCAGAAAGTACTGAATAGCATTTAATAGATGCTAAATTATATGCATTTTATTCTATATATTTGATCTTACCATTTATGACTAGTATACTGGCTGATTTTCTGTGTCAACTTGCCACAAGCTAGAGTCATCAGAGGGGAAGAAGTCTCAGCTGAGAAAATGCCTCCACGAAATCCAGATGTAAGGTATTTTCTCAATTAGTGATCAGTTGGGAAGGGCACAGAGCATGGTGGGTGGTGCCTTCTGTGGGCTGCTGGTTCTTGGTTCTCTAAGAAAGCAGGCTGGGCAAGCCATGGGAAGCAAGCCAGTAAATAATTCCCCTCTATGTCCTCTACACCAGCTCCTGCCTCCAGGATCCTTTTCCTCTTGAGTTCCTGTCCTGACTTCCTTCAGTGATGAACAGTGCTGTGGAAGTGTAAGCCAAATAAACACTGTCCTCCCCAACTTGCTTTTTGGTCACGGTGTTGCAGCAATAGAAACCCTACTACAACTAGCAGTACTAGGGAAGAAATAAGTATCATTAAACTCACAGAAATGGAAGCAGAACATTTTAAACCAATGACATCCTCTCAATTGAATTTATCAAAGAACTTTAGGCATGAAGGTTTGGTTGAGCTTTTTTATGCCTTTTTGTTCTTTCAACCTAAACAGAGCTTCCACCCTTTCCTCTGTACTCAGTTCCAGTCTCACTTTTAAAGAAGGTGGCAATGAAAGCACAGTGACACCCTTTCAAATCCTTAGTGTGACAGAGGCTCAACCTTCTGCTGTGCCCACCACCCTTCCTAGCACGCTGCTTCTAGCCACCCATTCTGCCCCAATCTTGTCACCTTTGCTAAGTGAAGACATCATTTCAGAGGGAACCCCTTCTAGTTTGCTCAACATAGATCTATTTCCCCCTTCTCCACTGGGTCTTTCTACTAACCTTCCAAGTGCCATTGTCTCTATAACGTAACAAAATCCTTTCTGACTTTTCTTCCTGCCCCATAGATACATTGCATTTTATTTCCTCTCACAGTAAGAAACAATAATGATGAATCTTTATTCACTGCCTCTAGCTTCTACTTTTGGCCTTTTTGTATGTTGTTGTATACTCTGTCTATAAAGTAGTTCTTTTTAATTTTTTTGGTTGCTGTTTTATTTATTTTGTGTGCAAGTGTGTGGAGAGGTGCTTGTGTGTCAGGGAAAATGTGGGTGTGTGAAGGTCAGAGGACATCTTGATGAGTAAGTTCTCTCCTTCTTCCATGTGGATTATGACAAATGAACTTAGTTTGCGAGTCTTGGTAAAAGGCTACTTTGCTTGCTAAGCTATTTCACCAGCCCCTAGAGTGCTTCTTAATTAAAAAAAAAAAAACAAAAACAAAACATAGACTGGAAAAACAAAGATACCTTTTAGTTTGTCTTCTTCGCCTAATTTCTTGCTTCATTTTGAAACATTCATATTGACATACATCCTTGAAATTCTTTCATATAAAAGTTTAGGTATTAATGTTTAAAAGGTCTTTATTTTGTTCTAAAATATACACTGATAAATTGATCACAAATTTTCAGTTCAGGGTAACTTTCAATAATTTTGAGGTATGACTTGACTATTTATGACCATTCTTTCACTTTGGATTTTTTCTTTTTTCTTTTTTTTTTTTGAGACAAGGTGCTGATACTACTAAAGCTGAACTGTGGAAGTCAATAGATAGCTCAAGGCTGACCTTGAACTCTGGATCTCCCTATCATTGCTCCCTCGGCATCAAACCTGGTACCCTTCTTCATAGTGCATCTTTATTAGAAGCAGTGGTATTTTCTTTACATTCTTAATTAGTCTAGTTTCTAGAATGTGCATCTAGATTATGTCTTAAATTCTCCCCTGTTGCTCCCCAGGCTGCTGGGCTGTTGGCAGGCACTTAGTGTCTGAACACTTGCTTTTGTCTCTAAGTCTGAGACAATTTCTTCTACTATATATTGTGTTTGTTTCTGTGTTTTTGTCTCATCTTGTCCTGTATGATTTCTCCAGTCTCTTTGAAAAATACTGCCACCTTTTACGTCATCTAACTTCCCTCAAGCTTTCAGTTGCTTCTGTGTTCCTGTTTTGAGAGATTGCCTTGATTTACCTTCATGCTCACCATCCTTGCCAGTGGATATTTCACCACGAAGTTCACTTGTTATCTTTTAACCTCTACGTATTTTCATTAGCTAAACTCCTTATACTTAGCTTTACCTCCTAATGTTTTTTATTTTATATCATGTTTGTGTGTCTATCTGAGTTTATGTGTATCAATGCAGGTTCCTTCTGGAGGCCAGAGGGTGTTCTATCCCCAGAACTGGAGTTACTGGAGATTATGAGCTACCTGGTGTGGGTACTGGACACTGAACCTGGGTCTCCTCAAGAGCAGTAAGCACTTTTGACTGCTGAACCACCTATCTATTCCCTTTAGTCTCTCTCTCTCAGCAGTTTCATTTATGATAAACACAAATGTCCCCAAGGATACTAATTCAGATGCTTTAAAGAAGTCATTCTTTTGTTATTGACTTTAGGGTTAGTTGCTTTATAATTTTACCAAATATCCTTTTTGATATTGTTTGTTCACCATTTTTAGTACTCTCTTTTAATGTGATCGTATTTGTTATAGGGGTTCCTGAGAATTTTGATTTTCTCTGCCATTGAGTCATTTAGACTATTAGTAGTATAACACTTTGAGTACGTCATATATATAAATGCTTATAATTACATAAAATATGTACAATATAGAAGCAATATAAATGTGGGAAAATATATTACTTTAAGATAATCACTGTTGACATTTCTGTATATTCTTTCTTTACATTCCTAACACACACACACAGTGAGCCAAGATGATAAGAATGGCTCCTCCAGAGCCCTGAGATTAGGTCCCGAGTAGAGCCTCACAGGCAAAGGAAGGGGAAAGGTCACTTCAGCCAGAAGAAACAGAGAAGTTCCAGGGACACGG